>NC_135952.1:12500-1212500 GCF_964058835.1 Carex rostrata
ACAGTGACTGTGGCTCAATTTTGTTTTTAAATTTCAAATTTTGCAATAAAATATTATAATGTGTGAAAAAAGAAATTTTAATGGTTATCTTTATGTAATGAGTAAAATATAATTTGTACAACATAATGAGTTTTTAATATTTTATTTGTAAAATATAATAAAACTAGTTATTATATTAGTATGAAGAGAGAGAGATGGGCTATGGTGCATTGCAATGCATGAACCCTCTTATGCATTGCACTATAAATTATGGATTTAAAGTCCAAACGACCGATCCGAACCGTTCATCTTGTTCTTCATATTAATATGTGCTTGGGGACCAAATTTTACATTTTTTGGAATTTGTTTACTATTTATTAAGCAATTTTGAAAGTCGCTGATCCGATGGTCAAAAAATTTTACTGTTTTTTTACTGTTCACAGCAAAACAACAATTTTTAAAAATGCTTAATAAATAGTAAAAAATTCCCAAAAATGTAAAATTTGGTCTCTAAGCACATTTCAATATGGATTAAACATCTAACGGTTCGGATCGGTCGTTTGGACTTTAAATCCGTGATTATAGTGCAATGCATAAGGGGGTTCATGCATTGCAATGCATCATAGCCCATCTCTCTCTCTCTCTCTCTCTCTCTCTCTCTATATATATATATATACTAAATTGAAATCGAATTATTCGGATTGTAAAATTGAATTATAAACACTTGAAAATAATCGTACGACACTATGATAATTTTATGAAACTTCGATTCGAATTTATAAAAGAAACTTAATATTTAAAAGAGACTTAATTAATAAATAAATTTTTATGCAATTCCTCTCTTTTGCTTCCCGTCAGATGCAATGCACCATGTATATTTATTAATCAATTAAGATTTTGCTTTGTTTAGAAAAATCTCAAGCATTCACAACTTCTAGCACGGATCTTGAAGCAGCCCAATTACTAAACCCCTCCTCTCTCTCTCTGTCCGTGAAATCCCCCAAACCAGCCCCCCCCCCCCCCTCACTCGTTCCCTTCCTCTCTTCTACGCCAAAACCAGGGGGCTCCGCCCCCCCTCCCCTCCTCCTCGCCGGCGAGCCCACCAGACCCCGCCCCACTCTCTCCTCTCTCCTTCTCGGTCTATGAAACCCCACCACCTGCCCCTCTCTCTCTTTTTCTGCCTCCCCTGCCCCTCCACGCCACCCCCCTCCTCCTCTCTCGCTGACCCCCGCCATCACCACCAAAAGTTTCATCTCCTCTCTCTCTAACCCGTGGACCTCCTCTCTCAATTTATCTCTCTCTTTTGCACCGTTTGCCTCTAAATTCGTGAGAATCCGAAAACCCTAGAAATTGAGATTTTTGTTGTTGCTTGCGGGTGCTAATCGGGTGTCTCTTGGTGCTAATGTGGTGTTTGGAGACGCTAAATCTGTGGTGGTTGATTCAATCTTGGCAAAATTTAAATAGAGGGGTTATGGGTAAAATTAGATAACGCGGAGGGGTATATCTTGAATAAATCTTGAATTGTGTAAATTAATTAAGTAGAGGAGCCTTCATGCAAATATGAGAAATTTAAGTAAGAATTCGGTCTAATTGGGTGAAATAATTGAATTGGACCTTGATTTGTCTAATTGGATAAATAAAATGAAACTTAATAACCAATGTAATGTTGAATATACAATTACTATTAATTGATATAATTAGTATATCTTGTTCCTATAAGTATAATATAATTTATCTTATATGTTTACTTAATGTATGTTATGTGCTCATTTGGATATGTTAGTGCACATTCTAAGGACATATATGCACAAATGGTGTGTAGTCTAATCGTATGTATATAATATAGTTCTTCACTAAATTAAATAAGTTTGACTAATCTGATTCACCTACGAGAGAAGTGTAAAGTTGATAGAATTACAATATTTGAAATTAAATTTTATTATGACATAATAACTAAAATTATTAAATAAATGTGAACGTACTAAAATACCAACCCGCAATCCAATAAAATAACATAATAGTTATTAAACATTAGTTTATAATTAGCCAATATATTAATTTACTTAAGAAAGTTAGTAATATACATAATTTTGAAAGTATAAATATTATAATTATGTATATTTAATATAGTTGAGTATTATAATCTAAAATGGTAAGTTGGCATATAATTTAATGACGTGAAAAAGTTTAATTAATAGGAATGATTAACTAACGAATGTATTTCTATCTATTACATATTAAAAATAGATTTAATTATTATAGTTAGAGTATAATAAATTAAGTAACGTACTCTTATTGTAGAATTATTATAATAGACTTAATTGTTATAATAAATAATCATAAATCACAATCGGAATAGTCGGATTTCATTATGACTTATTTTATTTAAGAAAGAAATTCAAAATTAAAACACCCAACACATAATAAAATAAAAGTTTTATAATAAGTTTTAAATTAAAACATTTGAAACAATTTTGAAACTTAAACGAAAAATATTATTTTTGTACTTAGATTCGAAACGACAAATAAATGGTAGAATTAGAATGATAATAAATAGCGAATTGTGCGACTTAGTTAGAAATAATTAAAAACGCGTAAAATAGATAAACATTTCGTTTTTAGAATGTTATAAACAAATTACGTATCTAATTTATATAATAACTAAAATGTATTAAACTAATTAGAATTAAGTTTAAATAAATCAAATAGATAAGTAATTACGATATATTATTAGGTAAGACACGTTTAAAATTATCGTAGCTCACGAAAAATTAATTTTGCGAATATTTCGACATTAGAAATTTTACAAGCAATTTGTCTTCAAATTTAAAATAATAAAAGTACCATTTATTTTTAAAATCAAATTAGATTAGATTTATCAAAGTAAAAAAAATCAAGTGACAAGTTTTGTAAATCAAAATAATCGAGAATACGACTTAAACATATTAAATGGGGCGAGGGTTAGAATAAAATTTGCGTAGATTTTCATTAGTTTAAATTACGTGCTTACAGCTCAGTCAACTCAGTACGAGTCCGACCCGTGGGCCGATCCGACTGACTCGCAAATCGGAGCATACGCGGAGCACGCTGATTTTGAGCGACAGAGACTCCAGTCCCCTCAGGTGTGGGATATCTGAATTATTCTTTTTGTGGGCGTACTCTTACCAGTTGATCCATCTGACCTGACATCCGCACTTTATTTTAAGTAGTTGCATTAAAACTGTAGAGCATGTTTATCCTTTCTGCACTGTAGGTAGAATTGCATAACCCTGAAAAATCCGAATTTACTGTATTTTAGGAGTAGAGTAATTTAATAATACTATATGTGTATTACTAAAATATTAGGTTATTAGTCTGTCTTCTTCCCGTAGAAGACAGTATATATATTATTATTTTACGCACATATGCATGCATTGGTGAGAGCTGAGCAGAGCCGAGTGACTTCGTTCCGTCTTGGTGTCACTTGGCATGGGACGACCCGACAGCCACTGAGCCGAGCGTCACTTGACTCTCGGATGGCTTTAGGATTTATATTATATGTATAAACTTTGATTATATACCTTTTTCGATCATTTTGCTATTTGACGTGAGCAATTCCGATCTCGAGTTCTGTGGCACGGACGATTCGGGATGCTTCCCACGCCTACATTAGGAGCTACATGCCTAGAACGGGTTACCCCACCACGGTTCCGATCTCGAGTTCCGTGATGGCATTTTTATTACTTGAGACTGCACAGTTCCGATTTCGAGTTCTGTGTAGGTCTGTTTTACGCTACCGCATGGTTCCGATCTCGAGTTCCATGGCGGATTTGGTGATTTGGTCTGCACGGTTCTGATCTCGAGTTCCGTGGCAGAGTGGCGGGTGAGGGCACAGTTCCGATCTCGAGTTCTGTGGCCCTGGTGATGATATTCTTACGACGTGTATCATTGCACTCTGATCATAGTCCTTGGATTATATTATTCAGATTCTTTTGGTAAAGGTATAACCATCGGCTAGTGTGCTGTTCTTGTGGAGCAATGCTCGATGTCACTAGGCATCGTGTATCATTGCACTTTGATCACAGTCCTTGGATTATACTATTCGATTCTTTTGATACTATTGGCATGGCACAGGGTGATTTACTTAATTTCATATTATTATTATATTTGTTCACACAGTGCTTTGGTACTGGACTCCGACTTGATTTATATCGGATAATTCACCTTGATTTTATTTTGGGTTTATTCCGTATGTTGGCATAATAGAATAATCGCATCATGGCATCATTCAAAATATTATAAATTCTATTAGATATTAATATAGGTTCACACATGTGCATATTTTAATTGTATTCATTTTATAAATAAAAGTGCTTTGACCGTAGAGGATCCCTAAAGGATAATTCTGGGTCACATACTGGGCGATTCGTTGCTCACCCACAAATTGTTTCGTGGGTTTTAGGTACAGTTTATGGCGGTCCGCAGCAGGAGATGTCAGGAGCTGTTCTCGAGGGCCACACCACTTGACCTAGTTAGGGTCAGGTTTTTGATTAGGTTTACGAGTCCCGTATTTCCTGTGTTATACATACGGGCTCGATAGATCATGTATCCCTTTCATTAGATGATGTCATTTTGGATCCGAGTCGGATCGGACTGTGTTATATTATATTTGTATTTGATTATGGGATATGTGACTGATGTTGGTGATTTATATTATTACGTTTCCGCTGTTGCTTGATTTATCCTATTTTGTTTATTTTAGCCTTGCGTGCTTAATAATTAATTAAGCACGGGGCGCGGTTGATCACACCTTAATCCAGAATTCCTGGTTTGGAGTGTGACATGAACTAACGAGACGTTAAAATGTTAGTTCTTACGATGAGATGTCGAGTACATAGGGTTTAGTGGGGGGTATAATCAGCCACCATATGCATATAGATATGAAGATATTAACAATCCTTGATTTAGGTCTACAATGTCTTCTTTTTTTGGTTCCGGATAATAATATTCCCATTTTTATCATAATATAGACGACGATGAAGTGATCCAGCTAGCACAATATAGTTTCTGGCAGTGAAAGAGTGTGTTTATAGTTTTAGTGCTTTTATTATATTGTATTAGTCGATTTTTATTATCAATTTTTTTTCCTATTTTTATATTGTAAAACAAGCTTGTGGCCAAAAAGTCCTATTTTTCGAGCCAAATTGGCCGGTATCGGCCGATACACCGATTCGGAATCGATATAGGCCGGGACCGATCCCGATATCGATACCAATTTTTCCTTCTATGGTAATGACCCAAGAGAAAATCATTATTTCAGCATCCCTAAGCAAGCAACAAGAGGCTTCTTATATGTTATAAAGCTTTTTTGAGACAAAAGCGATGAGATATGGTAGAATTATAGTAACTAATTAAGGATTTAATTAATTGTTGTTATATACACTACAGCAGAAAAGGCTATCAGAGACCGGTTTTTCGGTCGCTGATAGTCACATCGCCGATCGCAGATAGTTATTCCGGTCGCAGAAAGCTGATTTCGGTCTCTGATACTCCGGTCGCTGAAAGCATTGTCGCAGATACTCAATCGATGACGTCGCCGGTCGCTGAATGACGTCATCCGGTCGCTGATACTTTTTCTGTGACCAATTTTTTTGATCGCTGTTGTTTTTTGCTGACGTCACGAAGATGTATCTGCGACCAAACAACGGTCGCTGAAAGTCAAAACCCGGTCGCTGATACTATTCTGTCAGTTTTTTTTTGTTATTTACTTTTCTGTTGGTGTTTTGGATTTTTTTTCATTTCACTTTTTTCAAAACATACACAATAGATCGATTCAATTATAACATCAAATATCATACAAAATTACGGTTTTTATTTGAGATACAACGGTAACAATATCAACACAACAATTCTAATTTTGCCATAGTATCAATTATAATATCCTCAAAATTCTCAACTCAAGTCATGAAATATAAAAAAACAACACATATTCCTCAAAATTCTCAATTCCAATTTTCCCAAATTAAGCTATTTATAAAGTTCTAACCCAGCTATTTATAAAAAAAACAGCCTATTGTTATTTTGCATAATATCAAACACCCCCGTTTAACAAAACAACACATATAACATAATTAATAAAGTTCTAACCCAGCTATTTATGTCCAACTCAGTCATCACCTTCATCCTAAAAAAGGCCAAGAAACAAAAAATTAATACCAAAAGTATTATATGCTCATCACAAGTTCTATAAGGGATTCAATAAATCATTGAATATTCTTTACTATCTAGTGAAATTAACAAGAAGGTGTAGGCTACAGCAGCCTCACATGCAGTCAAGGATGTTCATAAGAATACAACTAGCCTCTTCTGTTTTCATTTGGAGACACTACTACTGTGTTGCAATGACATTTAATTGGAGTGTTGTATTAGGGTTGCAACTACCCTCTTCTCTTGCAATATGGAGACACTACCAAACCTTAAACCCTAAAGACCTCAATTGAAGTATTGTATTAGGGTTACAATTAGCCACGTCTCTTGTCATATTGAGACAGTACTAGTGTGCTGCAAAGACCTTCAATTGTAGTATTGTATTGGGGTTGCAACTAGTTCTCTTATCTTGCCATATGGAGATACTAATAGTGCAAAAACCTTTAATGGGAGTCGTTAAACTAGTCTCTTCTCTTTCCATATAGAGATACTACTAGTGTGCTGCAAATACCTTTAATTGGAGATATATATTGTAGTTGCGACCACCCTCTTCTCTTGCTATCTATAGACAATACTAGTGTGTTGCAAAGACCATCAATTGGAGTTTTGTATTAGATTTATAACTATCATCTTCTCTTGCCATCTGGAGACGCTACTAGGGTATTGAAAACACCTTTAATTGGAGTATTGTATTAGGGTTGCTGCTACCCTCTTCTCTTGACACTATTGGAATCTGCAAAGACTTTCAATTGGAGTTATATATTGTAGTTGCAACCACCCTCTTCTCCTGCTATCTAGAGACAATACTAGTGTGTTGCAAAGATGATCAATTGGAGTAAAGTCAACTGGTCAAAATTAGAAGGTTTATAAAATATTTTAATGTATTTATTTTTTAAATAATTTTTTGATCACTTTAGACATAATTAGTTCAAATTTTTTAATATTTTGATTCATATCAACATTTTTAATTTATCGTTTGAAACCAGTTCAATAAATTTTAGAGTTTAATTAACAAAATACTCGGTGAACTTAAGAACTTCCTAGTTCTACTGAATTTATACAACAAAATATATGTCATATGAAGAAGCAACAAATTTCCTTGTTAAGCTATATAAATTGTTTGATATTTTATATTGATATATAAAAATGTTTGTTTCTGATTCGAGCTTGGGAATAAACTTTACTCATCGGCCACTGCGCATCAGTAATAATCATGATATTTTCTAAAAAGTAATAAATACAGTTAAAATGAATTTAATCATCAGCGACCTGTTCCAAGTAAATATAATGTATAATTTTTTTACATTGGTCTCCTATGAAATGTGTGAGCAGGTCCTGGAGCCTCTATTGGGTCTACATCGGCGTATATAGTAATTTTTTGTTTTTTTTGGAAATAAGACACAAGGTAGTGAAATGGCTTTTAAATACTACAAAAATTACTATGGCTTTTTTTTGTTTTTTTGTTATTGGGTGATATTACAAAAGTAAATTTTAAGTGGGCCTTGGGCTTCATTTTGTGGAAAGATAATGGGGCCTCTTGTGGAAAATTCTGCAGGTGATGAGCAACCAATGGGAACATGGCAGTATAAACATTCTATACAGAAGGTACACACGTACATAGTAGACTTCTGTCTCTTGTTGGAAACAAGACAGAAAGCAAGATGCTCTTGTTTGCAATATTGCTCTAGAACAATCAGATTTGCACTAATTTTGCCTCAGCTACACTATGCAGCATCAGCACCATTTTAATCCAACAGAAAACCATAGTAGGAATTATCGGTATCGGGATTGGGATCGGTCCCGGCCGATACCGATACGGGATCGGAATATCGGATCGGTATCGGCTCAGGATCGGAGTTGTTTTTTTCTTTTTCTTTATGATTTGCTACATGAGGATCGGCTCAGGATCGGATCAGGGTAGGCCGATACCGATACGTATCGGCCGATCCGCACACTAGTGTAAAAACTGGAATCAGGATCGGCCTATTTGGATCGGTTATATGAGCCAACCGATCCTAAAAGGTATTTGAATCGGTTTTCTAAAAAAAACCGATCTTAAAAACTATTCAGATCGGGTTTTATTGTCAACCGATCCTGATTTATGAACTATCAGGATCGGTTTTTTGTTAGAACTGATCCTGATACTATCAGGATCAGTTATTCTAAATAACCGATCTTAATAATTCAACTATCAGGGTTGGTTGTTTATAATACCCGATCCTGATAGTATCAGGATCGGTTCTAACAAAAAACCGATCCTGATAATTGAAATATCTCAAATAAATCTTATTAATTGAAATATATCAGAAAATAGCATCTGGATCGGGTCTATACATAATAACCGATCCAAATAACTTAAATACATCTAACAAATTAAAATATATCAGAAAACAGCATCTGGATCGGTTCTGTACAAAATAACCGATCCTGATAGTATCTGGATCGGTTTTATTGCTAAAAACCGATCTTGATAGTATCTGGATCGGTTTTATTGCTAAAAATCGATCCTGATACTTTTTTTTCTTTTTTGCATAACCAACTTTGAAAAAAAATAGTATTAGAATCAGTTATTTCAAATAACCAATTCTAATACTATTTTTTTTTTTTTTTGCAGAACCAACTTTGTGTGGTGCGCTGTATGTAGTCTAAAATGCTCTGTTCGGATTGAAAGCAAATTGGCACAGTGACAGCTTCAAAATTGAGATAGCAAATTTCATTTTATAATTAGTTTTTTTTCAATATTTTAAATTATTTATGTTTGTAATTTTAATATTGAGAAGTATATGTAATTAGGCATTTGTGTTATATGTAATTAGTGTGGTGATTAATAGAATATATATATGGCTGTTGTATATGGCATATGGTTCAATTATAAATTTTTTTTGATGAAAATTAATGTAATTTATATTATTAAAATTTATGTGATAATATAATTAATTATTTGACATTGATATTTTATTTTGAAGTCATTTTGACTATTGAATTTTTTTATACAATCATGCATGATGCATCAATGACTTGTGCCATATAATAATATACATAGGACTTGAACCCTTGTTGTGTGGGGTTGTGAAGGAACGAATACGAATATTAGCATTTGGTCGATCGGAACCGTTAAAATGAAAGAATGTCATATTAATTTCACCATTATAAAATTTGATACAATTCAGAATTCGTGTACTAGTTCATCAAAGAAAAACAATATAGCAACATCGCACGGCCGTAAATAATTTACGTTGGATCAAAACTTACAGTTGTCGGGCCTTCGGCACTTTTACGTTATTAATGTTCCATGTTATATCTTGATCATTTTAAAAATTATTACATGTCATTTAATTACAGACCCACCGTTGGATGATCATGCAGAAATGAACGGTCTGCATTCCATTTAACAATTTGATGTCATTAATAATAATAAAATTGTACAAAATTGATCATAGTAGAGTTGATTTGGCCATACAAACACAAATAAATAAATTTTATATTTTCACATTTTTCATAATATTTATCTGTGTACATGCATTACCAAACAGAAAAGAAAATAAATGGTAGCCGTTTGATGGTTGACAGACCATCAATATGAGTGGGGTTTACCTCAGTGATCTTTCTTATATATAGTATCAGGATCGGTTTTTTATAAAAAACCGATCTTGATACTATTTTTTTTTCAAAGTTGGTTATGCAAAAAAAAAAAAAAAATAGTATCAAGATCGGTTTTTTATAAAAAACCGATCCTGATACTATTTTTTTCAAAGTTGGTTTTGCCAAAAAAAATTAGTAGCAGAATCGGTTTTTTATAAAAAAACTGATCCTGATACTATTAGGATCGGTTTTTTATAAACAACCGATCCTAATACTATTTACTCCCTATATAACCTGCTTAGGGTTCTTCTTATTTTCATTTCGCGCCTCTCATTTTCAACTTAGCGTCTCTCTCCCTGTGTCTCCGTATCTCCCTCTCAAATCCTTAGTACTCTTTGTGTCTCTCTCTCTGTCTCCGTCTCTCCCTCTCCTCCGTGTCTCTCTCTCTCTTTCTCTCCGTCTCTTCCTCTCAAAGCCGAGCCTCTCGCACCTCCGGCTCAATTGTGTCAGTTTTTAATTTTTTTTATTGTTTCAAAAATTAATTAATGGTGTTTGTATATTGTTTTACAGTCTTTAGGACATCTCGCTCAAGTTACTTAATCATCTGGCCGATCAACTATCACGGTATTAGCTTTATCTAATTTTCTCATTATTATACTTTAAAAACACATTTTTTGGTATTTTTTATTGTAAAATGTTTTTCCATCTAATTGTTACCTTTGTTTTTATTTTTAGGATCTTTTTTAATCTCAACTGATGTGATTGCAAAAGAGGTAATTATTGATTTTTTTATTGTTGTGCTTTACATTAATTGCATAAATGTGTGTTAATTGAAGAAATAGCTCAATTAGTCACTTGTATGTTTGTTAATTAATTTTTTTTGGATTTAAATTTCTTGTTATAATATGTAATGCTTCACAAAACTTTGTATGAACATGATTTTTTTGTAATAATTTAAGATGTGTATGATATTTAATTTAGGATGTGTATATGATATTTGATTATTGTTTCTTACTGTGCAAAAAAAAAATATTTAGGATGCTGGCCAGCAAAATATATATGGAAGCTGGTCAAATAAATAAAAATATTTTTTTAGCTTCAATAAAACATCAGGATCGGTTATTTTAAACAACCGATCCAGATTACTACTATTAGGATCGGTTATTTTTTAATAACTGATCCTAAAAGTTTTTTTTTTCAGATCCTCATTCCAAAAAAAAAAAAAAGTATCAAGATCGGTTTTTTATAAACAACCGATCCTAATACTATTTATTTTCAAAGTTGGTTCTGCAAATAAAAAAAAATAGTATCAGGATCGGTTTTTTTATAAAAAAACCGATCCTAATACTATTTATTTTCAAAGTTGGTTCTGCAAAAAAAAAAATAGTATCAGGATCGGTTTTTTATAAAAAACCGATCCTAATACTATTAGGATCGGTTTTTTATAAACAACCGATCCTAATACTATTTATTTTCAAAGTTGGTAAAAAAAAATAGTATCGGTTAACCTAAGGAACCGATCCTAATAGGTATTAATTTGGATCGGTTATTTTAAAGAACCGATTCAGAATATAACTATTAGGATCGGTTCGTTAAGAAAAACCGATCTAGATAACTGCTATTAAGATCGGTTATAATAAACAACTGATCCTAATAGTTGCTATTTGGATCGGTTCTTTAAAAAATAAAAAACCGATCCTGATAGTATCAGTATCGCCTTCATCAAGATCGGTTGTATTCCGATACTGATATGCGTATATAACCGATCCTGATTCCATATTTTCCACTAGTGGTATCGGTATCGGCCGATATTTCCTACTATGCAGAAAACTCTAAACCATCAGTACCACTGGTACACACTGCCAGCACATAGCTTAGCAAAAAACTTCTATTTACATCCATCAAGAAAGGCAAAGTGCAAATTTAGTTAATTCACCAACCAATTTTAATTTGAAACTCACATAATTGTATCAATTTACCATTAACAGTGGTACTATAAACTCTCAGAATCCTCCCTCGTCAAAATTACCTGCCCAATAGAAGACCAATGAACAAATTAGTATCACCATATTCCTATTAGATTTGAGGTTTGTATCAGAAAAGCATATGTCATTCCTCATTTTTCATAAACTCCAACAGTACATAGTAGACTTAGTTAAAACAGTAAATAAAATGAAAAAACAAGTTAAGATAAAACAAAACTTATAAAGGTTTCATCAGGTCAAACACTCGAAAGAAGCAGATAAATAGGGAACAACTCAGCATGACTAGTTTTTAACCTCCTATGTAGATTTGAGCTGACATAGCTAGTGGATATATAATCAAGGCCATCAATGAAGACTACAACATCAGATACATGGTATGCATATATATTCACTTTTTCCTGCAACTTAAAAATGAAAAAAAGAAGAAGAAGCAAAGTATAATAGATGTTCCTCCTGACATTTCTATATATACTTCTATTCCTATTTCATATTTGCCTGTAAGAAATTTTTCTAATTTCCTAATTTGCCCTGTAAGCAAAATTACAATAGATGTTCCAGCAACTGCAAAAGGTATCTTGTGACATCTTGCAATATCAATTCACAGACGGCATGACCACAGTAAGGAATGAAAAGTCAGAGGCATACCCTGTGAAATACAAAGTTTGTGGCAAGTACAATAATCTTCGCAATGGGTGGAGTAAGTTTTGTGAGGCGAACGGTGTTCATTTAGACGACCTTTACCTAATTAAAATTATCAGTGACAGTGAATTCCTTGTCAAAATTAAGCATCACTAGCTGTTATTTTTGTTTTCCATTAGAACATGCTTGCTTGTGTTTGTTTGAGTGTAGCCACTACCATATATATGCAAATTATCACTTATATTTTCAGGTTGATACTTGTTCTCTTTAACCTTCTTTCTGATCTTTCATTTTCTGAACCTTCAACAGGCCGAATTATTATGCAAAGATGGGCCCTTTGGTTTGATGGGTACTGACCATCAGTCTATAGGACTCCTCGCGCGTGTTTATTTAAAAATTATAAGTTTATCAAGATTCGTGTTGAAGTGTCTTGATCGTGATGCATCTCTACTTTATCGGGTTTGATACTTTATAGGGTTTATTTTCAACTTTTGCAGAGTTGATATTCTCACTCCTTTCATTCCTCTTTAGTACCACTACTAATTGAAAAGAAATTAATACAATAGAGTTGTGTAAATCTTTTTTTTATATATATATATATATATATTCAACCTCTTTTCATTCCTTAATTCATAAATGTGATTGACAAGTATTTCATCTAAAGTGCATAGAAGTGAGCAGACACTTCATAAGACAAAACCGGTTTTAAATACAAGAAGGATCAATCCTCATTTGAATCAATTGTAAGTGTCAATCCTTTCATTCCTCTTTAGTACCACTACTAATTGCAAAGAAATTCATTAAAGCAGAAACCCTGTTTACACATTCTATGACATAGAGTAATATCTGACATATTAATTAAAGAATGCTATCTAATTACACCAATTAATACTAGCTATCTCCACCACCACCAGCATCTAATAAGTATCTATCTCTCACTCTCTACCTTCCCCCCTGTCCTTGTTTTTGTGTTTCAGTATCAGACAACTCTCTTATTCCACCACAGGTCCAAAGAAGCACCTTGTAATTTGGACTGCTCTTTTATTCTGTGCATACACCTACTAGTTCTCTCTTTTTTTCTTTTTTCTTTTTTCTTTTTTCATTTTTGGAAAAATGGATTTGAAAAAATTACAAAGAATTAACAATGAGACAATCTCAAGATCCTAGCTTGTACTTGCGCTAACAATATCTTCTAGTTGTCAGTTGGGATAATTGTACCAATATATCCGAAACCCATAATGAAGAAAGCAATCGATTGAGGGACAATATAAACAAAATAGAAGTCAGTTTTATGCATGTAGTCATACCATGCACATACCAAGAGATACAAACCAACCATCAACTCCAGTACATTGAACCTATCCACAACAACAACAGCAAAAAAGAAGAAGCAGAAGTGTTAATGAAAATATATATATTCCCTTGGGTAAGTACAGAAATGGGGGATGAACAATGCACAAAGTAGAGAGAACAGAAAGAGTGCATTACTTTTTCCAGACATTGAAATTGAGCTTCTTGGCAATGCTAATACTTGGGCTTCCCTTTAACATGTCGCCTAATTTCTCAGTAACAATCCATTCATTAACACTCCCTGCTTCGAAAAGACCTATGAACACCGCCTTGCACCGATGCATGGCCATCACATTTTCAAATAAGACCCAGAAAACTATCAAATGAATGGAACTACAACATAAAACAAGATATGTAAACTTAAGTCAGAAGAAATAACAAACAAAAGATAGTTTCTCTGCAAAACAGTAAAGTTCATTGTCTCAAACCTTGGTTTTCCAACTATATTCATCAATGTAATAGCTGTAGGGACGTACACAATGCCCCATATTGGTATTTTGATTTCAGGAAAAAATACTGAAAATGGTATCACCACACAGTAGAAGGTGAATGTGACAGTGTGAGATACTATTCTTCGTGCGATGAAGAAGTGATAAATCACGTAGAACTTTCTGTACATTGACACTTTCTGCATTTGTTGAAAAAATGGATGTCATTATCTAGTACTGGTCCTAATGCATCAAGGGTCCGGAAGAGTATATATATTAGAAGTTATACACTAACCTTGGCTAATACAATATCCCAAAACATTTTCCGGAAAAGATTTGCGGGGCCGCAAGACCAGCGATGTTGTTGGTACCGGTACGCTTTGAAGGTGCTTGGCAATTCACTTTTTACCTGAAAATTAGCATCTAAATGTTAATTCAAGACAGGTATTCACTGATTAAGATCGACATGTTTTTTTTTTTGAAATTTGAAGTTTATCTTCCATACTTACTTGATTCTCACTGTTTGAGGAGTCTACTAGTGTTATGATCTTCCATTTTTACAGAAAAAGATTTATATAATTAATGATAATTCTGATAAAAAAAAAATGTAGGAAAATTATACCTTAGTGTCACCAAGATATACAAATTTCCAACCCTTGAGACCTGCTCTGACTGCTAAATCCATGTCTTCAACTGTTGTTCTATCTGCCCAACCACCAGCGTCACTAATTGCGCTTATTCTCCATACTCCAGCAGTACCTTCACACAATATTGATCTCAAATTTCAAAATGGGAACCTCAGATGCTCGGGTACTTTTGTGTGTGTGTACGTATTTGCATTTTTGTAGATTAGAGAATGAGAAACAAATAACTTGAAATAGAATTAAGATGTACCATTGTATCCAAAGAATGCGCATGATGTGGAGCCAGCTTCCTGTTCAACCTTAAAGTGGTAATCCATGGACATCTCTTGCACCCTTGTCATTAAGCACTCATTTGCATTTACTGTGGTTGCAGAGGTGTAAGTTCTTTGGCCAAATATTATCTAAATTGTGTAAATAACTTAAGAATGAGGCCATGGTACTATGCATAGTGCATATTTGTCCGTACTAGTGTACTACGGATTAATATTTTCATTTTCAGAGAGTTCAAATAGTTTATCTGAAAATATAAAAATTTGATTTACAAATACATTTTTATATGGAGATCAAGTTGAACAGTTCAGATATATTGTTTGGACTTTAAAATTGGAGATATTGGTTCATAGTACGGGCCAATATGCGCTATGCACAGTACCGTAGCCTGACTCATAACTTAATATTGTAATCTGTTTACTCAAAGAAAAAAAATCTTAATCGTGAACTTAATTGTGGATACTCACCGAACAACCATCGAGCCTGAACAAGTGCAATGTTGGGGTTGTGAACCAGGAATGGTACAGTTCTGGTGAGATAATCGGGTTCGGGTTGAAAATCCGCATCAAACATGGCAATGAACTCGCACTCACTGACATATGGGTGCTTCATCCCTTCTTTAAGAGCACCGGCTTTGTACCCAATCCTGTTGCTTCTCGTCTCATATCGTATGTTCTTCCCCTTGTTTAACCACATTGTGCATTCTGTTTTCACCAGATCCTACAAGATTAAAGAAAACTAGTGAATTTTTTTTGCATGTGCAAGAAGGTTAAAAATGAGGGTTAAAATGGGAAGCTAATAAAGGAAAGCCCAGAGATTGATGCAATTGTGTGAGGATTTTATTTCTGATTGAATTGGACTTGGGCCCAATGTAAGGAATGGTTATTTCTGGACTTGGTATTAATAGTCTTATAGACATTGGATTTGAAGATAGAACAAAAGACAATTTGTAATTATTTTATTCGCTATTTTTTTTTAATGAAGAATCTGACATTAAATCATTTAATTGATAAATAAAACAAAATTCAATGCCCCTTAATATTATTGGCGTGAAAAAAAAATTGTTTTTCTATATATTTGCAATTTAGGTCATTTTTTTCCCTTCTAATATAAATTTTACGTACCAACTATTTTGAAGCACATCAAAGAATAAAGTTTACGTACCAACTTCTTTTCAAGTGAAATCTTAATAAAATATTCCATTCTACTCAAGAATTTTATATTTTGGGGCCGCCTCGATAATATTAAGATTACAGGGATCAGTTTGAAAGCCTAAAAGGATGCAAATTGAGAATCATAAAACACAAAAATTATATTTATGAGGGATCGAATTGCACCATTTTATGGTCACACATCTTGACACCATATGTTTATAAGTTTTTTTTGTGATTTCAAAATGTAAACAGTCGATCCGAACAATTTAACATGATCGATCTCCATATTAAAATATACTTGGAGATCAAATTTTATAGTTTTTGAAAATTGTTTGCTATTTATTTATATTTTTAGAAAATCATTGTTTTTAATGATACAGAATTGTCTGTAAACATCAATTTTGTACACATTTTAATAATACTAAAAGAATTCGAAAAATGTAAAATTTGATCTCCAACTATATTTTAATATGGATATCATATCGAACAGTTTGGATCGACTATTGAAAATTTAAAATCACAAAAATAACTTATAAACATATAGTGTCAAGATGTGTTAATCATTTAATTGGATCCCTTCTCATTATTTATGTACTCTCTTATAGTCGATTTGGGCGTTTAAAAAAAATCCTTGATTTCACCTGAAAACATACTAAATTAAACATATATATGTAGACCACACATAATCCACACCTTGTCAATCATTGATCTTTTGTGGTCTAAATAGGATACATACCACCACATGATTGCCATGCCATGAAGCATGATGCAACCACGCCAAACATAGGAACTGTTTAAAACGTGCGATATATAATTTTGATTTGGTTAGTCCGCTAATTTTTTTTTTTTAGTATCGATTGGTGGATCCACTTGAACCAGAGGGCAAGACAGCATGTGCAAATCAAGCTGGTAATGGTAAATAGCTGCGATGCGATTTGACTAATATATATGTATGAAATAATGAAAGAAACGGTATCTATTCATTTGTTTTATAATTTTGGAAGGTGAAATGCCCGTTATGTATGGAGCTTAGGGTCAAAGATGTTAATTAATAAGTATGAATTAATAATGAGAAACGTTCACTCTACGTACGTGCATGGCATGTTGCCCCTAAATATATATATATTATGAAAAATAATTACGGAATTAATAATTATTATTTCATTAGATCACGTCCTAAATACTCCAATTTCTTAAAGCTTAGTTATGGGACAGTATCCAAGTAAAAGTTTTTTTAATTTTGCCGATGGTATTTTCGCAGATACTTCTGTCAGTAATATAGATATGTTCAGAAATAATACGTTTTCATCAGTGTACCCTCGCAGATACTGTATCATTCATATAGAATGAAGTGTTACATAATGTGACTAATTTTTTTTATCTTACGCATAATTGGTGACAGTTGACATTTATGCACATTTAATTCGGTCATTAAATAATGCACAATCATCTATTTTAGATGTAATTCCTTTTTATTTGTCAAAATACGTTTTAACATATGTAAGCAATTATTTTAAACTTACAAACTTATTTTTCAAACAGTTTAAAATGTACATCAAATTTTTGCCAAATTCACACTTAGTTATTTAGAATAAAATGCTTGTCAATTGCATATAAATAATTGCTATTAATTTTGAACTTCCACACTTGTTGTCTAATAAATCTATCATAAAATACACACTTATTATTATATATAACTCCACAAACTTCATTATCACCAGAAAAGAACAAAATCTAGTCTTGATGAAATGCAGTTTACAACTAAACTTAATTAGTTTGTACTCTGAAGTATCACAACAAATACAACTAATTCAAGAGATCGAATATATTATTTTATGTTACCACTTGTGACTATTGCCTGATTTATTATCTTGTTTTTTATTCTACAATCTAATAAAAGAAAAGTAGTAAAAGCATCTGACCTTAACAATGGGATCAGTAGAATCATCAAGCACCTGGATTATAACCCTGTCACCAGGCCACTCCAGATTACATGCTGCTCCAATCGATAGTTTGTACACCTATATATCATCAATTCAAATTATCTTTTACATATATATGACAAATCAAGGTTCTAAATAGCGCGCTATAACGCTGTTATAGTATTTTCAAATTATAAAAGTTATAGCGCTATTGACGCTATATGAACATAGCATTGTTTTTTTAGCCGTTCTGCTGTAATGTGATTAATGCTATTTAAATATTTATGACAAATACAACTAATGCCTAGCAATTAATTAAAATAAAAAAACAAGCTACTTTAGACTAAGTGGAAAACCAGTGTTAATGTTATCGATCCCTACTGGAACTGGTGCTCATAGCATCTAAAAGGAGAGAATACAAAAAAGAAAAACAATAATTGGTGTACCTCTTTCTCATTGTACATGGGAATTTGCACAAGCACCATGGGAAAAGCAGCATTTCCGGATTCCTCATCGGGCACTATCGGGTCACACTTGTAAACCCGATATGGCCTCCGACGAAACACCTTAGCATACAAGCTTATCAGGCCCATGGTGGTTTTCTCAAACAACACCATAAAAGACATAATGAGGCACAACACGACTGCGAAGTTGATGATCGGTACCAGTACAAACGATCTGAGCATGTACCATGCATCGGCTATCTGTACCGATTGTAATAACCCTTCTTCGTATGAAGCTGCCATTTGGTAAACCTGTCCCACCCATGTCGATCGAAATTTGGAGATCTCCTCTGCATTATAGAGAGAATTGTGGATCAGATTGATTTATTACACAGAACAGAGCGCTCTGTTTTCTTGGAAAATTGAAACCTGGCATTTAAGATACCTTGCATTGTGGCGGTTGCGGTTTAAGGCGCCAAAAGAGGTAGTCTTGTTTATATCTCTCTCTGTCTCTCCCTCTCTATTTATATATATCTCTCTCTATTGACAGTTCATGATGTCATGTACTAATGAATGGGTTGTTAATTTTGCGGGTTGTTGCTCTGAACTGAAATGTTTAATCTTACTTGGCATGACTGTTATTTTCTTGTGTCAAAATATTTTAACAGATTTAGAGAAGAGAATGTACTGCGGTGAATGTGGAGAATAGATTTATTTCCTTTGTAATAAAAGGGAAGATTTATGGTTTGACCATGTGAGCAGCACATGGGATTGTGCCCATTTGGTGTAATTTAAGGTAAAAATAGTAATAGCACCTAATTAAAGGTAGGGATAATTTTTAATTATTGTCAGCTGTAACTCCTAACCTTGAAGGCTTGAATCAATATTGTACTTATTCGTCTCAGTCTCAGTAATGGGATTTCATGGCCAAGATGGAATGTTGTATGAAAATTCCATTATTCTCTCTTGCATTTAATTCGGTTTGTTAAAGTTGAAAGACTCTCATTATGGCATTTAAGAAAAGATAGAAGAAGAAAAAACACAAAACACAAACCATTGGCTTAAAATGGATATTTTATAAGGAGCAAAGGGGGTAATGTGTCTTATAAGAATATAAGATCGATATATTTCTTAAACAAGCTACAATTTTTTATACTTTTAATAAAAGTTAATATTGATATTGTATAAATTTAAAATGAATTTTAGTATGAAAGACAATTAATAAAATAGATAAATCTATGAGCTTTGGAAGTTTAGAGAGATAACTAAGTGTTGTCCCTAACGGTACCTAAAAGGAGTAGAGAGGGGTGAATATGGTGTCTTTTAAAATCCTAAACTTTTTTGGTCGATTGTTCAAAAACTGAAAATCTCAAATGCAATCAAAGTTAAATAGAAGAGTTTAGAGAAATTGACACAAGAGATGATAACCAAAATGACATCACAACCTCGTCGGTGCATCTTTCTATTATTCAATGTTAAAAGTTACAACTCGTGAACCAGTTAGCCCTTACAATAAACGAGAAGTCACACGGAGGTTATATAACAAGCGGAACCCTGAACTCTAATTAAACCGGCTGAACAGTTAATATAGAAATCAACCTCAAATTTACTTACCAAGAATATGATTTTACAAATTAATTAAGTTTTGATAATTTTTTTATTGATTTCTTACGTTCAACCAATCCGTATAGCAGATGTAATTTTCATGAACCTGTAAATTATCTCAATCAAAGAAATTATTAAATTCAATAATTATATGTTTTGCAAATTAGTTAAATAGTGTCATTTGATTGCTTACAACAACAATACGTAATTTTGAAGTTTAAAGAGGAAATGCGTGATTTTGAAGTTTTTGAGGGGTATAGGTGAAATTCCCTCAAAGTTTTAAGTTCGATCTAGTTTGGATTGCTTCAAGTAGGACATCAATTGGCAGCAAGCTGTCACTTGTCACTCGTGATAGATTGGCTGGAATCTAATTATAGTTCTAATTAATTTCATAATCATGCATGTTTTATTATATTTCTTTATTCCCAACGTGATGCGGTAATTGTCAATTACTATCCCAATTCGGCAATTCTCAAGTTACAGCGTTTTGAATGTTTTTATCTATGGTTCTGATATTTCTACGGCAAAAAAATTCCAGCTACTTTTTAACATTTCAAATGTTAATGAACCATTCTCAGCAGCCAATTTTAAATCCTCCTCAGAGTAAAAAATATTAAATCTTGTACATAATATTTTTTGTTATCAATATATTTGTTGGTATCGTTTGCCAACAATAAGAAAAAAAGAATATAATAAGTTAATAACTGGGGTAAAAAATTTCAATAATAATTGGGGTAAACTATTTAGAGAAACGTGAGATGAACTTGAATCATTGCTTCTGATCCGATCTAAGCAATTGAAATTTAATTATCTAAATTCTCAGGCCAACTTGACATAATAATATTTCTTTCGTTGAGACTTGAGAGGAGATTTATTTTATTCATTTCCACCGAGTCCGCGTGACAGAGCCCATGGTTTTTTCGCACATTTTGACGGATTGGAAGAAATATTAATTTATCGCCAGCAAGCAATCTCTTAAATTTAATGTAGACTTTATTCTCCAAATGATGTTTAATTTGAGTTCTGAGTACTCTGTAAGACGATGCTGTTAGCCTCTAGATCTGCTGGCGGAATTAGGATTCCCTATGTAAATTACAAGGACACTGACAACTGTCTTCGTAGACTAATTTGAAGGAAACTTCTCCGCATAATTTTTTTATATAATTTTAAAGTATTAATATCTATGAACATAATTATTTATACCTATACAAATAAGTATTTATACTTATGCATAAAATTATTTTAACGTAAATAATTATCTCTCAAACTATCCCCACACCATAAATATTTGTGAGGAATACTCAAACTAAATTGGAGGACCAGGGACCATACACGTTTCTAAAAATACCAATATTATCATAACTATATGGGGGGCGGGGCGCAATACTTAATATTTTTTTACATATAACATTGGATAACGTCTGAAATTATTAAGTATTGAAAATATTTATATCTCTATACTGAAGTATTTAAATGTATATACATTCTACAAAGTTTAATATTTAGGCGTTTGATCATATCAAGTTATACATCAAAGTATTAATATCTTATTTTGCAAGTATTGATACCTATGCACTGAATAATTTATACTTATAAGAACAATTATTTTTGTTATAGAAATGTTGATGTGGGGATATGAGATCACCAGTATTTCATCAGATGAATGTTGACGTGGAGACCATTGAGAGATTGAAAAAAAAAAAAAAAGAATCATTTATCAAGTTAAACATGCAAGTATTAATCTCTTATTTCTTAAGCATTTATATATAATTATATGAGGACACAGGGGAACAAGAGTGCATAGATGAATATAATTATTCATTAAACAAGAGGCTTCAGAAATTTCAATCTGGATTAGATTGATTCAAACAGTTTAAATTCAAACTCGAAAGCGCTGAAACTTAGTTTATACGCTGGATTTATAATCAATGCTTTCCGTGGGAAGTTAATATTTTACATGATTATTTTATATTTATAACAAATGAAACTTATTAAGAAATTATCGATTCCAATAAAAATGCATATATCGATGTGTAAATATCCGGAAATATAAGGATATATATATATATATATATATACCATCACAGCCACCTGTTAAAAAAAATAATAACAAAATATATTTCGAACGAAACATATTTATTATTTTAGTTAAACAGATACTTCATTAATAATACTATCAAATTATAAAAAGAATAATAATTTACAAGTAGAGTTAAAATTATTGTGCTCCAATCATGCTTTAAATTTTTTTCTCTATTTTCAAAGTCCGAACAATCAATCCAAATTACTCAATATATATGATTTTCATATTAAAAATGTGCTTGGAGACCAAATTTTATATTTTTTGAAAAAAAAATTTATTAGTTTTTTTAGATAGGTACAAAAATACTGTTTTGGATTATATGGTCTCGAAAGTACATTTTAATATAAAAATCATATTGAACGGTTCAAATCGACTATTTGAATTTTAAAAATAAAGATAAAATAGTAGATCATAATTAGAGCACAAACTAATAATACATTTTAACCCTACTCATTAATTACATATAAATTTTAACTTCTCAAACCATAAAGAAAGCTTTTTTTTTTACTTCTTAAATACACAACCCAGTAATATAAAGAATAATTATATGAATTCATCCTTCCCAGTCCCTCAAAATTTCTGCAACAATCTTTTTTTAATGTACTATGGTCCCCCACTAATTATATGGTTTTCTTTTTCAGTCTTCGTACTCGTTTCCACGCCAACCTTCATATGTATAAATACTTGTAAAATAAAATATTAGTATTTACATGCATAACTTGATATGATCATCCCTCTTTTCCAGTCCCTCAATGATCTTCGTGTCAACCTTCCTCTAATGAAGTACTGGAGATCTTGTATCCTCGCATTGATCTTCCCCAATAGTCACCGCATCAACATTTATCTAACAAAAATAGTTGACCTCATATGTATAAATACTTTAGTGTATAGATATAAATACTTCAAAAATAAGACATTAATACTTTGATGTGTAACTTAATATGATCAAACGCTTGAAGATTAAACTATGTACAATGTATATACATATAAATACTGCAATGCATAGGTATATACACTTGCAATACTTGATATCAATATTTTCAGATGTTATCCAGCAGCATATGTAAAAAATTATAAAGTTTTGCAGTCCCCAGGATAGTTATGCAATATTAATACTTTTACAAAACTCGCCATGTAGTTTGAGTGATCCCTCCTTTTGTAGTCTTCCAAATAGTTATGGTCCTCCAGATAATTATAATAATTATAGTGCAAAAAAATTTTAAAAATTTAGTACGGATACTATTATCACCTTCCTAAAATATAATAACTATAGCGCAAAGAAATTTTCTTCCATGATAACAATATAAAATTTAACTAATAATTCTCGAAAAAAAAAATATAGAGAGAAACAGAGTAGAACTAGGGTGTTCTTAAGCTCACCAAAGTGTTTGGTGAGCTTAACTTCAAAATCCATCAAATCGGTTTCAAATGACGAATCCGAACCGTTGGAACCCGCCTACCTTACGAGTGATGCGTCTACATGTGAAAATTTTAAACATTCGAATTAATTTAATATAAAGTCAAGCGGTCAAAAAAACGTTCAAAAAATGAATGCACTAAAATTAATTTAATTATTAACCTTCTAATTTTGACCGATTGACTTTATACTAAATTAATTCGAATGTTTAAAATTTTCACATGTAGACGCATCACTCGTAAGGTAGGCGGGTTCCAACTATTCAGATTCGTCATTTGAAATCAATTTGATAGGTTTTGGAATTAAGCTCACCAAACACTTTGATGAGCTTAAGAACACCTTAGTTCTACTCGAAAGAAACGTGACATTAACAAGAATCTGGGTCATATTTTAGTGCTTTTGTTAATGGTTGTTGCTTCCGATCCGATCTGGGTAAGCAATTAAAATTTAGTCAGTTGAAGTTGTCAGCCCAACTTGACATATATAAAATACTTAATTTTTAGTCAAGACGAAAAAAATTTATCCGTTTATACTGCGTGAGAAAGCACATGGTTGTTTAGCTAGCTAGGTGTTCCCAATATTTTAATACTGATGAGTAATTATCGCTAGCAAGCAACTCTTAAATTTAATGGAGACTTCAGCTAGCTACTAAATGATGTTTACTTGAAGGTTCTGACTGCGCGCGCGCGCTGTGTAATCCGATGCTGTCGAACTCATATCCTTAATTTGTACTCACCGTGCAGAATGAGAAATCTGCACTGTCCGTTTTATTTTAATGAGTTTGGCACGAATTTTAAAGACTCTGTATTTCATCTCTGGTCCTTAAAAACAATCGCACAGCTGAAATTGTGTACAATAATAAAGTACTACAGAGGATACAAATACTGCTGTCAACTATAGAGGATCTCCTGAAGTAACTCAAATTTTGAGTTTCAATCGATCCCCACCATCCGATCATAATCCACCCGAACATTAAAGTTCCATCAATTTCAATCTCTATCAGGTTTACTTAAATTATGATCGGTCAGTCCGAATTCAAACTAAAAATTTGAATTACTATTTTACCTGAAACGCTATTTTATGTTTATCAAACATCAACTTAATTATTAAGAAATATAAACCTGAGAATAGTTCCTCCGAAATTCTCTAACTCTTATTATTTTTTTGTTGGGACCACTTTTTAAAAAGTCATCAACGAATTTAATTTACAGTTGAGACATGCAAGTGTTGATATATAACATATACTTATATATATCTAACATATCAAGTTTGTCAAAAAAAACTGGACATATCAACTTTTCGTGAAGATTGTACAGCTGATGCTAGTTGGACTTTAATTTGAATTGAAATCTTCACTACAGCAGAAAGCTTTTTCGGCGCCTTTGCCCTTTCTTCGTGAAGATTGTATAGCCGATGCTAGTTGGACTTTAATTTGGATTGAAATCTTATAAATGCTCTGTATCGATCAAAAGTATAACTAACTAATGTAAAATATTAACAAATAAATTGAATAAATTTTTTTCACCATTCTCAAATATAAAGTATTTATATATAGCATATTCATTATTTAAAAATAACATATCAATTATTTAACAATAACATATCAGCTATTACATATATATTTTAAGTCTTATACTTCACCTTATAAGTTTAAATAATACTTGAGTTTTGGTGTTTTTATATCTAGCATATTAAGTCTTTATATATTGCATATCAAGAAGAATAAAAATAACATGTTGTTCCTAACAACACCTGAGAGGGTAAATATGATGACTTTTAATATTGTAAAAACTTTTCAATTCAATTGTTTAATATTAAATATCTCAAGTGTGAATAAAATAAATAGAAGAGTTAAGTGACAATTAACACGAGATATGTTTATGGAGTTCGGCTTAAGTTGCTTACGTCTCCAGACCTTTGCGACTTTTTTGATAGCACACCTTTTTTTATCCAATGAGAAAGGAGTACAAGTGAGTCCTTATAAACTCCGGAAAGTCACATGGTCCAAGATGCGAGCACTAAAGGCTCTAGTGTTCAAATATTCAAAGATCTCACACAAGTCACTCTAATCTTAATCTAGATTGAGTATGGTGGAATGGGATTGAGAAATATTCAAAGATCTCACACAAGTCATCCTAAACCCTAAACCCTAAACCCTTAAAAGGCTCTATAATCACTCCTCTCTGGATGCCATTAGAGACAACAACTGTTGTATGGATATTTTATATCTTTAAAAATTGTGTTTCTATGTTTCTAATAATTTTTATTTACATTTCTCCATTAGTTGTAAAATTATACAACAAATTTTCACAAACATATAAACAAACAAATAAACTCAAAATATATAACTTTTCATATTGGATATTTTATATATTTAAAAATTGTGTTTCTATGTTTCTAATAATTTTTATTTACATTTCTCCATAAGTTGTAAAATTATACGACAAATTTTCACAAACATATAAACAAACAAATAAACTCAAAATATATAACTTTTCATATTGTTTATCAGTTTTTTTTAAAAAAAAAAACACTATTATAAACGCAACCTCAAGTTGCATTAATGGTGTCCACATTTTTTGTGCATGCAACTTGAAGTTATGTACATTGAAATTTAATTGAATTTTATAACTTTTAAAAACTTTTTATATAGCATAACTCCTTTCATTAAATGTCACAAGTGGTTAGAGTTTACTTTATAGTTGTTGAGAGTTTGAATTCAATTCTCATCAACAATATATTGTTCATTTTAATTTTTGCAGCTTCTATCGTGAATTTCTAGTTTCGCCTCTCCACGAGATTAAGATATACATAGCATATATGTGATGCGATAACACTCTGCCAAGTGAGAAATGTTGTGGAATTACATGAGAAATGCGCCAAAAAACTAAGTCATGGTCAGGACAATATGCGAGGGACAAACGGCTCCTACATGCGTCGAGAATCAAGGCATCCAAATTAGAGAGCAGGGGCAGATCTACTGTAGCACAGGGGGGCAGTCGCTCTTCCCTGGATTTCGAGTTTTAGTAGTGATCTATTGGTACTCGATCGATTTTGTCTCTCTCTAGAAATTTTTTTGCCCCCCCTGAATGTTTGATTTGTAATTCGGATTAAATTTAGTATTAAAATCAAAATAAATTTCTTAAATTATAATTGATAATATTAATTATAAGTTATAGAATTATAATTATAAGTCAGAGTATTGAAAAATATAAGTCAAAATATTATTTTTTTATCGAGTACTCAATTACTTAATGAATTTAAATCCGATAAGCTATTTAAATCCGATTCGATAATCTTTTGCCCCCTTGACGAAAATCCTGGATCCGCCCTTTAAACAGAGAGCAAGTATAATGTCTTGGCTCGACTTGGAAACGCAAATGAGCTGACCAGCGACAGATTCAAACAAAAAATTGACGAAAATTGGCAAAATGGATAGGTCCAGTTGCGGAGAGAAGAAGGCGTTCCCAGGAAAGTTCAAAATTACAGTCTCATCAAATATGACATGTGGGTCCCTTCGCTAAACTCGGCGCACAAAGCCATTAAACAGTCCTATGCTGCGGTCTATAAGAACCAAGTCCAGTGAAAAAATCATGGAAAAATGAAAATCCACAGAAAATCCCATAAAATGGATCAATTTCGAATGCAAAGTTATGGGCTGACTGGGCTAACTGGGCTTGGGGGTTTGAACGTGGTATCAAAGTTAGAGGAGCTTAATAATTTCTGGCCTAATGATGTATTAGAGGCTTAGAGCATTGATTGCAAAGAAAAATAAATAAATAAATAATTTCTCAATTTTTTAAACAAACAAATATGTTATGTAAATATTTTGTAATCAACTTTTATGAACGTACCTGTAATGTGTGCATTATTTTGTAAAATATGTGATGATATTATTTTCATATCCGAATTGTATATTCTTACCTGTTTTCATATTTTATTTTGTAAAATATCAAATATGTGATGATTTTTTTTCATATTTATTTAATATTCGGTCGGTTATCTTATCCGAGATTAAAAATACAAATGAATACTATATGTGACATGTTGACCTGTTAACTTGCCATGAGCCTTGAATCATTTTTTTTATTTATTTTTTTTTTTTTCACAGTCAACTTGCTTATTTTTTTTATCTATTTTTTTGCGTAAAGAGAAATTTTGTTCTCTTTAGTCATTATTAAAATTTGTGATTCTTCTATATCCTTAATAATTTTTCTTTCAGTTTAGAGCAGTGCTATTAAAATCGGACCGGACCGGCGGTTTGACAGGAAAAAACCGGACCCGGAGGCTATAACTGTTCGGTTTGTTGAGAAGACCAGAAGTGTCAACGGACCGGTCAAAACCGGTAATCAGCTGATTTTTTTCAAAAAAACAACGAACCATTCAGAGAAAAAAAACCAACATCGATCTGACTTTACATTCTCGGTTCTCTTTTTCTCTAGATTTTCCATTTCTTTCGATCTCTTTCCCATCTCCTCTAGTCAGATTGGAAACTTATCAAAATTTGGGAGAAATTGTGTTGGATTTTTTATGATTTTATACTAGGCAAGCAAAGAGAACCTATGAATTTCTAAACCACCACTCTGCAATCCTAAAGAGTAAATAGGCTTTATCAAGTAAGCACAAATGCTGATGCAATATCAAATTATCGTGTATACATTCTTCATTCGATGCAATCTCAAATTACGTGTATGTATTCTGGATCACATATATATATATGCAGGTTCAACCCAAATTATATGAAAGGTTTTAATTTTAGACAGACTAAACTAACCTAAATGCTTGTGCAGTACCCATTATTTTCTTTACCAGTACAGATACCACGTTAAAGGATATGTATTTTAGATGGATTAAATTAACCTTATAAGACAAACTCGATCCTTATTATATGTTGCGTGCTTATTATCTTCTATTACATTGCAGGACTTCCTCTTGGTGCTTATATGCATTGGAGTAAAGGCATGATATATTCATCTCAGTATGTAGTACCAGTATGACTGGATATGGTCAACATCATTCAATGACCATGCCAAGTGTGTATAATTGTTTTTGGATTTAGGTGCATCTATCTCTCACGTCAAATATGTGTGGTGATATTGTGATTACAAGGATCTTTATGCAAAAAAAATTTAAATTATAATGTTTAGTTTGTAAAATGCGTCACTATTTTCTGTAAGAACTTAGATGCAAAAGTAAATACCATGCTGAGCTTTCAAGTGATAACTTCTAATTGTTTTTTAAAAAAAAGAGCGGTTGAACCATTGACCTGAAGCTTTACTCGGCCGATGTCTGGTCCAATTTTGATAACATTGGTTTAGAGTTGACATCCAACTTTTTAATTATTTCATAGCCTTCATAAAACGTTGTGCATGTTCACCCTAATAATTTAATATTTAGTTTAGAATTAATTGACATTGTTATTTTTCAATTTCAATACCTTCGGGGCTGATCTTATTGAGTTATGGTACAGTGTAAATCAATACTGGAAATAGCTTTTACAAATGCAGATCCAAATGTTAAGCTATCAATTTTAGTATTATACATTATAGTTTGGATTTTCATTTTGTGGTTCTAAATGGATTTGAATAAAAGAAAGAAAATGTAAACATGCATGTTGAATCCATCAACCTTTAAGTCGAATTAACACTAATTGTAGGAATGGTTACCAATAGGTAATTTAATTAGTGGATATTAAATAGTTGGGGAAATTTCGCATATACTCCTCAAGAACTTCAAAATTATGTATTTTCCCTCTAAATTTTTAAATTACATATTTCTCTCTAACCTTCAAAACCTCACAAGGTCTTTTATATTAAAACTCATTCTAAATTTATAAAATATCCATTTTACCGTTTATTAAAAGTATAAAATGCTCCATCGAACTCAAAATTTGAATCTGAAGGGTTCCTCTACTGTCTGATCCGCATGCATCGCATTAAGATATGTACACATCACTTCAATATATGTACATGTTCACTTCAAGATTTGTGTTGATCTAGCATGCACGAATCTTAAAGCAATTCTGATTAACGTGCATCACATTAAAATCTGTGCACGTTGCTTCAGTATACGTACATGTTCGCTTCAAGATTCGTGCTAATCTAGCGAGCATGTATCTTAAAGCAGCTCGGATAGTAGAGGAACCCTTTAGATTCAAATTTGAGTTAAATGGGCGTTTTATGCTTTTAATAAAATGGTAAAATGGGTATTTTATAAATTTAGAATGTGTTATAATATAAAAGACAATAAAATGGATAAATTTGTTAGTTTTTGATGTTTGGAGGGGGATACATAATTTCAAAGTTTAGATGGGAAAATATGTAATTTTGAAGTTTTTGAGGGGTATACGTGAAATTCCCCCTAAAGAGTTTGGTAGTTTAATTAATATCCAACTCTCACTCAAAAGTCAAAAAGTACTTTAAGTGTAAGTGCACTAATGAATTAACAATATATATTTCCTAAAAATCATCTCATGCCATCTCATTAATTATTGCTCTTTACGTGTAATGAAATTTATCCAGATTAAATATTTTTGTTCTCTCTGTATATATATATATATATATATATCTCTCTCTTTGAACTCTCAATTGTCCCAAATCCTTTCAAAATGATACACCTTGATAGGTTGATGTACGTCTATCGTTTTCTTGCTATTGTTCCTCCTCTCTTACACCTCCTCTGTGCTATCTACCAAACATGATGAAAAGATGCTTCTCAAAATGAAGAAGCAACTGGGGAACCCTGACATTCTCCGTAACTGGACCAAAGGATTTGATGTCTGCGGGATCCAAATATATGATCCTAGCCAATCACTTACCCGCATAAATACAAAGTGTACCAGCACCGGTCGTATAAACAGTCTTAGCATGAACTACATCAAAAATGTCTCTGCACCATTTCCAAATGCCATTTGCGGCTTAACCAAACTAGAGAACCTTGAGATCGATACGTTTCCCGGGCTTCATGGTTCCATTCCTTCCTGCATTACTAAACTTGCCAATCTTAGTAGTGTCACAATTAGAGGGACGTCTGTCTCTGGTTCTGTGCCTAGTTTTTCCAATAATACTAAACTCGATCAATAGCATTAATCTAGTAAGCAACCACCTATCTGGTACAATTCCACCATGTCTCTCTACCTTACCAAACTTAAGGTTCTTGGGTCTTTCTGACAATCACCTCACAGGTACCATACCACCTAGGATTGTCCCCAATCACTCTCCAAGCCCATTCTCTCCAATGCTTTGGCTTGACCATAACAACCTAACTGGTGAAATACCAAAGTCTTATGGATTAGTAGATTTCTTCTACATCGATATAGGGTACAACCAACTCAGTGGTGATGCTTCTTTTTTGTTTGGTAAACAAAAGAATACCACTGAAATTTTTAATGAATAATAATGACTTCGAGTTTGATCTGAGTAATGTAGATGCTTACAGTATCTCAATTTGTCTGACATTTAACAGACTCTGTCTTTAATCCAACAGAGCAAGTGCAAAAGCAAAAAAAAAAATGGAACACAGAATTTGTCTCTGTTAAGCTCTGTTGAAATATTGATCCTATATAATTAATTAATGGATGGATGGATGGATGCATAATAGCTCTGTTAAGCTTTGAACCTTACTCATCCAATCTATCAACAAATCCACTTACGCTTTCTTTAATATATATATATAGTGAGCCAATAATAAAGATCAATAGCATGTTTTTCCCTAGCAAATAGTTTCAAAATACATGGCTTATGACTACATCCTGGTGGAGCAATGTATTGCTTAGTATTTGGGAACTAGTTCCGCCTTATGCTTGGTTGCTGTGGTACATGGTACATAATGATATCCTGGCTGCATGTATATATGGTTAATATTATGATGAAACTTCTTTTGTGGATTCAGCCTTTGCACCATCTTATCCCAAATGTTTCTTGCTAACTATGTTAGCAAACCTGTAGTAATTTGAAGTATATTAGTTTACACTGTTTTCATTGTGGAAAGTTCTGAGAAGATTTCAAAATATATGTCTCAAAACAGTTTTCCTTTTATCTAGGTAGAGAATTAGAGAGAAGTATAGAAGACTCTTTTTAATATGTTGTTTTGGTTGTTTAGAAAATGGGTTTTTGGAAACAGTCTTCTATACTTCTCTCTAATGGGCTTTTGGAAAGATGGAAATTTATAAACCTAAATGTATTGAGTTCCATATTTCTTTTAAATATCATATACAACATTTCAGTTCTGAGAATTGTTTGAAATTTAAAATATTCGAAATATATAAAGTAAAAGCATGAAATTCGAATATTGGGCTTCATGAATAATGGGCTTTGAAATTGCTGTATTATGGGCCTATTGGATCTCAAAATATTTTACTGGGCTTGTTACTTGATACCATTTTAATTTGACAACGTGGAATTCATTCATTTTCTTTTTTCTTTTCTAAAAGTGCAAGTTATTGTTGCCTATCTTTATTCCAAATTCCAAGTAGGCAGGATGGATCATTGAATTAAAAAGAGTAACAGTTTTCTCACAGTGGAAATGAAGGATTCCAGTTAGCCATGGAAGGAGGAACCATGGAAATACATCTTTTTCAAAAATGTCAAAAACTATCTATGGTCTAGAGCCTCAAATGAAATCAAACATGAATAAAATCTACATGATATTCTATATAAAGATCATCTGGCAAAACATTCAGGTCAACTCTTAAGTTGGGGCATAATTTCTTAAAACAGTATATAATTTATTAAACTCGATCTACCTTACAATTTATATACTCTTTGAATCCTACAGACAATAAAGTCAAAATTAAAAAAATATATATATATGATTCGTGAGTTGAAATTAGAGGAGAAGGGATGGACGGACTGAATAATTTAGTGTCATGTAATTTTACTTTATTAAGAAAACTAATAGTATTAATTCCGTAAAATGTTAGAATTTTTAAAGTATAAAAATGAAATAAAAGCAGCTGCCAATGAATGGATATGACATATGAGCAATGTAGAGACATTTTATTGTTTTATGAGTCAATAAGGATTGTTGTTTATTCGCTTTTTTCATTTAAAAAAAAACATCATATAAAAATAAAGCGTTGATGTTTTTCATACTTTGATATTCATGAAATCACAGTCTTATACCTTTGTGTAAAAAATAATATAAATCACACTTAACAAAAACAAAACGAAAAACGGTGTGGTAAAAATTAACATTAAATAAATAAATTATATTTGACTATACACAATGTAAGAAATTATTATAGATAAATTATTAATTTTATCGAATATTTTGCAGAATAACAAGCATATAAACAACTTTTAAATCGTTATAAGATAGAAGCTATGAATCAAAAATTTATCCTTATTAATTATTGCAGATATATAGTTGTTAAAAATCCTGATCCATATGATTTTTATCAAGCATGACTAATACTGGGGTTGTTTTCTCAGACTTTGCGTAAAAAATATTTATAGAAAAAATATTTTAAAACAACTTTTATAGAAGAAATAATTGAAAACAAATAAAAATATTATTTAAATGCCAAAGACCATATAATAAAAAAATAATATAATTAGTCATGTATGAAATTTCTATAGAGGTACACAAAAGGATTGTACTATTTTAAAACTTTTTTGCATCTTAGCCACATTAAACACATTTTTTTCTTAAAAAAAATACATGAGACTGATCATAATAAATGAGTAGATATAAACATGATAGGCGCATCACGGCTGATTGAAATAAATATTAAATTAGCAAATTAAGCTAGGTCAACTATGTTACTGTTGGAAATGGCCACAATACCTTTTGGGGTTAGGTAGTTAGGTTCAGAAGGGTTGCTAGATTATGCGCCTAATATTAGGCCAATATTTAATTATCACTATGGTAATCTACTTTGGTTCTCTTAATCATAGCTAGCTTATGTAGGTCTCTTTTTATTTTATTTTTTATTTTTTTGGATGGCAAATCCACAATAAGTTGTTTATTTTTTATTTTTTTATTTTTATTTTGAGGGAAAGCCCTAATCCACAATATATAAGTTGCTTATTAGTTACTATAGGTTTCAGTACGCTGTATTAATTCCCCAGCATTGATTCATTACTCAAATTTGAGTTTGAGTTTGATGGGTTTATATATCTATTCAATCTGTTTTAGAATCCGTATACATTGCTTTAATATATGTGTGTCTACTTTAATATTTGCATGTACAGATTCTAAAATGAATCGAATAGAAATTTTTATTTGTAGCACAAAAACAAAGATAAACCAAAACACTTGAGATTTTGGGGATTTCCATATTAATTACTCGGATCGCACAGCTAATCTGCGGCCCATTTATGGAGGGGAAATGGGCCGCAGATTGGCTTAGAGGTTCCCCAAAAGCACAAAAAATTGCATTGTAATATTTGAATATATTTAAGTTTTAGGGACATCTAAACCAATCTGCGACCTCACCATAAATGGGCTGTAGATTAGTTGTGCTGCCCGGGTAAATGTGGAAATCTCTTAAATCTAGAGTATTTTGGTTTTTTTTATTATGCTATTAATAAAAAAATTCGATGAATCGAATTTGAGTCAAATGGTGTCGTACCCAAATTGTCCTACTCAACAAAAAGGACGCCAATTTGATAGACAGTCTTTGGCATAAGGCTCACACTTGCACCTAAATCACATAGACACCTCTCAAATTTGGTATCACCAATTATGCATGGGATTGCAAAACTCCCGGAATTCTTAAGTTTTGGAGGTAGCTTATTTAAGAAGAGAGCGCTACACTCCTCATTAAGAGATACCGTGCCCACTTCCTCAATTGTTCTTTTGTTTGATAAAATATCTTTTAAAATTTTTGCATAAGAATGCATAGTGCATATTGACATGTACTATGAATTAATAATGTTGTTTCTTGTAGTTCAATCATTAAATTTGAACTGTCTCCATATGAAAATGTACATACTAAATTTTAAATTTTTCTTAGAATTTGTTTACTATTTTTTAAATAAGTAGAAAAACATTACTTTCAAATAATCAAGTGATTTTCTACTTATCTAAAAAAATAGTCAAAAAAATAAAATGAAAAATTTGATCTAAAAGTTCATTTCATGTGATAATCATATTAAACGGCTCAGATTGATTTTTAAAATTTTAAAAATTAAAAAAATGAACCAATATAAGCTATGCATAGTAGGCGTAGCCTCACTCAAACATAAAAAAAATACTAAAAGCATCATTCCTACAAAAGAAAAATGATAATTAAGAAAATCATCATGTGGAATCAAGTATAATTTTTTATACCGTTAGCTGAACGACACCATCACAAAAAATGTGGAATCTTTTCCTTTTTTTAATTTTAATGAAATCCCTTGGGAGAAAATGTGGAATCAGTGTTCTCCAACTTTTGTACGGGGATGATTTGAGAGATCATTGTCTGCAAATGTCGATCATTAAATTTAGACCCAATTAAGACAGTCCTGATATAGTGCCTTTACCTTTAGATGCCCTGCTCAAATTCCAGAAAATTGGTCCATGCATTGGATGCGCCTTTCGCATCTCATCTCTGCTCTGCTCATTTTTAGCTGTAAATCATTTCTTTGCGTGATCAATTTTTCCCATAGATTTTCCATGAAAAATTTCTTTGTAATTTTTTTATTATACATTTGAAAGGATATGCTTAAAAGTGCATGCAAATCTTGACTCCATTTCGAATTTATAATCTCTAAAGGCGGAGAAAGCATCAGGACTTTGACCAAACTGGAGACAGCTTGGAGACGGGTATCTGCCTTTTTTTTCTGGCATCAACAAATCTCTGTATCATACCGTGTGGTGTCATCCTGACAATTGGGCGTAAAAGCATCTAAAATTTCGGGCAAGCCCTTGGAAAGTTTCGTATTTGATCCAATAGCGCGGTCTGTCCTGTTCGAAAGGAACCTGATTTTGGAAAATATATTCACAAAGGAGGTTTTGCTTCATGCAGCGCTGTTTTGACTCTTGTCCTTGCGCTGCCTGAAGCACAAATTTCTCTGTCAATATCTATACCCCTGATTTTTGTTGATTATTACACTGTTTGTCCTATAACTGGTGTGGTAATATATATATATATATATATATATGGAATATGCTAGCATGCTATGCATAGCATAGAACCCCTCCATGCAACGCCTTGGATTTCGAGTTTTCAAAATCCTAATGGTCGATCCGAACCGTTCATCTTGTTCTCCATATTAATATGTGTTTGGGGACCAAATTTTACATTTTTTTGAATTTTTTTACTATTTCTTTAGATTTATTGAAAATCGCTGTTTTCAGCAAATCTGGACCATAAAAAAACAGCGATTTTCAATAAATCTAAAGAAATATTAAAAAAATTTCAAAAAATGTAAAATTTGGTCTCCAAACACATTAATATGGAGAACAAGATGAACGGTTCGGATCGACCGTTAGGATTTTGAAAACTCGAAATTCGAGCAGTTGAATGGAGGGGTTCTATGCTATGCATAGCATGCTAGCATATTATATATATATATATATATATATATATATATATATATTGAATAGTGGTGATGTAATATATATGGTTAAATTTGTCCAAATCTACATAATTATAAGAAAATTTACTATTTCACATGTGGAGACGAATTGAGTCCAATTAAGTTACAGAAATTTAAGGTAAAATTAAATTAAACTGTTTGGGATTTTTGAGTAAAAATGTATTTTTTATTAAGCTAAACATCATTGTCAATGATTAATTCGAATGCCATACACATTATAAGTTATTTATAGCAAATAATAAAGTAAAATATTAGGATACTTGTTGATAATAAATCATATAATATGAAAAATAAGAAAGGTCCTGACATGCATCACCAATTTTTGTGCCACAGGCTGTCCATAAGATCTAATTTACATAAATTTTGTAAAATCAGAAGCATAAATAATGATTCAAAATTTTTTTTTTAAACCTTTGTAACAATGGATGTGTATAGGGGTGTAAACGGATACGGATAATTCGCTCCGTATCCAAAGATTATCCATATCCGGATTAAACAGATACGGATAATTGCAGATACAGATACAGATAATTTTTGCATATGGTGAAAAAATGGTGGATACGGATACCGATAATTTCATAAAGGTGAATATCCATATCCGTATTTGTAATTATTCGGATCTGAAATTACTTCCAATTAGCTTTAACTTTACTGCTCTGGATAGAAGTTGTTATATATTATCACATATTCATTTCAGTCTTGGTTGTGGTATAAATGATAATACGATATGGTTTTCAATTTAATATTTTTTTTTGTCAATGATGGTGCTACAATAATGCAATTTCCTTTCTTTTTTACCTCAATTTCTTCATTCTCCATTATTTTCCATTCAAGTCTTTAGTCCGTGAATGCAGTATGCTTTTAGTCTCTGCTCAATTGATTTTAGTCATTGTTGCAAGACAATAACAAGTCACTTTTTTTGTATCTTAAATTGCATAACTTAATTATCCGACAATTATTCGTTTCATATCCGTACGTATATATATGAATCCGTATCCGTTGATTATCCGCTCCGTATCCGTATCCGTTTAAAGCGGATATGGTTATAAATTTTGATATCTGTTTACTATCCGTATCTGTATCCGCTCATTGAAAAACGGATACGGATATGATATTAGCATTATCGGCTCCGTTTACACCCCTAGATGTGTACCTTAGAAATTATAAATTTGAGTTTATTGTACTATTAGATCAAGATGATAGAGAAGGATTTGTTTGATGGTGAGAAATGAATCTATCCGCTGTGATTTCCACTAACAATTAAAAATTTGATAATGACAGTTTCATTCTGTGATAAGTAAAAAAGGTTACACACTTTTAGCTAGACGTGCAAATCTGACACTGCTAACTCCCAATTAAAAAAAATCTAGGAGCATATAGATGTATATAATATAGTATTATTTGGATCATATATATTCCTCTTTTCATCTCAATTCTAATAGATATATTTTGATGATTTCTAAAAAAATTAAATAGGCATCACAAGTCTTCTTCTGCTATAATTTAAACAAAACTGACTGATTAATTATGTTGAGTTTTCACAAAATTTTTTGATGATTATGTTGAGTTTTCACAAAATTTGTTCAGATAACGTGGATAAAAATATCGGATAATACTGACTGATTCTGGTCTGATCCAACCGTGGCAACTGAGAATCGAACAATTTTCGATCCAAACCATGTTCTCAACATAGTAGGACATAGTTTTCCAGAGTAGAACAAGAGTTCAAAATTGAGCACCTTAAAAATTATTTTTGAAAATCCACAGTAGAACAATTATCCGACTCTGAATACAATTACACAAATATTGCTATGATTTTTCAAGTTAACTCACCTTATTTCACCAGCATGCTTTTATATATTCTTTGCGTGGCAACGTCCTTTCTTTTTGTCAAGCCTGTACCATATTTTACAATATTAATCCTAGAAAAAAAAAAATGTATGCTAGCTAACATTGTCATCGCCTCAATATATATTTTTTTAAATACCGATTAATCGGTTGATTATTTCCGATTATTTCTATTTATTCATGTTTAATGAACTGTTAATTCCTATTTAGATATTTTATTTGTGATTATAAGATCTGTAGGCCTTTTAATTAGTTAATTATTGGACCATGCCATGTTATATATTAGGTCGTTTAATTAGTCTATCAAATCAGCCGATTTGTCCGATTAATCCGTTACATAGTTTGTGTTATCTTATTTGGACTTTTTCTAAATGATAATTTTATGAACTTTATTAATTAACAAGAAAATTAAGTTAAAATAAGTATATTTGATAAGTTTAATGAGTTAAATTAATATTTTTTAATAAATTATGAATATATACACCTAATTTGAATAAAAATATAAAATTAGCCACATACTAAATAATTATTTAGTGATACCACATCTATTTGACGAGCGTACACCGTTATTTACAACACTACTAGCAACTACTGCATTTTTATGAGATAATTGCCGATTTTTCTCTACATTTTTTATTTTTTGTATGAATTTGCCTAGTTAAGAAAATTGAAAATGTGGATTTAGTATTGTACATTGTTAAAAATCGAAAAAGTTAGCATTTGGCCTAGTTAATTAAATATTATCCTATGTTCTCATCCTATTCCTATGTTACCAGCACTAACCGCCATCTTGGAAATGATTGATGCTTATCTCTACCAGTACAAAAGGGGAAAAAAAAAAGTGACTAGTTGTGTATAGTACAATTATGCCTTTTTAACTTAATAATTAGAAAGAGCCCTTCATATTCCACATCCTAAGGAAATCTTTTTGTAATCATCAAATTTCACTTTAATTTGTTGCGAGGATAAGAGTTTGATTTCTCTTCCATAGTGTTATTTTGTTTTTAATTTTTTTTTTGTCAATTATGAGTTAAGAAAAAAATAGAGTATGAGTTAAGAAAAAAAAATGAGTTAAAGATATTAAAAACGTTGTTTTAATTTCATGCAGCGCACATATAATAGAGTTAGAAAAAACAATATATAACTCATACGTTGTATGAAATCAAAATAGTGTGGTCAATATTTATATTCTGAAAAATATTTATTTATACAAATGGATCCCATATATATTATTAGCTATCTAACAAAAGCTAATAGAAATCAGATTTGAGCATATATGCATTCCTATCATCAACCGCTCTCTTTTTAGAATATTTAAATATTTTAAGGTTGAAACGGTTATTGAATAAAGAAAGTCTCTTAAACATCAGCTAAATTTTAGCTGATGCTTAATTTTAAACATGCAATCCCCACATAAATAACACTATCATATATAATAAAATGTGTTAGATGTAATTCTTAACTGATAATTTTTATAAAATAAAATATTATTTTAAAAAAAAAGAGTTCTTCATTCGACAATAAAAATTCAAATAAAGAAAAAGTACATCAAGTTTACTTTTATCACTAGCTTAAAAAGAAAAAAAAAATCATAACTTAAAAATCAAATGGGCTTCATTTTTCCTTATAATTAAGTTGTCCCAACCTGTTACTATTTTGAGAGTTCCTATACCCAATATTTCTGCCAAAATAAACATAATTAAAATGTTTAGGGAAAAAAACACTAATGTGGAAATGGAAATATTAAAGGACCAAAATGAAAAATGGTAAACCTTTGGAACCAACATGGCAACATCTACAGGAGTGTCATATATAATTATTAATATTTTGGACCATTTGTGCAATGTAATCCAAAAAACAATTTGGAGGAATCCCATGCAAAGCACAACTCACCTAACTACAAAAAGATATTTTCATGATTAGAATACTTCCTATGTTTATATTAATCAAACGTGATTACAGCAAACAAGCAAATAAATATCCCCCTACTAACTAAAGTGAGGTTATCTTTTGCACTTCTGTCCTAAAAAAATACAAAATTTAATAAATGTAAGCATCACTTGGTTAATAAATCTTTTTTTTAAAAAAAAAAAAGTGGAATAATCCACCGATTCCCATTAAAATGAAAACACATACATTGTTTATTGGTACTAACATGCTAGTACCAAGCATCAAAACTTAGTTTGCCTAACAGGATTGAGCAATACCTAAAATCATAACTAAAAACAACATAACAACCTGATACAAACAAAAAGCCATCCAAGCATAACAGCACAAATTCAAAACAAAAGCATAACAATCCCAAAACACCTGAAATAAACAATGTAAAATAAGCATTATAAGCCCTAAAAATTAAGGAATTGCAAAAGTCTGCATAGAGGAGCTGAAACTACTGTCAAAGTTAGAGTCTTCAGTAGAACTATCATTACCACCATTATATTGGAATTGATCCCTGCTTCAAGCATAGGAATTGAAGCATGTATATCCACCATGGAAATTATCAGTGTAAATCCTATCAGGCCCTTCAAATCACAAGGAAAACTTGGCTAGTAAATCTTAATCAAAGGATGGATTAGTTTAATTATTTAAGGTAATAAGATCCTATATCAGCTCATTATTAACATGTACTGATTAATCCCTAACATCATTTTTTTCTTTTCCCTTTAGATTATTGTAGTCTGTTCATGAACGAATGCAAAAACGTTACCAATGGAGATATCAACAATATTCTTCTAATTTAGAATTGTGTTATTAATTTGGATAATAATATTTATTATTTTATAAGGTCCAAGCAGAAAGTTTTAACACAAAATTAGGGCCAAATTGATACAAATAACAAATATATTACAAATATATTAATTTCAAATGACGATAAATTTTATATTTCGAAACATATAATCAAGACCACCGCATCAAATATATTAAAATTTTCATTTCATGCTACATTACTTATAAGAAAATTACCCGGTCTATTTAATTTCCTAATTATAGCATATTTTAATTAGAAGCAAAACAATTGGAAGATTTTTAGGAGGCACAAAACATATACATATAGAAGAAAAAAAATTCTCTGCTCTCAATATATAGTTGAATTTCTCCTCTGAAAATAGCATCCCTTTTTATTATCTTATCAAGTGATAATAAAAAAAGATATATAAATAGCAAACATTGGGTTGTGTATGCCAATAGTTAAGATATTATTTAAAATTGCGCAGATATATAGGCCTTGAACAAATTTCAAACAAAAGTTGTAAAGGTGATTGATTAATTAATTAATTTCCTCTTCATGTTTGTGGGGTTACCCAACAATTGTTAAATAGATGGATCGAATACGCGTGGAAAGGAATTAGACAGCTTGCATTTGCAATATGCTTGCACACATAGTGCACACTTTCAAATTAAACCGTATAACCTGGCCTAATCGGTACGTTCATCTTCTTAATTAACAGTAATCAAAGGCATCTATTTCAACGATCGTCGTCGATCAGTACCTTTTCAGCATCCTATGCATGCATGAATGTTCTCTCTTATACTGTAATATATATATACTGTTACTGTCATTAGTTAATATGCGAATTAATTTGTATTGAATATATGTCAAGATATCTCCATATTCATTCTTATATTATGCACGTACTTATTTTTACTTGTCAACGGATAAAATTGAAAGATAAATTTTTGAATTGAATATCAGCTTTCCAATCACATAATTTGTCTTTTTTTTATTAAATATATCTATTTTATGTGTAGTAGTCTAAATTTAGTTAAAAACATACTCACTACGCAGACTGCTACATGATTTGTCACAACTAAAATTGAATGAATCCCTAGCGATCAGTTTCATTATTTCTCCTCACACCTATATCTTATTCATGCAATTAAATTATTTTCTTATTTTTCCGTTTGCTCAGTTTCATTTCTCCCCTTCCTCTATAGTTTCGATAATAAAAATAGAAACAATCATATCGTATCATGTATAAGCGTATATCATTAACTTTGTTTATATATAAAGTTGAAAAATTGAATCATTTAACATAATCACCATACAAAAATGTCTTTATAAAAGCTACTAATCTTTAAAAAAAAATGTATATGTAGATCAAATTTTATATTTTTTAAATATATTTTACTAGTTTATTATATACATAGAAAATCACTTCATCTAAATATTGTGGATCATTTCATCTAAATATTGTAGATCATTTAAAAGTAGTAATTTTATATTATATATTTTTTAAGAGTTTTTACTAGTTATTATATTGGTAGAAAATCTCTTCATCTAAGCATTGTAGATCACCATTTAAAAGTAGTGATTATCTATCTATTTAAAAAAAAATAGTAAAATAAATATAAAAGTATAAAATTTAGTCTACAAGTAATTTATATGAAGATCATATTATATGATTCAGATCGACTATTTGAACTTTTAAAATGAAAATGTTAATACAAATTACAGACCAATACTATATAGTGTACCACAAGCTCACTCATATGTCAATCATATTAAACATGTATATATAGATATGAAAAGATATATATATATATATATATATATATATATATATATATATATATATATATAGGAATATGCTAGCATGCTATGCATAGCATAGAACCCCTCCATGCAATGCCTTGGATTTCGAGTTTTCAAAATCCTAATGGTCGATCCGAACCGTTCATCTTGTTCTCCATATTAATATGTGTTTGGGGACCAAATTTTACATTTTTTGGAATTTTTTTACTATTTCTTTAGATTTATTGAAAATCGCTGTTTTCAGCAAATCTGGACCATAAAAAAACAGCGATTTTCAATAAATCTAAAGAAATAGTAAAAAAATTCAAAAAATGTAAAATTTGGTCTCCAAACACATATTAATATGGAGAACAAGATGAACGGTTCGGATCAACCGTTAGGATTTTGAAAACTTGAAATCCGAGCCGTTGCATGGAGGGGTTCTATGCTATGCATAGCATGCTAGCATATTCCTATATATATGTATGATAAGTTTTCAATTATTTTAATTTTCTTTGATGTGTTTTATTACTTGAGGATTGAATTTCAAATTAATTACTCAGTACCACTCTAAAATTTAAATAAAATATTTTAGTAAGGATTGGAGATTAAATCACATAATTATTGAATATTTATGAAAGAATTTTATATTTGAAATTTTAAACATGTAATCTTTAACACATAATGCGTGTATTGTCTTTGTTACTAAATTAAAAACTGATTCTCTTAAATAAAGTTTCTTATAAAGAACTTAGCAAATTAAGATATTGTTTTTTTGAGTGAGCAATCACAAATTGGAACACAACATCCACTGAAATTTATTAAAAAAGAAAAAGAAAAGAAAAGTGGCTAGATCCCTTCCTAGCCTCAAAGAATTTATTTTTCCTATATATATCATGCATGCGCAGCATGATAAATATATATCTTTTAGGAAGCATCTAGCTATCTCTCCGTAACAATCCCTTATTTCATCTCTCAATCATTAACTACTTGAATAACTACTAACTACTTAGGGGGACCACCTAATATTTAAAAGATTTTACAACTGGCGCGTAAGTATTCATGTATAATGCATCAAGTATTCATACTTAAGATATCAAGTATTTTTTTTTTTTAAATGGACATGTTTTTAGAGGCGTTTTTTTTCTTCGTTCAATCTAATCAATATTTTTGACAATCGGTGATGAATTTTGTAAATCTAAAACCATGAATGTTTTCTACATAATTTTATCTTTCAAAAGAGATCCATGATGACATACTTTTGAGTTGTCCGTTGCACAAGTATTCGTACCTCATCGAGAAAATATTCATCCTCGTTGTGCAAGTGCAAATATAAAAATTGGATACACCACTCATCCATCTTTTACACATTTTTAGAGGTGATTTTTTTTCTCCGTTCAATTTTAACCAATATTTATGACAATCTGTGAGGAATTTTACAAATCTAAAACCATGAATATTTTCTACACGATTTTATCTTTCAAATGAGATCCATGATGACATACTTTCGAGTTGTCCATTGCACAAGTATTCATATCTTGTCACGCAAGTATTCATTCCTAAGATATCAAGTATTCATTCATACACGTTGAAGTATTCATTCTAAGACATCAAATATTCATTCGTATACCTCTATTTTCAAATAAAATATTATGTCATTTCTTAGTACGCAGTGGCTTAATTCATCATTAAGAAAGCTTTGTTCTTTGCAAATAACTCGCTACTTCATGAGGAAGGAGAACATAGACATGGAAGATATTAATTGCATCCATAGATACAAAAATATTTTGATATGGTCGACAGTGATGGATCTGATCTGGTAGAGATGTACTCAAGTATTTATTCATACACGTTGAAGTATTCAATCCCGACAGAGGTGTGCTTGATTGGGATGGAATGACGGATGATCTCTGGCAGAACATCCGCTAGAGCAGGAGCAGCAAGCATAGACGGAAAAAACAGAGATGGAAGCGGAGACGGAGGTGGGAGAGGGAGGGAGCTTATTGTATTTATCATTTCGAGGTGGGAGAGGATGGGAGTTGGAAGAGGAATGAAGCTTATCGATGGAAAAACGGAGGCGGAAGTAGAGATGAGAGAGGGAGGTGGGAGATAAAGGCAAAGGCATAGGTGGGAGGAGAAGGTGAGAGAGGGAGGCGGAGGCAGAGGTGGGAGAGAGAGGTGGGAAAAGAAGTTGGAGGTGGAAGAGGAAGGGAGAAAGAGGAAACAAATAAAAGTTGTTAGAATTGATAATTATAGTTAAAATAGAAAGTTATTTAATTTGAGAAAAAAATGAGAAATGAACAGGTGAAAAAAATTATAATTACCCTATCTTTTATACTCAATTTCACATTTCTTTTTCTTTTTTGTTTGCTCTATAATACGATCATATGAAGAATTAAATTCCATTAAATATTAATTTCCAATAATATATAATACTAAATGTCTAGAATACATGTGTGACATTAGAAGTTCTGCAGTGTACGTAAAAAAATGATCTTTCCATAAAAATAAAAATAAAAACAATAATTTGCTACTCATAATTTTGACCTATATATTCCTCAAATATTTTATATAACCTTCTTACCACCTTGTGATATGAAAGATATATTCTCACCAGGTAATTAACCACACTATTATATCTCTATATTTAATGTGGAAACTTACGGACACCATGAATTCTTTTTCTTCAGGGCCACATTTAAATTACTTGAAAAGCATGTCCATCTTTATAGAGCATCATATATTTATTAACTAGCTAGTAGTACATGAGGTACACGTTTAAACTTGTGAAGTACGACATATATTTTATGTAAAAGTTCTCTTTTGGACTTGTGTGGCAGCACGGCACTGATGAGAATTATGTTAATTTCCTTTCCTGCGTTAACAATATGAGTGAGATTTATGATGATATGCATATCACATTCTGTATTATAAATTTATAAATTTTAAATTAAGTGATATTCTATCTGTCCAAAAAAAATATTATAATTTGATCTCCAATTATATTTTCATATAGAGATTATATTGAACAGTTTAAATCGACTATTTAAACTTTAAAATTAAAAATGTAAATAATAAAATATCTGCACACATACCACTCTGTAATATGCATATATATTATTATATAGTCCTGCAATGGCAATATACTTGTTTTTCAGCACAATTATAAAGAAATTTATCTAGTTTCCCATCTCCAATCTCCTTAAAAATCTCTCAATACAGTTTTAATTTCTGTAACTTTTGTTTACTAAGTTCAACTTTCATTTTTTTATTTTTGCTTTCTGGACGCAGTTGGTATGCTAAGTATATATACTTAATATGTTACATATCAAACAATTACATCACAATAGAAAATTTATCATTTTCTTTCTCTTATTATCTATTCATCTTTAATTTACACATTTTAGAAACTTTTTTTTTTCTTCTGTTTAATCTCACTCATATTTCTGATGATCTTTGAATAATTTTGTAAATCTAATTAATATTACAAAATATCTTGTACTCTATTTTCTCTTCCAAATGAGATATATATTGAAGCATTTTCGGATTCTATTCGCTCTTCTATTTTTAATTTCATTTTAATATGTAATGTATAAAGATTTATTATGTTGGGTAAAAATACTTTAAAAGCTTATGTATTTAGACTTAAAAATTTAAGTATAAGACTTAAAAGTATTTGATATATGTGTTAGATATAAATGTTTTATATGCTATGTACAAGTATTTGATATTTCTGTGTATGGTGAAAATTAATTCTTATGAATAACATTTATGGAGATTTCAATTCAAATTAAAGCACAGCTAGAGCTAGCTGTACACTATTCATAAAGAGTTTTTTTATGGTTGGAATATAAAGAGTTGTTATGTCTTATTTTTAAAAAGACATAATATGTTATGTATCACTAGATATATTAATATGAGTAATTATAACATCCCCACCTATCCATCCCCCATTCATCTTCCAACTAATTAACTTTATATTTTAACTATAACTATCATTTCTAACTTCTTAATATAATTGTTTAAGGCACTTCGCTATAAACCTTTAAAAAAAAACTATTATTTCTAACAACCTTTATTTATTTTATCTTTCTCTCTTCTTCTTCCACCTCCATCTTCTTCTCCCACCTCCACCTCCGCCTACCTCTCCCACCTATGTCTCCGCCTTTCTCTCCCACCTCCGCCTCTACCTCCCTCTCTCACCTCTGCCTCCGCCTCCGCCTCTCCCACCTCCGCCTCTACCTCGCTCTCCCACCTCCGCCTCCGTTTTTCCATCGATAAGCTCTCTCCCTCTCCCACCTCCCACCCTCTCCCACCTCGAAATAGTAAATACGATAAGCTTCCTCCCTCTCATACCTCCACCTCCACCTCCGCCTCTATTTTTCTCATCTATGCCTACAGCTCCCGCTCCAATGGACGTTCTGTCAGATATCATCCGTCACTCCATCCCAATCAAGCACGCCTCTGCCGGGATTGAATACTTCAACATGTATGAATGAATGTGTATGAATGAATACTTGAGCACGCCTTTGCCGGGTCAGATCCACCACTGTCGACTGTATCAAAATATTTTTGTATCTGTGGATGCAATTAATTCCTTTCATGTCTATGTTCTCTTTCCTCATAAAGTAGAGAGTTATTTGCAAAGAACAAACCTTTATTAATGATGAATTAAGCCACTGTGTACTCAGAAATGATATAAATTTTTTTTGAAAAAAAATAGAGGTATACGAATGAATACTTGATGTCTTAGAATTAATACTTCAATGTGTATGAATGAATACTTAATATCCTAGGTATAAATATTTGCGTGACAAGATATGAATACTTGTGCAACGGATAACTCGAAAGTATGTTATCATGGATCTCATTTGAAAGATAAAATTGTGTAGAAAACATTCGTGATTTTAGATTTGCAAAATTCCTCACAAATCGTCAGAAATATTGTTTAAATTGAACAGAGAAGAAAAAACCATCTCTAAAAACGTGTAAAAGATGGGTGAGTAATGTGTCCAGTTTTTGTATTTACACTTGCACGACGAGGATGAGTACTTTCACGATGAGATATGAATATTTGCGTGATGAGATATGAATACTTGTGCAACGGACAACTCAAAAGTATGTCATCATGGATATCATTTGAAAGATAAAATTGTGTAAAAAACATTCATAGTTTTAAATTTGCAAAATTCCTCACAGATCGTCAGAAATATTTGTTAGATTGAACGGAGAAAAAAAACCACCTCTAAAAATGTGTAAAAGATGGATGAGTAATGTGTTAAGTTTTTATATTTGCACTTGCACAATGAAGATGAATACACATCTAAAAATGTGTCCAGTTTGTTTTTTTTTTTGAAAACTTGATATCTTAGATATGAATACTTGATGTGTTATAGATGAATACTTAATGTATTATAGATAAATACTTGCGCGCGCCAGTTGTAAAATATTTCAAATATTAGATGGTCCTCAAATAATAAGTGGTCCCCCTTAGGTAGTTAGTAGTTATTCAAGTAGTTAATGATTGGGGGATAAATGAGAGATTGTTAGGGGGATAGCTAGGTACTCCCTATAAATATATCAACACATGTATACATAGGTATTAATACTTACATGTGTCAATTGTAAATTCGTTGGTAACTTCCTAAAAAGTGGTTCCAGATTAAAGGTACGTAGTTAGAGTTTGAAAATTTTTGGAGAATTTTTGTGCAAGTAAATGAGAATTTTCTTGTCAATTAAATGAGAATTTTCCAACGATATTCAACTATATTAATAAAAATTTCCAACTCTAAGCATCTAAAAGTGAACTATATACGTTTGAAACAAGAAATAGAGCAATAACAGAGCTAATCCTAAGTTTGAAAATAATAGCTAATTCAATTTTTTGTTGGGCTAGTAGAATAGTGAGCTAACCCATATAAGACAAACAAAAAATAGTGGATTAGTGCTATTCTTACTCCATCCAAACATCGAATAGCTCAAAAAAAATAGTGATATTCTTGAGTTAGTAATATTCTTGCTCCATCCAAAGGCAACTTAAATTAATCAAACATAACTGTTGGAATTCTTAATATCAAATATGTCTCTAACTATTAGCTACTTTTGAGGAAATAATTTCAACTTTGTGCATATAGAATTCCAACAGCTATGTTTTTTTTTTTTTGAGGAAATTATTATATTGGTATTAAGAAATAAATTTGGTACTTATTAAGAAACATATAATAATTTGCATCAAGAATTCTAACTAAAGGTTTAAATAGTGTTTATCGTGTCATAGCGAAACGACTAAAAAACGAAATTATTGTCATATTGCGCTGCTATAGCGCCATAACTTTTATGGTCTGAAAACACTATAGCGACACTATAATGCGCTATTTAGGACCCTGATTCTAACGATTAGCTTTTTTTTTGTTTGCTTTGAGAAAATGAAATATTTTTTTCAAACATTCAATTTACAACTTGGGTATATGACAAGATGCTACAAATTTTTATTTGGCATCTGTATATGACCATGAAAGAGAGTTGCGGTTAATATAGTATGTATTTTAGTTTATTTCTAAGAAATTAAAATTTTTTTTTCATCCAAGACTTTTCTTGAAATAAATAAGACTCGATATTCGAAGATATTATAATTGCTCCATTTATAAGCTATATTTTATTGTATTTTAATAGTTTTTATTTGCATAAAATTTGAACCTGTTTCTTAATTAATTACCAAGAAACAATGATACCATTAATATCTGTGCTGAGCATCTTGTTTTCACTTTTTACATGACTAATAAAAGAAAATTACCTATGATCGATGAGCATTATTTTTCACCTAAGTAAATAAGAATATATATATATATATATATATATATATATATAACGGAAAAAGTACCATGGTTAGTACCAAACTTTCAATTAATTAAGTTACCCTTTGTTTAGTAAAGGTAATATTAAAATAATTAAAAGATGAGAAAATTTTCAAAAGTTGTAACCTACTTAAAGTAGCCAGTTTCAATATGGGCAAAAGAATCTAATTAACACTGATCATAATAGTGTTATTACATGGTAGTTGCTTACAACTGTGTATAGAAAGACTCTCCAATTACATCTTACCAGATTCCTCAGAATCAAGATTTTCTGTGGCAAATTCATACTACTAATTCCTCACACAATGTACCTAGACACTTCTAATAAACAAATTTTAGATAAAAAAAAGGGGGACAAAAAGAAATGAAAGCCATACAATTATGTTTGAAAAAGAAAATTCAAATATTTTACATCCAGAATAAAAAATATATTGGAAAGAAAAAAGATTGTTCAGTAAGTAAGGACTCACTACACAATGGAAGGTAATGTAAATGCCACAGAGAATCAGATCCAATTCTGAACGAGTCCAAGAGAACCCACAAGGGAAGAATATTAGGCCCTTTATTTTTTTTGAACGGGCTCTCTGGCCATTGCTACCTAAACCACCCTTTTAATAATCTCACATCAATTCATCAAAACTCCTCCGTTGATCCAATTTGGAAACGTACAGAATCTAAGCGCTTTTTGTTCCCTCCCCTATAACCTCTGTATAGGTAAATGTTTCTCACCGCAAAAAATATCTCCCCACAAAATCTTTCTTAGTGCTCATGACACTATGTACTTTTTTTAATGGACTATTGCTAGCTGTGTTTTTTGCAGTACAACTCACTCAATTTGATCATATTGTACTTTTCTAATGCAAAGCAAAAAAAATCTTTTTGAATTTGGCACTAGCTACTTCACTAATTAATTGAGTGTTAATTAATAGCAATCTATGGGGCTAATGTATATATATAGTTGGTCAAGGCCATTAGGTTTTTCCTGCCAGAATTAATTTGACCCAATAAATTATTAACTAGCTATCAGTGCCTATAGAACTTGACTGAAAGAACTATAATATAGTATCCAAATCAATGCATGCATATTACTTTTGTAGGCATTCTAATATCTAATTACAACACTGTACCTATCTGATGCATTGTTGTAAAAAATGTCCATTTAGGTAAATTAATTAACCGATTAGTCTTTGGTGGTGACTAAACCGTCATGAATTTTTTCTACTAATCGGTTGATAATTATTCCCGATTATGACTAATTATTCCCGATTAATTGCTTGGTGGTACCCTGTCCGTCCAATGAATGCATACTATTGTTGTAGTTTACAACGCTGATATGATGAATGAATAAAATTAGCGCTAGTATACTATACACTTTTAGAAATATCCTTGAAACCTTGATTGTTATCTTTCTTAATTAGTAGGTGGGGATTCCGAAATAAATAGCCCAGTAACTTGTACCAAATTAAAATGCAAGTTTCTGAAAAATATAAACATAAATACAAAACTTGCAAGTCGATCTTCTCCAAATTATTAAAAGAAATTAGCTTTAGTTTATGATCATATCAAATAGCAGCACCTATATGAAGCTTATTTAATTATTAATCAATAGTTAAAAAATTGATACATATGTAATAAATAGAGTTTGCTCCATTAAACTCAATAATTAAAATGAAGAAAACATAAAGATTGTGGAATCTAGTCTCTATTGCCATACAACTTGAGCTTATAATGAGTAGCTAACTCAGTGGACAGGACCAATGATATCCTTTAATAGAAATATGGTATATATGTCTAACACCTACCAAACCCGACCCGTTATCACCCCTATAAATTGAAGAACACTATACTCCTTCTCTCCTAAGAAACAACCTCACAGAAAAAACATCACACCAAAAGAGTAGCTCTCTAAACCTTTTAACTAAAGCAAAGAAATATCAACCTTATATGGGTGGTGCCCAATCCTGCTTCTCCTGCAAAGAACAAAGCTATAGAGATGATGAGCACTATGAACTACCACGCTACACATCAAGCCGTGTGCGACCGAGTGACGAAGACAGGGGTCTCTACGTTGGTGATCCCGATGTTGACTACAAGGCAACCGAGTTGATTAAATGCTACAGGAAGCGTTTCATGGATCTCGAGACTCAGAGTACTGTCGCCTAAGTGTAGTTATATATATATATTGAATATATATTAAGATTGATTTATGCTTACAAGTTATAACTAGGTTGTTGCATTAGACCTATGTATGATGTGTATTATTATAAGTAGTTAAACTATATATATAAGATGGGTGTTGAGGTTTTACTTGTGTGTACCTTGTATTCTCTTGTTCTTCTTTCTTTTTGTTCTCTTCTCTTTTGTTTCTTTTAGCAATTAAACTCCCTTAACTGAGAACAAAGTTGTAGAGGAGGAATAAGAAATGAGTGCATTTCTTTACTATAGGCTGCTGGCATTAAATTTCTAATTACCTGGGAAAAATTATATCTTTTTATGTAACTCTTTTTATTTTTACATTCCTTCATAGTATATGTCATTTTGCTTTGAGGATAAGAAGTTCATCATTTGATGTTGAGCGTACAATAAATCTATACTGAAAAAATATTTAGGTTGATTAATTGCAATAATTAATGTAGTTTGAGCCTTTGATCTGTTATGCGTGCTATGTTCATTCCTTTGGACCTCCAACCCGCAAACACCCCCCCCCCCCCCGTGTCCACTGCCTATTTGGAATAGCGCAGTGGGGCAGTACGTATGCAAAATATGAGATATTTCAGAGGATGCGAATGGCCCCAACCCCACAACCCGCAAACCCCAAATCTTTATTTTCTATTTCTTGCTTTAGTCGGTATAGTCTTTTTATGGAATCCAACATTTTTAATAATTGGAATGTTTCTTTTGTAACAATGGTTACTTTTTGTTCTTGTTCATTTAGTTGTTTACATATAGATATGATTGTGTAAAATTCAATCAACCTTCAGGAAAAGCTCAAAGACAAATTAGGATATGCTTCTCTTTATTTGAAATAGAAATATCTTCCATGCACAGATGGACTGTTTGATTTATATTTTTGGTGTGATCTTAATTGCATGAATTAAAACTAGAACACAAATTAATAAGGAACAAATTAATGAAAACTCAGTTGAAAATTGACTTCAGAATTTATTAAAATAAAACTATTAAATTCTAGATATATTCTCAATCATTCACAGATTTTTATATAAGCATTAATTTGTATATATGTATATATGTATACCAGTAACAACATACACCCTCTGCTGATTAACGACAAGAGATCATATTAATGTATGCTATTAATTAATTAATGCCATATACAACCATACAACAAATTAATAGTTGAATATAAATTTTCGAACTAATTTAATATAGACATATGTACTAAATTTGATGATAGTTATTTTTTAATTCAAAAAAATCATTATCATATATTAACTGATTTAAAATTTTAATATATATAGTTGATAAGTTATATAAGTTTTCTTTATTAACAATTTTTTTTTTTCAAATTGCTCCAAATATTTTTCTTGAGCATAAGATGAGAATCAAAGCTCTGCAAATCAAACCTAGCTAGTGCAGTTTAATGATTTTCATTGAGAAATTTAATTAATGACTTCTTACATATGGGGGGTCAACACCTTATTCTATACAGTTGCATGCATATCAAAATTGATTAAGAACTTTGATTAATTAATGACTTTGATTGTGCATGTATATTAATTAAATGATATGAATAGTAGGTGAGGCATTTAATGCCCCCTTCTTTCGGTTCTAAATCATGCCATATTTTGGGACTGCCTAACTATGCTCTTAATCTTGCTCCAAATTAGAATAGTGTTTTCACGTCCGAAAGTGTAAAGTTTAGGGTTTATTTTGTACCAGTTCAACTTCAACCGAAAGAATAATCAATGCACCAAAATTAAATATACAACAAAGTTCAAGTTATATTATTCAATATAATGTGTTATCTGTAATAATGTCAGCTAGATCAGCAATTTTATATCCTGAATTTTCAATTTTCTCAAAAAAAAAAAAAACTAATTAAATTCATACTTGAACATTCGTTTGCAATTATATTTCTAAACGATAGAAAATGCACTTGTACAATTGTAGTTTACAACTTTAATATATGAACTTAAGAGAGCCAGCAGTCACAATTAAGCAATAGTACATGCTGCATTGACGTAAACCATGAAAATAAATTAAAAACCCAAAATTGGTATTGAGGCCGGGGTTATTGAAAAACATATACTGCTTCCAAATTAGGCAAACTCCACTCCGGATTTTATATATTTTGAAGGCACATAAATTCGATAATTACAATGTCACAATAATGGGGTAAAGATTTTAACAGAATATATAGTTTTCACCTGTATTGTTTCTATAGTCAATGTGCTGGACGAAGTCAAAATTTCTCTGTTAAAATCTTTACCCCCAATAATGATACATATCATGGTTTCATTTTCAAACGGCTAACTAGTTCATAACTATTTGCTATGACAAGAATTCGCAAGGGTTAAGCTTTGCTTTACCATCTCTTGACCTGCCTTTGTTTAGCTCTTAAACTTAAAGTAATAATGGGCTAGTTCATAATTTGTTTAATTTCTAGTGTTGTGTACTACTGTTATGTAATTGGTTGATTTTGGGCAGATTCTCATGTGTGTTATATTTTTAATTTACATATGTTGCTTGTATGTTGTATGTTATTTATTAATTGGTGTATATATAGTTTTTTTTTATATAAAATGTTTATAATGTGCTAGCTAGCATTTATATATGTTAATTTGCTAGCCATAAACATATATAAATTAACCTGATAACTTCTATAAATTAAGAATGCAAATGGACTCAATACACATATTTATACAAAATGACACATACATACAAATTTTGAACATGATCTGTTGAGAGGCCAGACGTGAATGAATCGTTTCTTTAGAGAAAATTGTATTTGGAGATTTGGCATAATCATACACAGTTTCTTGCATTTTAGTCGTGTATGAAGTTGTAAAATCATACATGGTTTCTTTATAAAGCACCGTGATAGAAATTCAAGTGTCTTTCGTACACAGGTTTTGTTCTTGTTGACCATGTGTGTATGTGGTTGAGCATATTTTTTCACGTACACCTCCTCTCAAGACACACTGTTAATTTGTTGAAAATTTATCGTATATGTGCGTAGATATGCTCGTATAATTAGCATTTTTATAGCAGTGGCTAGTAGTCACAAGCAATGCTACATTATTGACACAAACTATGAAATTAAATAAAGACCAAAATATGTACATATATTGAGGGGTGATTGTGAATAAATATACATACTGCTTCCAAATTAAGCAAACTCCACTCTGGATTTATTTCGTAAGTACACAAATCCAACAATGACTAAATGACTATAATGAGATAAAGATATTAACAAAACAGTTTTGACTTCATACAATGCATGGACTATATGCAGCGTTTGTTTTGATTCTATAGTTTGTGCATTGTACAAGCCAAAACTGCTATGTAAAAATATATACCACCAATAATGCTACATATATATCATGGCTTCATTTTTAAACGGTTAGTTCATAATTGTTTGTTAGGAGAAGAACTCGTGAGAGTTAAGCTTTGCTTTACCATCTATCCATCTCCCTTTGTAGCTCAAAGTAATATATTCTACATCATTCATGGACTTGCCTTTTGGCAATTCCCCTTGCCAATAATTTGTATGCTCCTCTTTCTTTTGTCCACTGCCTTGTAAGTCACAAACTAAGTTGGATAAGAGTGGAAGAAAGATCTAGAACTTTATTATATTAAGCACGTAGTTGTTCTGATCCGCTAACGACTGAGATTGAAAGATGAATTTTTGAATTAAATATCTACCCTCTAATCACATAATATGTTTTCTTTTGATTAAATAGATCTATTTTATGTGTAAAAGTCTAATTTTTTTGAAAAACATATTTTCCACACAAACTGCTACATGGTTTGTCACGATTAAAATTGAATGAATCTCTAGCGACCTGTTTCATTATTTCTTTTTACAACTATCTTTAATTTCTGCAATTAAATTATTTCCTTATTTCTCTGTTTCCTCCATTTCATTTCTTCTCTTCCTCTGTAGTTTCAATAATGAAAATAGAAACAATCATATATTTCTGATCTGGAGAGAAAATGAAGAATATCTAGAACTTTCATGTAGAAAAAAGATTTGTAGAGAAATTTTCACTGTTAAAATAATTTTCATCAAGAATATATATGTAGAGAAAATTCTTATTTGAATAATTTAATCATATTTTTTTAATTTTATTTTTTTACAGATCATTTTTTCTCTAATCGTTTAATTTGTCTTGCTTGTGGAGAAAATTAGAAAATTGCAATGATACTTCAAAAAACAATTTCAGGTTATATTTGATATGGTTTTTTCATTTGTTGTTTTTTTTCATTTGTGTCTTTTATTTTCATTTAAATATATTTTTTTCTTAATTTTCTGTGAATGTCAAACAAAAATATCTCTTTATTTTATATTCAATTTTATAATATGTCCCTGTTGCAACGCATAGTCACGAAACTAGTATATAGATTAATTAGTGATATATTTCATGAAAACGACTTTCATATTGCAATTGGGTCACCGAAATGGAAGATGAAAAATATGATGACTTCTTAATTAAGGTTTAGTAGAACTTAAGGTGTTCTTAAGCTCACTACTTTGGTGAGCTTAACTTCAAAGCCATCCTACTTGACTTCAACTGACGAATTGAAATTGTTAAAACCGATATACTTCACGAATAATAAATCTATATTCAAACACTACTACAAAACAAAACACATTTACCATCATCCCTTTACTATCGGATGTGCTTCCGCACAAATTGTGTATGTAATGAGTGGCAGCACTATAATTACTTTGACATTGTTACCGTCTATTCGGTATAACCAACCAATGGCATTGATGGCCCTCCCTCCTTTACCATCAGTTAAATTTTAATAACAGTTAGTATTGAGCAACTCTTCAACATCGGTTTGGATATACGGATGTTGGCACTGAGGGGGTGACGTTTACCATCTGTTGTGTACATGATTCTTTGGTGATAATACAAAGTAATAATAACTCGTTACCATATTGAACCAATGGCATATTCTCAGGGGCAATGCTTTGTAAATAACTAAAACTTCGGGTTTAGTAGTATACACTATCTGCTATATATGTTAAACCGATGGTGATCTTGTTATATTATATATATTCCAGTAAATCCTAGGTCAATCAATTTATCTCCCAGAACCTTTGATAATATCCCCAAATTAAGTATTGTACTAGCTCGCTTTGAATTTTAACTTCCCAAAATCGACGGACAAAGATCAACATTCCTCTCCTGGAGTTATTAATTTGTATGCTAGATCACTCTTCTCTAATTTATTTTTTGTTTATTTTAATCGTTATTTTGAATGGTTTATTAAATTAGACAATAATTAATTTAAACTAAGGTTTTTTTTTTTTTTTGTATAGACAAAATGAGTAGCCAAAATAGTTGTTACTCATCAGATCCTTATTACAATAGATGTCTTAAGCCAACTGTTTTGATGGTTTCATACACCAAAAAGAATTCGAGGAGGAAATTTTATTAATGTCCATAATGCAATCAATGGATGAGCTGGTGCATGCGACAACACTGCCAATTTAAGTAACATAAGTTTAAATCCTCATATGCAACATTGGAGACAAGTTGCAAGATATTGAAATGAGACAGAAGTATTTTCAATTTTCAAGAAACAACTAGCAGTATTTGTACTTTGTGTGTTGATGTTTGTGATCTTTATTTTAATTGTTGTGTTCTTGCTTCATTTAAAGTAGTTGATTAAATAAGATGGGTGCTACAAACTGTTCAAAATCCATGCAAAAACATATTCTTAAAATTAAATCATGTTTTTATCTCAAGTTTTTTATGGTGTACAAATGACACATGACAATGCATTATTGTTTAATCTCTTACACAAACTCCGGTCCTTTGAAATAAGTGGTGGTTTGCGAATGAGTTTGAACAGCAATGTAAGTCCATTGTCATATGTCCATTTTTATACTGCCTTAGACTTGGAATTAAAACATGATTTAATGTTCAAAACATGTTTTGCATGGATACATATATATATGCATATTTGACGGCTATTTTTATTAATATCCCTAAAACAAATCAAAATTTTAAAAATGCCCCTGCTCCCAATTTTTTTAAAAAAATGCCCTGACCGCCTGGGCTTCGGGCGGCCCAAAAAAGCCCATGAAGCGCCGGCCCAACTGGCGGCCCACAACACCAGTAAGGCGCCCCCCCATCTGGCGCCCCATAAGCCAAGTGAGGCGCCCCCCCATCTGGCGCCCCACTGCCCATCAGATAACCACACCCGTGAGCCGCCCCTCCTCTCTGCCTCTTCTCCCCCATTGCCTCTGCCGAAAAAAAGAGGGAAAAAAGAGAAAAAAAGAGAAAAAAGAAGAAGAAAGAAGCCGTTCCGAGCCGACCCCTCTCTGCCTCGCACCACGCTCGTCACTGCCTCGCGCCTCGATTCGCTTCTCTCTCGATCGAACAAGTGAGTTTTCTTTTTTTCGATTCGATTAGGGTTTAGGGTTTCGGTTAAATGTGATTAAATGATGTAATGTGATTCGGTTTTCTTTGATTCGATGTTTATGGTGAAATGTTAGTAATTAGTTGAATTGATTGAATTGGTCGAATTGGTTCGATTGGATGCTTGAATTAGATGATTGAATTGCTTGATTGCTTGAATTAGATGGTTGAATTGCTTGATTGCTTGAATTAGATGGTTGAATTGCTTGATTGCTTGAATTGGATGCTTGAATTGCTTGAATTGGTTCAATTGCTCGAATTTAGGATTATGATTTATGGTAAAATTGCTTGAATGACATATGGTTGAATTTAGGGTTTGTAGTTGTGAATTGTGATTTTTTTTTAAAATTTAGGGTTTATAGTTAAATTTAGGGTTTATGTTTGTCAATTGTGAATTACTTACAAATTTAGGGTTTACACTTCAATTTAGGGTTGGAATTTATGGTTCAAATGGTTGAACGGCTTAAGAACTTATTTTTTGGGTTTATGATTTAAAAATATGCATATTTATTTTTTGAAAATTATTTTTGTGATAGTTTATAAAAAACATGTATATATGAATATAAAAGATTTGAAGTAAAACTAATTATTTTGAAGTATATCAATATTTGTTTAAAAATGATATATATATTTTTTTTATTGTAAGTAAATTGCATGTATATCTCATTTTTTTTATTGTAAGTAAATTGCATGTATATCTCATTTTTTTTATTGTAAGTAAATTGCATGCATTTGTTTACAAAAAAAAAAATGCATGTACATGCAAAATTAATTTTGTAAACAAATTCCATATACACCCAAAAAATAAACCCAGAATTGTATATGCATTTTTTTTTGTAAAGTTTATTTATTTTCAACAAAATTAATTTTTGTAAAAAAAAAAATGCGTATGCATGCAATTTACTTACATGCAAAGTGTAAATTAATTGTATATACATGCAAATGCATATGCATGCAACAAAATTAATTGTATATGCATGAACATCATATAAATGCAATTTATTTACATACAATTATTTTTGGATTATATACATGCAATTCTTATTAAAAAAAAATTATATAAATTGTATGTTTGCATGTATATGATTTTCAATAAATCTAAAAAAAGTAAACCCAGAATTGTATGTAAATTGCATGTATATGCATTTTTTTTGTTTAAAAATTAATTTTGTTTTTTTTTGTAAAGTTTATTTGTTTACAAAAAAAATGCATGTACATGCAAAATTAATTTTGTAAACAAATTGCATATACACCCAAAAAGTAAACCCAGAATTGTATATGCTTCTTATTAAAAAAAATTTATATAAATTGTATGTTTTGATTAATATTTTTTGGCAAATGTAGTATGCCTAGAGTTAGACGGTGGGGAGTACGAGCTGAGCCTGCAGAGGGTGCAGATCCTGTGGATCCGAGTGGAGCTGGCACGTCCTCGGTGGATCCGACTGGAGAGGGCCCGTCGTCGTATGATGATACGACTGGCAGGGGTTTTGAGGATCCGACTGGAGCACCTTGTTGGAATGCCGATCTCATATTTAGCATAAATGAGCTGGACCCGGCAGATACAGATCCAGAGGCGTATGGCTCCCACAGACCACGATATGGAGTGGAGATGGAACATGACTTTGAGGCTGGTGGGAGTTCATCTCAGACTGCAGATGGCTTTGTCTCTGCATTATTTGGCGCACCGCCTCCTTCCACGTATTCTGCAAGCTGGGAGCAAGATCCATGGGAGCTGCGTACACAGCCCGCCAATGCAGAGTCAGCTGCTGGATTTGATCCATGGGCAGCCAGGACAGGTACGCAGCACATGTATACGGGGGACGAGGATGAGGATATGGGGGACGATGAGGAGGATTTGGGAGAGGATGCATTACGAGATGTGAGTCCGCAGAGGCGCGTGCAGCCGCACAGGCATGGCAAGGGCGTAGCGGCTCCTAGGTTGTCTCTATCCGGAAGGAGACGAAGATGATGATTGTAGAGTTTTTGTTTATTGTGATATATTTCTGACTGTAGTATTTTGACTATGGGACTGCTGTATTATGTTGACATTACGTTTTTTTATTTTATGTTCATGTTGGTATTATGTTGTTTGCACTTTACATTTCATTATTATAACACAGTTCAACAATACAATTAAAGTTCAACAATATAATTAAAAGCTTAACAGTATACTTCAAGTAATTACATTCAAACTAAGAAATTATATTCAAGTAATTACAATTTCTTCACTATTTGCTAGGGTCCTGACCGCCTGGGCCACGGGCGGTCCACTAGGGATGCCTATTTATTCGTTTTTTCTCTCTCTCTTCTCACTCCAACATCAGTCTACCTTCCACCTCAAAGGCAGAAAGAAGGGAGAAAGCGCTCAAGGCGATTTCGGGCGATTTTCTGGGCGACTACAGCTACAGGTAATTTAAATATTTTTTAAATTATTTTTTAAATATTTTTGGTAATTATTTTTTAAATATTTCTTTTAATTATTTTTAAAATATTTATTTCAATTATTTTTTATATATTTTCTAATTAGCCATTGATTACTGTACAGTTAGTATTTAATTACGCACATAATTAGCCTTCCTAATCAATTGCTGTCACTTGAAACCCTAGTTATAATGGCACCCAAAGTTGGAAAAAATAGAGGAAGAACTGAAACCGAACGCGAAGCAAAAAGAGCACTCATTAATAATTTTTGGACGGCTGAAGCCTACGCGATGAGGAATTTGGAAAGATTGTTTTCACCCAAAAATAAAGAAGCATTTCTATGCACTCTTGATCCATCAATTAGAAAAATGCTGATGGAAGGCTGGGTGGACAGGGTCCCTCCACCTGGATGGGGACAGTGCTGCTTATGTGAGCTGAACGGAGATATGGTGGATATGTTCTTCTGTTATAAATGTAGCAAAGCTGTTCATCCCAATTGCATGGACCCGCATGCAGATCTGCTGAACGACGCTCGTCTCACTACGTGGGAGTGTCCTGCGTGCGTCCGTCGGGCTGAGGAAAAAAAGGGAGCAAGCTCCTCGTCTCGTAAGGCTTAGACCCCAATTGTATGTTGTTGTAGTATTTTATGTTTTAACTGTAACGGTTTGTATAATTGATATTTGAACTGGTTGTTGCTGTATGAATTTTATGTTACCTTATTCTATGGACTCGACGGTACTGTATTATTTAGTAATGTATTTGAATTTTAAATTCCTGGATTTATTATGAATTTTAATCCGTTTTTCTTCACAAAATTCTTCAAATCAAAATTAATCTATATAAAAAAAAAAAAAAAAAAAACCATGGGGCGCCCTTAGGGCTGGCGCCTCACTTGCCTTATGGGGCGCCCCAGGGGGTGGCGCCTCACAGGGTATTTTGGGCCGCCCTGGGCCCAGGCGGTCAGGGCATTTTTAAAAAAAAATTGGGAGCAGGGGCATTTTTAAAATTTTGATTTGTTTTAGGGATATTAATAAAAATCGCCGCATATTTGATAGCTTGTGATAAATTTCAATTTCTTTTGATTTGCACTATATTTTATTAACCATTTTACAATAACATGTTTTATCTTGATTAAGTTTCAAAGAAATGGGTCAAACTAACTTTCAACTAATAAAATATGTCCTTAAAATTAAATCACATACATTTTGATCCCAAGTGTTCGACAGTGTATAAATGGCACGTGACCTCTTCTTTTGGTTCGAAATTAATGATGTCCATATTTTGGCACTAATAATTCAAAGTTGCAATTCGGAACTGCCTAACTATGCTCTTAATCTTGCTCCAAATTAGAATAGTGTTTTCACGTCCGAAAGTGTAAAGTTTAGGGTTCATTTTGTACCAGTTCACAACTTCAACCGAAAGAATAGTCAATGCACCAAAATTAAATATACAACATATATATCCGTGGATTTCTAATTAGTTAGGTTGTTTATTTGTATATATAGACAACAAAGTTCAAGTTATATTTCTCAATTAATTAATGTGTTATCTGTAATAATGTCAGTTAGATCAGCAATTTTATTTATATCCTGAATTTTCAACTTTCTAAAAAAAACTAATTAAATTCATACTTGAACATTCGTTTGCACTAAGTTTTTCCTTGAAATAAGGCACAAGGCCCGAAATGCTTTACACATTATATTTCTAAACGATAGAAAATGCACTTCATGTACAATTGTAGTTTGCAACTACCTAGCAGTCACAAGCAATATATGCTGCATTGACGTAAACCATGAAAATAACTTAAAAACCCAAATATTAGGCAAACTCTACTCCGGATTTTATTTTGGAAAAGTACATAAATCCGACAACGACAATGTCACAAATAATGGGGTACGTAAAGATTTTAACAGAACAGTTTTGACTTCATGCAGTGCATGAACTATATGCAGCACTGTTTTGTTTCTATAGTCAATATGCTGCACAAAGTCAAAATTACTCTGTTAACATCTTTACCCCTAATAATGCTACATCTCATGGTTTCATTTTTCAAACGGCTAGCTAGTTCATAATTGTTTGGTATGACAAGAACTCACAAGGGTTAAGCTTTGATTTACCATCTTTTGACCTGCCTTTGTAACTCTCAAACTCAAAAGTAATAATCAGCTAGTTTAATTTATAACTTCTTTAATTTCTAGTGATGTGTACAACTGTTTTATGTAATTGCTTGTTTTTGGACAGATTCTCTCATGTGTGTTATATTTTTAATTTACATATGTTGCTTATGTTGTATGTTATTTAATTTGTGCATATATAGTTTTTTTTTTTTATAAAATGTTTATAATGTGCTAGAGCTAGCATTGATAGATGTTAATTTGCTAGCCATAAATTAACCTGATAACATTTACAAATTAAGAATGTAAATGAACTCAATACACATATTTATTCAAAATGACACATAAATACAAATTTTGAACATGCATGATCAGTTGAGAGGATGCGAATGAATCGCACACAGTTTCTAGCATTTTAATAGTGCTTGAAGTTGTGAAATCATACACGGTTTCTTAATAGAGAATCATGTAGAAATTCGTACACTGTTTTTGTGCTTGTTGACCGTGTGTGGAAGTGATTGAGTGCATTTTTGCGTGCGCACCTCCTCCCATTACACATTATTTTATTAGAAATTTATTGTATCTATATATGATGTGCCGTATATAATTAGCGTTTTTATAGTAGTGGCTAGCAATCACAAGCAATGCTGCATTATTGACACAAACCATGAAATTAAATAAAGAACAACATGGGTACATATTGAGGGGGTGATTGTGAAAAAAATATACATACTTCTTCCAAATTAAGCAAACTCCACTCCGAATTTATTTTGTAAGTACACAAATCCAATAATGACTATAATAAGATAAAGATATTAACAAAAACTATTTTCACTTCATGCAATGCACATACTATATGTAGTGTTGTTTTAATTCTATAGTCTGTGCATTGTACGGAGCCAAAACTGCTATGTAAAAATATATACCACCAATAATGCTACATATATATCATGGCTTCATTTTTAAACGGCTAGTTCATAATTGTTTTCTAGGACAAGAACTCGTAAGAGTTAAGCTTTGCTTTACCATCTATCCATCCCCTTTGTAGCTCAAAGTAATATATTCTACATCATTTATGGACTTGCCTGGCAATTCCCCTTGCCAATAATGTGTATGCTCCTCTTTCTTTTGTCCTCTGCCTTGTAAGTCAAAACCTAAAGTTGGATAAGAGCGGGAGAAAGATCTGGAACATTTCAAATATATAGATTAATTAGTGATATATTTCATGAAAACGACTTTCATGCATATTGCAATTGGATCACCATGTCGTTGTCTCAGGGTTTCATCCAATTTCCTTTCTTTTTTTTCTTTTTTTTTATATTTTGGGTAGTACCGAAATGGAAGATGAAAAGATCATGACTCCTTAATTAAGGTTTAGTAGAACTTAGGTGTTCTTAAGCGATCAAGTTCTTTGGTGAGCTTACCTTCAAAGACTACCTGCTTGACTTCAACTGACGAATTGAAACCGTTAAAACCGATCTACTTCACGAGTAATTAATGAATCTACATATCAAATTTAGAATAAAGTCAAGCAACCAAAAAACGATAAAAAATGAATGTATTAAAATTAGGTCATAAATCTTCCTTTTTTTACCACTTAACTTTATATTAAATAAATTTATAAATTTGACATGAACATAATACTCATGAAGTAGATCAATTTTATTGGTTTCGATTTGTCATTTAAAGTCATTCCGATAGGTTTTTGAGCTAATTAAGCTCACCAATTATTTATAATTATATAGGCTAGCTGTGTATAAAATTTAGCTTAATATGAAAATGACTCATCATAAATCAAGCGATTAGAAGTAGAAAAATGGGCAAAAGATCAATTCCAAATTACACCAAAATTAATATGCAGTCCATCTAAATCATAGACAATGTTTGTAATTTTAGTTTTTTCATCTTTATTACCATTGAGTAAGTTTGTCAAATAAAATTGGTGGTCTGTATATTCACACCCATAATCACCACAATGTCTCTTGTATAACAACCTTTTTCAAGTAGAGGGAAGAAAATTATTTGATTCTCTATTTGTTTAATATAACATCAAACTTCTAAATTATGAGCTAAAAATATTGTTAATTCAAAAAACAATTCAATTAAGTGATAGCAGAACAAAAGTGGTGTTAAGTATATTAAATTTTATAGTGCCTTCGCAAAATTGGGATGTAATTATGACTACTGTTTTGGCCCCTAATGCAGAAAGTTTTTCTTATTATTATTAAAGACCCGGAACGTCTCAGCATCTTTCCAATGTTATTTTCAAGAATTGAACTTGTGTCTTTCCAAAAAAAAGGTGACAACTCATGTCACTGCAGTAATCTCGCTTATTGCAAAAACCTTTAAAATTGCTAAAAAAATAATAATCATTCTACAACGCTATAGCGCGCAGCCTCTATTTAAACTATTTTATTTTTATATAAGTTTTAAATTTTGAATCTCCTAAAATTTAAAAACAAAAATAAAAGATATAATATAGACATAAAAAGTGAAGACATATATATACAGGAGTCCCTCAATAATTAGAAAGGAATCAACATATGATTTTCAATCCATTTAAATGGGACCAGTTATATATAAGGGGTTGCTATATATTTGATTGACTTGTGGAGATATTCTAATGCATAAAAGCATCTTTCAAACTTAATTAATGGATAACTAATTAAGGTTATCAAATTAAGTATTTTATTGAGTTCAGTGAAATTGCCTCAAATCGATTGAAATATGTGCAAATTTTGGTTCATATATAATTATTTAGATGGATATCAAAGCTGTTAACTTGGTAGTGTTTGGCGCACCCTCCTTAGAGCTCCTTAAGGAACTAAGGAGTCTTAAGCTTGTCAAACACTTGCTCCTTTACAAAAATTAAAATCGTTTCCTAAGCATTCTTTTGCCCACTTTCTTAAGCTTGCCCTAATTTTTAAGCCACCATTCTCCATGGCTTAAGCAATATTGAGCCTTCTTAAGAAAGTGTAAGCCTACGTACCCAACTTGCCGAACACCATAAATTAAATTCCTTGATTAACTCTAGTTGGATTTTGATACCATGCATCTCATTCAATATAATTTTTTATATTTTCTTTCTTCCTTTGTTGACCACATTAGAGTTGAAGAAAGTAATATTTTATTTTTCAGAATCAAATCTGTTAGAATTTTGAAAGAAGAGAGAATTATATGGTTGAATTCTGATTATCATTTTAAGTCTTAATATAGTGTTATAGGTAACAAGATCTAAAGAGCCATGCAAGTGTTGTCTAATATTACATCCTATTGATTTATTAAATACCTAATTCAGCAAATTAAAATTAATATAACAAATTAAAATGTTAAATATCAAATTTGAACTTTTGCTATCTGACTCTTGATTCTGTATAAAGAAGTTAAGAATTCTCAAATTTCATCCAAATATATATGTATTTGTAGGATATGAAAGTATTTTGAGCTTCCACAAAAAAATAAATTATTTCTATATAATAATAACGAAATACTTTTTTAGTCATTGGTTCTGATCGAGATTAAACACATCATGGTGCTTGAGTAAGAAGGCCTAACAATTAGGGGTGAAAACGGAACGGATACAGAGCGGATAGTGGTAAAATCATATCCATATCTCTTTTTTAATTTTTCGGATAGGGATATAAGGATACGGGTCCGGATCAGATGGGATATTTATTAAAATAATATTAAAAATTATTGAAGTTCGTAATATTTATCTAATTAATTATAATGGTGAATAACATAAATTTTTCAAAATATATATTATAGAATATATGGTATATATATCTACTATACATATATCAGTATCCTTAGTCACATCTAAATTTCGAATATAAATTGTATACGGATCGGATATTATCTATATCGTTTTCACCCCTACTAACAATAATAAATAAAGAACTGTGCATTGATTTGATATCTACTAAATTATATATTCCAGAGAAGAAACTTAATTTGGTTGGAGCCTTAACTCTAACGAGATGATATTGAATCCAAAAGGAGAAGGAATCCAATGGTTAAAGGTCTCTTAATCGTTGGTTGATACATCTCATTCAAGGGAAAAAGTTGCACCGCTTTGCCCCTTTGGCATATGCTTCACCTACCCAATGGAGATCATAGTTTCTAGAGATTGATATCCTTCTAATTACATCTGTTTTGTTTTTAAACTTTTCTTTTTCCCCTTTTTACCAGATTTTTTCTGAACCTCAGGAATATCTAATCCTTACACAAATTATTGTAGTCTATATACCTAGACCACTTCTAAATTACAATTTGATCCTTCTTATATATCCCTTTAATTATTCCCATGTTGTTGGTACCATGGCTATTTTATATACATGGTACAATATTGGTTCCATATCCTGATGATGTCCTTAATTAATTGTGCTTAGTGCCTAGTAGTACTGCTCCTTAGGGAGAAGAGAAGGTGCGGTCCAATGGGTTCAATGTCCATTGGACCCGGTTACAAATGCCGTGGAATCCGTATCTGCTCAGGTACCTTAGGAAATTGCACGAAAAAGAATGGTCTGGATTAGTCCCAGTCAGACCAAAACGGAAGATATAGGGGTCTGTTTTGTGATTCGTGCCAGAATTAAAGAACGGTATGGATTTGGTAATTGCACCTATGGTAACCTGAGGCTATACGGATTCCAGACCATCTATGGCGCCATATCTAAGTATCCTTTGTAGAAACGGTTTTAAAGTCTAATTAAGAGTGGCTAAGCTACTCTTCTATGAATTAAAAATTAACATTTTTACTGTCTTTATAATTATATAATTTTTACAAATACTTAATACATTTTAGGCATTCTTATAAATAAATTGGGTAATTATAATATCCCCCACCTATCAATCCCCCATTTCATCCCCCAACTAACTTTCTATTTTAACTATAACTATAACTACTATTTCTAACAACCTTTATTTCTTTCTTCTTTCTCCCTTTCTCTTCCACCTCTATTTTTCTCTTTCACCTTCATCTTCTTCTCCCACCTCCGCCTCCGCCTCCTTCTCCCACCTCTGCCTCCCACCTCCCTCTCTCACCTTCACCTCACCTCACCTCCGCCTCTACCTCTCTCTCCCACCTCTGCATCCCACCTCCTCCTCCACCTCCGTTTTTCCATTGATAAGCTCCCCTCCCTCTCCCACCTCGAAATGATAAATACAATAACCTCCCTCCCTCTTACACTTTCGCATCGGTTTTTTCCCTCTATGCCTGCTGCTCCTGCTCTAGCAAACGTTCTGCTGGAGATCATCTGTCACTCCATCCCAATCGAGCATGCCTCTGCCAGGAATGAATACTTCAACGTGTATGAATGAATACTTCAATGTATTTGAATGAATATTAAAGCACGTCTCTACCGGGTCAAATCCGTCACTGTCAATCGTATCAAAATAATTTTGTATATATATATGCAATTAATCTTTTTCATGTTTATGTTCCCCTTCCTCATGAAGTAGCGAGTTTTGCAAAGAACAAAGCTTTATTAATGGTGAATTAGGCCACTGCGTATTAAATAAATGACATAAAAACAAATTTTGAAAAAAATAGAGATATATGAATGAATACTTCAATGTGTATAAATGAATACTTAATATCTTATGTATGAATACTTGCGTGATAAGATATTAATACTTGTGCAACAGACAACTCGAAAGTATGTCATCATGGATCTCATTTGAAAGATAAAATTGTGTAGAAAACGTTCGTGGTTTTAGATTTGCAAAATTCTTCCCAGATCGTCAGAAATATTGGTTAGATTGAACGGAGAAAAAAAAACCCACCTCTAAAAATATGTAAAAAATGGATGAGTAATGTGTCTAGTTTTTATATTTACACTTACACGATGAGGATTAATACTTTCTCGATAAGAGATGAATACTTGTGCAACGGACAACTCGAAAGTATGTCATCATGGATCTCATTTGAAAGATAAAATTGTGTAGAAAACGTTTGTGGTTTTAGATTTGCAAAATTCCTCATAGATCGTCAGAAATATTAGTTATATTGAACGGAGAAAAAAAACACCTCTAAAAACGTGTAAAAGATGGATGAGTGATATGTTCAGTTTCTATATTTGCACTTGCACGACGAGGATGAATACTTTCTCGATAAGGATGAATACTTGTACAACGGACAACTCGAAAGTATATCATCATGGATCTCATTTTAAAGATAAAATTATGTCAAAAACATTCGTGATTTTAGATTTGCAAAATTCCTCACCGATCGTCAGAAATATTGATTAGATTGAACGAAGAAAAAAAAATCCCACCTCTAAAAACGTGTCCAGTTTTTTTTTTAAAATACTTGATATATTAGGTATGAATACTTGATGTGTTATAGATGAATACTTGATGCATTATATGTGAATACTTGCGCGCGCCAGTTGTAAAATCTTTCAAATATTATGTGGTCCCCAAATAGTAAGTGGTCCCCCTAAGTAGTTAGTAGTTATTGAAGTGGTTAATGACTGGGGGATGAAATGGGGGATTGTTACGGGGGGATAGCTAGATGCTCCCAAATAAATTATAGTATTGTGCCCGTGCATTGCAATGGGAACATGTTATAAGATTGAATAGAATATGAAGAGACATTTTTGTTTGACATTCACAAAAAATAAAAAAATATTTAAGTGAAAATAAAAGACACAAATGAAAAAATAAGAAATCCAAATAAATAACAATAAAAGAAACAAGATCAATTGACGGATCAAATATAACATGAAATTTTTTCTTAAAATATCATTACGATTTAATATCTAATTTTCTCCACAAGCAAGGCCAATCATTAAACGATTTACAAAAGAAATGATATGTAAAGAAACAAAATTGGAAAATATATGATTAAATGATTCAAATAAGAAATGTATTGCATTTAGTTAAATTAATAATGTAAGTGTTGAAATAACTAAATTATTTTTCTGTTGTATAATACAAATATTGAATTAATAATATAATTAAAATAATATATATAATAACTGTATCGCATCCAAATTTTTTTAAAATTGACGTATTGCCGTCTCCGTATTGTATTCGATATGATACATGTACCCGTATCCATCCAACATAGGTGCTAGGTGACCAAATTTTATATATATTTTTTTAAATTGTTAACTAATTTTATAGAATATTTCAAAATCATTGTATTTCACAATTCGTCCAAAAACAACGATTCTCTTCCTATTCTAGAAAATAGTAAACAAATTCCAAAAAAATGAAAAATTTAGTCTCCAGGAACATTTCAATATGGATATCATGTTGAGCAGTTCGGATTGACTATTTGGTCTTTGAAAATGAAGATATGAGTATGAAGTAAAACAAGATCCTTACTTTACAACTCACCAATATAGCCCATCTCTCTCTCTTTCTCTCTCTCCTTATTTTTCTAGCTCATATGATGCACTTGGAGTTTATCGGCAAAAAAAAATCAGTTTAGATAACCCTTTGTGGCTACAGTGAAAATTAGATAAAGATCAACCTTTTATTGGGTCAAATGAACTTTCATTGAAGTTCAATATGAATCTTTGGGTACTTCTCATGAGATTTATGGGCATTATCTAATAATAAGAAGTGCAAAAGAAGAGATCTGTTGTATATACATTCAAACCACTCTTGGTCATATTTACTTTTATCGAGAAATAAAAGAAGCCATAGAAGGGTATTTTTTTGAAAAATTTGCAATGGCTACCAAGTATAATTTTCATTAATTAAACATAAATTGCATTCATCGTTCTACATCCATAACGTTATCTACATCGAACTCCATCAACATCCACATCTAAACATTAACATCTAAACCTCAATATCTAACAACTAAAATAACAAAATAAAATAAATCCTCCGGAGGAAAGAGGGTATCATTTTTTTCTAAATAGACATCGACGACATTCAGCATCGATTGACCAATGACCGGAGGAAAGAGGGTATCATTTTTTTTCTATTTTTCGGCTAGGTTTGCGGGTGGGAGAGGCTAGTGCGGCCTCGACCTCCCCTTCCCAATCAAGGGTTTTGTGTAGCGGGGGTGTTGGTGGGAGGGTTGGAGGCGCTAGGAGACATGAGAAATGGCGGTTAGGGCTATTGTCGCTAATTCTCTCTTAAACTCCCGACGAAGGTTGAAGAGGATGACGGAAAGGTGTTAGGGGACGAGATAGCTAGTGACTAGGGCTATCATCGTCAACTCTCTTTTTCTTCTGAAAAGTGTAAAGGACAACGAGGAAGTGCAGAAGTTACGGTGGGACCGTGGGATGGAGAGGAGGGCTGACTTGCTGGCAGAAGCAGTGAAGCGAAGGGTGGCTTGCTGTTGGTCTCTGTCCTCTGCCCTTTTCAGACGAAGGACAGAAGGTGGGTTACTAGCAGAGGTGGTGGAGCAGAGACGGAGAGGAAGGAGAGACAGACTGAAAAGGGACGGGGCAAGGAGGAGGAAGGTTTGGATGTGGTAGCAATTAGGATTTTTTTTCTCCCGCTGGACTCCTTTTTTTCGCTCACAGAGGTGCTCCCTTTTGTACTCCTACTGATTAAATCATTCTCCTCTCTCTCTTTAAGATTTTCGCAGAAGCTATGAAGTCGTGAGAGAGAATCGAACTCTCAACCTTTGAGTACAACAATTCTAGAGCTTTTTCGAACCACCTATGCTACCTTCCTTCTCTCTCTCTCTCTCTCTCTCTATATATATATATATATATATATATATTTGAGGAGGGTTCAAATGCCTCCATGTTTTTATGCCTCCATCATGCCTCCATCTCTCTCCATCATTTTCAAAGTTCAAACAGTCGATCCAAACCGCTCAACCTAACCTCCATACTAAAATATGCTTGGAGACCAAATTTTATATTTTTAGGAATTTTTTTACTATTTTTTTAGATAGGTACAAAAATACTGTTTTTAGATGGTTCAGATTTACTGATTTGTACCTATCTAAAAAAATAGTAAAAAAATTCCTAAAAATATAAAATTTGGTCTCCAAACATATTTTAGTATGGAGGTTAGATTGAGCGGTTCGGATCGACTGTTTGAACTTTGAAAATAATAGAGAGAGATTGAGGCATGATGGAGGCACAAAAACATGGAGGCATTTGAACCCTCCTCTATATATATATATATATATAACTTAGGTGATATGAATTCCTACTAATATAGATTCAGTCTATGCTTGCCACAGAAAATCAGGAATTATAAAGAATGGTTGATGAGACTAATCCAAAGATTATCACTCATGCGTGAAGGGATTGGTACAAGATAATATTATTACTTTTACTCTGATACTGCACGGTAGTTGCAAGATTAGCATCTTGTGAAAAATGAGAAAGAGATTCAACTCCTGGATAAAGTAGCATCTTATTGAAAGATTAGACTTAACAAATTATATATATTTGTATAGAATGATTGATAGATATTTCTTGAGCACACCAAATTGAAGTAATTTATTAATTAATTAAAGGGTGATGAGATTTTATCCAATTTTCACAAGCAATTTTTTTTGTGCGCATTTCAAAATTCGTATATTGAAGGAACCTTTTTATTTAGATGGATGTACCATGACACGTGGATGAAGGAGAGCCGTTGATATCTAAAATTGGTCAAGTGCTTGTGTGCTCCTTTCTCTAAAAATGGTCAGAAAAAATTCCATTCAGAGGGATATTATTATTCTCATCTTCACTGAAAATAACTAATGGCGTGTATGTATTAGATTAAATGAGAATTAGCCACGTTACTGTAAAATTAGTTTAACTTGTGAGAATCACTTTCAGCATAATTAATTAGTTTAAAAATGTTGCTCATTGGCTGCATGTGATCGGTACTCATTTCTCGGAGTATCAAATGTACTTTCGGTACGAGTTAGGTACTTGGACACGAAGCATTCAAAATCTAACGATAAGCTTCACAACACCATTGTATAAAGGAAAAGGATGACAAGACAACGAATATAAAGTTTATTTTCTTTACATTTGGATTCAAAAGATGTATTAAAAATAAAATTATTAGATGTAAACTATGTTATTTTATTTATGTATTAAAAAGATGGAACAATATCTGCATGAGTAAAAATTAATTCTCTGCGAGAAGTATACTGATAAAAAGGATTTTTCTCTTAGCAATGGAATTATTGAGGGTATATCAACCTCTATTTTTAAAAACTTTAATAACTCAAAATTAAATTATAAATGTCAAAATAAAACCATTAGAGATATGATCTATGTTATTTTCTTTATATGTTCATGAAATATTATCACATTTCAATTTTGATTTTATGTGATTCAAAAATCAACGTCTAGAAATTATCCACATTAGTACATTTTTTTTACAATCTCTTGATGACAACCAAAACAAAGTTGAAATGTCGTAATATTTTACATGTTCATAGATAAAATGATGTAGATCATATACAACGGTTTTATTTTGACTTTTAAGTTTCAAATTTTGAGTTATTAGAGTTTTTAAAAATGGAGGCATGATAGAGGCATTTGAACAATATTACATTTCAATTTTATTTTTGTGTAAATCAGTAAGTTGAAAAAACAATGTTTATAAATTATCCATATCAATGCATTTTTATAAGCTCTTGATGACAACTAAAACAAAATTCAAATGTCATAATTTTTACACGTACATAGATAAAACAATATAGATTATATCCAACAGTTCTATTTTAGTTTTTAAGTTTTAAATTTTGAACTATTAATTTTTTTATAAATAAAGATATGGTAGAAACACTAAAAATAGATGGGCATGAAAGTTTTTTTTTTTTTTTTAAAAAAAAAAAACTCATCATTTAATCTATCAATTACTAGTTTGACCCATGATTTAATGGGCACTTTCAATAATACTGGGCCTTTAATCATACAGAGGCGGGCCTTGGCCTTTTGTGGAGAGATAATGGGCCCTTTAGGGGTGGATACATCATTAATGTGTTATTGAAGTAGGATGATAAAATGTAATTTGTTTTACGAATTTTATGAATTAATTTGTGATAAATAACTTATAATGTGTATGGCATTCTAATTAATCATTGACAATGATGTTTAGCTTAATAAAAAATACATTTTTACTCAAAAATCCCAAACAGTTTAATTTAATTTTACCTTAAATTTCTGTAACTTAATTGGACTCAATTCGTCTCCACATGTGAAAGAGAAAAGTTTCTTATAATTCTGTAGATTTGGACAAATTTAACCATATAGCTTACATCATCACTACTAAAAAAAAAAATTACCCCACCAGTCATATATAGGACAGAGCTAATTTGACTTCATGTAGTGCACAATCCACGGAAACAAATTAAAAAGGGATATAAAAGTGCACTGCATAAAGTCAAATCAATTTTGTCAAATATATTAATCCAAAATCAGGGGTGTAGATATTGACAGAGCAATATTTGCATCATGCAGCGCGAGGATAACAGAGTCAAAACAGCGCTGCATGAAGCAAAACTTACGCTGTTAATATATTTTTCTCAAAATCTGGTTCCTTTCCGACAAAACAGATCGCAGTGTTCCAGTGTTGGATCAAATACGAAACTTTCGAAGGGCTTGCTCGAAATTTCAGAAACCTTTTTGCCCAATTGTCAGGGAAATACCACACGGTATGGTACAGAGATTTGTCGATGCCCGTCACAAAAAGGCAGATACGCGTCTCCAGCCTGTCTCCATCTTGGTCCAAGTCCCGATTCTTTCTCCGCCTTTAGAAACTAGAAATTGACAATGGCTTCAAGATTTGCATGCACTAAGCTTGCGCTGTTGCGCGTCATTATCAAAACAAATATATATAGACAAAATAACTATGGTAATTATAATATGCATATTATATAACAGATCGCACTGTAGATTGATATCTATGTTTTTTTTTAAATTAAAATAAGTGATGTAAACTGTTCAGCATAATTTTCATACAAAAATATATTTGCAGATCAAATTATATATATATGTGTGTGTGTGTTATTTTTTTACTATTTCTTTAGATAAATAGAAAATCATTTGATTTGAAAATTTTGGACTATCCAAAAATCATGATTTTTTTACCTATATAAAAAATTGTAACTTTTTTAAAATATAAAATTGCTCTTCAAGTATATTTTTGAATTTTTCACATGAGAATCATGTTTAACTGTTCGAATCAACTGTTTAAATTTTAAAAATAAAGATATGAATCCATAACACAAATCAACCTATAATATGCATATTATACCATACACACTAAAAAATTATGATTATACATTTATTGAATGCCGTCAATTATCAACATCCTTTGTATCTAAATACATGCTTTTATCTTTCTTAGTTTTTTTTTTTTCATAAATCTCAATTTATAGAATCTGGCATGCAATTCTGGCCACAAATATCCTTTCAAATGTATGATAAAAAAATTTCAAATTTTTCATAGAAAATTCGGTAGAAGTTACTAGGGAAAATCTATCTGATAAAATGATCAGGCAAAGAAATGATTTACAACTAAAAATGAGCACCGATGGGAAAGGCGCATCAAATGCATGCATGCACCATTTTTCGAATTTGAGGAGGGGAACAGAAGAGGCATCTAAAGGCACTATATCATATCATATCACGGCTGTCTTAATTCGATATATAAATTTAATGATCGACATTTGCAGACAATGATCTCTCAAAGCCCCCCGTTTACAAAAGTTGGAGAACACTGATTCCACGTTTTCTCCCAAGGTTTTCACTAAAAATAAAAAATAAAAAAAAAGATTCCACATTTTTTGTCATGGTTTCGATCAGCTAATGGTATACAAAATTATACTTGATTCCACGTGATGATTATTTTGATATATATATATACACACACACATAGGGTGGCTAATATCAAAACGCTTGTTCCTAGACCGTGGAACAAACGCTTCAGTTTTTATGTATATTTTTAAAGTTCAAATTGTCGATCCAAACCGTTCAACATTCAATCTATAATAAATTGTGCTTGAAGACTAAATTTTACATTTTTTGAATTTTGTTGCTATTTATTAAGCTAATTTTAAAATCGTTGTTTTCAATGATAAAATTTTTGTTCACTATTTATTAAAATCAACAAATTTAAAATTGATTTAATAAATAGTAAAAAAAAAAAATCCAAAAAAACCTAAAATTTGGCTTCAACCATATTTTAATATAGAGATCACATCTAACAATTTGGATCGATCATTTAAACTTTGAAAATCATAAAACCTATTGGTTACACCACAACTCCAGAACAAACGTTTTGATATTAGTTTATTTTTTCAGATAAGTAGATCTTCATATGAAAATGTACTATTTTTTTATATTATATGAGTGAGACTATTGTACTATGCATATACATAGTACACAGTGGTTTGTACTTTAAATTAATATTTTTGTTTTAAAATTTCAAACTGTTGATTTGAACTTTAAATTAAGATGTGCTTGGAGACCAAATTTTACATTTTTTGGAATTTTCTTACTATTTATTAAACCACTTTGAAAATCGCTGATCCAATGGTCCAGAAAAATGTAAAATCAGCGATTTTCAAAGTGGCTTAATAAATAGTAAAAAAAATCCAAAAAATGTAAAATTTGGTCTCCAAGCACATTTTAATATAGATTAAATATCTAACGGTTTGAATCGGCTATTTGAACTTCGAAACTAGAGATATGAGCGCGAATTAAAGGAGTCTGTTTAATTCGCGAAGTAGCGTAGCCTTACTCATATATATATATGGGCTACGGTGAGTTGCGAAGTAAAGCGACTATTTTACTTCACGCTCATATTTTGTGATTTTAAACTTCAAAACGTCGATCCAAACCGTTTATCTTATTCTCCATATTGAAATGTGATTGGAGACCAAATTTTACATTTTTTGGAATTTTGTTACTATTTATTAAGCAATTTTGAAAGTCGCTGATCTGATGGTCCATAAAATTTTACTGTTTTTACTGTTCACAGCAAAACAGCAATTTTAAAAAATGCTTAATAAATAGTAAACAAAATCTAAAAAATATAAAATTTGGTCTCCAAGCACATTTCAATATGGATTAAACATCTAACGGCTCGGATCGGTCGTTTGGACTTTCAAAATAAAAATATGGCGTGAAGTAGAAACGCGTTTTACTTCACAACTCACCGTAGCTCATCTCATATATATATATATATAGAGAGAGAGAGAGAGAGAGTTAGGCTGGGGTGCTATGGATAGCATAGTGGCCTCTATGCTACGGCTCAATATTCGAGTTTCCAAAATCCAAACGGTCGATCCGAACCGTTCATCTTATTCTCCATATTAATATCTGCTTGGAGACCAAATTTTATAATTTTCTGAATTTTTTTACTATTTATTAAGCCACTTTGAAAATCGCTAATCCAACGGTTTTACTGTTTTGTGCAGCCACCGTTGGATCAACAATTTTGTAAAATACTTAATAAATAGTAAAAAAATTCAGAAAAATGTAAAATTTGGTCTCCAAGCAGATATTAATATGGAGAATAAGATGAACGGTTCGGATCGACCGTTTGGATTTTGAAAACTCGAATATTGAGCCGTAGCATAGAGGCCACTATGCTATCCATAGCACCCCAGCCTAACTCTCTCTCTATATATATATATATATATATATATAGAGCTAGGCTACGGTGAGTTGCGAAGTAAAGCGACTATTTTACTTCACACTCATATTTTGCGATTTTAAAGTTCAAAACGTTGATCCGAACCGTTCATCTTGTTCTTCATATTGAAATGTGCTTGGAGACCAAATTTTACATTTTTTGGAATTTTTTTACTATTTATTAAGCAATTTTGAAAGTCGCTGATCTGATGGTCCAGAAAATTTTACTGTTTTTACTGTTCACAGCAAAACAGCAATTTTTAAAAATGCTTAATAAATAGTAAAAAAATTCAAAAAAAATGTAAAATTTGGTCTCCAAGCACATTTCAATATGGATTAAATATCTAACGGTTCGGATCGGTAATTTGGACTTTCAAAATAAAAATACAGCGTGAAGTAGAAATGCGTTTTACTTCGCAGCTCACCGTAGACTACCTCATATATATATATATATATATATATATATATATATAGAGAGAGAGAGAGAGAGAGAGAGAGAGAGATGGGCTATGGTGCATTGTAATGCATGGAGGGGTTTGTGCATTGGATCATAAATATAAAATTCAAAATCCAAATGGCCGATCCAAACCGTTCATCTTGTTCTCCATATTAATATGTGCTTGGAGACTAAATTTTACATTTTTCTGAATTGTTTTACTATTTATTAAGTATTTTACAAAATTGTTGATCCAACGGTGGCTGCTGATTTTACTGTTTTGTTAAGCCACTGTTGGATCAACAATTTTGTAAAATACTTAATAAATAGTAAAAAAATTCAGAAAAATGTAAAATTTGGTCTCCAAGCACATATTAATATGGATAACAAGATGAACGGTTTGGATCGTCTATTTGGATTTTAGATTTATGATCCAATACACAAACCCATGCATTGCAATGCACCATAGCCCATCTCTCTCTCTCTCTCTCTCTCTATATATATATATATATATATATAGAGTAAAGCTAGCGTGTGACATGCTCACCAAGAAAGTTTGATGAGCATAACTCCAAACCGTTGAAATCCATGTACTTCATGAGTGATGCATATACATGCAAAATTTTGAAAGTTTCGAGTTTATTTGCTACACGGTCAAGTGGTCAAAGAAATAATAAAAATTGAATATATAAAATAACTTATAATAAAATGTTCATTTCTTTGATCACTTGACCGTGTAGCAAATAAACTCGAAACTTTCAAAATTTTGCATATATATGCATCATTCATGAAGTACATGGATTTCAACGGTTTGGATTTGACATTTGACGTCGATCCGATATACTTTTGGAGTTATGCTCACCAAACTTTCTTGGTGAGCATGTCACACGCTAGCTTTACTCATATATATATATATATATAGGAATATGCTAGCATGCTATGCATAGCATAGAGCCCCTCCATGCAATGCTTTGGATTTCGACTTTTCAAAATCCTAACGGTCGATCCGAACCGTTCATCTTGTTCTCCATATTAATATGTGTTTGGGGACCAAATTTTACATTTTTTGGAATTTGTTTACTATTTCTTTAGATTTATTGAAAATCGCTGTTTTCAGCAAATCTGGACCATAAAAAAACAGCGATTTTCAATAAATCTAAAGAAATAGTAAAAAAATTCCAAAAAATGTAAAATTTGGTCCCCAAACACATATTAATATGGAGAACAAGATGAACGGTTCGGATCGACCGTTAGGATTTTGAAAAGTCGAAATCCAAAGCATTGCATGGAGGGGCTCTATGCTATGCATAGCATGCTAGCATATTCCTATATATATATATATATATATATGGATTTGGCTAATATGCTATGGGTAGCTAAGAGGCCTCCCGTGCTACGGCTCAATATTCGACTTTTCAAAATCCTAACGGTCGATCCGAACCGTTCATCTTATTATCCATATTAATATGTGCTTGGAGATCAATTTTTACATTTTTTGGAAATTTTTTACTATTTTTTTAGATTTATTGAATATCGCTGTTTTTTATGGTCCAGATTTGTCTGAAAAACAGCGATTTTCAATAAATCTAAAAAAATAGTAAAAAATTTCCAAAAAATGTAAAATTTGGTCTCCAAGCACATATTAATATGGAGAACAAGATGAATGGTTCGGATCGACCGTTAGAATTTTGAAAAGTTGAATATTGAGCCGTAGCACGGGAGACCTCTTACCTACCCATAGCACCGTAGCCAAGTCCTATATATATATATATATCAGTGTTGTAAATAATGGTATTCGGTTGTTGGATGAACGGAGTACCGCCAAGTGATTAATCGGTATGCGGCCGATTCATCTAAATTATGTAGACAATTTAACGTTTTTCTAAAATTTATGTATATATATCTTAACACATAAGTACTTTACATGTTTAAGTAACACATTTATTTAATAAAAAAATTCAAGAATTTTTTTTTTTTCAAATACTACTACTAATATATTATTTGAAAGAAATGAAACATTTCAACGAAAAATCACTAAATTTAGTTTATGATAAGAACTTAGTTTTATAAATGTATATGTCATACTAATTGAAAAAAATACATCAGTAATTAGTAGGAAAATATATGGTATATAAATAGCAGATGAATTAATCAATTTCAAAGTAAATAAGAAGAAAAAACATATATAAAAATATTGAATGTATGTCCAAGCACAAATAAAGTTACAATACATGATTTATAAAATTTATTATCACACAATATCACGGAAAAATAATCAATGTAAAAAATAAATATTCACTGGAATAAAAGGGAATAAATGAGAATAAACATACGATTACACGGTAAAACGGCCGATTAATTATTTTCATCTGCAAATAGGCATATATTCGTAAGGCCACCGTTAATGATTAAATGGACGATTAAACGGCCATTAAGACCGTTTTTTACAACACTGATATATGTTAATCTAAAATATGGAACAATATTCGCTATACACAATACTATAGCCCAACTATTATAATTATGAGTAGAACTAGGCTGTTCTGAAGTTCACCAAGCCTTTGGGTGAACTTAAGTCTAAAACCCGTCAAATCGGATTTAAATGACGAATTTGAACCGTGAAATCTGTCTATCTTACCAGTGATGCATCTACATGTGAAAATTTTAAACATTCGAATTAATTTAGTATATAGTCAATCGGTCAAAAATTAGAAAGTTAAAAAACTAATTTTAATGCATTCATTTTTTGAATGTTTTTGGACCGCTTGACTTTATACAAAATTAATTTGAATGTTTAAACTTTTCACATGTAGACGCATCACTCATAAGGTAAACGGGTTTTCATGGTTCGGATTTGTTAGTTAGAGCCAATTTAATGGGTTTTAGACTTGAATCCACTAAGAAACTTGGTGAACTTAAGAACACCCTAGTTCTACTATATAATTACTAGTAATCGTGCCCGTGCACAGCAACGGGAGCAAATTATGTAGTAGAAAACCTAATTTACTAAAAAAAAAATTTCATAAAAAATAGAGAAAATAAATATCGCTGAATGTAAATCAAAGATATTATTTCTGAATTGAATATAGAAATAAAAAAATATAACATTCTCTAATAAAAACCATAAACATACAAAGCTAAAACAAAACAAACAACCTAAAAGTACTGAAGTAAGTAATTTCAATACGCTGACAGCCTGACACCAAATTTGGTAGCACCTCACGGCATGTTGAGCCTGTACATAGTAAACAAACTGTTTTAATCAAGGAACTTCAATTTGATTAATATTGATTAATTTAAGACAAAGAGTATTTTGATATTTTAATTTTAGAAGTACCTAAGTCTCAACTCTTCGTATTCTGGCATCTGGGGATTAAAATGGACAGTGGAAATATCCGTGGCAAGCAAATGATTATCTGTAAAATATTTTTATTTATTTAGTTTAAATTTAGTTTTTAAAATTTCAAATAAACATAAAAGATATAAATTTGTTACATACATTGTGTATCAACAAGTACTTTCACCCGAGTGACGAAAATAATAGACTTTTGTTCAATAGCTTGGAGGACTCCCGGGTTGTTCTCGAAGGGTTTGCCTACCATCAACAATGGAATGACAGTTCCTCTAAACATTGAAAACATTGTAAGCAATTATGTGAACCTTTAATGCTTGATTTGAAATATTCAAATTATAATTAGTAAGTGTTGTTTATTATTATTACTCACGTCGGATGAAATAGATATATCTTAACGGAAGGCACAAGTTCTCGACCTCTCCATTCGACGAAATTCACTTGGTGAGCATAACTCACTTGACCGAGAACATCTAAAACAAAGTCAATATATGTTGCCAATTATATAGTTTAGTAATGATAGTTAAGATTAAGATTAAGATTAAGATATTTAATTAAATATGTAGTCACAAGTTAATTACCTGTGAGATATTTGCCGCGTGGTATCGCCTTAATTTGATCTATGGGTTGTGGCGTTGGGTAAATTGCAAAATTTGGATCGACTTGAAGAGTAACAAGAGTGGTTCGCCTTTCATCAATAGCAATCATGAAATCATCATTCGTGAGTTTATAGTTCTCGTATCTGAGACCATCCAATGGAAGGGGTTCGACACGGAAGTGTTCCATGCGATACATATCACCAATTTTTATATTGGTCTGTACGTATGATCTCATTTGACATGGAACCCTCGCTAACATTTTCTCTCTCTAAAATTTAAAAATCAAGAGTTAAAAATTGCGAGTTGCATTGGAACATATAATCATAAATAAAAACTATTATGTATGTAGTTAGGTAACTAAATTGGAAAGCGTATAACACTGAAATTCTTACAACACCCTAGTTCTACTATATAATTATTATGTTCCGGTGCACAATCCAGGTAATCCGAGTCCAAGCAATGAATGCAGGGGAATTAATACAGCGTACTGAAACCGTTAGTAACAAATTAGCAACCTATTGTGGATTTTCAATCCAAAAAAATAAAATAAAAAATATAATAAAAAAGAGACCTATATAAGCTATGATTAAGAGAACCAAAGTAGATTACCAGAGTGATAATTAAATAATGGCCTAATATATATTAGGCGCATAATTCAGCAATATATCCTTATGAACCTAACCCAAAAGGTATTGTGGCCATTTCCAACAGTGTAAACATAGCTGACCTTAATTTGCTAATTAATAATTTATTTCAAACAGCCGTGAAATTCCATATATAAGAAGTCAGAAATTATAAAGAGCAGTGAGGCTATGGTATTATATTATGCATATCATGGATTCGTCCATACCACAGACTAATATTTTTGTTATTAAAATTGTAACAGTCGATTCAAACATAAATTTTATATGAATATCTACATATAAACTAAATTTTACATCTTTTAGAATTTTTTTACTATTTTTTAAAATGGGTAGAAAATCACTGTTTTTTAATTAGATGGTTTAGAATTTTCATATCAAGTCATTTTTTACCCATCTAAAAAAAAATATTAAAAATATATATATAATTTAGTTTACAAGTACATATTCATAAGATGATTATATTGTACAGCTCAACCGTTAAAACATTCGAACCAAAAAATTAACTCCATAGCATAGGCCAATGTGCTGATGTGTTTAATGTGTCTAAGATGCGGGGAAAAAATATTTTAAAATAGTATAATTTTTTTGGCTTTTTGTGTACCTCTGTAGAGATTTAATGCATGACTAATTATATTATTTTTTTATCATAAGGTCTTTATTATTTAAAAAAATATTTGTTTTCAAAATTTGTTGAATTAAATATTTCTTTTTATAAAAGTTATCATATTTAAAAAAAAAAATCTATAGATATTTTTTTTAGCAAAGTCTGAGAAAACAAGTATATATTAGTCATGCTTAATAAACATCATATGGATCAGGATTTTCACAACAATTTATCTTCAATAATTAATAAGGATAACTTTTTGAAGCATTAGCTTCTATCTTATAATTAGGATATAAAAGTTGTTTATGCTTGTTATTCTACAAAATATTAGATAAAATTAATAAATTATCTATAATAATTTCTTACGTTAAGTATAATTAATTACAATTTATTTATTGAATGTTAATTTTTACCACACCGTTTTTTTTATTAGGTTAGAGGAATATTCAAATGTCTCGTCTCTATTGTGTTTCGTCATGCTTTCTTAATTTGGTGAATCAATTTATGAACTTAATAGAATGAATACAACGGTTAAATATGGTTTATATTATTTTTAAGCAAATGTATAAGATTGTGAGTTCATCAACATCAAAGTATCAAAAATGCTTTATTTTCTTATTATATTTTTTTTTATGAAAAAGCGAATAATCAACAATTCTTGACTCATAAAACAATAAAATGTCTCTACATTTCCCATAACCATTCATTGGCAGCATCATTTTGTTGCTCCAATATGCTCTAGATAGACTACATTCTTTATCTCTATTTTTAAAGTTCGAACAGTTGGTCTGAACTGCTCAATATGATCTTCATAATAAAATATGCTTGGAGACCAAATTTTATATTTTTTAGAATTATTTTACTATTTTTTAAGATAGATAACAAAATCACATTTTAAAGAGATTATAGACCATCCGATAAAGTCATATTGTACCTATCTAAAAAAATATAAAATTTGGTCTCCAAGTGTCACACCCCGCGGCCACGAGGTGTGACAGGGCCCCGCCGTAAGCATACAACTCCATGTATGCTTACAAGGCAATTACAATATTTCCATCACATCACAATAAAATACATAAAATAAGTTTATAAATATAGTTCAAGTACAAAATGTCTGGTACAAGTAGATCATACAAGAGGTATCTCGTACGGATACTGACCATAAGGTGTGACATAGAGAGCACTATACAACAAAACAAGATATGCCTCTCTAGTCAAATAACAAAATAACTGCTAAGGTAATATGGTGATCTATACCAAGGGTCAACTACTAGCGTGTCTCTCCAGACCCAGCCGCACCGATACCTGTAAAAAGAACCCAAAGGGTGGGGGTGAGAATAAATTCTCAGTGCGAATTTGCCACAATCAGGTTATTGGACTTGCAATCAGACTCCATGTTCAAAAATGAAATCCATACAAAATCACATTAGCAGTTCTATAACAATATATATATAAATGAATGCATGTACTCGACAACAATAATCGAATGAAAAACAACTTAAGGAATTTCCAAGATGAAGTTCGAACAAACACATTTTTTTGGCCTGACTCATTTTATTATGGCTGGTAGCATCTATAGATGTTCAACCGAGCTGGACCCTTTATCAAACCCTCATCTGTAGGGTTACTGGCACCTACAGATGTTCCACCGAGCTGGACCCTTTATCTGACACCCATCTATAAATGCTTTGGCTTAACCATTTACTAAAGTCTGGTTCCAAGTCATAAAATGAAAATTCACATGAAATAAATCAGAATGTCGTCATAGTCAATTGACCGTCCAAATGCATTACCACGTATGCAATTATGCAACAGTCAAACATACAACATGACAATTCCAAGTATGCAACAATCAATCACACAACATGACAATCGGAAAAGATAATTTAATTTCTGAAAATGAAACATCAAACAAGTCCAAGAACCCCACACTTGATTACGAAGAGCGTATCTTGCGCTTAAGGTTCAGACGTCTCGAGAGGTCCTGCGAAATCGTGCTCAACCGAGCCTACGCCTATATTAACATATACACACTTGGTTTAATCCTGGTTCAACAGTCGACATGCTTACTCGAGTTTAGTAATGGCTTATACCTTCCTTAACCAATTCTTTATACTTTTGTATCGAGTATTTTTATTCTTCTTTATCACTTAATATCCATAAAATTCACCTAATTTTACATCTGGTTCCTCTAACCCATACACAATTCCATTTATGCAACCATTTGCAAGCATACCCATTTTTGGTCATTCATTATTTTGCTAATTTAATTCTTGTAGGCATTTGAGAGTTGAGCGTGTAAGAATTCTAAAAGATAACCGAACGATATTATTCAACTATACTCATTTAATCAATTCCTTCTCGTGTTAATTTGGGGGTTGGTCATCTAAAAGATGTTAGAGATAACAATTCAATTTCTCGATCACTTAAACCCTAAATTGATCAAAAATCAAAATAAATTATAGGTTTCAAAGATAAGAAAAGGGACTTACCGATTACACTTCTATTAGGTTGGATTAGACTAAACAATCACAATTTTTCCCCAATTTTCGGATTTGAGCATGTCACACCCCCGGACAACCCGCCGCGCATTTATGCGCTAGGCGTTAAGCACATCACATACATCATCAATAAAAACATTCAACAAGCCACTTTATTTAAAAAATAAATGGAGTTCACAAACAAACAGAAAAGGGACAATATGTCAGACATGGCTAGTCAAACAGTCACTGCCATGTCCACACAATATATTGTTCATACAAATATAAAATAAACAGAGAGTGGCTATCTTAACAACTTCCGCTAATTTCCTCACCCGCGGCCTTCCTCCATGCTTTCTTCTTCGTTTCCTGGAACCCACATAACAGGTGGTACGGTGAGAGATCGAACTAACTCTCAGTGCGGGATTTAGTTCCAGCCCGGTGCTTTTACAAATCAATGCATTTAATTCCCCAAATAACATAAAAAGAAGGTTTTTGAATTTTTCCCCATGTCCCTATCAATTCGGATATGCAAATCACTTTAAAATAACCAGTTTTTATTCCCGCCCCTTTTTAACTCATTTCAAAAGGTTTTAAAATTCCACACTCTGGGAATCCATGCCCGCACATGAAAACCCGGCGAATCGCCACGCAAGGACGACCCGATTATCACACTCTAGATGGGCCATTTCGGGGACCCATCCGGCGAACCGCCGCGAATTTGGCGACCCGTTCTGTTCTGTTCTGTTCTGTTCTGTCCTGTTCACACACTGGGCTGCCACACATGGACAGCCCGCTTTTCAAAAACACATGCAGAGCCGCCTCACACGGACGGCCCCAATTTAAAACGATTCATTCAAGTTCCCCATTCTCAAATTCACAATTCAATTCCTATCAATTCAATTTCATGCATCAAGAGTTCCTATCATGCAATTCTACACAAATTCAAACGATTGTTCGACATTCACAACATGCAGTTTATCCACCAGATTAAGAAAAAGGACTACTTACCTCAATCCATGCATTTTTTGTATTATTTGTAAAAAGACCAGGAACCCGCACCTGTATTTTCAGTGCCTTCGTTTGAGCGGTTGTCAGGATCTCGTGTATTCTCAGCGTCTCCTAAATTCACGCGGTTTGCTCCTAAGTTTTAAACGCTTAATTAACTTCTTATTTCTTTTTAAATCCAAAGAATTTATACATAATTAAAACCCTCAATTCAGTTTCCCCCACAATTCAATTTGGTATTATTAAATTGGTATTAACCTTGATCCTCGTACTAATTTGATTGACTTTAAAGAGGGAAGGGGTTCGGTTCGGATATTGGGTTATTGGGTTTAGGTTTTTGGTTCATAGGATCACACTCTAGGGTTAATGGGTTTCGGGTCTAGGGTTAATGGGTTCGGGTCTAGGGTTAATGGGTTCGGGTCTAGGGTTTGGGTTCGGGTCTAGGGCTGTGGTTCGGCCAGCAGGGGTCCGGCTAGGGTAGTGGCCGGCGGCAGCGGCAAGGGGAAGAAGAGAGAGAGGGAGGGGTTCGGCCAGGGGGCTGTCGGCCTAGGGGGCTGGCGGCCTTGGGGTTGCTCGGGTCAGCGGCCAAGGGTGGGGCTCGGGTCAGCGGGTCAGCAGCCAAGGGAGAGAAGGGGGGCGGCGGCACAAGGGAGAACAAGAGAGAGGGAGGGCCGGCGGCATCCAAAAAGAGATGGGGGGGGCGGCCAAGAAGAGAGAAAGAGAAAGAGAAAGACTTACAGGAATAATTGAAAAGGAAACAATTGGGAATGAGAGGAGAGACTTTGGTTGATTATATTATTGGATGTGGGCTAAACTTAGGATTGCATATTTCTAATTTGGGCTTACTAATTGGGCTAAGAAATGCATAATTAAAATTTATATGCAGAATTTAGATATAACTTTCATGTAAATTAATAAAACTTTTTGCTATTTATTTTCTGAACTATATATATTATTCTTATTTTTATTTTGATTCAAATTGGATTCTAAATTTAAAATATACCCGAATTCAGAAGCGTTACAGAGCAAAACCCTAAATTGAAAATCAAGGTTGAGATGAAATCGAGAAGAGAATCACCAAATTAGCAACATGGAAGCTCAATGGAGATGGATTACTCACCATTTACACAACAATTTTGAATTTGAGTAAAAACCCTAGCAATGGAGATGAACTCAGATTTTGTGAGAAGAGGAGAAGAAGAACTTACCAACGGGAGAGCTAGATGGGGACTAGGGAGAGATATTCAACCGATTTCCAATCCCTTACTTCAATTTCTCACTTGTTTTGATGGCTTTTAGAGGGAGAAGATGATCTCTCTCTCTTTTTCTTTCTTCTGGACGGACACACAAGAGAAGGGCGAAAGGATGGAGAGAAAGAAGGAGAGACAACAGGAATTTTACTAAATAGACCCTCACATTGTCGGATAAAACGTTGTAACGTTTTGGTAAATCGTTATAACGATTCAACTAGTGAGAAACGCAAGAAATAGCGTATAAAACGCATAATTTGGTGTATAAAACGTTATAACGTTTTGGTAAATCGTTATAACGATTCAGCTAGTGAAAAACGCAGAAAATAGTGTATAAAACGCATAAGTTAGTGTATAAAACGTTATAACGTTTTCTGAAAACGTTATGACGTTTTAATTGAATCCAGCCTTCATAAAATCATCGTTTTTCATCAAGTTTTACAGTGAAAAACGTTACATAACGTTTTACGATTTTTTTATGATTTTTTTTTTTTTTTTTTTTAACGTAACACCAAGCATATTTTAGGGTAAATTTCGCTGGAGGTCACTAAACTTTGTTATTTGTCACGAATTGGTCACTCAATTTTGATTTGTCCCTTTTGAGTCACTCAACTTTGTTATTTGTCCCAATCAAGTCACTCAACGTTTTCCATCCAAATTTTTAACGGAATATTCCTATTCCGTCCAAAAAATTAACGGAATATACCCATTCCTTCCAAAATTTTAACGGAATTAGCATATTCCATTCAAAAAACTAACGGAATTAGCATATTCCGTTAAAAATTTGGATGGAAAATGTTGAGTGACTTGATTGGAACAAATAACAAAGTTGAGTGACTCAAAAGGGACAAATCAAAGTTGAGTGACCAATTCGTGACAAATAACAAAATTTAGTGACCTCCAGCGAAATTTACCCCATATTTTATTATGAAGATTGAGTGGTTTGGATCGATTGTTTGAACTTTGAAAATAAAGATAAAGGACGTAGGGCATATTGGAGCACCAAAATAATGATGTATTTGAACCCTCCTCTTCATTTTTATACTTTAAAAATTCTAACATTTGTGGGAATTAATACTATTAATTAGCTTTCTTAATGAAATAAAATTAACACTTATTCACTTATTCAGTCCGTCCATCCCTTCTCCTTTAATTTCAACGAACGAGTTATATATATATATATATATATATAGAGAGAGAGAGAGAGAGATAGGCTAATGTGCTTTCGGTAGCATATGGGCCGAAATACACACGATCAAAATTTGAAATTTCAAAATCCAAAAAGTCAATCTGAACTGTTCATCTTGTTCTCCATGATTCTTTGGTGATAATACAAAGTAATAATAACTCGTTACCATATTGAACCAATGGCATATTCTCAGAGGCAATGCTTTGTAAATAATTAAAACTTCGGGTTTAGTAGTATACACTATCTGCTATATATGTTAAACCGATGGTGATGTTGTTATATTATATATATTCCAGTAAATCCTAGGTCAATCGATTTATCTCCCAGAACCTTTGATAATATCCCCAAATTAAGTATTGTACTAGCTCGCTTTGAATTTTAACTTCCCAAAATCGACGGACAAAGATCAACATTTCCTCTCCTGGAGTTATTAATTTGTATGCTAGATTACTCTTCTCTAATTTATTTTTTGTTTATTTTAATCGTTATTTTGAATGGTTTATTAAATTAGACAATAATTAATTTAAACTAAGGTTTAGTTAATTTTTTTTTTGTTTTGTATAGACAAAATGAGTAGCCAAAATAGTTGTTACTCATCAGATCCTTATTACAATAGATGTCTTAAGCCAACTGTTTTGATGGTTTCATACACCAAAAAGAATTCGAGAAGGAAATTTTATTAATATCCATAATGCAATCAATGGATGAGCTGGTGCGACAACACTGCCAATTTAAGTAACATAAGTTTAAATCCTCATATGAAACATTGGAGACAAGTTGCAAGATATTGAAATGAGACAGAAGTATCTTCAATTTTCAAGAAACAACTAGCAGTATTTGTACTTCGTGTGTTGATGTTTGTGATCTTTATTTTGGAAAAGTACATAAATCCGACAACGACAATGTCACAAATAATGGGGTACGTAAAGATTTTAACATAACAGTTTTGACTTCATGCAGTGCATGAACTATATGCAGCACTGTTTTGTTTCTATAGTCAATATGCTGCACAAAGTCAAAATTACTCTGTTAACATCTTTACCCCTAATAATGCTACATCTCATGGTTTCATTTTTCAAACGGCTAGCTAGTTCATAATTGTTTGGTATGACAAGAACTCACAAGGGTTAAGCTTTGATTTACCATCTTTTGACCTGCCTTTGTAACTCTCAAACTCAAAAGTAATAATCAGCTAGTTTAATTTATAACTTCTTTAATTTCTAGTGATGTGTACAACTGTTTTATGTAATTGCTTGTTTTTGGACAGATTCTCTCATGTGTGTTATATTTTTAATTTACATATGTTGCTTATGTTGTATGTTATTTAATTTGTGCATATATAGTTTTTTTTTTATAAAATGTTTATAATATGCTAGAGCTAGCATTGATATATGTTAATTTGCTAGCCATAAATTAACCTGATAACATTTACAAATTAAGAATGTAAATGAACTCAATACACATATTTATTCAAAATGACACATAAATACAAATTTTGAACATGCATGATCAGTTGAGAGGACGCAAATGAATCGCACACAGTTTCTTGCATTTTAATAGTGCTTGAAGTTGTGAAATCATACACGGTTTCTTAATAGAGAATCATGTAGAAATTTGTACACTGTTTTTGTGCTTGTTGACCGTGTGTGCAAGTTGTTGAGTGCATTTTTTCGTGCGCACCTCCTCCCATTACACATTATTTTATTGGAAATTTATTGTATCTATATATGATGTGCCGTGTATAATTAGCGTTTTTATAGTAGTGGCTTGCAATCACAAGCAATGCTGCATTATTGACACAAACCATGAAATTAAATGAAGAACAACATGGGTACATATTGAGGGGGTGATTGTGAAATAAATATACATACTTCTTCCAAATTAAGCAAACTCCACTCCGGATTTATTTTGTAAGTACACAAATCCAATAATGACTATAATAAGATAAAGATGTTAACAAAAACAATTTTGACTTCATGCATTGGACATACTATATGTAGTGTTGTTTTAATTCTATAGTCTGTGCATTGTACGGAGCCAAAACCGCTATGTAAAAAGGAAGCAGCTAACAGTCCTCCAACTCCAGTCCCCCAAAAATCCCCGGAGATTTTCAACTAATTCTGTAAACATCAATAATAAATCCTGTAAACATAAATACTAAATCCTGTAAACTAATTCAACAAATCCTGTAAACATAAAAACGCGTGAAAGCTGTTAAAAACGCGTGAAAGTTGTTGAAAACGCGTGACAGCTGTTGAAAACGCGTAACAGCTGTTGAAAACGCGTGACAGCTGTTGGGGACCACCTTCTGTGAACATACACATAATATCCTGTAAACATACACATATTATCCTGTAAACATATACATGTTATCCTATAAACACACACATATAATTCTGTAAACATACATAGTTTACCTGAAATTATAGCAGTTGAAATTATGGCAGTTGTGGCAGTTAAAAACGCGTCAGAACTAAGCTAAAAAAGGAAGACTTTTATACACGGGGATTTTTGGGGGACTGTAGCCCGGGGGACATTACCTTTTCTCATGTAAAAATATATACCACCAATAATGCTACATATATATCATGGCTTCATTTTTAAACGGCTAGTTCATTATTGTTTTCTAGGACAAGAACTCGTGAGAGTTAAGCTTTGCTATACCATCTATCCATCTCCCTTTGTAGCTCAAAGTAATATATTCTACATCATTTATATATGGACTTGCCTGGCAATTCCCCTTGCCAATAATGTGTATGCTCCTCTTTCTTTTGTGCTCTGCCTTGTAAGTCAAAACCTAAAGTTGGATAAGAGCGGGAGAAAGATCTGGAACATTTCAAATATATAGAATTGGTGATATATTTCATGAAAACGACTTTCATGCATATTGCAATTGGATCACCATGTCGTTGTCTCAGGGTTTTCATCCAATTTTCTTTGTTTTTTTTTTTTTAATTTTTGGTAGTACCGAAATGGAAGATGAAGTTAGGGTGTTCTTAAGCTCATGATCAAGTTCTTTGGTGAACTTAACTTCAAAGCCTATCTGCATGCTTGACTTCAACTGACGAATTGAAACCGTGAAAACCGATCTACTTCACGAGTAATGAATCTACATATCAAATTTATAATTTTTTGAATTAATTTAGAATAAAGTCTTTGATAAAAAAATGAATGTATTAAAATTAGGTCATAAGTCTTCCTTTAAAATTAGCTCATAAGTCTTTGATAAAAAAATGAATAATCATATTAAATTAGGTCATAAGTCTTTGATAAAAAATGAATGTATTAAAATTAGCTCCAAATTTGACATGAACATAATTCTCATGAAGTAGATCAATTTCATTGGTTTCGATTTGTTATTTAAAGTCATTCTGATAGGTTTTGGAGCTAATTAAGCTCACCAATTATTTATAATTATATAGGCTGTGTATAAAATTTAGCTTAATATGAAAATGACTCATCATATATCAAGCTATTAGAAGTAGAAAAATGGGCAAAAGAATTCCAAATTACACCAAAATTAATATGCAGTCCATCTAAATCATAGACAATGTTTGTAATTTTAGTTTTTTCATCTTTATTACCATTGAGTAAGTTTGTCAAATAAAATTGGTGGTCTGTATATTCACACCCATAATCACCACAATGTCTCTTGTATAACAACCTTTTTCAAGTAGAGGGAAGAAAATTATTTGATTCTCTATTTGTTTAATATAACATCAAACTTCTAAATTATGAGCTAAAAATATTGTTAATTCAAAAAACAATTCAATTAAGTGATAGCGGAACATAAGTGGTGTTAAATATATTAAATTTTATAGTGCCTTAGCAAAATTGGGATGTAATTATGACTACTGTTTTGGCCCCTAATGCAGAAAGTTTTTCTTATTATTATTAAAGACCCGAAACGTCTCAGCATCTTTCCAATGTTATTTTCAAGAATTGAACTTGTGTCTTTCCAAAAAAAAGGTGACAACTCATGTCACTGCAGTAATCTCGCTTATTGCAAAAGGCTTTAAAATTGCTAAAAAAATAATAATAATTCTACAACGCTAGCTATAGCGTGCGGCCTCTATTTAAACTATTTTATTTTTATTAAAGTTTTAAATTTTGAATCTCCTAAAATTTTAAAAACAAAAATAAAAGATATAATATAGACATAAAAAGTGAAGACATATATATACAGGAGTCCCTCAATAATTAGAAAGGAATCAACATATCATTTTCAATACATTTAAATGGGACCAGTTATATATAAGGGGTTGCTATATATTTGATTGACTTGTGGAGATATTCTAATGCATAAAAGCATCTTTCATACTTAATTAATGGATAACTAATTAAGGTTATCAAATTAAGTATTTTATTGAGTTCACTGAAATTGCCTCAAATCGATTGAAATATGTGCAAATTTTGGTTCATAATTGTTTAAATGGATATCAAAGCGGTTAACTTGGTAGTGTTTGGCGCACCCTCTTTAGAGCTCCTTAAGGAACTAAGGAGTCTTAAGCTTGTCAAACACTTGCTCTTTTACAAAGATTAAAATCGCTTTCTTAAGCATTTTTTTGCCCACTTTCTTAAGCTTGCCCCCAATTTTTAAGCCATCATTCTACATTGCTTAAGCAATGTTGAGCCTTCTTAAGAAAGCTAAAGACTCACTTTCTTAAATTTCTCTTGTCAAACACCTTTTCCTTAATGGAGCTTAAAGTGTAAGCCTACCCAACTTGCCAAACACCATAAATTAAATTCCTTGATTAACTCTAGTTGGATTTTGATACCATGCATCTCATTCAAGATAATTTTTTATATTTTCTTTCTTCCTTTGTTGACCACATTAGAGTTGAAGAAAGTAATATTTTATTTTTCAGAATCAAAATTATCATTTTAAGTCTTAATATAATGTTATAGGTAACAAGATCTAAAGAGCCGTGCAAGTGTTTTCTAATATTACATCCTATTGATTTATTAAATACCTAATTCAGCTAATTAAAATTAATATAACAAATTAAAATGTTAAATATTCTAAGAAAGGAAGATAGAATTGATAAATTTTCAAATTTGAACTTTTGTTATCTGACTCTTGATTCTGTATAAAGAAGTTAAGAATTCTCAAATTTCATCCAAATATATATGTATTCGTAGGATATGAAAGTATTTTGAGCTTCCACAAAAAAATAAATTATGTCTATATAATAATAACGAAATACTTTTTTAGTCATTGGTTCTGATCGAGATTAAACACATCATGGTGCTTGAGTAAGAAGGCCTAGCAATTAGGGGTGAAAACGGAACGGATAAAGAGCGGATAGTGGTAAAATCATATCCATATCTCTTTTTTCATTTTCCAGATAGGGATATAAGGATACAGGTCCGAATCAGATGGGATATTTATTAAAATAATATTAAAAATTATTAAAGTTCGTAATATTTATCTAATTAATTATAATGGTGAATAACATAAATTTTTCAAAATATATATTATAGAATATATGGTATATATATCTACTATACATATATCAGTATCCTTATCCACATCTAAATTTCAAATATAAATTGTATACGGATCGGATATTATCTATATCGTTTTCACCCCTACTAACAATAATAAATAAAGAACTGTGCATTGATTTGATATCTATTAAATTATATATTCCAGAGAAGAAACTTAATTTGGTTGGAGCCTTAACTCTAACGAGATGATATTGAATCCAAAAGAAGAAGGAATCCAATGGTTAAAGGTCTCTTAATCGTTGGTTGATACATCTCATTCAAGGGAAAAAGTTGCACCGCTTTGCCCCTTCGGCATATGCTTCACCTACCCAATGGAGATCATAGTTTCTAGAGATTGATATCCTTCTAATTACATCTGTTTTGTTTTTAAACTTTTCTTTTTCCCCTTTTTACCAGTTCTTTTCTGAGCCTCAGGAGTATCTAATCCTTACACAAATTGTAGTCTACACTTCTAAATTACAATTTGATCCTTCTTATCCCTTTAATTATTCCCATGTTGTTGGTACCATGGCTATTTTATATACATGGTACAATATTGGTTCATATCCTGATGATGTCCTTGTGCTTAGTGCCTAGTAGTACTGTTCCTTAGGGAGAAGGTGCGGTCCAATGGGTTCAATGTCCATTGGACCCGGTTACAAATAACAACTAGAATTATGACTAGTGGGAATTGTACCCATGATCTCACACATAACAACTAGAATTCAAACCACTAGAATACAAATAAACATTTGTTAATTTATGAGTGGTGCTAAAGTATATAAAAGTTAAAAAAACTCAAAAGTTTAATATACATAATTAAGAATTAATTTTAAAATTATAGGGTGGCTTAGCACTCCCTGACCTATAAGTAAATCCGCCCCTTATACCATATATATCTCAGTATCCTTTGTAGGAACGGTTTTAAAGTCTAATTAGGAGTGGCTAAGCTACTCTTCTATGAATTAAAAATTAACATTTTTACTCTCTTTATAATTCTATAATTTTTACAAATACTTAATGCATTTTAGTCATTTTTATAAATAAATTATATTACAATAACCTATTCTGCATTACAATAACTTAATAAGTTTGATTTGCACTCAAATTGATACAAACATTGTTAGGATTATTAAGAGATTATTTTTTTTCCTCCAAATTAATTAGGTGGTAACAAAGGATGAACAAATACTTAGTTTTGATCTGCTTACTTGTTTGTCTAAAGTTCCTCTCTCTATATATAGTACAGATTCCCTGCTAAATTTGATCCAACATGGTTGTTTTCAAGAGTTCCTTTGTACAGTATAGGTTTCTCAGTCCTGCATGCTAAATATTTATTTAGTAAGATTCGTATTTTTCATGTTTATGCATGTAGTTTTGTTTTATCAGAAATTTGGTGGTTCCACTAATATGAGTCCTTATCGTCCAATCAGAATTAAAATCAATCCGGCTCAAACTTGTAAATTATAAGACCCCTTTAAAATTTGTGCTAGGTGATCAAATTTTACATTTCTTTTTAAATTGTTTGCTAATTTTTTAGAATATTTTAAAATCACTGTTTGTTATGATCCAAAAATTGCCCAAAAACAATGATTTTCTGCCTATCCAAAAAAATGTAAAATTTAGTCTCCAAGCACACTTCAATATGGATATCATGTGGAGCAGTTTGGATTGACTGTTTGGCTTTTGAAAATGGAGATATAAGTATGAAGTAAAACAAGATCCTAACTTCGCAACTCACCATAACCCATCTCTCTCTCTCTCTCTCTCTTTCTCTTTTTGTTTTTGAAAACCTTTGCAAAAGTTGCGAAGTCGCAAGGGAGAATCAAACTCTCAACCTTTGGGTACAACAAATATAAGACATTTTTCTAGCCAATTGTGCTACCTCCCCTTTTCCTATCTCTTTCTCTCTCTCTCTCTCTCTCTCTCTCCTTATTTTTCTAGCTCATATAATACACTTGGAGCTTATCGGCAAAAAAAATCAGTTTAGATATTTGTGGCTCCAGTGGAAATTAGATAAAGATCAACTTTTTATTGGGTCAAATGAACTTTCCATTGAAGTTCAATATGAATCTTAATTTAGGTACTTCTCATGAGGTTTATGGGCATTATCTTATAATAAGAAGTGCAAAAGAAGAAATCCATTGGATATACATTCAGATCACTCTTGGTCTTATCGAGAAATAGAAGAAGCCATACAAGGGTCTTTTTTTGAAATCTTTGCAGTGGCTACCAAGTATAATTTTCATTAATTAAACATAAATTACATTCATCGTTCGAACTCCATCAACATCAACATCCTCATCGGAACATGAACATCTAAATCTCAATATCTAACAACTAAAATAACAAAATAAAATAAACCCTCTCCATTAATAAGTAGACATCGATGACTTTCAGCATCGACTGACAAGTGACCGGAGGAAAGGGGGCATCATTTTTTTCTTTTTTTCCGCTAGGTTTGCGGGTGGGAGAGACCGGTGTGGCCTCGGCCTCCCCTTCCCAATCAAGGAGTTTGTGTAACGGGGGTATTGGTGGGAGGATTGGAGGCACTAGGAGACGGGAGAAATGACGGCTAGAGTTATTATCGCTAAAAATCAGAAAATGAATCGGTTGCACGTGAAGCATGGTGCAAACGTTTTGATATTAGCCATTCTCTCTCTATATATATATATATATTAGAACTAGGGTGTTCTTAAGTTCACCAAGCTCCTTGGTGAACTCATGTCCAAAACCCGTCGAATTGGCTTCAAATGATGAATCCAAACGTTGAAACCCATCTACCTTACAAGTGATGTGTCTACATGTAAAAAATTTTAATTTTGAAATTAATTTTGCATAGAGTCAAGTGGTCAAAGAACGTTCAAAACATGAATGCATTAAAATTAATTTATTAATCTTCTAATTTTGACCATTTGACTTTATACTAAATTAATTCGAATGTTTAAATTTTCACATGTAGATGCATCACTCGTAAAGTAGATGGGTTTCAATGGTTCGGCTTCGTCATTTGAAGCCAATTTGACGGGTTTTGGACATGAGTTCACCAAGGAGCTTGGTGAACTTAAAAACACCCTAGTTGTACTATATATATAAAGAGGAGGGTTCAAATGCCTCCATTTTTTGTGCCTCCATCATGCCTCCATTTTTAAAAACTTTAATAACTCAAAATTTAAATCTTAAAATTTAAAATAAAACCGTTGGATATGAACTATATCATTTTATCTATGCACATGTAAAAAATTATGGCATTTCAACTTTGTTTTGATTGTCATCTTGAGCTTGTAAACATGTATACAAATGTGGATAATTTCTAGACGTTGATTTTTCAACTTATTAATTCATATAAAAGCAAAATCAAAATGTGATAATTTTTTATGGGCACATAGAGAAAACAACATAGATCACATCTAACGGTTTTATTTTGACGTTTAAGTTTTAAATTTTGAGTTATTTAAGTTTTTAAAAATGAAGGCATGATGGAGGCACAAAAAATGGAGGCATTTGAACCCTCCTCATATATAAATTAGGTGATATGAACTCCTACTAATATAGATTCAGTCTGTGCTTGCCACAGAAAATCAGGAATTATAAAGAATGGTTGATGAGACTAATCCAAACATTATCACTCATGCGTGAAGGGATTGGTACAAGATAATATTATTATTTTTACTCTGATACTGCACGCAAGTTGTAAGATTAGCATCTTGTAAAAAATGAGAAAGAGATTCAACTCCTGGATAAAGTAGCATCTTATTGAAAGATTAGACTTAACAAATTATATATATTTGTATAGAATGATTGATAGATATTTCTTTAGCACACCAAATTGAAGTAATTTATTAATTAATTAATTAAAGCGTGATGAGATTTTATCCAATTTTGCCAAGTGAAATTTTTTGTGCGCATTTCAAAATTCGTACATTGAATGAACCTTTTTATTTAGATGGAAGTACCATGACACGTGGATGAAGGAGAGCCGTTGATATCTAAAATTGGTCAAGTGCTTGTCTGATCCTTTCTCTAAAAATGGTCAAAAATAATTTCATTCAGAGGGATATTATTATTCTCATTTACACTGCTGGCACCCATTGAGGACTGAAAATAACTAATGGTGTGTATGTATTAATTTGATTAAATGAGAATTAACCACGTTACTGTAAAATTAGTTTAACTTGTGAGAATCACTTTTAGCATAATTAATTAGTTTAAAAATGTTGCTCATTGGCTGCATGTGATCGGTACTCATTCCTCGGAGTATCAAATGTACTTTCGGTACGAGTTAGGTACTTGGACACGAAGCATTCAAAATCTAAGGATAAGCTTCACAGCACCATTGCATAAAGGAAAAGGATGACAAGACAACGAATATAAAGTTTATTTTCTCTACATTTGGATTTAGCGTCTCAAAATAAAATTATTAGTTGTAAACTATGTTATTTTCTTTATGTATTAAAAAGGATTGAACAATATCTGCGTGAGTAAAAATTAACTCTCTGCGAGAGTATACCGATAAAAAGTTTTTTTTTTTGTTAGCAATGGAATTATTGAGGGTATATCAACAAGAGGAGGGTTCAAATGCCTCCATTTTTTGTGCCTCCATCATGTCTCTATTTTTAAAAACTTTAATAACTCAAATCATGATCGGTCTATCTGGATCGGCTATATGAAATAACTGATACTAAAAACCATTAGATATGATCTATGTTATTTTCTTTATATCTTCATGAAATGGCAAAATAATAACAATCTAGATCGGTTTTCTTAAAAAAACCGATCCTAAAAACTATTCAGATCGGTTTTTACAAACAACCGATCCTAATAGTTCATTAATTAGGATCGGTTGTTTGTAAAAACCGATCCTAATACTATCAGGATCGGTTATTTCGAAATAACTGATCCTGATACTATCAGGATATCAGGATCGGTTGTTTCAAACAACCAATCCTGATAGTATGAAGTCTCTATAACTCTCTTAAATTTTAATAGTGACCGTATAAGTGTGGCAAGAGCGGGACTTCATGTACGTAAAATAATTATGAATTGATATTTTTCTTTATTTCTTGCACAAAAGTAATATAAAAAAATTCTTCGTTTGCCATACATTGTTACATTTTGCTTACTAAGATGCTTGAAGATAAAAGTGATATATATCATCAGTCACTTGAATATCACACTAGCTACCACTATATATCAAAATATCATAACTATATATATAATTTGTCATGTTAGCACTGGAACAACACCAAAGTGTCCACATGTTTGCTATATTGTGCCCACAGTTTGCATGCATTAATTTACTGTTACTATTGTGAAGAAAAGCTTTATTGAACATGAAATATAAACTATATGGCCAAAGAGGAGGAGAAAGGCCCTCAATAGAATTTATTTTAGTAAGAGCATCTACATCCCTGAAACTATTAGAGTTTCTAATATGATGTGGCAGTTTCTAATCCAGTTTCAGGGATGTGAGAGAGTTTCTTATTTAGAAACTATGCAGGAAAGTTTCTTATTAAGAAACTGTTTATAAACTCTATGTTGGCCAAATGATTGGCTCAAATTGTTTCTCCTTTTTAATTTGTTGCTGACGTGGTTTAATAGAAACTCTAAAATGAGTTTTAGGGATGTGAGAGTTAGAAACTTTAGAGACCATAATTTCTAAAGAATAGTTAACAGTTATTTAGAAACCCTGTTGAGTTTTAGGGATGTAGATGCTCTAATTTAACTACTAAAGATAGAAAGAGATACTAAAATTTTCTCCTAAACTTTTATCACTTTGTTTTTTATAACATCTGATTGAATTTTGTTACTTAAGAAAATAAACTAAGGTACGTTGTTCTGTTGGAATAAAATATTCTTTAAATTTTTTTTACTTATTCCACTCATCTCCATTTACTTATTCCACACAATCGATACTACTAATTAATCTTAACTCTAAAGGGTCCAATTCCAATTACTAATTGTAGAATATTTTTTAATCGGTACAATATATATACTTATTCAACAAACTAAATGCTTTTGAGAAGTTTCACCTACAAATATGTTAACCTGGGTTAGATAAAAGAGCATAAAAATACCAACACTAGAAAATGGTTTATCAGACTATATTTTGTGGTGACTTGCACGGAGATAGTTTCAGACATAATTTTTTTAGAAAAAAAGACAAAAAAACAAAATAATAAAGATAGAAAGACGAGTCAGCATTATATTGACAATCAATTCATAGGGAGTTATCAGGATCGAAACAACCGATCCTGATAACTCCCTAGGGTTCTTATTTTCATTCCGTGCCTCATTTTTAACTTAGCGAAAATCAAACCCGCCTCTTAACTCCTCCGTCTCTCTCTCTGTCTCAGTCTCTCCCTCTTCTAGGGTTCTTATTTTCATTTCACGCCTCTCATTTTCAACTTAGCAAAAATCAAATCCGCCTCTCAACTCGTCCGTCTCTCTCTCTCTGTCTCTGATGCCTCTCAACTTAGCAATATATGTCTCGATCATGTCAAAAAAAGGCGAAAAAGACGAAAACTTAGCAATCTCTGTCTCCGAAGAAGATGTAAACATGTTGAATTCATTATTTATGTTTCTGATTTTGCAAAATTCATGTAAATTAGATCTTATGACAACCTGTGGCACAAAAATTGGTGATGTCAGGACCTTTCTTATTTTTCATATTATATGAATTATTATGACAACTATCCATATATTATTGCTTAGTATTTTCTAATAATTTACTTATAATGTGTATGGCATTTCGAATTAATCATTGACAATGATGTTAAGCTTAACAAAATAAATTATTTTATTATACTTAAAATCACAAATAGTTTAATTTAATTTTACCTTAAATTTCTGTAACTTAATTGGACTCAATTCGTCTCCACATGTGAAAGAGAAAAGTTTCTTATAATTCTGTTGGACAAATTTAACCATATAGCTTACATCATCACTACTAAAAAAAAATTACCCCACCAGTCATATATAGGACAGAGCTAATTTAACTTCATGTAGTGCACAATCCACGGAAACAAATTAAAAAGGGATATAAAAGTGCACTGCATAAAGTCAAATCAATTTTGTCAAATATATTAATCCAAAATCAGGGGTGTAGATATTGACAGAGCAATATTTGCATCATGCAGCGCGAGGACAACAGAGTCAAAATAGCGCTGCATGAAGCAAAACTTACGCTGTTAATATATTTTTCTCAAAATCTGGTTCCTTTCCGACAAAACAGATCGCAGTGTTCCAGTGTTGGATCGAATACGAAACTTTCCAAGGGCTTGCTCGAAATTTCAGAAGTCTTTTCGCCCAACTGTCAGCGAAATACTACACGGTATGGTACAGAGATTTCTCGATGCCCGTCACAAAAAGGCAGATACGCGTCTCCAAGCTGTCTCCAGTTTGGTCAAAGTCCTGATGTTTTCTCCGGCTTTAGAAATTAGAAATTGAAAATGGAGTCAAGATTTGCATGCACTAAGCTTGCGCTGTTGCGCGTCATTATCAAAACAAATATATATAGACAAAATAACTATGGTAATTATAATATGCATATTATATAACAGATCGCACTGTAGATTGATATCTATGTTTTTTTAATAAAGGGTCCTGATAATTGTCTCCCCGCTCTCATCTTCCCATTATCTCCTCAATTTTATTTGTTCAATATCGTCTATATTTCTCACAATTTACAAAAAATTTTGCGAATCTAAAACCACGAATGTCTTCTATGCAATTTTATCTTTCAAATAAGATCCATGATAACATACTTTCGAACTCGTCGTCACACAAGTATTTATATCTCGTCATCTAAGTATTTATACCTAATATTTTCCACATATGACACTGCTACCATTTAAAACTATTAATATCAAGTATTACAAGTCTTTACACCTATGCACTGAAGTATTTATACATATGTAGTCAACTATTTTTGTTAGAGAAAGGTTGATGCAGAGACGATTGGGAAAGGTTAATGAGGAGATGTGGGATTCATGATTGGGGATAAATACTTACAAGTATAGGTATAAATACTTGTGTGACAATGAGGCCGAAAGTATGTCATCATGGATCTTATTTGAAATATAAAATTGCGTAGAATACGTTCATGATTTTAAATTCACAAAATTTATCATAGATCGTGAGAAATATGAACGAAATTGAAAAAAGAAAAAAGAAACCCACCAATGTGTATGATTCTTCTCCCCATGTAGTTTGAGTGGTCCCCCATATAATCATATCAAGTTAGACATGAAGTATTAATATTTTAGTTTGCAAGTATTAATTTATTATCGTCCAACTATTTATACCTATGAATTTAATTAAACTTGGAAGACCACAGTGTTTTAAATAAATTTAACTAAACTAGTTAGTTAAGTTAGTTTATGGAAGTAAAATCTATTTAAGAGATGGGGAGATGATGAGGAGATGCAGAGATGAGTGTCTAGGATTGGAGATAAATACTTACAAGTATAAGTATAAATAGTTGCACGATGAGGTATAAATACTTGTGTGACGATGAGCCCGAAAGTATGTCATCATGGATCTCATTTGAAATATAAAATTGCATATAATACGTTCGTGATTTTAGATTCACAAAATTTCTCATATATCGTGAAAAATGTGGACGATATTGAAAAAAGAAAAAAAAAACACATCTCTAAAATCTGTCTAAAAGATGGGAGGATGATGGGGGATTCATATAAAAAATAGACGATGTGAATTGTTCAAGATGATTTTCATACAAAAATATACTTGCATATCAAATTATATATATATATATATATATATATATAGGAATATGCTAGCATGCTATGCATAGCATAGAGCCCCTCCATGCAACGCCTTGGATTTTGACTTTTCAAAATCCTAACGGTCGATCCAAATCGTTCACCTTGTTCTCCATATTAATATGTGTTTGGAGACCAAATTTTACATTTTTTGAAATTTTTGTACTATTTCTTTAGATTTATTGAAAATCGCTGTTTTTTTATGGTCCAGATTTGCTGAAAACAGTGATTTTCAATAAATCTAAAGAAATAGTAAAAAAATTCCAAAAAATGTAAAATTTGGTCTCCAAACACATATTATTATGGAGAACAAGATGAACGGTTTGGATCGACCGTTAGGATTTTGAAAAGTCGAAATCCAAGGCGTTGCATGTATCCTTTCAAATGTATGATAAAAAAATTTCAAATTTTTCATAGAAAATTCGGTAGAAGTTACTAGGGAAAATCTATCTGAAAAAATGATCACGCAAAGAAATGATTTACAGCTAAAAATGAGCAGAGATGAGATTCGAAAGGCGCATCCAATGCATGCACCAACTTCTGGAATTTGAGGGGAATAAAAGAGGCATCTAAAGGCACTATATCATATCAGGGCTGTCTTAATTCGATCGATATGATCGACACTTGCAAACAATGATCTCTCAAATCTTTACCAAAGTTGGAGAACACTGATTCCACATTTTCTCCCACGGGATTTCATTAAAAATAAAAAGGAAAAGATTCCACATTTTTTGTCATGGTTTCGATCAGCTAACTGTATACAAAATTATACTTGATTCCACATGATGATGACGGTTATTATTTCTTTTTGTAGGATTGGTGTTTTATGTATTTTTTTTTTTTTCTCATTAGTGAGGCTGTGGTACTCTACATAGCGCATTTTGGACTTAAATTTTTTGTTTGAAAATCCTAATGATTGATCTAAACTGTTCAATATAATTTCTATATGAATATGTACTTGTGAACTAAATTTTATATTTTTTTTATAATTTTTGTACTATTTATTTAGATAGGTAGAAACTCGCTTCATGTGAAAATTTTAGACCATCCAAAAACAGTTATCTTCTACCCATCTAAAAAGATATAAAAAGTGACTTTTTGCGACGGACTACCCTCATTGTTCAGCTTTTTCTTTTTGCGACGATATTTTTTGCAATGGACGACCGTCATAAATGCGTTTTTTTCCTCACAAAAAGTGTCTACTTTGTTGTAGTAGTAAAAAAATTCAAATAAAATGTAAAATTTAGTTTACTAGTACAAATTCATATTGAGATCATGTTGAATGGTTCTGATCGACCGTTAGTAGAAAACAAAAATATTAATCCGTAGTACAAATCAATCCGTACTATGCATAATACCATAACTTCACTATTTTTTATGGTATATGAGTGAGACTATTGTACTATGCATATGCAATTATGCATTGTGCACATTAGTCTGTACTTTAAATTAATATTTTTGTATTTAAATTTCAAACAATTGATTTGAACAGTTATACATAATCTATTTAGAAATGTATATATAGACTAAATTAAATGTATTTTAGAAATTTTTTGAGATATATTGAAAATCACTACTTTTGAATGGTCTATAATTTTTAGATCAGATGATTTTCTAACTATTTAAAAAATAGTAAAAAAATTTATCAAAAATATATTTTTATATAATGATCGTGTTGAACTGTCAGATTAACTATTTAAAATTTATAAACAGATATATTAATCCAAAGTACATATCAATATGAACTATGCATAATACTATAGCCTCACTATTATAATTTTTTTGTACCGGTGTACAATCCAGGTAATCCGAGTCCAAGCAATGAATGCTGGGGAATTAATACAGCGTACTGAAACCGATAGTAACAAATAATTAAGCAACCTACATAAGCTAGATTAGGAGAACCAAAGTAGATTACCAGAGTGAAAATTAAATAATGGCCTAATATATATTAGGCGCATAATTCAGCAATATATCCTTATGAACCTAAGTACCTAACCCCAAAAGGTATTGTGGCCATTTCCAACAGTAACATAGTTGACCTAGCTTAATTTGCTAATTAAGTATTAATTTCAAACAGCCGTGAAATGGCATTAGTTTTTACGTCTTCCTGCATCCTATTCTGTTTGTTTCTTCCCATTCAGGGGCGCATAGTTGAATCTGGAGTCGATAGTGCGATATCGTCGGAGCTTGGAGCGAGACAGTGAGTTGATCCGGTCGTCGAAGCACCGCGGTGGGTAGATCTGACTATAGGAGCATGGCGGTGAGTAGATCCGACTCTCAGAGCACCGTGGTGAGTAGATCAGATCGTCGGAGTGCAGCGATGAGTGTCGAAGCACCGTGGTGAGTAGATCTGACCGTCGGAACGCGGCGGTGAGTAGATCTGACCATCGGAGCGCAGCGATGAGTAGATTCGGCCGTCGGATCGCTGTGGTGAGTAGATTGGACTGTCGAGTGCGGCAGCGAGAGTCAAAGTGCGGTGGTGAATAGATCGGACCGTGCGACAGTTATCAGCCGAAAACGAATCCAATCGTTAGAAAGAGTTAGATAATGATGTATTAGGGTGTTTAGGAGTGTAAATAATTAAGATTAGATGGTGAGAGTAGTTTAGATAAATTTATGAAAATAAAAAATTTAGATTTAGAAATTAGAGTCATTTGACTCGTTATAAATAGTTTTTTATCAATGAAATTATTAGTTGGCATTTAAAGCCACTAACTTTCTAAAAAAGTAACATAAACTCTTACTGATTTCTTTCTTTTATATGTATTAGCACCCCCATTATAATTTAATAAGTTTAAAGGGACTTGAATGTAAACTTTAAAACTCAAAATCACGAATTTTTTTTATAAACCATAATTAATTAAATTAATTTTAGCAAAGCAGCATGATTACTTTTTTTTTTTTACAAAAACCATAAGGACCGAATTTCCAATTCGGTCTCCCCATTTTACTTTTTTTTCTGGACTGAATTGGGGATTCAGTCTCCCTTTATTTAGAAACAGGGGATGTTTCTGGCAGAAACAACTTGTTCCTAGCAGAAACATGATATGTTCATGGCAGAAACAGGGGCTGTCCCTGGCAGAAACAGGCCAAAACATGGGCCACAACAGAGGAAATATATCACAGAAATACGGGGTGTTCGAAACAACTTGTTTCTGGCAGAAGCAAGGGCTGTCTCTAGAAGAAACAAGCCGAAACAGAGGAAAATGTGGAGATCGAATTGGGGATTCGGTCCTTGTGGTTTTTGTGAAAAAAAAAAAGTAATCATGCTACTTTGCTAAAATTAATTTAATTAATTATAGTTTATAAAAAAAAATTCCAAAATCACGGATTGTGCTTTCATGCCTATTTGGGCACTTTGATTTTCGTGTGTTCGCAATGAAAAGGAATAAAATAGTGTCTCATCCAATTAAAATGAAAAAGCTAACGACAAAAAGAATGAAATAACAATCAACATGGTATGAAAGGGGAGGTAGCACAATTGGTTAGAAAAAAGTCTTAGAGCTGTTGTATTCAAAGGTCGAGAGTTCGATTCCTCCTCACAACTTCGCAGCTTCTGCAAAGTTTTTAAAAAAAAAAAAACAATCAACATGGTATTTTTCCATTTACCATATAACAAGGTGAAGACTGATAAATGCAGGCTCAGCTAACTGCAAAATGGAAGCAAGCGTAAATCCCAAACAACTTCAAAAACTGATATAATGTAGAACATTATTATGATTAATACATGTGTTAAAGGGCTTTCTATAAAAAAAAAAAAAAAAAAAAAAACGAAAAGAGATCAACTCCAAACCCGAGTGCCACCTGCAATCTGACCTCCTTCCAAGGGGTACAAGCCATATGCCCTGGGTTCCGGTCGGACTTGAATCCATCTGGCTGTGTCTAAGATGCAAAAAAAAAAAAAAAAAAAAAAAAAAAAAAAGGCAGATCTATAGGATTCAAAGAGTAAATAAATTCTAAGGTAGAGTTTAATTAATCATATACTCTTTTAAAAAATTATGCCCCAAGTTTAGAGTTGATCTGAATGTTTTGCCAGATCTATCTTTATATAGAATATCTTGTAGATTTTATTCATGTTTGATTTCAATTTCATTTGAGGGACTGTAGACCATAGATTGTTTTTGACATTTTTGAAAAAGGTGTGTTTCTTCGGTTCTTCGGTTCTTCCATGGCTAACTGTAATCCTTCATTTCCACTGTGACCATCCTGCCTACTTGGAATTTGGAATAAAGATAGGCAATAACTTGCACTTTAAATTAAAATAAAAAAGAGGGAATGAATTTGAGGTCGTCAAATTAAAATGGATCTTTTGAGCTAGATCCAATAGGCCCTTGCTAAAGCCCATTCGAGGCTCATAATCGAGGCCCATTTTCTAGACAAGTCATGGATCTTTTAAATGAAGCTTCTGGTTTCATATTCGAATTTTATGCTTTAGTCTGACAGCGGGGCCAGCTTGTCATGGATCTTCTCGTCATCTGCAATTCCCGACTGAAAATCCTATCTTCCTCGAGTTGAAGGGTTCTTGGATCCCTTGGCAGCCAAAGCCCTTCGATTGAGCTCTGATCAGTTAACGTATCTCTCTGCAGAGTTAAGGAGATATATGCTTCGATCTCTTTCTGCTGCATGTTTCCAAAAGAGTATTTGTTTGATAAAAGCCGTACAGTGGCCAAATGGGTGGCACATGGTTACATTGTGCTGTGCCTCAAGGAGATGAGATCTTGGAAGAGACTTTGATGAACTGGTAAGTAGGTCATTTTTTCAGTCAGGTCCATCAGTCCATGTAATGGGATGTATGCGATGCATGATTTAATGCATGATCTACCACAATCTGTTTCCATGGATGAGTGCTATGCTATTCAGCAAATCTATTTTGATATATTGTCTAATTCACCAGTTTTACTAATGATAATCACCAAATCTAAAATGTAGAAAGTTATGAGAAGATTTCCAAAATATGGAAATTTAGAAACCTGAAATCCCAAGCTTTGGATATGGATATTTCAAAATTTGGATGTATTGAGTTCCATTTTTTAGATTTTAGTAAATATCAGATACATTTTTTCAGTTCTGAGAATTGTTTGAAATTTAAAATATTCGAAATATATAAAGTAAAAGCATGAAATTCGAATATCTGAAACCAGACTTCAGTTCATGAAAAAGTTTCCATGAAATATCCATGACTTGTCTAGAAAATGGGCCTTGATGGGCTTTAATAGGGGCCTATTGGATCTCAAAATATTTTACTGCACTTGTACGAGGAGGAATTAATTACTTCTTCTTCTTTTTTCCTTTTGAAAGGGCAAAGTATAACCTATGGTTATATATTCCAAATTCCAAGTAGGCAGGATGGATCATTGAATTCAAAAGAGTAACAGTTTTCTCAGTGGAAATGCCATAATATTGAGGAGGAACCACATGGAAGTATCTATGATCTAGAGTCCCTCAAATCAAATCTAACATGTATACAATCTACAAGATATTCTTTATAAAGATCTAGCAAAAACATTTCAGGTCAACTCTAAAATTGGGCAATTGGATTGTCTTATTTTAATTGAGACAAAAATTAGTCATGTTAGAGTGTCTAACATTTCAAAATCCTTATTAAAATGAGGTATTGTTGAATTCAAGTGAAATTGTTCTTTCCTGCTTTTAACACTTTTAACCTTATAATTTGTTTTTCATTATTTCAACCTAATTGTTAATTCATGAGATCAGAAACAAGCTTAAAAGAACCTTGCCCAAAAAGATAGTATGGACTGACCCCTATCTTATTTTCAAAAAAAAAAAGATAGTATGGACTGATGCTTAAAAAAACCCTTTAACATGAAAGCTTAATTTGTCAATAAGCAAAATGAAATCAGAGAAAATAAATTCAGTGATGCAGTTAAATGAGGACATGCACTTTAGACCTTGCCCAAAAATATATTCCGGTTTTATAATAACCAACTTGAGATCAGATGGAAAAAGAAAACATCTAAACATTGTGTACAAATTATAACATCAATGAATCACAAAAGCAAGAAAGATGTTTCATGAAGTCATAATACTGGTTTTGAACTTGAAAGCTCTATTGATCGTATGGCACACGAACAGAAAAGAAGATCTGACAAAGGCACAACAATTATTCAGACAAGTCCCTAAAACATCTTGTATTTACAAATAACATCCAAGCAACTTAATTTGGATATTCAGAAAATAGTAAGCATGTTCTTTTTAAGAAACTCAACAACTTTCTTATAAGAGAATCTGACTAGAAATGCTTCTATTGTTGTGCACAGGACGAGGTGAATTAGAAACCTAATGGACTTTCCAGTTATTTTAGAAAATATGAGACATTCAACAACATTCATGTTGAAATCTTAATAACAAATAAGAGAATAATAAGTAAAAAGATTAGTGATAAATGCACATAAATTCTTGTATGAAGGTCTGACAAGAAGGAAGAAGGTGAGAGAAAAAATGCAAAAAAATTCTTGTATTTATAATATATATTTTAATGCTTATTGAATGCTTAGTAATTAATTATAAATTAGGTAGGTTGGTTATTATCAAACAATACATCAGAATTGAAAACATGCTGAAATTCTGAAAAAGTAACACACATTTTGAAAAGACATACAAATCAACATAAATTCTGAAAAAACATACACATAAACATAATAGAAAAGACCTAAAATTCTTCAAAACAGTTTAACTACACTATTTCCAAATAAAAATTAGTTTCACTTAGAAATTAACGGAGACTCAAAATTTGGCTGAAACCACATAAAAAGTGGACGTGGTCAAATCTGCGACATCTTACTAATTCCAACCACCACTGGCTCATTGTTGCCATCATCCGTCTTGGCAAGACAAAATGCTATAACATGGTTCAAACTTCTTCCAATGCTTGTGATTTATAGCATTAAATATAGATTTATCATACATATAAACGTGATGAATATGCATACAACCCCAATTAAGCGAGTTCCAATTATCAGTACAAACAGCCAAATAATGGTGGTTATCGCCATAGAAAAGCGGTGTCACTTGTGTCAGCAACCCGTTTCACGTCCATCTGCCCCTCTTAGCCTATGACTTGGTAAAGTTCAATTTCTTGCTGACGTACTATGTATTCTACTCAAGTGAGATAAACAACACCATGTAAACTCCAGCTTCCATTTAATGTAAGTTATTATGTCTCAGTAGATTTACTACAATATCTCATATAATAATTTGTTGCAAATACAATATATAAAATGTTAATATTTAAAAAAAAAAAAAAATTTACTAGAATAAAGAACTACGAACCATATATAGCTTATTCGTGTCATACATTTGGCAAAAATGAAATATATATAACAATCTAGTTCTCACAGAAAAAGCATTGATTTTCACACAAACACACATGAATAACTTATTGGGCATTTCGCATGTCTTTTGCATTACGGATTATGGACATGTCTTTTCGCATGTCTTTTTCTTGTCCATTCTGACTTTTAAAAATATTATTTTGATAAATTTGACAATATCATGTCTTCTTCTTGAATTATCTAGTTTGTTTTTTTAGACTTCGCATCGGAGAAAAATATATATTGAAAAAAGTTTAATATTTTAAAAGGAAAAATACTTTTGCACAAAAATTGTAAGCATAAGTTTTTTTAAAATACTAAGATGTGTATAATAATAAACAATACAATTCGCCACGCATTATGCATCCACAAAAACACAAAAGAATTGAAATTCTTTAATTAATAATTACAATGTAACTTAGGTATTTCTCATTCATTATCTTCTTCTCTTTATTGCATAATCAATGACATCCTCACTATGACATTCTAAAAATTGTGCACTACTTAACCTTAGAAATTCTTATTTCGTTTTGCTATATTTCTATCTGAGGAAATTGTAAATTTTATATGAATGAAATTTCCAAGATTTCGTATAATAGATTATTCGCTCATCGATCTTATATAAGATTAATTAAGACTATTTTAGAGGTTTCTCTTCGGAAAAAAATTACAATAAGAACCATTAATTTTAACTTAAAATATGTTTTGTAGAGAATTATTTACATTCATAATTTTATGTACAAATCAATATTTTTTTAAAACAAAAGAGAACATACAATTGACAGAGAAATACAAATATAATATAATATTTAAAGAGATATTACATATTAGATATCAAATACATATTAAATGATGATGATTGAAAATAATTGAAAAGTCATCCATCAAAAAATGAGATGAAAAAGCTGAATCAGAGCAATAAAAATATGAGAAATGTGACGTAGCTAAAAAAACTTAATGGTTAAACGCTCTCTCTAACATAACAATTAATATAGTAAAATTACATCTCTCAATTGTGGTCCCATGCCATAAAACTAAAAAAAGCTTGTCAATTAATTAATTGTTTTCTTAAATAATAACACAATTAATTTTAAATAAAAATATAAAGTATTTATTATAGATTAGATTGACATTGACATCCACTAAAGAGTAAGGCTTAGGTGCTATGAATAGCATAAGTTTTTTCTGTGTTACGACCTCAAAAATCTATCGTATAAATTTCATACTTCGATCTAAGTAGCTCAATAAATTAGTTATATAATAAACTTGAAGAATATCATTTTTTACTGTTTTTGAAACTTTTTTACTATTTTTTATGATTTATAAAAGATAGTAAAAAATGACATAAAAAAAATTATCAATATTTTAGACCAATTTTTATTATTTTTTTGCCAATATTTAATAGATATTGACAACCATTAAATATTTTAATGAGATAAGTATAGGTAGTTTGTTCAATGCACTAAAGTGGCTTGTTGAGAGGAAAGTTGAAAATTGATGAGATGCATCATGCATTCAACCTAAAAGGATTTCAATTAAACACAAAATTGAGATATGGTGTATGTTTATGAGAGTGAGTTGCAGCACACCTAAAATGTAAATAGACGGACATTTTTTTAGAGAAATATAAAGGAAATATGTATAAAGAATTTCCACATATTAACGTCCAAAAACTTTAAATAAAATACAAAAATAAGATGTAAAAGGCACCGTGTTGTCATCGGTAACACCATTAACTAGCATTACGTCATAATTACATACATCTATAGTATGGAGGTTTCTACTAGCCTCCTCGCATTAACATCCAATACGGATAAAAAATTACACTAATTGTACCAACGTCTTCACAAATCCTTACCTCATTTTCTGTTGCAATTTAAAATAGAAGTAATACATATTTCATCAGGCTAGTTGGTCTCTAATTTTGTATATAAAATATTATAGCCGCTTCTATCAAACGATAAATAGGAATATAATTTATATATTGAGAATTAATTGTCAAGCAAATAATAATAAATATATATAGTAGTATGACGAAACTATGTATTCTGCACCAAAAAGGTATTATTTTAACCTTACTATCGTGTCAAAATATTTTTTTTGTATCCAACATAATTTTGTATAAATACGTACATAGAAGTTGTATCTTTATGCAACTTAAATCACTTTCTATTAAATATGTACATGTGAGAAAATAAACTAAACAAAGAAAAATGTATCTTTATAATATTGCTAAAATTGAAATTAACAATTAACTTACCGAGTTGATCAATGAAGAACTTAAATGAATGAGAGAACAATACTAGATGCAATGAGACATAATAATGCATTAGACTTTCTCGAGAGTTTGATATTATAGACAATTAACTCAATGAATTGAGCAACACATCGCTACTATGGCATTTATATATAAGTAACTCAATCGGTGGTCTAGGCAACTACTTGATTGATTAATATTTTTTTTTTTAGTTTTAATAAGAATTGAGAGATAAAATGTTATTTGGTCTTCTCCAATATTTTAATTAATTCGGCACATGAACGAGATAATCAAGTAGCAGCAACATTAGAAATTACACGAAGAATTGTTTTGGAGTTCATTTCTTAAATATATAGAAGGATGAGGTTTGCATGGTTTACATCTCAGAGCAAATTTTTTGAAATGTGACGGACAACGCACAAGGATTCCATTTAACCATGCACACTATTGTTGTTTCTAACCTAAAACATAATCATGATCAGGGGCGGATCCAAGGGGATGAAAGTGGGGGCCAGCCCCCCCCCCCCCCCCCCCCCCCCCCAACAACTTGTGTATGCATGTGGAACGAAGGGGATTTTGTTTATTTGCATGTTTATTGGTGTATTTAGTTAGTTGGTGGCTCTGGCTTCTTAAGTTAGGTAGCTCTTTGTTTGTGAACATTCTTAATTTATTGGTGGCTCTGGCTTCTTAATTTATTGGTGTATGCACAGACAGCAATAGGAAGCTCCTCGCCGACATATTTGAGAAGAATATCTTCTAGATGTATATTCTGGCATGGATTCCCCTGACTACAATTTAAAGTAACTGCCACCTGGGATGGATGCTGATGTGCCATTTATTTCTTTAAAATATACATCACTTATGCTCACCCGAGAAGGAACCTGCGGATTGATTACACAAACACCAAAATTCACATTAATTCAAAACCATATCCATGTTTATATCCATCTATCAAATTTGTTAGGTACATAGGTAGATTGACAGTCTAAAAAAACAGATTCATTGCTCATTAAATTGATAAACAAGTTTTATGTACCGTATCTCCATCGCAAAGATTTTCAGGACAATAAGTCTGATCGATGATTATTGGGTTGTTAACATTTTTCATGATGATGTTCTCGAAGGTTATGTTGGTGGCTGAGCTACTACTGGGCGAGTTCTGCCATGTCTTTATGCGCACCCCGTTCATGGTGTTGATGATTGTGCTGTCCCTAACCACTAGACCTCGTACGTCCTCTTCATTCGGGTACTTACCAAGGCTGCCAACACTAATGCCATGGCCGGGCCCGCATGTGACGTTTGAGATGAGGATATCAATGCTGCCCTGTCCAATAGATATGCAATCATCACCGGTGCCAATGAACACGTCATGGATGGTGACCCCAGAGCTATCTTCTAAAGCCTCAATATACATCTCACTAGCATAAAAGTTATTGGACTGCAACACCCCGATGTGGAAAAACTTCGGATTAACCGAGTTCATGCCATAGATGATTGTGTCGTTTAAATTAACAAACATCACCGACTGAAAAGAGTAAATCATCTCTTCATACTTGCACAAATATGAAATTTCTAAATGTATTCTTCAAACAAAATAAAAGTATTATAAGTCAATGCATCTATGAGCTAGACACTTACAGTGGGTAGAACATTGCAAAACTTTTTCTTTGGGCATTCATCGTAGCTCCAAGAGAAGTTGCCTTGACCGTCAAAGGTCCCGCCTCCGGTAATTCTTAGACCGTTCATGTTTCCAAATTGCACCCAATCATTTCCGGACACGTACTTTCTCAGGTCAGTCGATGCCTTTATATATCCCTGTGTTGTATCAATCAAAAAATTATTAATTAATTACTAATATATATCCTTCAATTAGAAAATTTATGTCTCAGAATAAGACTCTATTACCTCTTGATAGACCGTGAGTGTGTTAACATTTGGACAAGGTCCACTAAACTTGACCGGATTGAGAAAATAGGTTGCGGGAGGTATCAGCAGCTTGACATCACCGCTCGACACACAGGCCGCTTGCCAAGCTTTCAAGAAGGCCTAACATTATTAAAATACTATCATTTAAATCTCGGAAATCATTTAACTGAATATTTTGACAATATATTTATTACCAAATTGCATGTGAGCCTATGATAAACTTAATTCAATGGACAATATTTTTATACAAATTCCTTCAAATTAACTAAATACATAAAAAGAAATTCCACAAATTGACACCCAATAATTTTAATAAAATGCAAAAATAATATGTAAATGGTACCGTGCTATCATCATTAACACCATCGGCATGTACGCCATAACTACGTACATCTATAGTTGGGGAGGTTTCTACTAGCATTCTCGCATTAACATTTGAAAATAAAATGTAAAAGATACACACCAATTGTGCCACCGTCTTCATAAATCCTTGCCTCATATTTCTATTTCAATTTAAAATATAAATAAAATATAATTCATCAGGCTGATCTCTAGTTCTACCAAACAACAATTATGTCATATAAATGCTAGTATGAGAAAACTATGTGTTTTGCATAAAAAAAACAAGTATTATTTAATTTAACATACAGTGTCAAAATAATATTTGAATCCATTTCAATATTATTTTGTATAAATACGAAGCACGATTGCTTATTATCAACAAAAATATAATATTGTTTCTGACTTGTGAGGTACAACGATTATTATATTTTACATAGAAGTGTGACACATTTCATCAAATGAGGAACTTACCTCCTAATTAAACCGAGAAAAATATGCTCGAAAAAAATTCTAACAAGTCTTTTTTTTATTCAAGTAACTTAAAACACTTGTCATTGAAAACGTAAATTGAGAAAAGGAAACTAGTCTCAACAAAAAAAAAAAAAAATTTGTATTTTACAGATAGTTAAAATTACAAAGTTAAAATTAACTTACCGAGTTCAACGATTAAGAACTTCAATGAAGAATTAAAACAAGATGCAAGGAGGCAAGGTGACCACGAGACCTTCGAGAAATTACAAATAATTAAATCAAACAATTAAGCAATATATCGCTACTGTGGTGTTTATATATCTACATAACTAGTTAATTTTGTAATATTACAAATAAATTATTAATTTTGAACAAAATTTGCCCAAAATACATGTAATTAATTTTATACTTTTAAAAATAAATTATTAATTTTGGTCTATATTGTTCAAAATAAAATCATATTGGTTGGTGTCCAAAATAACTGTCATAAAATCTGCCGAATTTTTTATTAATATCCAAATTTAATATTAAATTTCAAAAAATAACCGGATCAGTAACGTTTTTCGAAATCTACCCTTTCCGGAAAATTTTTTTCCGGAAACAGTAGCTACTTCCGGAAAAAAAATTTCCGAAAATAGGCTAAATCCGGAAAAAATTTATACGGAAATAGGAATTTTTTTTTTATTATTATTATTTCCGGAAAAATTTTATCCGGAAATAGCATTTTTTTTTTTTTTTTAGGAAATTTTTTTTAGGAAATTTTTTTTATAGGAAATTTTTTTTTTCAGTTTTTATTTATAATTTATTTGTTTTTTGTATTTAAGTATTACAAATATTTAATATAGTTTTTTAAAAAATAGATGGAATACTATATAATTTGATTTATTCGAAGGACTGCTACAAATAATCCGGATCAACATTTTTCATGCCGGATTTTTTACGGCCGTAAAAAAAATAATATAATATAATATATGCATATGTATATGTATATATAATATAATATATATATATGTATATATAATATAATATATATATATATGTATATATAATATAATATATGTATATATATGTATATATAATATAATGGCTGTGGCTAATTTGCTGCCGACAGCATTTCTGCCGGCGGTGCTGCCGCCCATTTTTCTATTTTTTGATGTCCAAACAACAAATCCAAACCGTTAGATGTTTAATCTATATTATAATCTACTTGGAGACCAAATTTTACATTTTTTGGAATTTTTTTACTATATATTAAGCTGGTTTGAAAACCGCTGATTTCAATGCTGCAGAAATTTACTGAAATCAGCGGTTTTCAAACCAGCTTAATATATAGTAAAAAAATTTCAAAAAATGTAAAATTTGGTCTCCAGGTATATTATAATATAGATTAAACATCTAACGGTTTGGATTTGTTGTTTGGACATCACACGGCTAAATATAGCCCCGGCAGCACCTCTGCTGAAATGCTGCCAGCAGCAATTTAGACAGACCCGTAATATAATATATGTATATATAATATTTTTTATACCTCATATTTTTTATACGAGGCACTAAACGAGGGTTCCAATACCTCATATTTTATATCTTCATTTTCATATATATACATATATTATATTGTATATACATATATATACATATATTATATTGTATATACATATATATACATATATTATATTGTATATACATATGAGTTAGGCTGGGGTGCTATGGATAGCATAGTGGCCTCTATGCTACGGCTCAATATTCGAGTTTTCAAAATCCAAACGGTCGATCCGAACCGTTCATCTTATTCTTCATATTAATATCTGCTTGCAGACCAAGTTTTATAATTTTCTGAATTTTTTTACTATTTATTAAGCCACTTTGAAAATCGCTAATCCAACGGTTTTACTGTTTTGTGCAGCCACCGTTGGATCAACAATTTTGTAAAATACTTAATAAATAGTAAAAAAATTCAGAAAAATGTAAAATTTGGTCTCCAAGCAGATATTAATATGGAGAATAAGATGAACGGTTCGGATCGACCGTTTGGATTTTGAAAACTCGAATATTGAGCCGTAGCATAGAGGCCACTATGCTATCCATAGCACCCCAGCCTAACTCTATACATATATTATATTGTATATACATATACATATGCATATATTATATTATATATACATATACATATGCATATATTATATTATATATACATATACATATGCATATATTATATTATATTATTTTTTTCTACGGCCGTAAAAAATCCGGCATGAAAAATGTTGATCCGGATTATTTGTAGCAGTCCTTCGAATAAATCAAATTATATAGTATTCCATCTATTTTTTAAAAAACTATATTAAATATTTGTAATACTTAAATAAAATAAATAAATAAATTATAAATAAAAACTGAAAAAAAAAATTTCCTATAAAAAAAATTTTCGGAAAAAAAATTTCCTAAAAAAAAAAAAAAAATTCCTATTTCCGTATAAAATTTTTCCGGATTTAGCCTATTTCCGGAAATTTTTTTTCCGGAAAGGGTAGATTTCGAAAAATGTTACTGATCCGGTTATTTTTTGAAATTTAATATTAAATTTGGATATTAATAAAAAATTCGGTAAAATCTGCCATATTTTTTTTTTTAGCAAACTCCAAATATAAATATTGACTAAAGTTCTATAAATAATTAATTGACATTTGATAATTGCTATGAGTCAAACCTATTTCCGTCTGAAGGTACAAGATATTACTATATGTTTAGTCTCACACATGCAAACCTAATAAGTATTTATGAATTGTTTTAAACGGTAGTACGAAACATGTAAATTACTTGAGGCTTTTCAGGATGTGAAAAAATTGTAATAACACCACATGTAGCAACTTGTTTTTATTTTACTCTTTGAAAGTTCAATTATAACATGTATTAAAATAAACAAAATTGCATTACTTTGTTGACTTGCTTTGAAATTATTGTTTTATTTTTAGAAGTTAAAATTAAGGGGGACTGAATTTTGCTCTTAGTATATTTTAAGTTACATGATACCGAATTTTTTATTAATATCCAAATTTAATATTAAATTTCAAAAAATAACCGTATCAGCCATGTTCTTCGACATATACCCTTTCCGGAATAAATTTTTCCGGAAATAGACCGAATTTCCGGAAAAAAATTTTCCGGAAACTGGATAAATCCGGAAAAAAATTTTCCGGAAACTAGATAAATCCGGAAATTGTCCCTGTTTCCGTAAAAAAATTTTCCGGAAATAGACGGAATTTCCGGAAATTTTTTTTCCAGAAATGCAGTTTATAAATTCGCAGAATGTCGTCGCTTTCATTTCATCCGCTCTCTCACAGTAAGTTTTAATTTATTTATATTTCAAATTTTATTAATTTATTATTTATAATTTAATTTATTTATATTTTAAATTTAAGTAATATATAATTTTAATTTCATTAATTTATAATATTAATTTCATTTATTTATAATTTAAATTTAATTTAAATTTATTTTATTTATAATTTAAATTTAGAAGTATTTAATTTGTAATTATTTAAATATGTAACTATTTAATTTGAAATTATTTAAATTCTGAATATTGTCATATTAATTGAAAAAAATTAAAAATGGTGCAGAATAATTTTAAAAATTTTATTAATTCTAAAATAATTTTATTAATTCTGAAATAATTATGATTAATTCTGAAATGATTTAGAATTGTTTTAGGAACTTTTTGCTTTTCGGATTCCTTACGGAGCTCTGACAGTCAGATCGACCGGTTTTCGATTGAGGTAATTATATTTTCTTTATGTTATTTTTAATTTAATTTAATTTATAATTAATTACTTCATTCCAAAATATTTTTTATTTTTTATAATATTGTCCAGAAAATTTAGAATTGTTTACAACCTTCCAAAATGGTTTATAATAATTTTAGAAATTCCAATATAGTTTAGAATGCTGTCCTATTAATTTATGAAATTCGAAAATAGTGTAGAATAATTATTGAAAATTGTCCAGAATATTTTTGAAAATTATTGAAAATTGTCCAGAAAATAACAAAATATAACACAAATCTATAAATAAAAAATATATGAGGAGTCCTACAAGATAATAAAAATAACAACATATAACGCAAATAACAAGATAAAATCCATAAATCCTACTGGCGAAGCTATGCATGTACATGGTGGTCCGGATACTGCGAATGTGAGAAGCGAGAAGCGTCAACCCTAGCACGCTGTGAACGTCGCGATGCGTCAGTGGGATCCACTGCATGTGGTGTCTGAGACGGATCCTCTGCAGGAGGTGGATAAGAAGACGACGCCCCAAGATCACCTGCATCATAAGAAGACGACACCCCGGGATCACCGAATGCGTGGTCGAAGAATGGAGTCGGAGGCGCCTCCATATGAGCCATCATTGATTCGTGCCTTGCCTGGTCAAATTGTATTTGCTCCATCTCGTTCGCCTGCTCCTGAGACAGTCCTTGATAGTAATAATAACCCGCTTGATCCTGAGACATCTGCATTTCATAAGAAATTTTTTATTACTTGTTGATTGTAAATTAAAAAACAAAATTACCTCAATCAAAGTATTACATACCGGGCCGCCTTCATCGCCGAATAGTGCATTCATCCATTCAGCATGACTCATATCCTGCTCCTGCCCCTGCTCATGCGTCTGCTCATACGCCTGCTCATGACTCTGCTCATCAGTCTGCTCCTGAGTATGCTCATGAGTCTGCTCCTGCAATTCATACATAGTTTTTCTTATCTACAAATTAAATTTTAAATCAGCTTGTAAGTTGAATTCATACCTGGCGCGCATTGGCACGTGATGATAGAGTATGCCCTGCGAACTCTCCCGGACGGATGTAATCCCTCCATTGTGAGCCATCATATAACCAGCCCGTCACTGGATCTGGGCCTTCAAATACAGGGCCTGGTGGCATCGGCTCCGTTCCCAAAGGATAAGAATCGTCGGATGGAATTTCCTCCCAATTACGTGGAACCCCCGTATCCTCCAGCATGGCAATAGCACGGTCTCCATAACCATTATCTCTGCAGAGGCACCAACCTAGTCTCATCTTGCCCTTGCCAATTGCACGGAGACCCTTCGTGAAAAATGCCCGTGTGCCATGTGCTAACTCTCCTATCCCACGCAAAGCCTGTACGTATATTCGGAGTATAATAAATGATATATAATAAAACAATCATAAAATTCAAAGTTAGAAATGTTTACATTTCGAACAAATGTCGATCCGCTGGGAATGTATCCAGACTTGGAGTGTTCGTCTCTTGAAACCGGAACATTACGATCCATACCCACCACGTGCTGGCCAAACAGGTAGACGGATGCCATGCAGTTCTCCTGGTACCATTTACGATATCTTAGGAGGTCATTTATATCCCACGGACGACCTACTTCGTACACATGATCTGCATAATGTGTTGCATCGTTTACATGCCGACGGTGCACTTGCGCCCAGTTGGCATTTCTCTTTGAGTCCGATTTCAACCTGTTTACAAGGTTAGTAGAATAAATAAGTAAATAAATACTTTAAAATAAGTAAACCACATATGATTTGCGAATATTACTTGTGCAGCTCTTGGTGCTCGACTGCATCCTGGGGAAGCGGTGGCTCTATCTGTTGCCATCTTCCGAACTGTCGCATGCAGCGATCAGGATTGTGATGCTCAACAATCCAATAAAAAATAAGAGGACCGCGGTACAAGTAGAACGGCTGACAAATTTAGAGTTGCAATGTTAGGTACAAATTATAAATGTGATGACATAAATGAAAGAAATAATATGACTTTACTACAATGTACCTGATCCGCCCGGGTTGTTCTCGAAAGGTTGTGGTAAACAGATGCGTATGGCTGCCAATTGACCATGTTATCCGTCAGTTTCTGAATCTGGTCGCGAGGGATACTTGGACCGGAGGTTGCACCATGGGACGAGTTTTCCCAATTGTGTGAGCCTTTCCACATGTCAGCAAATGATGGACATGTATCTTCTGTTTCTGCGCCCCAATTCGGTTGAGATCCCGGTAACGGCCGATGAATTTGAAATCGGGTCCACGACCAGTGTTGCAGAAGCATGGTGGGACCATTCATGCTTTTGCATGAAGGACTGGATGCGAGGCATAGATTTCTATATAAATAAGCGAGAACAGCTCCGCCCCAGTTGTACTTTCTCGGCTCGTCCAAGTTTTCAATCATGCCGAGATACCACAGCGGTATTCCGTCCCCGCTACTGTCAGCAAACATTGTATTCCCTAGCATGTCGAGGAGAAATCCACGGACATACCTAACCGTCAATTTTAAAATGTGAGTACATTATTAAAAAATATAAAATACGAATAAGGTTGTAAATAAAAAAATACTAACCATTTCAATTGTTCTTCGTTCGAATATGTTGGTAATGTTTTGAAGCGCTCACGGACAGCTTTTTTGGCGATAAGCATGTCGTACGTATCATTTCCCCTCTTCTTCATGAACCCCTTCACTTCATCATCTTTCACCCCCAGCAACTCATACAGTCGGCCTTGAAAACTCGCCGAGTTTGTAAATCCCGTTATCGGCTCCCCCGTAATAGGCAAACCCCATAGACAACTCACATCCTCCAGAGAAACTGTAATATATTTGACTTGTCGCCGAGTTTAATTACAATATTTATTTGATTACTTACAGAGTTATGAAAAACGAAATAAGTAAATGTTTACCTCCTTAGACGCCTCAGATATCCTGTGATTACCGTGAACTATCCACAACAGGGGGCTAAATCTATGCTTAAGTACTGGGTCTACCATACTACAAAATTCGAACAATATTGTAAATCACCTTAAATTTTTTCAAATTATTCTACATCATTTTGGTATTTTTGTAAATTATTGTACATCATTTTGGTATTTTCTAAATTAATCAGACAATATTCTAAACCATTAAAATGAACTCATTAATTATATTTTAAATTAAAATAAAAAAAATTCAAATGTAAAAACCTGAATCGCAGATCCGATCGATCAGACAATCAGAGCTCCGAAAGGTACCCGAAAGGAAAAGAGATTCCTAAAAAAAAATTAAATTAATCGGACAATTTTCTATATTACTAAGGTAATTTTCTACACCATTTGGTATTTTCTAAATTATTCTAGACTATGTTGGTATTTTTTAAATTATTCTACACCATTTCGGTATTTTCTAAATAATTCTAGACTATTTCGGTATTTTCTAAATTATTCTACACTATTTTGGTATTTCTCAAAATTATTCTACACTATTTGGGTATTTTCCTAAATTATTCTACACCATTTTGGTAATTTCTAAACAATTCTACACCATTTCGGTAATTTCTAAACAATTCTAGACTATTTCGGTATTTTCTAAATTATTCTACACTATTTTGGTATTTCTCAAAATTATTCTACACTATTTGGGTATTTTTCTAAATTATTCTACACCATTTCGGTATTTTTTAAATTATTCTACACCATTTCGGTAATTTCTAAACAATTCTAGACTATTTCGGTAATTTCTAAACAATTATAGACCATTTGGTATTTCCTAAATTATTTGGACATTATTTTAAACCATTTAAAATTAAATAAATTAAATAAATTAAATAAAAAAAAAATTACCTTCAAAAAACGCTGATGGCTAATGGGGACGGGTGGAGCCAGCGCCCTTTGTAGTCCACCTCTGTTTCCGTAAAAAAAATTTCCGGAAAGGGCTTGTTTCCGTAAAAAAATTTTCCGGAAATAGCCCGTTTCCGGAAATTTTTTTTCCGGAAGTAGCCTCTGTTTCCGGAAAAAAAAATTCCGGAAAGGGTATATTTCGAGAAACGTTGCTGATGCGGTTATTTTTTGAAATTTAATATTAAATTTGGATATTAATAAAAAATTCGGCCCATTTTCCCTCGGAGATTAAATACCCAATTTCTATTTATTGAGTTCTAAATTGTCTAAATGAACTATTGAAACAATCTTGGCTAATAATAGACAATATTTGTCATCATAAATGTTAATTATATAGGTGCATTAGTTAAAAAAATTCTTTTAATATTTCTTTCAATATATATAACCGAAAATTTGTATACATGATTCATACTTAGAAGTTCAAATCTTTTTTTTAAACACCATATATACAAATTATCTTTCATAGTGCATGAACAAAATAGAAGTATATGCAGTATTTCAGTATTTGCCTTTAATAATTTCAAATTATGAATAAAGAGGGTTGAGATGCTTCTTGTCTCATTGTGCCTTACATTTTTATCTATGTTTTCATAAACCCAAACAGTGAGTTCAAACCGTTCAACAGGATCTCCATATTAAAATTTTTTTTGAATTTTTTTTTTTTACTATTTTTCTAGTCCAAACACAATGATTTTGTAACTGTCAAAAAAATATTAAAATTTGGTCTTCAAACATATTTTAATATGGAGAACATGTTGAACTATTCGGATCGACTATTTAAATTTTGAAAATAGAGATAATGGATGTGACGAACAATAAAGCATGAAAGACATGAGACATTTTAACCCTCCTCGTGTATAAATATATTGGGGGAATTTCACGTATACCCCTCAAAAACTTCAAAATTACGTATTTCCCCCTCTAAAATTTGAAATTACATATTTCCCCCTCTAAATTTCATAAATTCACATATTTACCCATTTTATTGTTTTTTCTATTAAAACACATTCTAAATTTATAAAATACCTATTTTACCCTTTTATTAAAAATCATAAAACACTCATCTGACTCCAATTTGAATCTAAAGGTTCTTCTACGGTCTGAATTGCTTTGAGATCCGTGCGCGCTAAATCAGCACGAATCTTGAAGTGAACAAACACTAAAATTGATGCAATCTACACAGATCTTAATGCAGTGCACACATATCAAAATTGCTTTGAGATTTGTGAGGGCTAGATTAGCACGAATCTTGAAGCGAACATGCAATAATCTTATTGCAATACGTGCGGATCGGACGGTAGAAAAACCCTTCAAATTCAAATTTGAGTTCAATGGGGTATTTTATGCTTTTAATGAAGGGTAAAATAGGTATTTTATATATTTAGAATGAGTTTTAATTTAAAAAAACAATGAAATGGGTAAATATGTGAGTTTTTGAACTTTAGAGGGGGAAATACGTAATTTCCAAATTTAGAGGGGGAAATACGTAATTTTGAAGTTTTTGAGGGGTATACGTGAAATTCCCCCAAATATATTAGAGAGAATTTCTGGTGTATGTACCCACGTAAACTTCTAAAATAGCCAAATTTTCCATGTAAACATCATAATATTCAAATATTCCCACTAAGACTTAAGATTTTATCCAATATCCTTATTTATTTATTTAGTCTTTTATTTAGTTATTTTAAAAATAAGTGGACAATTACATCATTCATTTCAAACTCTTATCTCTCTCCCTTAGCAAAAGCAGAAAAACAAACCACAAAATATATATAAACAAAACTTGAACGAAATTAAATGAGATGAACAATCAGCTGAGAGCCACAATTTTGATTGAATTATTCGAATTAATAAACTCTTAGCAGAACTGTTAATTCACCCATTTTCGAGTGGGTTAATTGATTTGAATCATAATTCGTTATTAAATATTGGCACCGCCAGATCTGAGAATTTAGAGTGGCTCAAGGAAAGAAAGCCTCTGCCCGTCGTTTATGATTTTGGAGCATCGCCAGGTGCCTAGCTACTGACATAATTAAGCTCTTGAGTGGAGTCATGGAGTTTGAAATGGTGCTATATATTTTCTGTGCAGACACCGGTACGTGATTTAGCAAATTATATATAGAGTTCTTTGGATTTGTTTATATTTTTAAGGGAAAAGAAATCAAATTACTCTGAATTAGTTGAGGTGCAGCTTTATTAATTGTACGAGAATCTAAATTTTGTGGTGAATTGGTGTATTTAGTTAGTTGGTAGTTCTGGCCTCTTAATTTAGGTAGCTCTTTGTTTGTGAATATTTTAGTTCAAAAAATTGGAAAGCTAGACTCTTAAAGTCTTAATTAGCACATTGCCTATATTTCTACTTAATTAGCACATTGCTAATACTATTCTTTATTGGTCACAGTTATTCACTATTCCAAACATACAATCCAAACAACATTTTTACTAATCCGAATAGCACCAATTTTATGCTAATCTAAAAATCACTATTTTAATTTTCTCTATTCTGGATCTCATTCACTATTCTAACTATTCTAGATCTCATATATCCAAACATACTCTATATATATGACTTCAGATTGAAATTAAAGTTTGTTCATTAATTTTAATTAAAAACAAATAAGGGCATATATTAACTACTTTAAAATCAGCATTTTTAAACAAGGGCATATTACATGAAGCGATAGCAACAGAATGATTGAAATTAAGTACATTGAACTTTATAAAGATCTCCCCTAGTTTTTCCAAAATATATACTTTCAACTTTAAAATTAAAGACCCTCAATCCAGCTTGAAAGTACATGATTAAATTTTTTTGGACAAACTAATTGCACAGGGAAGGGAGCATCGGAGCGGAGAAATATGTGTCGGCATATGCACAAACAGCAGTAGGCTGCTCCTCACCAACATATTTGAGAAGAATATCTTCTAGATATATATTCTGGCATGGATTCCCCTTACTACAATTTAAAGTCACGGCCACCTGGGATGCTGATGTGCCATTTATTTCCTTAAAATATACATCACTTATGCTCACCCGAGAAGGAACCTGCGGATTGATTACACAAACACCAAAATTCACATTAATATATTCAAAACCATATCCATGTATCAAAATTGTTAGGTAAATAGGCAGATTCATATGGACAGTCTAAAAAAACAAATTAATTAAATTGATAAACAAGTTTTGCGTACCGTATCTCCTTCGCAAAGATTTTCAGGACAGTAAGTCTGATCAATGATTATTGGATTGTTAACATTTTCCATGATGACGTTTATTGAAATTTAGAGTGGAAAGATTCAATAGAGTGGAAAGAAGAATGATGAAAATATTGTTTTATTGATTTCTATTTTTTTACATGGTCTATACATGAGTATATATAGGCTAAAATTCTAACTAGCCGTTGAACTATTTCCTAAATTACCTATGCTGTAATCTACACCCTAATTGTGTCTTAATTACAAAGATTCACTAGCCGTTACATGAATCAAGCTATGTACCAAAAATAGTTGAACAGTTGTACAATTGGAGGCTATTTTATTTGTTGCCTAAAACTGCCAATGATGAATATTCTGAGGCTAATGATCTTTATTCTTCAATACTCCCCCTCAAGTTGGATTCAAATAAATTAATTGAGCCCAACTTGCTAAGTATGTTTAGATGACTGGCTTTGTCGAGTGCTTTAGTAAAAATATCTGCCAGTTGCTCTTTGCTTCTGACGAATGGTGTTTCAATTTCTCCCGACTGTACTTTTTCTCTGACAAAGTGACAGTCAACCTCTATGTGTTTTGTTCTTTCATGGAACACTGGGTTGGATGCAATATGTCGTGCAGCTTGATTATCACAGTACATTTTCATTGCCCTTGTGTGCTCCATCTTCATGTCGCTAAGTAGTTGCTTGATCCAGATGAGCTCACTTGCAGTAGATGCCATGGCTCGATATTCTGCTTCCGCACTTGACCTTGCCACCACATTCTGCTTCTTGCTCTTCCATGTGACCAAGTTGCCTCCTACAAAGGTACAAAAACCTGTGGTTGATTTTCTGTCACAGCTACCGGCCCAATCTGCATCAGAGAAACCAACCACTTCATTAGAATTATTATTTTTCATCCAAATTCCTTGACCTGGAGTGTTTTTAAGATATCTTAGTATTCTATCGATAGCACTCAAGTGACTGGTACGTGGAGCATGCATAAATTGGCTTATAACACTAACTGCAAATGCAATATCAGGTCTAGTGACTGTAAGATAGATTAACTTACCTACTAACCTTTGATATTGTCCTATATCAGGTAGTGGTTCACCATCCTCAATTCTAAGTTTAATATTGGTTTCCATTGGGGTATTGGCTGGTTTAGCTCCCAACTTACCAGTTTCTTTTAACAGGTCAATGACATATTTTCTTTGGCATAGAAATAAGCCTTTACTTGAGTGAGCTATTTCTATTCCCAGAAAATATGAAAGGTTACCAAGGTCCTTGATATCAAATTCATCTTTCAAATATTGTTTTACCTTTCTAATTTCCTCATTATTATTTCCAGTGATGATAATATCATCTACATAGACAAGAATAATGATAGTGCAATTTTGTGAATGTTTAACAAACATGGAGGAATCAGCTGTGCTTTTATTAAAATTAATTCTTAAAAGAGAAAAGCTTAGCTTGGCATACCATGCTCTTGGTGACTGCTTTAGACCATAAATTGCTTTCTTTAACTTACACGCCAGTGCTGGATTCGATGCATCTTTGTGACCTGGAGGAAGAGTCATGTAGACCTCTTCTTCCAAATTTCCTTGAAGAAATGCATTTTTTACGTCCATTTGGAACATATCCCATCCCAAGTTGGTGGCCACCGATAGTAAAATTCTAATTGTATTCATTTTTGCTACTGGTGCAAAGGTCTCTTGGTAATCAATACCATAAGTTTGGGTATATCCTTTGGCTACTAATCTAGCTTTGTACCTTTCAACTGTACCATCACAATTGTATTTGATTTTGTATATCCATTTGCAACCTACGGTCTTTTTGTTTTTTGGTAAATGAATAATATCTCATGTATTATTTTTTTCTAAGGCTTGAAGTTCTTCTTTCATAGCCTTACGCCAAATCAGACTTTTGTTTGCTTCATTAAAATTGGCTGGTTCGGTTTGATTGTTGATGCTACCCAAATAGGCTCGGTATGTAGGAGATACCTTATCACAAGAAATAAAATTTTGAATCGGATACATCACCTGATGGGTTACATAATCCCTTAGTTTGATGGGAGGCCGAGTTTGTCTTACCGGTCTTCTCAAGGCAGTTTCTTCTTGAGTTGCTTCTTCGCTTGAGTCAATTTCAATCTCTTCTTGAGTTGTTTCTTCACTTGACTCAGTTTCTTCATTTTCTCCCCCTGAAGGGATTGCACTTGTTTCACCAGTGTGATCTCCTTCAACCTGTTCTTGATTTATTTCTTCAGGAAATATATAATTATTTGGAGACAATTGTATTGGTTGACCTTGTGCATTTTCTTGTTCATTTGTTTGATAATATGGTTCATTTTCAAAGAATGACACATCTCGTGAAATATAAAGCTTATGGTTTTTTGGGTCATAACACTTATATCCTTTTTTTTCTGAGGAGTATCCCAAAAAAATAGCTTTAACTGAATTTTTATCTAATTTGTCTTGTCTTTTTATATGTACAAAACATGTACACCCAAATATTCTTATATGGTCAAGATCAATTTTCCTACCCTTAAGAATTTCTAAAGGACTCATGTTCCTAAGTCTAGCACTTGGTAATCTATTTATAAGGTAAGTTGCCGTTAACACCGCATCTGACCAATAAGTCTTTGGAACGTTAGTTTGAAAGAGCAGTGATCTAGTAACTTCAAGTAAATGTCTATTTTTTCTTTCTGAAACTCCGTTTTGTTCGGGTGTGTTGATGCATGTGGTTTGATGTAAAATTCCTTTTTGTTTAAAAAATTCTACGAAATTTTTATTTATATATTCTGTCCCATTATCGGACCTAAAAATTTTAATTTTTGCATTATACTGATTTTCGACAAAATTATAAAATTCTTGAAAGTATGAAAAAACTTCATGTTTTCCTTTCAAAAGGTATACCCAAGTTGTACGAGAAAAATCATCAATGAATGTGACAAAGTATCTAAAGTGATTATAAGAATTGATAGGGGCTGGACCCCAAACGTCTGAATGAATTAAGTCAAAACATTTTTCAGACATATTTGTGGATGAAGAAAAAGGTAATCTAGTTTGTTTTGAAAATTTACACACATCACAGTTTTTTGAATCAAGATTATAACAAAAAAGTTTATTTAAAACTTGATCAGATGGGTGACCAAATCGTCGGTGTAGCAATTTGTCACGATTTACTGAATTTGATGACACAAGACATTTATTGTTATTTTCTTCAAGATAATAAAGACCATTTTTCAAACATCCCTCACCAATTGTATTACCCGATTCTCGATCCTGAAGGGTTACTTTATTTGATGAGAATATGACATTGCAATTCAATTCTTGGGTTATTTTACTAACCGATAATAAGTTTGAATTAAAGTCTGGTAAATACAAAATATCATTCACATTTTTTGTGAGAAATTTGGTGGTACCAACACCTTCAATTTGAACCTTGTTTCCATTTGCAACAGTTACGTGTTGAGGGTTTTTAATTTGTGTGACATTTTCTAATTTATTTTTATCCCATGTCATATGATCAGTGGCACCTGAATCAATAATCCATTTACTTGTGTTGTGACACATATTTGCAGATTTAAAATTATTGTCAATTTTGGAAGAATTAAAAGTAGTAAAAGTAGATTTAGAGTGTACAAAACCTGAAGTTTGCTGCTGTAGCAAACTGTTTATTTGAGTTATCAGTTGGATCAGCTGTGATTCTTGAGCCACAGAGAATCCAGAGGGATCAAACTTGAAATTTTGGTGCACTGTCGCTGGTTCTGATCCAACCCCTTCATGTTGGTCCGCTTCTTTACTCACGCCCCCAAATGTCATTTCGTTCTTTCCATCGCTGCCAACCCTTTCACCCATCTTCTCCGCCATTTTTCTTCTCTGTGGCCGGAGATGAGGATAGAAAACCCAGCACTCCTCTTGATTGTGCTTTGGATTTTTGCAATTAGTGCATCTCTCTTCAATTCTAGTGTTAGGATTTTGATGAATGGAGAGATTAGGGAGATGGTTCTTCACGGCGACCGTTTGAGCCTCGTGTCCCTTGCCTCTGGCATGTGGATCGTCCGTGACGACTCGCCTTGAATCGGGTTTGAACGGATCTCCGTTCTTCATTGACTCTGGTTGAGGTTTGTCTTTTACTTGTATTGCTGTTTTTTTTTTTTTTTTTTTTTTTGGGTATTGCTGTTTTTTTCTGGTAAGGTTTAATACGAACAGGGACTGATTTTTTTTTTTCTGGTATTTGTCGGTTCTGATTTACTGGTATTTTTAGGTGCTGATTTCAGTTTTACTGGTAAGGACAGTGCTACTGGTATTTAGTTTTGATTTTCTGGTTTGAGCAATTTTCTAATACCACCTGATAGAGGTTATTGTGATGTGCTTGGTTTGTAAGTGAGATAAGAAGTAAAAACTGATAAGAATAGATGCTACTGTACTGTTTTTGTAGTCTTGCTCGATGATGGCAGATAATTGAAGCACAAGTAGCTCTTGTCAAGTAATTGGCTGAGGATACCAATGCTTAAGTCTGAGAGCTTGTTTCGAGTATGAATGGATGCTTGAGGGTTTTTGATGTTGCTTGCAGTTCTTTGTTATCTGCAGCTTTGCTTGATTTTGTTGCGGATTTTTGAGTCAGGATTTATCCTGCTCTGATACCATATTGAAATTTAGAGTGGAAAGAAGAATGATGAAAATATTGTTTTATTGATTTCTATTTTTTTACATGGTCTATACATGAGTATATATAGGCTAAAATTCTAACTAGCCGTTGAACTATTTCCTAAATTACCTATGCTGTAATCTACACCCTAATTGTGTCTTAATTACAAAGATTCACTAGCCGTTACATGAATCAAGCTATGTACCAAAAATAGTTGAACAATTGTACAATTGGAGGCTATTTTATTTGTTGCCTAAAACTGCCAATGATGACTATTCTGAGGCTAATGATCTTTATTCTTCAATAACGTTCTCGAAGGTTATGTTGGTGGCTGAGCTACTACTGGGGGAGTTTTGCCATGTCTTTATGCGCACCCCGTTCATGGTGTTGATGATTGTGCTGTCCTTAACCACTAGACCTCGTACATCCTCTTCGTTTGGGTACTTACCTAGGCTGCCAACACTAATGCCATGGCCGGGCCCACATGTGACGTTTGAGATAAGGATGTCAATGCTGCCCTGTCCGATAGATATGCAATCATCTCCTGTGCCAATGAACACGTCATGGATGGTGACCCCAGAGCTACGCTCGATGTGGATGCCATCTGTGTTGGGGCTATCTTCCGGAGCCTCAATATACATCTCGCTAGCATAAAAGTTATTGGACTGCAACACCCCGATGTGGAAAAACTTCGGATTAACCGAGTTCATGCCGTATATGATCGTGTCGTTTAAATTAACAAACATCACCGACTGAAAAGAGTAAATCATCTCTTTATACTTGCACAAATATGAAATTTCTAAATGTATTCCTCAAAGAAAATAAAAGTATTATAAGTCAATGCATCTATGAGCTAGACACTTACAGTGGGTAGAACATTGCAAAACTTTGTCTTTGGGCATTCATCGTAGCTCCAAGAGAAGTTGCCCTGACCGTCGAATGTTCCGCCTCCGGTAATTCTTAGACCGTTCATATTTCCAAATTGCACCCAATCATTTCCGGACACGTACTTTCTCAGGTCAGTTGATGCCTTTATATATCCCTATGTTGCATCAATAAAAAAATTATTAATTAATTACTAATATATATCCTTCAATTAGAAATTTTATGGCTTAGAATAAAGCTCTATTACCTCTTGATAGACCGTGAGTGTGTTAACATTTGGACAAGGTCCACTAAACTTGACCGGATTGAGAAAATAGGTTGCGGGAGGTATCAGCAGCTTGACATCACCGCTCGACGCACAGGCCGCTTCCCATGCTTCCAAGAAGACCTAACATTATTAAAATACTATCATTTAAATCTCTGAAATCATTTAAATGAATATTTTGGCTATGTATTTATTACCAAATTGCATGTGAGCCTATGATAAACTTAATTCAATGGACAATATTTTTGTACGAATTCCTTCAAATTTACCAAATACATTACAAAGGAAATTCCACAAATTGACATCCAGTAATTTTAATAAAATGCAAAAATAAGATGTAAATGGTACCGTGCTATCGTCGTTAACACCATCGGCATGCACACCATAACTACGTACATCTATAGTTGGGGAGGTTTCTACTAGCATTCTCGCATTAACATCTGAAAATAAAATGTAAAAGATACACACCAATTGTGCCACCGTCTTCACAAATCCTTGCCTCATATTTCTATTTCAATTTAAAATATAAATAAAATATAATTCATCAGGCTGATCTCTAGTTCTACCAAACGATAATTATGTCATATAAATGCTAGTATGAGAAAACTGTGTGTTTGCATAAAAAAAAAGGTATTATTTAATTTAACATAAAAATGTCATAATAATATTTGAATCCATTTCAATGTCATTTTGTATAAATACAAAGTATGATTACTTATTGTCAACAAAAATATAATATTGCATGTTTCTGACTTGTGAGGTACAATGATTATTTTACCTAGAAGTGTGTCACATTTTGTCAAATGAGGAACTTACCTTCTAATTAAACCGATAAAACCCTCAAAAAAATTAAACCGATAAAAATATGTTTGAAAAAAATTATATATATCAAGTCCTTTTTTATGCAAGTAACTTAAAACAAACACTTGTCATTGAAAACGTAAAGTGAGAAAAAAAAAACTAGTCTCAACAAAAAAAATTGTATTTTACAGATTGTTAAAATTACAAAGTTAAAATTTACTTACCGAGTTTAACGATTAAGAACTTCGACGAAGAATTAAAACAAGATGCAAGGAGGTAAGGTGATGCACGTGACCTTCGAGAAAATTTGGAAGTACAAATAATTAAATCAAACAATTAAGCAATACATCGCCATTGTGGTGTTTATATATCTACATAACTAGTTAATTTTGTAATATTAAAAATAAATTATTAATTTTGGACAAAATTTGTCCAAAATACATGTAATTAATTTTATAATTTGAAAAATAAATTATTAATTTTGGTCTATATTGTTCAAAATAAAATCATATTGGTTGGTGTCCAAAATAACTGTCATAAAATCTGCCATATTTATTTTTTTAGCAAACTCAAAATATAAATACATACTAAGGGTCTATAAATAATTAATTGACATTTGATAATTGCTATGAGTCAAACCTATTTCAATCTGAAGATACTATATATTACTATATGTTTAGCCTTGCAGATGCAAAACTAATATGTATTTATGAATTGTTTTAAATAGTAGTACGGAACATGTAAATTACTTGAGTCTTTTCAGGATGTGGAAAAATTCTAATAACACTACATATAGCAACTTGTTTTTATTTTACTCCTTGGAAGTTAACATGTATTAAAATAAACAAAATTGCATTACTTTGTTAACTTGCTTTTGAATTATTGTTTTATTTTTAGAAGTTAAAACAGGGGGCTGAATTTTGCTCTTAGTATATTTTAAGTTACATGCTCCGAGATTAAAAACCCAATTTCTATTTATTGAGTTCTAAATTATATATCTAAACGAATTATCGAAACAATCTTGGCTAATAATCGATAATATTTGTCATCATGTATAAATGTTAATTATATAGGTGCATTAGTTAAAAAATTTCTTTCAATATATATAACCAAAAATTTGTATACATGATTCATACTTAGAAGTTCAAATCTTTTTCTTAAACACCATATAAATTATCTTTCAAAATAGAAGTATATGTAGTGTTTGCCTTTAGTAATTTCAAATTATGAATAAAGAGGAGGGTTGAGATGCTTCTTGTAGCCTTACATTTTTTATCTTTGTTTTTATAAACCTAAACAGTCAATTCAAACCATTCCACAGGATCTTCATATTAAAATATTTTTTTGAATTTTTTTATCATTTTTCTAATCCAAAAATAATGATTTAGTAACTGTCAAAAAATAGTAAAAAGTTTCAAAAAAATATTAAAATGTGGCCTCCAAACATATTTTAATATGAAGAACATATTGAATTATTCGGATCGACTATTTGAACTTTGAAATTAAAGATAATGAATGTGACGAACAATGAAGCATGAAAGACATGAGACATTTTAATCCTCCTCTGTATAAATATATTAGAGTGGATTTCTGGTGTATGTACCCACGTAAACTTCTAAAATAGCCAAATTTTTGATGTAAACATCATATATAATATCCAATATTCTCACTAAAACTTAAGATTTTATCCAATATCCTTATTTATTTATTTAGCCTTTGATTTAGTTATTTTAAAAATAAGTTGACAATTATATCCTTCATTTCAAACTCTCATCTCTCTCCCTAATTAGCACAAGCAGAAAAACACACCACAAAATATAAACAAAACTTGAACGAAATTAAATGAGATCAACAATCTGAGTGCCACAATTTTAATTGGATTATTCGAATTAATAAACTCCTACAAGAACTGTTAATTCACCCATTTTCGAGTGGGTGAATTGATTTGAATCATAATTCGTTATTAAATGGCACCGCCAGATCTGAAAATTTAGAGTGGCTTAAGGAAAGAAAGCCTCTCCCCGTTTATAATTTTGGGGCATTGCCAGGTGCCTGCTGACATAATATTTGAGCTCTTTAGTGGAGTCATGGAGTTTGAAATGGTGCTATTTTCTGGCTTCTTAATTTAGGTAGCTAGCTCTTTGTTTGTGAATATTCTACTTTTAAATTTTAGGTAACTTAATACGTTTGGATGAAACAAGAAATAGAGCAAGAATAGTTTTGCCAACTGTCACCTAAAAAAGAAATTCATATAAATAAGTTGGGCCGAATGGTTTTGTAGTTGAAAAGACATCTTAAATAATGTATGTGCGCACTTCTCAACCCGCCCATTATATATAAGACTTCAGATTGAAAGTTGGTTCATTAATTTTAATTAAAAATAAATAAGGGCATATATTAACTACTTTAGAAACAAAAAATTTAAACAGTGGCATATTACATGAAGCGAAAGCAACAGAATGATTGAACTTAACTACATTAATTGAACTTTATAAAGATCTCCCCTATTTGAACTTTATAAAGATCTTCAATCCAGCTTGAAAGTATATGACTGAATTTTTTTGGACGAACTAATTGCACGGGGAAGGAAGCATCGGAGCGGAGAAATATGTGTCGGCATATGCACAGATAGCAGTAGGCAGCTCCTCGCCGACATATTTGAGAAGAATATCTTCTAGATGTATATTCTGGCATGGATTCCCCTGACTACAATTTAAAGTCACGGCCACCTGGGATGCCGATGTGCCATTTATTTCCCTAAAATATACATCACTTATGCTCACCCGAGAAGGAACCTGCGGATTGATTACACAAACACCAAAATTCACATTAGTTCAAAACCATATCCATGTTTATATCCATCTATCAAATTTGTTAGGTAAATAGGTAGATTCATATGATACATATTCATTGCTCATTAAATTGATAAACAAGTTTTACGTACCGTATCTCCATCGCAAAGATTTTCAGGACAATAAGACTGATCAATGATTATTGGGTTGTTAACATTTTTCATGATGATGTTCTCGAAGGTTATGTTGGTGGCTGAGCTACTACTGGGGGAGTTCTGCCACGTCTTTATGCGCATCCCGTTCATGGTGTTGATGATTGTGCTGTCCCTAACCACTAGACCTCGTACATCCTCTTCGTTCGGGTACTTACCTAGGCTGCCAACACTAATCCCATGGCCGGGCCCGCATGTGACGTTTGAGATGAGGATGTCAATGCTGCCCTGTCCAATAGATATGCAATCGTCACCAGTGCCAATGAACACGTCATGGATGGTGACCCCAGAGCTACGCTCGATGTGGATGCCGTCTGTGTTGGGGCTATCTTCTGAAGCCTCAATATACATCTCGCTAGCATAAAAGTTATTGGACTGTAACACCCCGATGTGGAAAAACTTCGGATTAACTGAGTTCATGCCATAGATGATCGTGTCGTTTAAATTAACAAACATCACCGACTGAAAAAAATAAATCATCTCTTCATACTTACACAAATATGAAATTTCTAAATGTATTCTTCAAACAAAATAAAAGTATTATAAGTCAATGCATCTATGAGCTAGACACTTACAGTGGGTAGAACATTGCAAAACTTTTTCTTTGGGCATTCATCGTAGCTCCAAGAGAAGTTGCCCTGACCATCGAAGGTCCCGCCTCCGGTAATTCTTAGACCGTTCATATTTCCAAATTGCACCCAATCATTTCCGGACACGTACTTTCTCAGGTCAGTCAATGCCTTTATATATCCCTGTGTTGCATCAATACAAAAAATTAATTACTAATATCCTTCAATTAGAAAATTTATGCCTCAGAATAAGGCTCTATTACCTCTTGATAGACTGTGAGTGTGTTAACATTTGGACAAGGTCCACTAAACTTGACCGGATTGAGAAAATAGGTTGCAGGAGGTATGAGCAGCTTGACATCACCACTAGACGCACATGCCGCTTGCCATGCTTTCAAGAAGGCCTAACATTTTAAAATACTATCATTTAAATCTCTGAAATCATTTAAATGAATATTTTGGCTATATATTTATTACCAAATTGCATGTGAACCTATAATAAACTTAATTCAATGGACAATATTTTTGTACGAATTCCTTCAAATTAACCAAATACATTACAAAGAAAATTCCACAAATTGACATCTAATAATTTTAATAAAATGCAAAAATAAGATGTAAATGGTACCGTGCTATCGTCGTTAACACCATCGGCATGTACACCATAACTACGTACATCTATAGTTGGTGAAGTTTCTGCTAGCATTCTCGCGTTAACATCTGAAAATAAAATGTAAAAGATACACACCAATTGTGCCACCGTCTTCACAAATCCTGACCTCATATTTCTATATTGCAATTTAAAATAGAAGTAAAATATAATTAATCAAGCTGATCTCTAGCTCTACCAAACGACAATTATGTCATATAAATGATAGTATGAGAAAACTATGTTTTTGCATAAAAAAAAGTAATATTTAATTTAACATAAAATGTCAAAATAATATTTGAATCCATTTCAATATAATTTTGTATAAATACGAAGCATGATTGCTTATTGTCAACAAAAATATAATATTGTTTTTGACTTGTGAGGTACAACGATTATTTTACATATATGTGTGTCACATTTCGTCAAATGAGGAACTTACCTTCTAATTAAACCGATAAAAATATGCTCAAAAAAATTTCTATATAACAAGTCTTTTTTATTTATGCAAGTAACCTAAAACACTTGTCATGGAAAGCATAAAGTGAGAAAAAGAAACTATAGTCTCAACAAAAAAAAAATATGTATTGTACAGATTGTTAAAATTACAAAGTTAAAATTAACTTACCGAGTTTAAAGATTAAGAACTTCAACGAAGAATTAAAACAAGATGCAAGGAGGTAAGGTGATGCACGAGACCTTCGAGAAAATTTGGAATTACAAATAATTAAACAATACATCGCCATGGTGGTGTTTATATATCTACATAACTAGTTAATTTTGTAATATTAAAAATAAATTATTAATTTTGGACAAAATTTGTCCAAAATACATGTAATTAATTTTATAATTTTAAAAATAAATGATTATTTTTGGTCTATATTGTTCAAAATAAAATCATATTGGTTGGTGTCCAAAATAACTGTCATAAAATCTGCTATATTTATTTTTTTAGCAAACTCAAAATATAAATATTGACTAAAGTTCTATAAATAATTAATTGACATTTGATAATTGCTAGGAGTTTATGAATTGTTTAGTCTCGCACATGCAAACCTAATAAGTATTTATGAATTGTTTTAAACAGTAGTACGGAACATGTAAATTACTTGAGTCTTTTCAGGGTGTGAAAAAATTCTAATAACACCACATATAGCAACTTGTTTTTATTTTACTCTTTGAAAGTTCAATTATAACATGTATTAAAATAAACAAAATTGCAATATTACTTTGTTAACTTGCTTTTGAATTATTGTTTTATTTTTAGAAGTGAAAAGGACTGAATTTTGCTCTTAGTATATTTTAAGTTACATGGTCGGAGATTAAGTACCCTATTTCTATTTATTAAATTCTAAATTATCTAAATGAACTATCGAAACAATCCTGGCTAATAATCGACAGTATTTGTCATCATAAATGTTATTACATAGGTGCATTAGTTAAAAAATTCTTTTAATATATAGAACCAAAAAAATTTATACATATTCATACTTAGAAGTTCAAATCTTTTTTTAAACACCATACAAATTATCTTTCATAGTGCATAAACAAAATAGAAGTATATGTAGTGTTTGCCTTTAGTAATTTTAAATTTTGAATAAAGAGGAGGGTTGAGATGCTTCTTGTCTCATTGTGTCTTACATTTTTTATCTTTGTTTTCATAAACAACCGGTTCAATAGGATCTCCATATTAAAATATTTTTTGATTTTTTTTTTTACTATTTTTCTAGTCCAAAAATAATGATTTTGCAACTGTCAAAAAAATAGTAAAAAGTTCCAAAAAATATTAAAATTTAGCCTCCAAACATATTTTAATATGGAGAACATGTTGAACTATTCGGATCGACTATTTAAACTTTGAAAATAAAGATAATGAATGGGACAAACAATGAGGCATGGGTTTTAATTGTGATCTTGAGTATGCTATGTGTTCTACAAATATGATGGAAACCGCATACCACTTGTTTTTTCAATGCACCTATGTTCGACAAGTGTGGGTATGCATGGGACAACTGGTCCAATTAGATGTCTCGACAGAGAGGCTGTGGGAGGTCTCTTGGAGCCAGTACAAGGTGGTGGTTGGGGATATTTATAAAGAGTTACGACATCACTTCATAAATATATCAAATGTTTTATTTTTTAGCATACATTCTAAATAAAAAAAAATTTCTTCACAAAATTATTTAAATCAAAATACTAAAATTTCTTAAAAAAAAGCGGTATGGAGCGCTTCAGCCACGGGCGGTCCGCTAGTGGTATGGAGCGCCCCAGCCATGGGCGGTTTGGTTGAATTTTTGGGCTGCCCGTGGGCTTGGTGGTCGGGGTAGTTTTGACAAAAAAAACGGTACAAAATAGCATTTTTAAAATTAAATTTTTTTTGGTAAGGGTATTAATAAAAAGGGTTAATTTCTCCTCTACCCTTCAAGAGTTCTTTAATTTCTTATTTACCCCTCAACTCTTGAATATATCTAATTTGTCCCTTAACTCTTCAAATTCTTTCTCTTTTGTTCATTATTTAACAAATATGAAATTAACCATAGTTAAATCCCTGGTTAAAATTAAAAATGACAAAAATATCCTTTCCTTAAGCGGAAGTTGATCCGTCTCCTTCTTTTCCCGCGTGCTCCCCTATTTTTCTTCTCCGTACGTGCTCTCCCGCGCTCTTCTGCTCTATCCATAAGTTTTCTTAATTTTTCACTTTATTTTCTCCTACCCTCTTGCTCGCGCTCTGATTTCCTTCTACGTCCTTGCAAGATTGGTTCTCGGTAAGATTTTTTTTATTGTTATTTGTTCTCCAAACATCAATTTCCCGCTGGATTGTTTAGATTAGAATAATATCATTGAATTCCAGATAGCCGCTTGTATTTCGTGCTAGGTTATTTATTTCTCATCAATGGCCGCAATTGTATTTTGAGATTCAATCCCAGATATCTTATTAGAATAATACCATTGAATTTAGACTAGAGAAATTACAAATGTATATTTCTAAAGTTTTATTCCTCATCAATTAATATGCTGAATTTTATTCCTCATCAATCTTAGACTAGAGATATTCAATTATTTTGTCCTCTTGCGCAACTTGTATGTATTTTAATTTTTTTGCTCTCTGTACTAAGTAATAATTTGTTACATATTTGTTCAAGTCTTATTTCCCATTTGCCTGACCGATATTTGCTCTCTTGCACAGCTTGACCCTTTTTTTTTTGCTCTATTATACTTAAGTTTGGTAATTTACAAGGAGTGCCCTGTCAAATTTCCTTCAATATCATAATGCCTTTCCACATTTTTTTTTTGGCGAAACTCCACAATTTCTCTATGATAATAAAGGAAGTCAGTATTGAGGAAAATTTGAATTGAAATGACAACAGGAGTTTGAAGATTGTATATACAATTTTAGATGATAGATTTTTACTATGCAACCAATTTGTAAAATGATGTAATTTATGTTGAGGTTGTAACCAATGAGACCAAGATCTTTTTCAATTTTGCCCAAATTTTTAGTTTCAGATATTTTCTATTTTGCAACAGTGTATATCAACTTTTACAATGGAAAGGGACGATGTTGATCCTTTTGCTTTGTATGAAATCCATCCCCCACCTGAATTTCTCTCTCACACGACGGAACCCTCTCTTGCAAGAGCAAATAGAGATAATTGTGCGACAAACAATGAAATTGAGAATGTATTGCATGGAACATGACTATCATAAATTAGAGCCTAGAAGAAAGGGCAAGCGACCTTTCATTTGATGTTGCATGATGCATTAAGATATTTTATTATATCAAGTGTATTAATATTTGTAAAAAAAAGTGTATTAATGTTTATATAATTATTTTGTAGGGGTAAGAAAAAGATGAAATCTGGATTGAAGAAGATGGCATGCACAACAAGCTTATTCAAGCTTTTACAAGAAGAGTTCTAGCTTTTCATTTATTTTATTTTCGTATGAATTGATAGTTTTATGCTAAGTGTTTTGTTATTCTGTTGTTTTTGGTATGCTTCAGAGGATTTGATCTCAATTCAAAGGATTTGATGTTTTGTAATTTTTTGGTTTATAGGGGTAAAAGAGCAAAAGTTGATGTTTTTTGACTTGCTGAGATGTTTTTGAATTTTCTAATCATTTAATAACATACTTAGTTAATTTGTTGTTTCAGAATTTTACAAGTTATATTTTAGTTAATTGGTCCATAACATGTAAAATATACTATGGTACATATCAGTCAGTACATGACTTGTGCGAGAACAAATTCAAATTTGATCTCCTTTTAAACTGATAATCTCTGGAATTCATAACTTGATCAAAGTTTGATTTTTCTTTAAGAAAGTTTATATCATTCTAACTAGATAAATTGAGTTTTGTTTGCCTCTTTATACAGTAATTGCTTCCAGTGAGATGAAGTCTCACTGTTTGTTTTGTTGCCTCTGTACAAAATAGTTCTCTGTAAATTAGTGTGTTTGTATTATTATAATATCAGTTAGCTACATCCAATTTAGCAGAGTTGGACTCCTTTTTTGTTTGACTTTAATTAAAATAGATATTGCATCAGGTCATAGAATAGAAACAAATGATAAATTAAACTCAAATTTTTCATTTAAATAAGCAAAAAACACAAAGGAGATTGAATTGGTTAAATAAAATGTTCATCTGATGAGAAGCAGGTCCATCAAATTTGAAGCGTGCAGGACCTTGATTCGTTAAGGGACGTAATTTAATCAAAAGGCCCACGCAAGGGTAAAACAGGAAAAACTAAATTTTAACAATAGGGAATTAACTCTATGGGTAAAAGAGAAATAATTTGAAGAGTTAAGGGACAAATTAGATATATTCAAGAGTTGAGGGGGAAATAGGAAATTAAAGAACTCTTGAAGGGTAGAGGAGAAATTAACCCTAATAAAAATGGCCGGGTCTTTATCGAAATCACAGCACTTCATTCCTCTCTCCCGTTCCCTTTTCTCTCTCCCGTTCCCTTTTCTCTCTTCTCGCGCTCTACTCGCGCTTCTCTCCGCCTTCGCTCTCTTCCTGCTTCCTTCTTGCGCCACCTTCTCTTTCCTCCGTTCCTCTCACCAGAGCCTCCTCCGCCTGCCCCGCGTTCCATTCGCTTCGGCCTCTCCTCTTCTCTTCTCTTATGCTGTTTCTATTCCGGCCATCTTCATACGAGACTACACAACCTGAGGTTATTATTTGTTTCATGTACTCTGATTTTTGTATTTATTTGTCTTTTAGATTTATGGTTACCTTTTTTTTCAGATTTTGAATAAAACCCTAAAATTTGTTTTTGCAAAATTTCTAATTTGTTTGGTTTTAGATAATTATATCGTATAAACTTTTTTGTTTTAAGATGATTCCTTGAAATTCCTTAATAATTTTGTATTTCTAGTACAAGATGATTTATATCATTGTTGAGTTGGTTAAACTACATTATTGATGCTAGAACTCATACAAAAGTCTGATCATCACTTAATTAATTGCTATACCAATTAACCAATAACGGGATAAGTATAAGTATCTACTGTCCATTTTAGATTCTGGTACATGTTTTTCATAATACTTGTTTGTATTGTGTTCTGCTATTAATCCAATGTTGGGAATTCAGATAGGTTCTAGGGTTTCAATTTTTAAAATTCAATTAGATTAACACTTGGGTCATAACTAAGAGCAAATTAAGAGGCTTTGTACAGATAGTTGAGCCGAGGTCAGACAGTATTTAGTTTATGGGTTTGTTACTATTTACTTTACCTCTGCTCTCGTCTCCAATTGCAAGATTTCTCTCCACTCTACCTTGTTTTATTTTCAGTTCGGGTTTGATTTGTTGTTTTGGCAGATTGATGCAAGTTATAGCAAACAGGAGTACTGCAATTGAATTGTGGTGAATCGTATGAGAATTGTAATACCATGAATGTCCACTTAGTGGGGTGGTTTACTACTGGGTTAATCTGTGGTTTAGGTTTCCTGGAAAATTCTTGATTTGGTAACGGTTATGCTCACTTAAAATGGTTTATCTTATATCCTTACTGGTATGCAAAAAGGATGATATTTTCCAATTCTAAGTATTTGTCCTGCTTTTTTTTACCCCTTCTAGTCAAATGTTGTACTCATCTGTTGCATTGAATAATAGTGACATTCAGTACTGATTTGGTATCAATGAGATTAGTTAACAGATGCATCTAGGGTTTAAACTAACCCTTGTATTTGATCTTTTGCATCTGTTGAAGTTTCTTAGTTCACTGTATTACTGGATTCTTACGTATGGCCGTATGATTTCTTTGATTTTTGGCTTCTATTTCTCTATTCCTCTTCATTAAATCTCATATTTTGTATTTTTTTTTTCTTTCTCAGGTCGCTACATTGTCTTTCTAAGATGAGTTTAGCAGCTGAATCTCCATCATCTTGCTCTTCAGGTAGCAGTGATGAATTTGCTGCCTTCTTAGAAAATGAAATTGATGCAGAGATCGAAGAAGAGATTGAAGAAGAGATTGAAGAAGAGATTGAAGAGGATGAAGAGCTTGCAGAGCACAGGTATTATTCCCTACAATTTTTTTTTTTAAATTTCATTCATATCCTGGTTAAAGGCAAAATTTCTTATAGGCCTATATACATGAATTCGCATCCTCCGAGATATCTTAAACTTTGAGTTCATCTGTGGTAAATCCAGACCGTTCAAATCTTTTCTGCACGAATCTCAAAGCACAGTAATACTGACCCTGCATTCTGAATAGGCACTGAAAAAAATTTGGCACGGCTTTAGATAAACTGAAAATTTTTAGGCATCTCAGAGGATACAGACTATATACATGGGGTAGGATAGTTAAAAGATGTTTAGGATTTTATTATTCTCCTCTCCAAATCAAGCATATTAGAGTTTCCATTGCGCATCATACTTTCCATATGGAGTAATAATTTGAACAACTTTTGAGATGAGTTGGTAAGAGTCAAATATATGATATTTGTAGGAATGGGTGCTATTTTGTTATCTTGTATAGTATGGTAGTTTTGCAATGCCATGCATAGTTTTGATTTATTTTAATGGTAGATGTGAAATTTCTCCTTGACAAAATATTGAGTACTCAGATGAATGTTATCATTATGCTTACATAGGAACAAAAGGAGGAAGGTTATGGATGAAAGTAGTGATGAAGAAACATCGGCAGAGACTATTGAGGAGACAGTTGAGGTGGAAACCAGGGAAATTAGCAATGGTATAATTTTAACGACAGATCTGTGAGGACAATTAATCCAAAAAAATTCAATTTAATGTGACTTATTTTGATCAATATGATTTATTTAACTGGTTTGCTTTTGGCAGGAGGTAATGCCATGTGTTCTCATCCAATTATAATAAAAAACTTATGCTCACACTGTGGCGAGTATGTTAAAGAAGCTGCATCAAGTGTGGCCTTTAACTATATTCACAAGGTATAATTCTTCTTCGCCAATCTACAACAAATTATTCTGATAAATCGAACCATGGCAAAAAAAAAAAAAAAATACATTTTTTTCATAAAATTTCAGGATTTGAGGCTTGGGGCCTCAGAGATTGACAAGTTACGGAAAATGGATCTGAAGCACCTTTTGAAGGATAAGAAATTGATACTGGTTTTGGATCTGGATCACACATTGATTAATTCGACTAGGATGTTCGATGTTTTTCCTGAGGAGCAATATCTGATAAAACAGGTTGAGGAGGCGAAAGGTAAAAGTAAAAAACTGTTGGTTTTTAGTATTAATTTGTTGGTTTTTTTGGTAGCAAACTGTTAAATTAAGGATAATTCAAGGCAAGTTTTATAGGCTTCTATTGAGGAACATTTAAGTTCAGTTGTAGCTGCATTGCAACTGTTGGGGACAAACTGAAGCAAAAATTCATTAGTTTGGTTCGTACGGAATAAAATTTAATTGTCATAAACACTTATCTGTGCAATTGATGAAAACTGGAACAATACAATATTTCTGAAAATTCAAGAGCAATCACTTGTATACTACATGCGCCACTCTTTTAGTATTAATTTACCATTTACACCTGAAAATTTTGATATAACAAAACAGATGATGACCCAAACCAAACCCTATTCCGACTGGGTCGATACCACATGCTGACAAAATTGCGACCTTTTGTGCGTACTTTCTTAAAAGAAGCGAAAAAAATGTTTGAAATGTACATATACACAATGGGTGAACATGCTTATGCTATGGAGATAGCAAAGTTGCTTGATCCGGAAGATGTGTATTTCCCCTCTAAAGTGATCTGTCAGTCTGATTGCACCACACGGAATCAGAAGGGGCTTGATGTTGTGCTTGGTGCCGATAATCTAGTGATTATTCTTGATGATACAGAACATGTAAGTGCCAGTCATTACTTATGATTAATTTATTTTTTAGTAGGGTTTAAATGTCGTCTTTCATGCCTCAATCATACCCCACATCCTTATCTCCGTTTTCAAAGTCCAGACAATCGATCCGAACCACTCAACATGATATCCGTATTAAAATGTGCTTGAAGAGCAAATTTTATATTTTGTTTGGTAATTTTTTACTTTTTTTAGATAGGTACAAAATCACTGGTTTTCAGAAGATTTGGACCATCCAAAAACAGTGATTTTGTACCTATAAAAAAAATGAGTAAAACAAGTTCCAAAAAATATAAAATTTTGGTCTCCAAGCACAGTTTAATATGGAGATCATGTTAAGCGGTTCGGATCAACTGTTTGGACTGTGAAAACGGAGATAAGGGTGTGAGGCATGATTGGGGCACAAAAACATTGGGGCATTTTAGCCTCATTATAACCCTTTTTGCTGGGACACCTTTTTCTTTAGTAGTAAATTTGTAAGTGACCTTTTGGTGGCACCTCTTTTTCTCTTTCAACCTCTGGAACAGCAGTAAAGAATCTATTGATGTACTGTTGTTGTATCAGTATGGCTGACCTGTTACTGACCAGTGGCTGTTTTTCGGTCCGTGTTTTTGTACTAGTTTTTTTTCTATCTTTCTATTGGACTTTGTCAGGTAACTTAAATAGTGTATGGCTAAATAGAGCACAAAAGATTCAACAGGATAAAGAGTGAGGCTACTGCACTATGCATAGTATGGATCGGTCTGTACTATGGATCAGTATTTTCATTTTCAAAGTCCAAACAATTGATCTGAACTGTACACAATGATCTCCATATGAAACTGTACTTGTTGATAAAATGTCACATTTTTTAGAATTTGCTTTACTATTTTTATAGATAGGTAGAAAATCACTTGATCTAAAGATTCTAGACCATTCAAAAGTAGTGATTTTCTACCTATCTAGAAAAATAGTAAATAAAATTCAAAAAAATGTAAAATTTAGTCTGCAAGGACATTTTCATATGAAAAATCACGTTGAACGGTTCAGATCCACTATTTGGACTTGATCCATAGTACAGGCCAATCGCATAGTGCGGTAGCCTCACTCACATGATAAATGCATTACAAACAGAGCAGTATGATGTATATAATAAGTTCTTCTTTGACAGGTTTGGCAGAGGCACAAAGATAATCTCATTTTAATGGAGAGGTACCATTATTTTACTTCCAGTGTGAGACAGTTCAGTGCTGGCATGAAGTCCCTATCTGAGATGAAGAAAGATGAAAGGGAATCAGATGGGATCCTGGCAACAATTCTTAATGTTTTAAAGCGGGCCCATGAGATGTTCTTCGACCCGGTTAGCTTAACTGCCTCTTTAAATCATGACTTGTGCCAAAATCTTGTTTGAAATTCACATGGAAGGACATTGTTCTGATTGTTTATTTATTTACTTTTGCAGGGGATTGGGATTGATCTTGCTTCAAGAGATATTAGAAATGTACCGTACAAAACATCCCTATTTGCTTAATAACAATTAATTATATTTTATAACGATGTATCCTCTGATTCGTCTTTCTGTCCTTACATTTTGTAGATAATGAAATTAATTAAAAAAGAGATTCTAGAACGGTGCAACATTGTGTTCAGTAGGGTATTCCCGTCAAATGCACGGGCTGAAGAACAGCCGATTTGGAAATTAGCTGAGCAAATGGGGGCCACATGCTATGCTGATGTGGACGATTCGGTGACGCATGTCGTGGCACAGGTCCCCGCCACCAAGAAGGCTGAATGGGCAAGAGATAACAACAAGTTTTTGGTCACTCCTCGGTGGATTGAGGCGGCTAATTACCTCTGGCAACGTCAAAAAGAGGAAGATTTTGCAGTACCTAAGAAAAAGGATGAGTGATGAGCTTCTTAGGATCAGAAATAAAAAAAAACATTTTTAGTAGGTTCTCCTCAAATCTTTTTGTTTTTGTTTTTATTTGGTAATTTCTGCCAGTTAGGTTTATGTTGTACAGTCAGCGATGCTTCAGTGCATGTCTGTGGTTGTTTTTTTTAGTGATTGGCAACCAAATTAGCGAGATCAACTCTTCGGTTTTGTTTAGTTTGTTTGTAGAAGTTAAACATTATAAATTAGAGAAGTTATGGAGAAATATGTTTTAGAAGCTTGTTCGAGTTGATCTAGTTCGGCTTCAATTGGTTCAGCTCGTTCTAAGAAAAAAAAGTTGAAGTTATAAAATTACGCAAAGTTTGAGATATCTCAGAGGATACGAATTCCCTCTATATTCCATCATGAGAGAATAAAGCTCATGGTATGAAAAAGATGGAATTTTTGTTCGAGTTATGGTCTATGAGCGATTCACGGTATTAAATCGATAAAAATTTGTTGTATGTGTTAATGATTTAGCTCAGTTCGGCTCGTGATTAGCTCGATTAAAACCAAACTTGGCTCGGGTTGAGCTTGTTCTAGCACAAATCGAGTTTAAACTTTGCCTAATTCGGCATAACGAGCCGCACAACTCGGCTCGTTGACAATCCTAGGTACAGCTACTAATAATACTATAATTTTAACTTCTTACCAAACGAAAACTATAATAACCGAAAAGACCGGAATTTTTTAGTTAGCACTCTAATAAATCAAAATTAATTCATTACTAGGTAATTGGTCAAATTTCAAAATGTACCACCCACGCGTATTCAGTCGGCCCATCAAATTGAATTGGTGCGCAAACTGAAGATGCACACCAATTTGATATGAATATTGAGTTGGCGCACCAATTGGTACGCGTACTCAGTGTGCGCGCCAAGCCTTCATTTTTTTTTTTGTTATATTTTGTTTGTCTAAACCGTGCCTTTGATTTTGTCTCATTTATTTGACACTGTCTCATGGTTTAGTGTCTCAAATGAGACACTTTGACTTCGCCTTTTATTTGACGGTCTCATTCTATTCAAATCATTTAATAAATAACACAACAGCTTGGTCCATACTTTAACTACCGTTTACATTTTTATTGCATTGAAATGGTGCGCCAATCCAGTATGCGCACTGATTGGTGTGCATTCCCAGTCCGTGCACCAATCCAATTTGATGCGCGGAACCAGTCTGCGTAAGTGATATTAATTGAAAAACAACAAATAGAGTGGTAACCAAATAATTTTTATTTTTTGGAGTGCTAACTAAAAAATTCAGCCGAAAAGATCATATCTAGTTAGCCAATAACTTTCATGCTTCCCCACTTGACGAGCGGATGAACAGTGACAGCTCGGTATGTCTGCTCTATTTTTTCGGGAACTATCATGTAGCGGGTCAAAATAGGTGAATAAATTAACGAGGAAAACTGAAAACACATGGCTGCATGGTTAGGTACATAGAAACTGTCACATAAGCACAAAGCAAAACGTCGATATTGTACACTTAAATTGAATGAAACGGGTTGATTTGGATCGACAACCATTTTTAGTAGCAGACAAAGGCTGTGTTTTATGCGGTTTTATGGATCGAAACGGGTTGATTTTGGATCGACAACCATTTATTGGAGAAGTCCATGATCAGTTCGGAAGTTTTAAAATCAGTTAGACCGAATCAACGGAAATTTTTAAACTCATCTTCTATTCGAACCAAATATTTTAAAAAAAATTCAAAAATTACGACATGATATATACATCATGGTTTGGTTTAAACTGGTTAGATCAAACCAAATAAAATTTTAAATCTTTATCAAAAAATTAACAAAAAATGTTTATTTTTATTATTAATCTTCTTATTTTGATTCAACCAAACAAATTGAAATTTAGTTTGGTTTGTTCAGTTCGGTTGATAAGTTTATTTCGGTCGGATCAGTTGTACTTTTTAAAACCAAATAAAATTTTAATTTACCTATTTGATTTCAATTTTAATTGAACCGAACTGATGAATACCCTGCCTACAATGACTAAGAATTTGATAAAGAATTGATAAATTTTGGTGGATGTAAGACTAGATGTGATCTTATAAATCAGAGTCTATTGTAAGAGAAAATTAGCGAGGCGATAAAAAAGAATAAGGTTTGATGATGTGTGAAATGAGAAGAGAAGGCTTTAGGAATAAAGGAAACTTCCTTTTTTGTGACTGTTTGCACCGCCTACTAAGTACTAACTAAGCAGAAATAGAAAGAAATATAATTTGTAACACTCAACATTGAAGCAACGTGCTCTGGCTACCCTAGAATGATTTTACATGGAATTTTTCTAGAATCTTGATTAGTTTTAAGGTCAAAATTCAACTACTTTATTGAACGAAACGTATTTTGAATATTACGGGATACCAATTATGAAATCGGTTCAATATCTTTATTTTTTGTGTCTTTTATCATGTTTTTATATTTAAATTTTTTTAATAACAAATTTTTTATACAAAATTGTTATATGTTATCTATATTATTTTTGTATGTGTATAAAAACTTGTCACTTTTTGATGTTTTTTTATATGGATCAATAATCTGAAAGTTATCCGCATTATTGTCTGAAAGTTTTTAAGATTAATTAATTGAAATGCCATATATAACAAATTTATTTTGACATTTGAGTTTTTAAGTTTTAAATTCTTAAATTCTTAAAATAAAAACATAATGAATTGAACTCTCTTCAATTATAATTGTTACTTAAAAATTTCAAGTGACCAAAAATAGAGTATTTTCAAATGCCTAATGAATATAATACTTCTCAGTAAATATTATAATGAAGTGCAGTATTGTATATTGTGTCATTTTAATTTAGATTTTAAAAGAAAGTAAATTCAACAAAGAATATAATCAACATTTTTTAGGAGTGGATTTAGAACTTATTACTGAAATGCTTAGCTACGTCAATGATTTTAAAATTTTAATTATGTCTATTAAAATTTAGAGAAAAGTTCCAAGAGTGAGTCTATGGTACTATGCATATTACCTCATATTTTATATCTTTATTTTCAAAATCTAAACTGTCAATTCAAACCGCGCTCAACATGATATCCATACTAAAATATTATTGGGATAAAATTTTATAATTTTTTTAATATTTTTGAAGATAGGTACAAAATCATTGATTTTGTACCTATCTCAAAAAATATTAATTTTTTTTCCAAAAATTATAAAATTCCATCCCAAACATATTTTAGTATGGATATCATGTTGAACGGTTCGGATTTACAATTTAGACTTTGAAAAGAGAGATATAAAATATAAAATATGATGAAATATGAACAATATGAGGTATTGGAATCCTCCTCTAAAATTTAATTTAATTTTTTTTTTAAGTTTTTATATAATTTTGTATATCTGTTAAATGTATATTTGTAACTTAGTGGTTAGAATTTTACTTTGTATTGTGAAAATTTAACTTCAAATTTTACCTATTATATATTTGTGCATTTTATGTTTCAGCCTCACCAATCAAAATTTTCTACTTTGACCTGTAATATTTTTATTTATTTATTAAATAATACAGATGATTCTATACACAATAATTTGAGAGTAGGCGGTCAACTTAGATGCAAAACACATCGAATTCTCATCCTCTGAGATATCTCAACTTTTGAGTGTTTCCTCTGAAAATCTCGACCGTTCAAGTTTATTCTGTACGAATCTCAAAGCACAAATAATACACGCAAAAATTGAGATTTCTCAGAGGATACGTACGCGTGCACATCCCACGTTTATTTCTTTGTACTATCGATGCCCTCAAAATGCGTATCCTCTGCATTAACTCAAAAAGCAATCTTTTGAGTTGTTGAATATCAACCGTCTGATTTTAAAATGAGCTAATTCGGCCCCTGCTTATGATATAGGAGGACCTTTAATATTAGTGTGATCTAGTCTGCACGAATCTTAAAACAGATCGGATGATCAGAATTCATTAACTCAAAAGATCCTTTTTAGAGTTAATGCAGAGATACGAATTCGTCATGTCTCCCCATCATCGCGCCGATTTTTTTATTAATAGAAAATAAATTATTAAAATATCGAGATTCAATACCGTTTGCATTTTTTTTTTAAAACTAAGAAGAACGTGGCAATACAACCCGTCCCTGCGGACGGACCAACTGAACCCGTCCGGCTAAAAACAATTAACGCCTACGCTAACCAACTAACCTACCAACTGATCCGAAAAAAAAAAAAAAAAAAACCGGGACGGGAAAGTCCAACCCGTCCGAGAAATCGGAAAAAAAAAAAAAAAAAAAACTCGGGACGGGGTTGTCAAGCCCGTTCGAGAAATCGCAAAAAAAAAAAAAAAAAAAAAAAAAGAAAACTCGGGACGGGTTTGTCAAGCCCGTCCGAGAAATCGTAAAAAAAAAAAAAAAAAAAAAAGAAAACTCGGGACGGGTTTGTCAAGCCCGTCCGAGAAATCGCAAAAAAAAAAAAAAAAAAAAAGAAAACTCGAGACGGGGATGTCAAGCCCGTCCGAGAAAATTCTGCGAAGTTCCAAACATCATGATTATTATATTGAATGTCTAAAACGTATGATCATTATATTGAATGTCTAGAACAGTATGCCTAAAAAGGACAGAATAGGATGCCTAAAGTCGGGACGGGGACGTCAAACCCATCCGAAGAAGAAGTTTTCTTATTAATATTCAACCATGGCCTGAATAACAGACAGAGACAGACAGAAGCGATAGCAAAGTCGAAAGACAGAAATAGAGATAGAGCTTAATAGCAGACTGAGACAGAGACGATAGCAAAGTGAAATTTTAAACAGGTAACTCTTCAATTAATTTTTCTGCTATGTTATTTAGTAATTGAAATGAATTATTTACAGAGATGCAAATGGAATGAAATAATTTATATTTACAATTTTTTTTACAAGTATTTGGGTTGTGTAGTTACTGTCAATTTCATAGCATTATATAGAGTATCAAATGTTTTATAATGACTACCAACAGAGACATAACATACGATTCATACTCTGAATATGATTTTCATGACCTACCTGGTTAATTTAATTCATTATGTTGTACCAACTTTTGTAAAATAATTTAATTTAAATTAGTTTTTATTATTGTAATAATAATAATATGTAATTTATTCATTATTGTGTAGGTTAATTTTAAAAAAAATTAATCATGTTGATGCTGAGGATTTATTTTGGTGGTGAAATACGACACAGTCGTAAAGGAGTAGAGTATAGTATTAGTCCTCGATTCTCTTTGAGTGTGACTGATGAATACGGTTGGTATGATGTGAAAGGTGAAATTTATCGCCAACTTGGATATTCTGAGAATGAGTATAACCTAAAAGCACATGCACGGGTTAATGTTGGTACAACAGCCCGACGTTATTATGAGAAAATTGAAATCGTGTGCGATCAGAGTTGGAGAGGTATTTATATCCAAAGTATGCGTGCCCAAACCCAATATACTTTTCTTGATTTATACATTGAGTTAGTTCCAATCATCGGTGAAATACAACCGCAGTTATTCGTTAATAGTATGGTACCGGAAACAAATCCAGAACCTCGACGGACCCAATATAGTGATAACTATGCGGGTCCCAGTTTCTTCGAACCCTATCAGACACAACAAACACCGAGGCAAGACCCTCGACAGACCCAATATAGTGGTAACTATGCGGGTCCCAGTTTCTTTGAACCCTATCAGACACAACAAACACCGAGGCGAGACCTTTATTTGCATCATTATCCCAATGTGAACGAGTTGTCACCGTCTGTTCAGACAGAATACAATAATCAGAGTAGCCCGTGGATCGATCCACCGGAGGTAGCTGATCCTAATACTGATTTTGATGATGTGCCACAAAGTGATGATGCTGACTCATGTGAGGATGACGCCGACTCATCTGAGGATGACGCCGACTGGGATAATGAAGCTGATTCAGAAGGGGATGTCCGGGATGATACCTCAACACAATCACACCAAACACCACGCGTTCAGGCTGAACATTTTCCCATAAGTGACCGCGGTGTAAGTCACCCTGTGGCAAGCTTCAATGACACCTCAGCATTTCAACCCGCAAATGTCAACTTCTTCAGTAGGCCGAAACATGTTCATGATACACTTGCTGTAGGTAATGAGTTCTCTTCAAAAGAGGCTCTACAATTGAAAATAAATAGTTATCACATCAAAAAGAATATTGAAGTAAAAATTACGGGGAGCAATAGAACTAGCATGATAGTCAATTGCAAGGACACCAGGTGTGCGTGGCGTTTGTATGCTAAGTCTGGATTATTTTCATCTAAGTGGGAAATTAGAACAATTTCAGGACCACATACATGCCATGCCAATGCTTCTCGTACCGATCATGCACAATTAACTGCAAAAATGGTCGCCGATGTTATACGAGAAGATATTAGGGAGAATGTTGCCTTAACCATTAAAAGCGTTAAAGGGCTAGTCCGTAAAAAATACAAGGGAATAATTCCCAAATATAACAAGTTGTGGCGTGGCCGAGAGCTGGCAATCGCACAACTATTCGGTAGTTGGGAAAAATCTTACGACCTTCTCACTCCATTGTTGGAAGCAATTAAAAAAGACAATCCAGGAACAAAATTCGGAGTTGCGCACGAACCCACAGGAGATCCAACAGAAAGGTTGTTTAAGGCAGCTGCGTGGGCTTACGGTCCGTGCATTGCTGCAGTGCCTCATCTCAGGCCAATCATTAGTATTGATGCATGCTTCCTTTCTGGTAGGTATCAAGGGAGATTGCTGATAGCGTGCGGTTACGATGCTGAGAACCAGTTGCTTCCTCTGGCTTTTGCATTAGTCGGGGAAGAGAGTTTCCAGACATGGGGATGGTTCATGAGGTGGCTTTTGCATTACCCCAATTTACTAGTCTCACATTCGCACTGTGAACAAATTTGTGTAACCGGCGTACCTCATCCTCGGGAAGCGGCAGTGGTGGCGGGAGTTCCTGTGCAAACCCAAATTGTCGCATCACACGATCTGGGTAATGATGCTCAATTATCCAAAAGTGCACAAGTGGCACACGAGCTAGCCATACACCCATTTCATCAATAACTCGTGATGGCAGCTTACACGGTACCTCAAGTAACATCGCTTTGTAAGGCTCCCATTTTACCATGTAATCTTCGAGCTTCTGCAGTTCGTTGCGGAAGTAACTAACTCCACTCCGATTGTGACCTTGGCGATAATCATGGAGACAACACCACTTATCTCCGAATGCTGGACACTCTTGTCCGTTTGGATGGCCCCAATTTGGACTCCAATCATTTAAGGGACGAGGACAGCCGGTTGATAATCGAGACCAACACCAATGTTGTAAAAGCACAGTTGGCCCTGACATAAGCTTTGTTTTACGCTGAACCGCAACACAAAGGCTCCTGTAGAGATAAGCTAGAACAGCTCCACCCCAATTGTACTGTTCCGGGGAATCAAGATTTCCAAGAAATTGTAAATACATTGCCGGAACCGAATCTCCCGACGAATCAGCAAAAAATATAGACCCGAATAAATCGAGTACATATGCCCTTGTGTACTGGCGTACCTGCTCCTCTGTAGGCTCATTCGGTTCCGGGTTTAGCATTCCAGCAAATCGATCACGCAATTCTCTCAAATTTATAGCATACCCAGATTGCGAACGAACCTCTTGCGCGTCATTCGGCCCCGATCTCTTCTTTTTTTTAAGCACCGCACTTGCGGTACCATTTCCAAGAAGCTGATCCACTAAGATAGACCAAGCACGGTCTGAAGGACCCGTCACCGGTAACCCCATGATCGGCAGCGCCCAGAGACAAGAAACATCCTGCAGCGTAATTGTCATCTCTCCCACGGGAAGATGAAAACTGTGAGTCTCTGGTCTCCATCGCTCCACGAGACCAGCGAGGAGTGATAGGTCAATTTTCATGTGACCCATTTGAGAAACCTGATACAAACCGAGTCTAAGCAAGAATGGTTTGCAAAGGTCGTGGTACTCAATCCCAGTCCAGATACCTCGAGGGTCCACTCCTACATCTCTGTAATCCTGTCAATGTTATACAATTTGATTAAAATAAAAATATTGTAATTCAAATAGTTATATCATTTTATAAAAAAAATATTAAATGATTCATGGAATAACTTACATCATCATGGATTCGTGAGACCTTATGTTGGTCATGCGGCATCCATAATAAATTGCTAAAATTACTTGCTGACCATGACGAATCAAAACCAGAATCAAAACCAGAATGAAAACCAGAATCACCATATACAGCTGCAGCATGTGAAGGGCCACCCTCATCACGACTGCTTGACATTCTGCATACATAACATTTTGAAAAAATTAATTTTAATAACCACTCACATTATTAAATAAATTACTAAATTAAGCAATTATCTAAGAACTCTACAACTCACAAGAATAAATAAATTAAGAAATAAATAAAATACGAGATGAATAAATTATCTAATTTATTACTTCTTGCAAAATACACTTAACAAACTAATAAACTTGAGATCTAATTAATTCAATTCATTTTTGTAATAGATTACGAAAATAAGTACCTGCATTACCTAAATTACTTGCATTGCTAAAAAATTCAAAATGAATGAACTATGAACTTTAGGCTAAAATATTGTCAAAATAACACTATGAATTATTCATATCTAATAATTGCGAGTACATAGTTAATCTCAAGAATAATTACAATAATGCTATCAACATTATCAATTCTATGCTATGGACTAATTTAAATAAATTAATTTATACCATATCAAATGAGTCTACAAATTAATTACAATAATTCTATCAACATTATTAATTCTATGCTATGGACTAATTTAAATAAATATATTAAAATGAATTAATTTATACCATATCAAATGAGTCTATAAATGAATTAAATTTTATAAACCCTGAAACCCTAATTTATCATTTTTTTTTAAGTGCAATTAACAAAATTCACTGTAATTAACAGTTTGATAACAAATTATTATCAATTAATTTATTTTTACTGTAATTTATTTTAATTTTGTATATTAAAAAATTACCTTAATTGAGTGATGGATTGAGTGATGGGAGGGCGAGTTCGACAGCGACGGTGATGGCCGACAGGAGAAAATCACGAATCCGGACGGACTGCTTTACTCCGTCCTAGAGAGGAGGCGTTGTGGAGTGGAGCTGTCTCTGTGAAGCACCGACGGACTCAAATTTTTTTTCTGCGAAAGGGATGGATAGGAGGGGAGTAATAGGTTGTGGGACGGGATGAAGTAACCCGTCCGTATTTTTTTTTTTTTTTTTTGGGCTGGACGGGATGTCTTAAGCCGTCCCTCAAACGGTGATTTTTGTCCCTACCGTCCGTGACTTTTTTTTTTTTTTCGATTTCTCTTTCTCGGACGGGCTTGACGTCCCCGTCCGGAGTCTTCATTCTATTTTTTTTTTTTTCGATTTTTCTCGGACGGGCTTGACGTCCCCGTCCCGAGTCTTCATTTTTTTTTTTTTTTTTTTTCGATTTATCGGATGATTTTGATTAATTAAGCGGGGGGGCTTAACATCGGACGGGTTTAGCTGGTCCGTCCGCTAGGACGGGTTTAACTGGTCCGTCCGCTAGGACGGGTTTACGCGCCCCGTTCTTCTTAGTTATCGAAGATAACCGCAAACGTTATTGAATCTCGATATTTTAATAATATATTTTCTATTAATAAAAAATTCGGCATCATCGCAATCATCTTCCTCTAAATAAATAAATAGTACAAATATTTCCAAAGCACTTATATTTTATATCTCGACAAGATCAAGAAGGCTTCCTACCTTTCCATGGCGGCGGTTGCTTCTTGTCAACCTACCTCTCTTTCCACCACCTTCTCATCAGGTACTAAAATATATTTTTCTTCCATATTTTTTTTTTTATTTTACTTTTTGTTTTTCTTGAGTTTGTTAATCTATCATTAGTAACTGGTTTTATTTGTTTTGTTCTGTGTATTATATTAGCCTTGTATTACTGTTGAAATATACAGTACAGGGTCCTTCCCTTTGGAGACCATTTTATATAATAAAATAAATAAATTATATTAACAGTAATCAGTAAACAGAGGTGACCATTATTATTATTATTATTATTATTATTATTAGTGAGGCTACGGTACTATCCATAGCACATATTCATATCAAAATCTCTATTTTCAAAGTCTAAACGGTCAATCTAAACCATTCAACCCGATCTCCATATGAAAACGAAGATATTGATTCATAGAACAAACCAATTTGCTCTATGCATAGTACCATATCCTCACTCTAATAACAACAATAATAATAATAATAAAAATTTAGCTCCTGTTTATTAAGCTTGTAATGCCATATCTGTCAGCAGTATTTTTTAAAAGTATGAGGAAATTTTGCTCAGTTTAACTACATTTTTTTTTTTCTTTTAAATTAATTTGCTATTGTTAGGTCATGGCAAACAGTCAGCATGCTACAAAAGGAAGCCAATTCTTAACCTGCCAAGAAAACCCTTGTACTACACAAGAGCAACAGCCGGTACCAGTAATGCAAAAATTGAGATACCAAACCAGTGGTACAACCTTGTATCAGATCTAAAGGTGAAACCGCCACCACCTCTGCATCCAAAAACCCACAACCCGCTTAATCCCGAAGATTTATCTCCTCTTTTTGCTGAGGAGCTGATAAAGCAAGAAATCAGTGGGGACCGGTACATTGATATACCAGAGGAGATCATAGATGTTTACCGGCTTTGGCGCCCCACACCTCTTATTAGGTACCTGTTTACTTGGGTCCAATAATATAATACTTGATGAGTGAAGCTATGCATAGCGCATATTGGTCTGTACTATGGATTAATTTTTCCATTTTCAAAGTCCAAACAATCGATCCGAACGGCTCAATATGAGTACATATTAAAATGCATGTGGAGATCAAATTTTACATTTTCTAAGTTTCTTTTTACTATTTGTTTACATAGGTAGAAGGTTGCTTGATCTAAAGATTTTGGACTGTTCGAAAGTAGTGATTTTAACCTATAAAAAAGTAATAAAAGGTTCTAAAAAATAGTAAAAATTGGTCTCAAATTACATTTTAATATGGAGGTCATGTTAAGCAGATTGATAGTTTGGACTTTTAAAAATGCAGATATCGATCCATAGTACAGCCTCATCCGCGCTATGTATAGTACCATAGCCTCTCTCTGGGTCCATTAATATAAAACTTGATATCAAAACTAGACCAGTCTGACTCAATACTGGTACACCTTCTATAAAGAGAAACTGGTACACTCTTTTTTATTGTTATTTTAAATACAGGGCAAAGAGGCTTGAGCAATTGCTCGATACTCCGGCTAGAATATACTACAAGTATGAAGGTACCAGCCCAGCTGGTTCACATAAACCAAACACAGCTGTACCGCAAGCTTGGTACAATGCTCAGCAAGGGGTCAAAAGTGTCGTAACTGAGACTGGTGCTGGTCAATGGGGCAGTGCTTTGTCCTTCGCTTCGAGCCTTTTCGGCCTGAATTGTGAGGTTTGACTTTTGACTTCTTCTCACAGGTTACAGTAACAGTCAGTACCAGTACCAGGTACAAGGTTAATTGGTGATCTTATATAAGGCCATCCTAAATGCTAATATATATCTTTACAAAAACAATATAATGCAACTGCATCCTTTATTTCGTATCAGGTATGGCAGGTACGAGCTTCATATGACCAGAAGCCATACCGTAGACTGATGATGGAGACCTGGGGAGCAAAGGTGCACCCATCTCCCTCAACTGTGACCGAATCGGGTCGAAAACTCCTCGAATCTGACCCGTCAAGCCCTGGAAGCCTTGGCATCGCCATCTCTGAGGCAGTTGAAATTGCCGCAACCAACTCAGACACAAAATACTGCCTTGGCAGTGTTCTCAATCATGTTTTACTGCACCAGACTGTGATAGGTGAAGAGTGTATAAAGCAACTGGAGGCAATAAATGAGAAACCCGATTTGGTTATTGGGTGCACTGGTGGCGGATCCAATTTTGCTGGACTGGCATTCCCTTTAATGAGGGAGAAGATAGAGGGGAGGATGAACCCGGTTTTTCGGGCTGTGGAGCCCACCGCATGCCCATCTCTGACGAAAGGGGTGTATGCATATGATTTCGGGGATACGGCTGGGTTGACACCTTTGATGAAGATGCATACACTTGGTCATGATTTTATTCCCGACCCAATCCATGCTGGTACTGACAATCTGTTGCTTTTGTAATTATTAGTTTTTCTATGCCAATTTTGATAACATGTAAAATCAAGGCTAGTAGTGGTACTGTGCTGGTATGATTAGCCAGTAGCCCGGTAGTTTACTTTGCCATCTCACCAACAACTAGGGGTCTTCATTGGATCCGGTTTTATTTGGTTTTCAACCGAAACAACAAATTTTGAATTAAATGATTCGGTTTTTCACTTTAAATGGTTCAGCTCGGTTGAAGTTTTGAATTAATTTGGTTTTTATTATTTGGTTCAGTTTAAACTCTCTTATATTGGTTCAACCAAACAAATCAAAAGTTACTTGATACTTGAATTTTTTTGGTTTTTCATATTTGGTTCATCTTCATCTCTCTTATTTCTTGACTATTTTAATTCAGTCTTAACCAAACTGACCGTTTGAACCCCCTACCAACAATCGCTTTTCTGGGCTTAAGCAATTTAGGAAATTTGTTTTTTAGGTTACCTTGTAAGAAAATGTAACTGCTAACATACTCTAGTAAAAAAGGAAACTTGATATGCTGATGGCTATAAATAAACTTGTATAATGTTATTTTGTGCTTCTGTTTTTAGTAAAATTTTGTTATTTGCTTCATAGGAGGGCTAAGGTACCATGGGATGGCGCCTCTAATTTCGCATGTTTACGAGCTCGGGCTGATGGAAGCCATTGGAATTCCACAAACTGAGTGCTTCCAAGGTATTATAAACTCGAATTTGATTAAGATTCGCAAAAACCGTGTTATAGAAACTTTTATACTAGCACTTTGTCTTTCTTGATTGAGTGAAAAAAAAAATAGAGCTAAAAGGGATTTACCAGTACTCCAGTAGTAATTATATGGGATGCAAAACAACCCTGTTCATTTTTGTTTTTCCTTCATGTATTTCTTGATAACAATGTTGTAATTTTGAATTGCAGCTGCAATACAATTTGCCCGGACCGAAGGAATCATACCGGCACCTGAACCAACCCATGCAATTGCAGCTACAATCAGGGAAGCATTGGAATGTAAAAAGACCGGAGAAAAGAAGGTGATCGTGATGGCAATGTGCGGCCATGGCCATTTCGATCTAACCTCTTATGAGAAATACTTGAAAGGAAACATGGTCGACCTCGCTCACTCACCGGAGAAATTGAAGGCATCTCTTGCTGGAGTTCCTCAAGTTAAATTCTGAATTTCCATGTTGATAATGCTTCTAGGTGTCAAGGGGTGAAATCAGAGAACTGAGAAAATTGAGAAATTTTCATTTTATGAGAGGACTATAACAATAAGTTTTGCTAAAGTAAAAAAATTTAAAAGACAAAAATAAAAATAAAAACTTTTTTACTTGTATGGAGGACTTAGCCTCCTCCTGGCCTGCCCTCTGTCCACCTAAGTTATTTGCCATCTATTAAATAAAAAAATATATATAGTTCCTAATAATAAAGATATTAGAAAATCTATATAATATGTCCGCTTATTATTGTAACAATTATATAATTTCTCTTCACCATTTGTCCCTTTGAATAAATGTTATAAAAGATGATGTTAGGAAGAACAAAGGTGCAATTGCTCCAGCTGTCAGCTGTGGTTTTGAGAATTCATATCTCAGACTCAAATTTTGGTTTGTCTAATTTAAGTGTTTTGATTACTGAAGTAAATTTGTGCAGTCATGTCGTATTAAACGTAATTAATATGTTGTGATTTTGATTATGTGTCATGTTGTATCTTGATAAAAAAAAATGTCGTAATTAATACATTGTAATTTTAATTATGTGTCATGTCGTATCTTGATAAAAAAAAATAGAAGCGAATTATGATATATAAATAGTTACGACACATTAGTCACGTCATGATGACTCGTTTAGTCACGTGTAATTATTTTTTCTTCATAATTAAAGTTAGTGCCTGCCAACGAATTTTTAGGTCTATTGTTAAACTGAATCTGAAAATCCTTCAGGTATTGACATGCCACGTGGCGAGCTCTTTGATCCTCACGTGTCTCTCCTCTGCGCCGACGCTTGTCAGTTGTCAGCGACTCACCCATCTTTTTTCTTTGAAAATTTTCAAATTTGTTTAAAATTCACATCCAGACAAAATATAATTTTGGATCGTACTGTGTTCGTGATCATGTGAATTTTATTTTATATCAGTCGTGGTAAGAAAGCTTGTAGCTTGTGCTTGTGCTTGTGCTTGGATCCTGATTTCTATGTAACTCGTTCGCTAATGTTACTGTGGATTGAGTTGTTACCGACTTAACTTGTTATTAACTAAATCTCAATCAAAATTAAATGTGTTCAAGTTGACATCTAATTCAACTAACTATGAATTTGTTTGTCTATTTCAATTCCAAAATGTTATAAAAATTATATTTATTTTTAAAACAGATCTAATGAATCAACTCCTGATGATTATAATCTGAAATTTCAACTCGTACTCCTAATCCCAATTTAGTTCAACTCGCTCAATTGCTAAATTACAAGCTAACCCAGCTCATTGCCACCCCTAATTTGTGATTAAGACAATTCACGGATCGCATCATTTTTGCATCAATAATGAAAATATTTCCTATTTTCATGCAATATGAAAATAACCTTCATACAACGAAGTTTGATTTTGAGGATGCCAAATATGAGCAACCAAATTTAATTTTGGGTTCAATTGTGCCACCATAAGTGAACAAATAAATTAAAAAAAAAAAAAAAAAGTTGCAGTTCTTACAAGGAAAACCATGAACCCAAAAAAAAAAAAAATGATGCACGCACATTTTTTTTTATTCTTTTTCAAATATCATCACAAAAGTAACATAAATGAAATCAGCCTTAAAATACCACCTAAAAACTACATAGACCAAACAACAATTAAACAAATAGAAATAGTTTATGCTTCCTATAAGCAGATGTTACATCATTACAAGATCTGATTCCTCCTCATTGGTTACAATTTCTCATTTAAATGATCAAATAAATAGCTTTTTAATGTAGACTACAACTTGCTTATTTACGGGCTGGATTATTTTGACCCTGAACTGGTACATGACTTGTAGGCGGTGTGGATCCATAAGGCACCGACCCGTAATGTTGTGGCGGTACCTGTTGAATTGGTGCTTGTACCATCCCGTAAGAATTAGTTGGTACTTGAGGGGGTCCATATAGGTACTGTGCTGATCCATATAAATTTTGAGGTACCTGTGTAATGGAAAAAATACCAAAGAAATAAGCAACCAATCTAATACCTGATCTCAATATGTACAAATCAGGTATTGTCCCATGAAACAAGGGTTAAACTAGAATGAGAAGTTTGCCTTACAAAAATATAGTAATTGTTCAGGCACAAGGCCGGGTCTACGTATAACCATTATGTATATTGAAATTTAATTGATTTGAAATGGTAAAGTTTTTATATAGTTCAGGCCCTCTCATGAAATGCTAGAAATGCTAAATGTGTGCTTGTATCGTAGTGGTTAGAATTCCATTTAGTGATTGTAGAGACTTGGGTTCAAATCCCAGTGACAACACATTATTTATTTTCACATATTATGCATTTTACGTTTTAGCCCCCCCCCCCCCCAAATTTTCTAGTTCCGCCCCTGTGCAGGCTCACATGTGATAATACAGATAAAAAAATAAAATAAAATCCAACTGTAGGTTTTGGTCCTGGTAATGAACCAGCATGACTTCTACAAAGGATGTGTCGTGTCAGGTCACAGTATATTCCAACCAGCTAATATTAAAATTCCAGTTAAAAGAGGTAACCAACCTGTGTTGTTCCGTAGAACGACTGAGGTGCCTGTCCGGTACCGTAAAGAGCGAGATGTGCCTGTGCCGGTCCATACGGTGATGAACCCTGAGCCGGGTTTGGAGTAGGATTAGGGTTAGTGTTAGTGTTAGGGCTAGGGCTAGGGTTGTTTCCAGTATTAGCCCGAGGAGGGATGGTACCTGTTGGGTTTCCACTGTACGGTACAGTCTGACCACCTTGCATGACCTGTCCCTGTTTACAGTAAAATGGCAAATAAGCATCTTTTGAAAAGAAAACAAATGTGAAATTAAATGAGAAAAAAAAAAAAATAATAGGCATTATCTTGATGTCATCCTGTCCCAATAAATGCTAAACATGCATACCTGAGCTGGTGTATTATTCTCTTTCTGAGCAGGCATAGTACCATAAGCAGTGCCTACAATAAAAATCAAACATTTTAATGTCAGGTCATATTAAGTAACTGATCATGTTTTCAGTATTACACTTGTACTGAAATGTACAAAATATACTGGGAGCCTATTTTTGCTATTTTGCTTTTTAAAATGCTAATTTTTCAGTAATAACAAGGTTGAATGATCAAAAGGTTAAGGTAGTGAAAAGCTGATTTCTTGTAATATAGTACCAGTAGCATTTGCCAGCTCAGCACGGAGGTTTTCCAATTCTTGCACCATAGCCACATAGTTCTTCTCCATTAGTTGCAAAGATTCGTAGTGGTCAAGTCGGAGCTTCCTTTCGTACTCATATGTACCTCTACAATATACATTTCAATAAATTTCAGTTGCTTTCAATGGGAATACTGGTACGACCTGACCGTGATGGTACCATAACATTCAATTGTGCAATTATGTCTAGGAAAGCCCTGATCAATATTCAAGCAGTTAAATCTCAGTTAAAATCAATTGGCCTTTCAATTAAATAAAATGATCCACCAGAGTCTATTCATGTTACTAATCTGCGCAAAACTTAAACAGTTAAAATGAAATACATTTTTCAGTCAAGAAATCATTTTTTACTCTCTGATGTTTTTTTGTTTATTTGGTAACCCAATGTTTAGTCAGGCTTATTTGAGGTCGATTGATAATCGACATGCTACAAAGGGGCGAATGGACTTACATAACTTTACAACCCAGATCATATAATTAATTAATCAATCAATTTTATTTGATTATTGTCTAAGAGTAAGGCTATGGTACTATGCATAGCGCAGATTGGTCTGTACTACGGATCAATATTTTCGTTTTCAAAGTCCAAATAGTCGATTTGAACCATTCAACATGATCTCCATATGAAAATGTACTTGCAATCAAAATTTTACATTTTTTAAAAAAATTTACTATTTTTTTAAAAGGTAGAAAATCACTACTTTTGAATGGTCTAGAATTTTTAGATCAAGTGATTTTCTACCTATCTAAAAAAATAGTAAAAAAAAAAAATACTACATGTACATTTTTAGTTGAAATAGTTGAAATGAAATACCTATTTCAGTAAAGAAATCATATTTTACTCTCTAATGTCTTTTGTTCATTTGGTCACGGATGTTTAGTCAGGCTAAGCTGGATTGATAAATTGATATGCTAAGGAGGAACGAATACCTTTGATAACTTTACAACCTAATGAGTGAGGCTATGGTACTATGCATAGCGCATATCGTTCCGTACTATACATCAATATCTCAATTTTCAAAGTCAAAACTGTCAATCTGAACCCGTTCAACATAATCTCCACATGAAAATGTACTTGTAGATCGAATTTTACATTTTTTAGAATTTTATTACTATATTTTTAGATAGGTAGAAAATCACTTAAATTAAAGAATTTTAAAGTCATGATTTTCTAAAGTAGTGAAAATGTACTTGTAGACCATTCTAATGTAGTGATTTTCTACCTATCTAAAAAGAATAGTAAAACAATTCTCAAAAATATAAAACTTAGTCTGCAGGTACATTTCCATATGGAGATCATGTTGAACGGTTCAGATAGACTATTTGCACTTTGAAAACGAAGATACTGATCCATAGTATGGAACAATCTGCACTATGCATAGTACCATAGTCTCACTCGCAGTCATATAATTAATTAATCAATCAATTTTATTTGATTATTGACTAAGACACAAGTTACCTGAACTGCTGGTACTCATGTCTTAGAGAATCCAATTCAGACATTAGAGCTGGCATTTGTTGTACATCACCAATGGCTCTCTGTAAATCCTGGCTCATACTCTGCACCTTAGCAATTAAATCCTGCCTGACAGCTACCAAATTCTGGGCCTCGGCATGGGCCTTTTGAAGGTCTGTTTTGACATTCTCAGAAGACTTTAATTCGGCCTCCATTTTATTTATTTTTTCAATCATGACCCTCAGCTGTTGATCCTCGTCACCCCTCGCAGCATCTGTGTGTGCCTGAGTGGATTCAAAGTTGTTTTTTTTTTGAGTGGATTCAAAGTTGTTAGCATCAAGTGAAATTAGATCTCGGATCTCAGTGCAGCTATTGCCACACTAACAATTTGTGCTTATCTTGGGACAATAGACAAACTATCAAATTCAGATACTAAAGCTGGAATGTCAATAAGTGAAGATAACACGCACATAAGGATAACTAATGCATCACATGTTGATAGATTTAGTGATAAACTGGATAAGCAAGCAATTAAGACAATTCATGATCTTCATTTTCATCATATAAGGCATAAGAGAGATGCTACTATTTTCAAAAACTCTCGCAGAGATCAAAAGCAAGCTGTGTCAGAGTTTAAATAAGAATGTTTGCTTCCTCTAGCGTGATTTGAATTAGAAACCTTTTATTTTTGTTTTTTTTATGTTGGCTATTTTCTTTGATTTCCTTACAAATAACTGTTTCACTTGGGTCAAGTCTTTCTTGAGCCTTATTGGATACCTTATTCCTACTTGGTTCTAAGAGGGGCCTGAGACTTATCATTTGTTTGCTCACAAAAGAAAGAACATTTATTCATTAACCAAACTCTCAGTTAGAGTGATATTTTCGGCAGTATTTATTCACACCTGAGTCCGTATCCTCTGAGATATCTCAAACTTTCATTATCTAAGGCCGGGCCAAATATTTTTCAGTGCGTATTCAGTATGCAGGAGGGTCAGTATTTTTGACCGGTCCGGATTTACCACAGATCAATTCAAAATTTGATATATCGATGCGAATTCATTCATACCTGCGCTATAACATAATTGATATAATTCCTAGACCGAAAAAACCAACAGAAGAACCCATACCAAAGCATGTCCCGTCTTACCTGGATAATTTGCAATTCATGCTGAGCAGCAGCCAGCTCGCGCCTTAAAGAATGGTGTGAATTGTGAAGTTTCTGATTTTCTATGGCCAGCTTCTGTATCTCCACGTGTTGCAGATCAAGTTTCCTCTCTAGGTCAAAAGGAAAGGGGCCAGGTGGTGGGCGGATACCAAGTCCCGGACCAAACGGGTCCAGGTGTTGCAACAAACCCGGATCCTGGGGAGGCCGGTGTTGGTGTTGGTGTTGGTATTGGTATTGTTGCAGAGGCATTCGGCCCTTACTTGCCATTAGGCAAGCCTGATCAAATCTAAAAATGATTAAAGATTCAAAAAGTATTAATTAAAAAGACTTCATTGCATGAAAAGAATGTTTTACGAATGGAATATAATTCAGAGGAAATTCTAAGCAAGAAATTTATAACGGAAAAGGCATTTGAAGTTGATATATGATGCAGTAACTTTTGTGAATTTTAGTCTCAATTTAATTCTGATTTCAGTTCAATTTTGAATAAAATAGATGTCAGGATGTGCATCTTTCAGCATAGTCCTTTACCAGTAACCTAACAAACTCCATAATTCTAAAACAACCTAACCAATTTTCCAGTCCAGCAACTGTCCATTATAAAATATGTCAAAATTGACTGTCCATTATAAAATATGTCAAAATTGAGGGGCAAGAACAGCATGTAATAAAAAAAAAAATATGCACATAAGATTTCAAATTGGGAACAAAAACTTGTTAAACAAGTAAATAAGCCTAGAAGTTACTGGTAAATGCAAACAGGCCAACCTGGACCTTTTTTCAACAAAATAAATATGCAGTAGCTTTTGTCAATTTGTCTTAATTTAATTCTGATTTTAGTTCAATCTTGAATAAAATAAATGCAAATATATGGATCTTTTAGCATAGTCCTTTACCAGTAACCTATCAAAATTCATATTCTAAAACAATCTAACCAATTTTTCAGTCCAGCAACTATACATTAAAAATATGTTAAAATTGAGGGGCAAGAACAACAGGTAACCCAAAAAAGAAAAAAAACAAATACACACTCAAGGTTTCAAATTGGGAACAAAAACTTGTTAAACAAGTATATAACCCTTAAAGTTAAACAATAAAAAAAAAAAAAAAAATTCTGAGAGAGAGAGAGAGTACCAAAGTAGGAAGTATGAGAAACAAGTCGTCGTAGAAGTAGTAGTATTAGGTTTTCCAAGCGAAAACCTTCGTCTCTCAAACCTCGGAGTTTAGGGAAGTAATTGCTTGGATTTCAGAAATGAAGAAAATGATTCCTATCCTGCTCTTTTCCCGGAAAAGTGAGCAGCGGAAGAGGAATTTGGGAGCGCACCGTCGGCTTTCGCCTTCTCGGTCTCGGTCTCGGGCAGATAAGATAAGCGGTCAGATTAGCTCCGGTCTGATCTTTCGTTCTTCGTTAGGTCGAGCAACTTAGGTCGATGAATACTGAATAGAATAGGGTGTAAACGAAGAGAACATCTGTCCAATCTACCATCCGACCTGTTTTAAGATCCGTGCACTTTGTTTCAATACCTGTGCGCATTGCTTCAAGATTCGTGCCCATCTGGCACGCATGAATCGGATCAAACGGTAGAGAAGTCTAAAATGAACTCTTTCACTCTCTGCTGAGTGCTGACGAGCTGTGAACATGACCACACCGATTCTATTTCGGAGGAGACTTTCTCACTTTCCTCCTCTCTTTCTCTTCGCCTTCTCCAAAATTTTGTTTCCTTTAATTAATTTCCACGAGGGAGTCAAAAATATCGAATTGGTTTAAATTCATTAACTAATTTGATAATCGATAAAAAAACAAGGCATTAACTTATACTTTCTAATATTTTAACTTCTAATTTCAAATACTCTAACTTATAATTATAATTACCAATCAAAATTCAACAATTTTATTTCAATTTTAATCCTAAATTTAACACAAATTACAAATCGAATAATCAGAAGTGGGGGCAAAAAAATTTTAGGAGGGACAAAGCTGGTCGGGATCGATAGATCTCCACTAAAACTCAAAATCCAGTGGAGCAGCTGTTCCTTTGAGACCATGTAGGTCCACCCTTGTTGAAGTGAATTCACATCCCTCTCTCTACGTCTCCTGCCTCTTCTCCGCACATTGCTCTTCGCGCCCTTGGATTTTGTGTCATGCCGTAATTAAGTCAATTTTTCACGTGTTATGTTGTGATTAAAATATCGAGAGTTAGTTATGCCACGCAAAAAGTCATACCACACAAGTTACACCATGAGCAAGTCGTTTCGTGTTTAAATGTGTCGTAACCGGTCGTGTTAGTCACATTTTATCAAATTTGACTATTTTTTGTAATTTAGTTATGCCACGCAAAAAATCATACCACACAAGTTACACCATGAGCAAGTTGTTTCGTGTTTAAATGTGTCGTAACCGGTCGTGTTAGTCACATTTTATCAAATTTGACTATTTTTTGTAATTTAGTTATGCTACGCAAAAAGTCATACCGCACAAGTTACACCATGAGCAAGTTGTTTCGTGTTTAAATGTGCTGTAACCGGTCATGTTAGTCACATTTTATCAAATTTGACTATTTTTTGTAATTTAAATTTGTTTATTGAAAAAAATCGTAAAAATATCCAAAAAAATATATTAAATAATTATTTGAAATATTAAATGAAGAATTAATGTTAGAAAAAAAAATGTGTTTGTGACTAAATGTAACGTGTTTTCTATGCCGCATTGTATCGTGATCAAAGTGATTCAGTGTCGTGTCCAATGCGATTATGTGCCGTGCCATGTCATTTTTGTCAATAATTGATCATGATACATAATACGCTAGTCACATGACGTAATAGACACATGATACACTAGTCATATGACGTAACAGACACACATGTCGTGTCGTTCCGTGATAGAGCTAGTTTTGACGTGCCATTTTTTCCACTCTAAATACCATCTGCTCTGTTTTGTTGACGGTTATACATACACTGACACACGCAGAGCACAAATTTTGTTAATTTGAAATCGCGCGCTTGTTTTGTCCTTTAGCTGAGTGTAGCAGAGAGCCGTCGACTGAGCTGTGAACATGCCTACCTACAGCGATTCTATTTTTGACGAGATTTCCTCACCTCCGTCGACTAATCTCACGACCTCGATCCTCAAGCGCCACCTCCAAATCCTCAATTCGCAGTAGAGTACCTAACCCAGACATGCATGCGGGCTTCCTTAATTCTGAACCAAAGCATTAATTAATGTCGATGCAAAGCTATATATGCCACTTGAAATTCACCTAATTGCGGTCCCAGCTTGTCAGACCCTTCTTCCCCTTCTCATTTCCCTTCGTTCAACTTAAATTGGACTCAAAATCAGCCAAAGTCATCCTAATATAAAAAAAATTAATTTTATAAGACAGTGATCCTAATATCAAAAATTCAAATCCAATAATTATTGCACTGACTAGACTATCAAACTTACAAGACAATCTTAAGATAGCGGATAGCAATTAGTTCATTCTGTACAGTCTTTTTGTAATTTTCCTTTTATTTAACTGGGAAAATGGCATGGCAGACCCGGCTCCATCACAGAACGACATAATAATGATATGAAACGGCACAACATGCATGTCGGTTACGTGTCGTGATTCGCGTGTCCCGTGTCATGGTCATCTTTAGAAAATTCAGTACAACATGTTACATGAAAAATCTAATCACAGCATGACACATGGTCACACGTAATAATTAGAACATTTAGATATTGACCAAATGATGAATCTTGAATAAACTAACTTAAATTATAATCAAATTATTACACGAATCACGTTTGGACAAGGCGTGACTCACGTAGCATAATCATTCGTGTACCGTGACTATCTCTTTACATTTTAATCAGAGCACATCGTGTTTTTTCCACTCTACCAATGGATAGCGACATGCATCGTAATATTTGGGGTTTTATCCTTTTTTAACTTAAGTTTTGATGCAAGTTTTATTTTTTCAGTACCAAAATTTTTTATAAACCATAATTAAAAAATAATAATTTTAAAAAACCAACATGATTACTTTGTTTTTTAGAAAAACTGTAAGAAATGAAATATCATTTTCATAACATTAATTTTTTTTTCGGACTGAAATGTCAATTCAGTTCGAGGTAGTTTTATAGACTTTTCAGCAAAATTGGTGTGGCCGTTAGTGTAACACCTACGGACTGAAATGTCATTTCAGTCCACATTTTTTTAGGGCGGACTAAATTGCCATTTCAGTCCATTATATATATATTTTTTATTTAGAGTTTGTTTATAAATACCCTTCTTCTCCCTCCAGAGAATGTCGCGGGATGAAAAAAAATAAACTTAGTGGGACTGAAATGCCATTTCAGTTCAGAGGTTTTTTTGGATTTTTTGTGGTTGTCTTTTTTAAAAGCTGTAAAACCAACACGGACTGAATTGTCATTTCAGTCCGAAAAAAATGGGGGGCTGAAATGGCATTTCAGTTCTTATAATTTTTGTAAAAAAAAAATAATTATGCTGGTTTTCTAAAAAAAATTTAATTATGGTTTATAAAAAAATCCAGTATTTCTTTCCGGTACCAATATCTTTTATTTCCAATATGTTTGGATGAGAGCTAGAATAGCAAGAATAGCAAGAATAGCAAAATTTAAGAATAATAAATAAGAATAGAGAAAAAAATAGTGATTTTTAGATTAGTGTGAAAATAGTGTTATTCGGATTAGTAAAAATGTTGTTTGGATTATACATGTAGAATAGTGAATAACTTGTAACCAATAAAGAATAGTGTGAACAAGGTGTTATTTAAGAGAAAAAATAGGCAAGTGAGATCTCAAACAAATTGTCACGACATAGAGATACCAAAAGTAATATCAAATTTGTTTTTTCGGAACTGTGTTGGTGGAAATCCAAAAATAAATTATTTTTTCCTCTCTCACATTTTTGAATAATAATTATTCTAACTATTTTGAATAACAAAATATTATTTGAATGCGCGTTGTTATTTCAAATAGCTTTTCTTTTTTTTTCTTTTTTTTTTGGGTTGGTTCTTAATAGCTTTTATTCTTGTCATCCAAACGGCCTCCCAGCCATTTTTATTAATATCCCTAAAAAAAAACTTAATTTTAAAAATGCCCATGTGTGCAACTTTTTTTTAAATATGCCCTGACCGCCTGGACTTCGGATGGCCCAAAAACCCTGTGAGGCGCCAGCCCCTGGGGCGCCCCATAAGGCAAGTGAGGCGCCAGCCCCCAGGACGCCCCATGGTGTTTTTTTTTTTTTTTTTATCATTTGGTTGAGCAAATACGCACTCAATCTCTAATCCCTCAAACTTATTTTATTTTTTATGTATATGTATATGTATGTGTGTATGTGTGTATGTATATATTATACATATATTATAAAAACCATAATAAATGCCAAGTTCTTAATGTTATGTATGTGGGCCTGATTCTAGGAGTATGCGGGGGGTGGCAGGGGGGCGGCAGCCCCCTGCGAGTGGTGTCTGAGGCTACGAAGCACGTTTATCTCGGAGAATTTTATTTTCAGAGAAGTCAATTGCATGAAAATCCTTTAACCGACGGTCCAGATTAGTCAAATAACCCATTAAGACGTGCGGTCCAGATTAATCCGTTTTTCTTCACAAAATTCTTCAAATCAAAATACTAAGATCTATATAAAAAAAAAAAAAAAACACCATGGGGCGCCCTAAGGGCTGGCGCCTCACTTGCCTTATGGGGCGCCCCAGGGGCTGGCGCCTCACAGGGTTTTTGGGCCACCCGAAGTTCAGACGGTCAGGGCATATTTAAAAAAAAGTTGCACACAGGGGCATTTTTAAAATTAAGTTTTTTTTTAGGGATATTAATAAAAATGGCCGTCATCCAAACATAGCTGACCTGTAATGTAGGGTTTATTTTCAGGTACCAATGTTAATGAAAAAAAAAAAAAACTAAAACCCTCCCTCCCTCCCTCCGTCCCCTTGGCCTCCTCTGTCTCCCCCGTTGGTTAACAATGTCGAACAACAATCTCGAAGGGAAAGGGGAAGGGGAAGGGGAAGGGGAAGGGGAAGGGGAAGGGGAAGGGGAAGGGGAAGGAGTCGACCGGCTTTCCCAACTTCCCGAGCCGCTCCTCCTCCTGATTCTCTCTTTTCTTCCCACCAAATTTGCTGTGCGTACATCCCTCGTCGCTCGCTGCTTCCGCCATCTCTGGACCGCCTCCCCCTCCTTTGAGCTGGACTGCTACGACTTCCCCCCAGGTCGCCGCTTCAACGACGCAACCTCCCGCTGTCTCCGTCTTCGCGATCCTTCTGCTCCACTACTCAGATTTTCTCTCAACACAGAGAACACACCTTTGTTGATGAAACGCCTCCCAAATTGGCTCAAGCGTGCTCATTCGCTAGGTATGCGAGATCTCTCTCTTCATATCCATTGTAATACCCTTGAGTTAGTTTTCCCACTTATCCTATCCTTTGGATCTCTTCGCTCTCTTCAGATCAATGTTCTTCCCTTATTTTTGTCATCATTTGAACCTGTTCTTCCCCCTACCTTCCCCCTAACTCAACTCAAATACCTCTACATTAAAGCAATGTCTAATTATGCCTTAAAAACTTTCATCATGGAACAAACAAGTTTGGAATATTTATGCATTGAGAAACCTACCCGTGATACTCTTGATCTGTCTTCGCAGTCGCTGAAGATTCTGAAATTAAGCTTTGAATCAACAAGTTCTAAGATTTGTCTATTCTTCCCTAAACTTGAATTTCTCGACTTGAGTATCTGCTTGTCTGATGATGAACCATACCAATTTTAATGAGAGATGCCTGAATTGAGAAAGGCATCGGTTGAAATCTCATCACTGATGGAAGAGAGTGTGCCGGTTTTACGAGACATTTTCAAAACTGTTTCAAATGTGTCGGAGTTGACTCTTCAAATTGGGGAATCTCGCCCAATGTGGTATTTTCCTGGATCAACCCATTGGCGGAAGCAGGTAAGTTGTTTTTTACACTAGTTTAATTTGCTCTTTATATAGTAAATTGGATGTATATGCTAGGATATAAGGGCAAAATGATATTGGTAACACACTCATTATCCTCTTAGAAGTTTTAAGAAGAATGTTCAATACCAAATTATAATCTCCTTGCATTTTTAGTTTCTGTCGTTGGATTTTATCGTTGCATTTTATCATTGATTTCTATGTTAGTTGATTTGGACTTGATAAGGTATGTATTGAACCACTTGTGTCGCTCAAATTACTTAGTTGCTGAATAAATCCTTGCATTAAAGGATAAAATGAGATATCTGACTACCCAATAAAGGTCATAGTTGAATTAATTCACTTAAATAGCCAAAAAATCTAGAATACAAAAAAGGACTTGTTACTGTGTTACTTTCTGCTGGTTCTTTGAAGTAGAATTGGAGGAATGGGTATTTTTTTTTTACTTCATGGAATAACATCATAACCACCACTTATGTAGGCTATACTTAAACCCTAAATTTAATATGCAGTTGGTTGGGCACCATGTTTTTTAGAATAGCAAAATGATCTGAAGAATGTGCGTCCAAATTATGCTTGTATTATTCTTTTTCACTACCTTGTTATGCTTGTACTGTATTACCAGATAGATAATTATTAGAATTTAGTATGCTTTTCATATTTTCCTAAAGAAAGATGCTGGTATAGTATTTTGTCTGATATTATACCAAGTACATCATTACTTAGAGGGGTTTCTGGCATCTAAGCCTCTGCATCTTTATCTGAAACCCACAATATTGCAAGTAAATTGTTGACATGGCATTGAGAAACAATGTTTAGGCTATTTTGTGAATAAACAGTCAGTTTTGAATACTTAATATACTTGAAAGTGCACCCACAATCCATAATATGTGTTGCATTTAGAAGTTAGAATCCCAATTTTTTAATATATATCAATTCTCAAATCTGATATTTGTGTTTATATCTTAATTTTATCTCTATGGTTTCTGTTAACATTAATTATTGTACATGTAGATTTGATTTAGTTTGGGTCTAATTGGAACTGATATCTTTGTAGAATGGCTTTGATCTATTTCACCCGTTGGTGGAACCAGGTAAAGATATGTTGATGTTTCCTAATTTGAGAAGTCTGAAACTCTCAATGTGCTTCTACGGAAATGCCTTACAAGACCTAATTTGTTTGCTTCATCATTCCCCTGTTATTGATTCTCTACACCTAATTCATGTGGTAATATTACTTGTTCAATTTGCTAAATTTCTCTTGTATTCTGTGTTTTTTGTATTTAGAGGTAATGCCACTTTTTTTGCCCACCCCCAATCAAAAAGGAAAATAAGAACATAAAAAGACGCTTTGATATGAATAAAAACACAGGGGGGGGTAAGTAAGCTTTAATATGTTATTGTTTAATATGAATAAAAACAATAATTTGGTGGATATAGTATTTACTATTTACCCCTTCAATGAAACTGCACAAAATAGGAGCACACAATCAGTAGCTCTTTCATAACGACATCATGCTTGTGTGGTACGTGTCACATAATAACATAACTATGTTATATTATATAATAGGAGGGACCGTCTAACTATCAACGGACGCTTTGGTTGCGTGAAGCTTGGCATTCTAAACTCCCACTGAACTCTGAAGGCAACCGAAACTATGCACATTTTTCAGACCTTCAGACAGGTCATAAGAAAAGCCAAGTTATCAAGTTGCTGTCCAGTAAAAAGTCATCCAAGAGGCAGAAAACATGATATCACTTGTCATTTCATCCGAAAGATCGGTACAGTTTGATGTAATTCGCTATTTTTTTGTTTTTGATCTTTTTACAGATCACTTGTGGGTTACATGCCAGTGCTCAGCCAGATAACTAAACTATGATACCAAATCAGCTTAATGTACCTTGTTAAGTTGATATTTTTTTTAATGGAACATTATTTGAACATTAGTACCATAATTCTTGTAATCAAATGCTGATGCTTCCACTCTGGGAACAAAACTTAAAATCTACTATAAGTTTCTTCATATGTTGAGGGTTCAAACAAAAGGAAGTGTTAAATCTGATATTCACATAAATATGTACGTAACATGAATATGCTGAAAGCTGAAACTTTGTTTTCTTTTAGTAATTAATTGCTGATTGGTCATTTACTCTGTCCAATTGTAATTGAAATGAATTATTTGTAAAAGCAACTGTTTTTAAAGTCATTCAGAAGTGAATAATAGCAAATAACCAACTTTAATTTACAAACCTGACTTCATGTGCCCGAACAAAAGCTTCTCAAAATATCAACTATATAATGTATCAATTTTAAACATTCGACACAATGATCCTTGATTAACCAATGTGTTTTTCTCTGTACTTCTCTTTCAACAAAAAAACATTTATTATTTGTGCATTTGCTCTCCATATAGTCCCTGAAAATGGAAAAAAATAAATTACAAGTCAGCAGTTACAGGATAATTAAACTTCACTAGAATTTCAAAATGAAAAAAAAAAAATGATCAAACCTTTTCTTGTCAGTCATTGCCAGCAATCACTGGTATTATACGTACCACGGTACCAGTGAATGCATTAAAATTAATTATAAATCTTAGAAGAGGCAAACATCATACAAATTTTGAAATTAATTTTTACTGTACATACAAGATGGGGTATTAATTTTTTACTTTAATTTGAACCAAGATAGGGCAAATTTGACAAATTAACAAATGGTTAAGAAAATTGACCGCTTGACAATGATAAAACTTTTGACCACTTGTCTGTTAGGGGTGAAAACGGGTCGGATATTATCCGACCGAATTTGGATTCGTATTTGAATTTTTCGGATTCGGATAGTCGGATACGGATAATTTGCGGATACGAATACGGATACGGATACGAATTCGGTTTTAATTTCGGAAGCGAATACGGATACGGATAATTCAAATCCAGATAGGTTGATTTTTCGGATATCCGAATTTTTCATTTTTCGGATATATTTTTCGGATAATCGGATAATTTTTCAGATAATTTTTTGGATATCCGGATTTTTGAATTTTTCGGATAATTTTTCGAATATTCGGATACAGGTGGAGTCCGCCTGTAATAGAAATAGAGAGAGGAGAATTAAGAGGTGGGATCTATGTGGCCATCCATGAGTGAAAAGTCCTGTCATGAGACTCCATCATCATTCAAACAACATCTTGAATTTTTATTTCTCTCATTAAGTTAAATCTTAGGTTTAAAAATCCATAATAAATTTTCAAAAATACTAATAATCATTTTTTTAATTATTTTCTCATTTAATTAATTGAGTTTTGATGTAATTTATTGTTTATGATGGGTCATTTTATTTTTATTAAATAACACATTAGTTAATTAGTTTTGTTCTGATTTCAAATGTGGATACTTGTTGTTTTACAATTAAAAATTTTAATTCACTCCACTGATGTTATACAATCTTGTTGTAATATATATATCCGAATTAGAAATTTGATTTATATCCGTATTCGTATTTGTATTCGACTAATATTCGATTCGTATTCGATTAATATCCGATCCGTATTCATATCCGATTAATATCCGATTCGTATCCGTATCCGGAAAATCAAAACTGATACGAATATGGTTTTATCACTATCCGATCCGTATTCGATCCGTTTTCACCCCTATAAATGTCTGTACAGTGAATGTTAGAAATGAAAGTATCATACAAATTTGATTAATTTTTTGACCATTTGTATGCACCCCTGAATACATTAATTTCTACTTTAATTTGAACCAAGATGGGGCAATTATCATACAATGGCTCCTCTTTCAAGCCATTGAAAATTGCATGCATTTGTACTCGTAAAAAGGAAGAAATCATATGAATCCGAACCATTTAATTTATAAGAATAAATTAATTGTATATTATATCTTAACATTATATTTACGAGCAACACATGTTTCGCAAACGTGCAAATATTTAAATTAAGAAAAGGAAAGAAGAGATAGATAATCTAGTGTACATATTCAAACTTTGTTTCTCAATCCCATATAAAATTGGTTGAAAGATTTTTAGCTAATATATGTACTTTTTTTTTTTCAAATATATAAAAAAAAAGTAAAAAAAATAAAAAAAATAAAATTTGATCACATACAGTTTTTTTATAAATAAATAACATTTGGCAGTTTAGATTAATAGTTTGAATACGAAAACAATAGTGCTATAAAACCAGGATTTGAAGGTAGCACTGTTGAATTTCTGCTAATGAAGGGTTTGAACTTGCAGCTAGTTAGATGAATACGAAACTAAAATTTTGCTTTTATTATATTTCTAGAGTTTCATGGGACTTTCTGAATTTTTTTTTATTTATTTTGCATTTTTTTTTCTGATTTTCTTGACAAGTGGGGACTCCATTGTCAGTCTCCGTATCTATTAGTAGCCATTAGGTTTTGATATTAATCAATATCAATGCATATCTCTTTGAGATCCATGCATGTGAATCAGAATTAGTGTTGGCCAGATAAGATTTAGGATTCATGAACTTTTTTTGCATCCTTTCTTGGTGTTCTTCTATTGATTGGTATGATTTTCTTAAATCTAAGGGTTTATTAAATTTACTTAGGGTTCATAAGAGAGGGGCACATTTGCGTTCAAATACATTTTAGATTGTTTGAATCCATTTTATGCGTATCGACACATATAATGCAAACAAACTAAATTTAATCATAGTTATCATTCTAAACTAATACTATCACGTATTTAACAAAATTATTTTATATAGTTCATTTTACAAAACAATTTTGAAATTTTATGTATTTAAATAATTATGTGTAATTTAAGATGAAGATTGTTAAGTTAATAGTATTAAATATAGTAATTGGTTATTTGATTTTCTCTAATAACTTAATATCAAAACTTTAAAAACCAGCTAAAAATAATGTTTTTTATATTTAAAATCTATATTTTTATTTAATAAATAAAGCTCTTAAATAGAACCCGCTAAAATGAAATACGTTTGTGCTCTTTAAAAAAAGAGAGAGAAACAATGATGCATAAATATTAATAGTTAAGCATTTGACATTATCATTAAAAATGCATGCCACATAAACAAATAGTTGTGTACTCACACTTTTATAGTTTTATCAATTATATGGGTTCAATAGTGATGAGTTCATGATATTCCTATGCAACAACCTTTTCAAATATTAATTCATTCAGTTCATCGAATTATGAAAAATTTTCAATATATAGTCACGTTTTGCATACACAAACTAATTTAACTTAATTTTCCAGCCCTATATATTTTAATTAATGGGAATGAGAAGCTATTTTTTTCTTCTATTACCTACCTTTTTTTTCATTTTCTTTCTCAGTGTTTCATGTTTTTATAAACTATACTAAAAGAGTCACGGGGATGCAATCCTATCAGCACTAAAGCACCGAATTCTATTGGAACTCTGCAGTTAAGTTTACTTTAGCAGAAGTAGTACTATGATGGATGACTTTCTAGAAAGTCTCTGTGTTGCATTTTTGTAATAGATGTGGCGAACCAACATAAAATGTAGATTTGTTATGGAAATAAAAACTTTCTGAAAGTTTGTGATTCTGATTAGGTTTTATTTCTAGTCTATCACAACTTGTTTGGAACTAAAAACTTAGTTGTTGTTTAATATTAAAGGACGCTAATAACAATCCCCGTAGCCTCCACCCCGCATTTATCCCCGCAGATACTACAAAAAAAAACATGGGGGACCACTCAATCATTAATGAGCGTTTAAAATACTGCGGGTATTTAACTTGAAGCATCAAAGTATTTACTTTGAATTTGTCAGGTATTAAACCCTCTGCAATGATCTCTATTTATGAAAGAATAAATCAATCCATTAATTGTCCTCGCACAAAATTTCATTTTTTTTAATCGTCCCCGCACAACTGGGAACCATTAAACATGGGGGGACTGCTCAATCATTATCGAGCATTTAAAAAACTATTAGTATTTAACTTGAAGCATCAAAGTATTTAACTTGAATTTGTCAGGTATTAAACCCTATGCAATGATCTCTATTTATGAAAGAATAAATCAATCCATTCATTGTGCCTGTTAGGGTTTATGGTGCTGTAACCAAAAATCCGTTTAGGCTTAAGTTGCGGAATGACCGTAGAACAAAAATTTCTACGGCCAACTTAAGCTCAGGATTAAACGGGGTATGTCAGGAAACTTTCCAAGGCGGTCCACCTTTAGTATTCCTTTGGCATCAAAAACCAATTTAATCCTTTTTACAGATCTACTCCATGATTGATTTCTAAAACTTTAATATACTTACCAATTAAATAGATTAATATAGCATATTTATACCTTGTTTCCAAATCACAGTTGGAATGCAGACCGAGCGAGTAGAGCCTCACCAGGGAAGGAATCGACTCGGAGTATCACACGTGTGATACCTCTATCGGTTATCCATCAGGACTAACCGGAGAGCGGTTTATTTCTTCTACCAGAAATAACGTAAACCGCGGAATTCTGCAAAAACACTATTCACGAGAAAAAGACGAAAACCCGTAAACACGAATTTTCGGTTGCTCAGTTTCATCAATATGCAAAACTGACATACCGTGAAATTCGGTAAAACACTATTCATCGATCCCGTAAATATACTTCACAACAACTCGCAAGATTATACGTCAACTACGTATAACTTTCTTTTCTCAACCAAAACACTATTTGGGAGAGAAACCGAGAAAGAGAGAAAATACCGATCTGTTTCGACACGAAACGGTATGAGTGAATTAGCGATTTTTCAAGATATGCCAAAAAGACCAAAATGCCCTCCAAGTTTGGCCTATTTACAAGATATGCCATTGAATGGATAAGGATGACATGTCATGTGGATAAGATCGATGACGTGTCATCTGGATAGGATCGATGACATATCATGCGGATAATGACGAATCTGAAAAGACCCGAATGCCCTCGGCCCGAACACAAATAATGCTCGTATAATTATTCTGAACAATTATATATATTTTTCTTGCGGTTGTTTGTTTCGGTATCGATGACGTGTCATCTGGATAGGATCGATGACATGTCATGCGGATAATGACGAATCTGAAAAGACCCGAATGCCCTCGGCCCGAATACAAATAATATTCGTATAATTATTCTGAACAATTATATATATTTTTCTTGCGGTTGTTGTTTTGGTAATTTATACAACGTGTCATGCACATTTATAAATTAACCGGTTAACTTTTATACAACGTGTCACACACGTTTATAAATTAACCAATATTTTTTGCTTGTTATTTTTACATAACATTTATAATTTAATTATAACACGTATAATTAATTATAACCATCTTACTATTGATCATAACCAATTTATAATCAATCACAATAAGATTCTCCGATTAACTCCTATATGGTGTGACCCAATAGGATCTGTGTTATGTTGGTAAATAGAGTTAAAACTGTTTTAACTTCTATAATCATGAGCGGCATCTGGCAACACATCATGACCATCCAATTACACAGATGATGCTATACTGTACAATATCACGATCCAGTAAACAATTTACTTGTGTCTGTTCTTCTGTCTCATAGCTATCAGATTAGTTTCAAGGTAGATGTGTGTCATCCTTGCTAACTGAATCTTTTCTTAATCTTGAGCAGATTATCAAATATAATTACTCTTGTAATTATACCGCTAGCAGATAATCTTACTCTATCAAGGGGCCCAGTGATGCTATAGCTCGTATAGAGATACGAGGGACAAATAGTATTCTTGGTAAACCATCACTACCTCAGCTAAGCCATGTATACCGAAGAGCTACCGTTATAACTGCATTTTACCGACAGCGTTTGATAACAATCACACATACATTTCTTAGTAGGAAAGATGAATACCTCATACTGTAGAACTTGACACTGAATGAATGTTGGGTTTTGACTGTTCAAACCCATTGATTAATTATGTTGGGGTTTTGACTGTTCAAACCCATTGATTAATCATGTTGGGGTTTTGACTGTTCAAACCCATTTATATGCTTAAGGTGCGGAAAGAGTAAAACAAAACTTTTACATCTACCTTAAGCTAAGGATTAAATGAATCAAGAAGATTCGTTTAATCCTATTTACAGATCTACTCCATAATTGATTTTCTAAAACATTAAATCTATTTATCAATTAAATAGATTAATATAACATGTTTATACCTTGTTTCTAAATCACAGTTGGAATGCAGACCGAGCGAGTAGAGCCTCACCAGGGAAGGAATCGACTCGGAGTATCACACGTGTGATACCTCTATTAGTTATCCACCAGGACTAACCAGAGAGCAGTTTATTTCTTTTGCCAGAAATACTATAAACCGCGGTATTCTGCAAAAACACTATTCACCAAAAAATTCGTTTCAATCAGATTTGCTAATTAAACCAAATCTGAAATACCGCGAAAATTCGGTAAAACACTATTCACCAATCGAAAAACCGTAAATAGAGAAAGAGAGAAATCCAATTAACGAAGTAATCAGATTAACATGTGAATTAGTGATTTTTCTCTTTCACCTATGCCCCTCTATTTATAGGCAAATAAGGAGGTTCGCCAAAAGACCGAAATACCCCCGTACTTGGCAAAATTACATTTTTGCCATTTTGGATGTGGCATTCAAATTTGATTTTGCAACTTCATATTGGTTAGATTAGTTTAATGGATTCTAAACCCATTAACCCAAAGGAATAGTAAATAGTAACTATCCAATATCAAATATGTATAATTGTCATGTACAATTATATTCGTTTACGGTTTTCGTTTGGTAATTTTTATACAACATGTCAAACACGTTTATAAACAAACCTGTGTTTCTGTTTGTCATTCTAAATGACGTACAATTAATTATAATTAATTATACCAAGTATAACTAATTATAACCATTAGTTTTTGCTTTGTTATTTTTAACATGACAAATATAATTTAATTATAACACGTATAATTAATTATAACCATCTTAATATTGATCATAACCAATTTATAATCAATCACAATAAGATTCTCCGATTAACTCCTATATGGTGTGACCCAATAGGATATGTGTTATGTTGGTAAATAGAATTAAAACTGTTTTAACTTCTATAATCACAGGAGGCATCTGGCAGTATACACTATGACCATCCAATTACACAGATGATGATGTACTGTACAATATCACGATCCAGTAAACAATTTACTTGTGTCTGTTCTTCTGTCTCATAGCTATCAGATCAGTTTCAAGGTAGATGTGTGTCATCCTTGCTAACTGTATCTTTTCTTGATCTTGAGTAGATTATCAAATATAATTACTCTTGTAATTATACCACATGCAGATAATCTAACTCTACCAAGGGGCCCAGTGATGCTATAGCTCGTATAGAGATACGAGGGACAAATAGTATTCTTGGCAGACTATCACTTCCTCAGCTAAGCTATACGTATGGAAATGCTACCGTTATGACTGTTTTTTACGGACAGCGTTAGATAACACTCACACATACATATTTCTTAGTGGGAACGATAAATACCTCATACTGTAGAACTTGACACTGAATGAAAACATAAATGACACGAACACAATTCTATTTAATGTTTCATTCGGGGTCTGTCAAATACCATGTTCCTAGAACATGTATCCATGTGATTAAAATGACATCTCGTGTCAGGTGGTTTGTAAAACTTAACCATCTTTCAATCCACATTCTAACCTTATCGCGGTAATTAGTGTTCCTGCTAATTACCTTGGTCAGTGACTTTTAAGAGTATATATTATCTATATTATGGAGTTTCACAATTTCAGTCATGAACTCGAAATGATCCATAATTTCAATAATACTCAAGGCAACAAAATTATATATAAATAAACATTCAATTCATGAACAAAGCTTTATGATAATTTATCGTATTATTGACTTCTAGATTATTACAAACTAACAATTAAAACATAAATGACACGAACACAATTCTATTTAATGTTTCATTCGGGGTCTGTCAAATACCATGTTCCTAGAACATATATCTATGTGATTAAAATGACATCTCGTGTCAGGTGGTTTGTAAAACTTAACCATCTTTTAATCCACATACTAACCTTATCGCGGTAATTAGTGTTCCTGCTAATTTCCTTAGTCAGTGACTTTTTAAGAGTATATATTATCTATATTATGGAGTTTCACAATTTCAGTCATGAACTCGAAATGATCCATAAATTCAATAATACTCAAGGCAACAAAATGATATTAATCATCCAATTCATGAACAAAGTTTTATGATAAATTATCGTATTATTGACTTCTATATTATTACACTAACAGTCCCCGCACAAAATTTTCTTTTTTTTTGAATCGTCCCCGCACAACTGGAGACCATTAAATAAACAATCCCCTCACCCAATAATAAATACTCTGAGACATAATGATAAATACTTTATGTTACATGGGTAAATATTTTACATTATATGGATAAATAATTTATATTACATGGATAAATACTTCTCATGCATACTTGTAACTTTCAGTAAAACATCAATGATAAATATTTTACGTTACATGGATAAATACTTTGTATTACATAGATAAATATTTCTCAGACATAATTACAACTTACAGTAAAACATCAATGATAAATACTCTATGTTACAAGGGTAAATACTTCTCAGAAATAATGATAAATACTTTTTTGAACATCAATTAACAGATAAGCATTTATTAACGGGGATTGTTATTAGATAACAGTATAATTAATGCGGAGATTGTTTTTAAATGAATAATTAATGCGGGAATTGTTATTAGAGGAAGTTATAATTAATGCGGGGATTGGTATTAAATGACAGTCTAATTTAATGCGGGGATAAAAGGAAACTTTTAGCGAAATTAGTGGGGGGATATATGGCAGTTAAGGAAGAGAGAGAGTGCGGGAAAAATGGGGGATGAGAGTGGGGGGTTTCATATAATTATTCAATATTAAAAGAGCCATGGTTTTAATTTTTCTTTTTGTAAATACTAAAAGTGGCAAAGTGTAATCCCTTAACCATAGTTGACCTAGCTCCTGTCAATATATATCATGTTTACAATCATATATATATATATATGGTTCAGAATTTCATAACAAATTATATGTTTACATTGAGATAATATTTCATATTGACTTGTCGTATACTATTTAAGTCAAAAACGAATGATTAAGATGATAATTTCATGTGATATAAGTAATTACAACTCTGTCAAAATTAAGTGTGTGTGTGTGTTTTTTTTTTTTTTGCTTTTTTGCAGAAGAAATTCCTAATTCTTAACTAATTTCATTTACAAAATTTTAATAGGGCAAAAGTAACCTTTAATAATTTTGATTAGTACCTAAAAAGAAAATTGTACTCCTCCATATTAAAATAAAACAAAATGAAAAAATCACTCAACGCTCCCATGTAAAATGTTTCAAGATGATTTTGTGTAATCTTAATTAATAAAATAGTTAATATCATATATGTACTTTTTTTATATATAATTTTGAAGGATGAGAAAATATTTCTTATAATATTATCAGTCTATTTTTTGTGATAGGTGGCATAATATTTATAAAAAATAATTAAATTTGCATCCGTTCAATTTGCAGTAAGATTTGCATGTTCGTCTAGACTGAAATTAAAATACGTCTGAAATTGAAGAATTTCAAAAATATCAAGGTTGTGAATTCAATCTGCAACTCTATTTTTGAGAGCCCGCAGATTGAATTGAAGGTCTCCAAAAATCTATATTACAGTGTATTTTTTTTATTTTTGGAGAATGGAGCCACAATTGAACTCTCCAGTTTTTAAAAAAAAATTTAATATACTATAAATAAAATTTCGGCCGTCTAGATTCACAAAACTAATTTTAAAATAATTCATCCGCACATATCTTAAAGCGAATGGAGGAATATCCAGACTGCCACGTTCCGATCGAGTTTCACGCTACAGGTTCTCGTTTTCCATGAGTGCGTATCCTTTTTCTCACAAAAAAGAAAAGAAAAAGAGTGCGTATCCTCTGAAATATCTCATATGTTGCGTGACCGACGTGTCCGGTGTCTATTCGGGGGTGACGTAGGGGGCCAGTATTATTTGAGCTTTGAGATTCGCGTAGAACGTATTGTAACGGTTGAGATTTTCCAAAAAGTTACGCAAAATATGAGATATCTCAGAGGATGCGAATTCGCTTTCGAGTCCCGACAAACAAAAGCCTCCATTATCCTGGAATCAATCTCCTTAAGTAACTTATATTTTTGAGTTTAGATCCAAACCGTCCGATCATAATCAGCACGAATATTAGAAGAATCTGACGGTCATCTATAAACTCAAAAGACGAAGTACTTTAGGGAATTCTTACGCCCACCAAAAGCTTTCTTTACTCTTTTTTTTTTTTAGTATATAATAAAGCTTTCTTTACTCGCGGTCCCTCTCGCGTGTCTACTTCATTCCCGACAAGAAGGTTATAACTAGCAGCTAAAAAAAAAGAGACAAAAATGGTGGTCAGTGAAGATGAATCCTGGCAGTGGTTTGATCCCATGGAAATCGAGGTAACCTAAACTAACCTTATCCTTAACCTCTTTGTATTATTTACTTTTAGTAAGGGTAAAGTTTGCTCCCCTCTCCTTCTATTACGGGTACTTTTTTTAACAGAGCAGTTTTAGCTTCATGCAGCTCACTGACTATAGAATCAAACAGCGCTATTATATGTTTGTGCGCTGCATGTAAAAATGTTTACTCCTCTATTACCGATTGGATTCTTCTCTTTTGTAAAAGGAGGTCCTTCGTGCTAATGGTTAGGGTTTAAGCCTTTTAGGTATTGCAAGCTTGTCTTTTTTTTTTTTAATACTATTTTAATGGAAAAAATACTCCAAAATAATAGAGAATATGCCTTGTTTCTCTTTCTTTTTTTTTTTTTTTTGCAACTTGGAATTATTGAAATTTTTAGTTTCCTTGTCTGCAATAGTATCCGATTCTCCAAAATTAGTTCGTCTTTAATTGGAATAGGCTTATTTAGAAACGCTATTACAGATTATTCCTAAAACCAAATAGGTTTTTTGGGGACCAATTTTTTCATTTACCATTAAACCGTGTTACGGTATTGTTTCTTGGTACCAAATCATTCAATTTTGATCTGGTTCAGATATGTACCAATAAACATTGGTTCTAAACCTACACTAACATTTTGTACCAGATATAATTAGTCTTGTAACACCCAATCAAACATGGTATCCACAGGGGCAGGACTGTAATTATCACATTACCTGTTTATACGGATTCTTCACCGCAAAGAAGGTTTTTTTTTACTTACCTCTACTTTTACACAGTTTCACAACAACTCTAAAAGAAAGTCTCACGAAGAGACGGAAGGTATCACAGCCATGACAAAGGATAGTTTTGAGTTGCATGTACAAAAGGTGCTCAAGACGGGACCCGCAGTCGGTGAACATGCTCCAGGAAATACAGGGGAAGATAAAGAGAACAATAATTGCTTGGTAGAGATTTCTTGCAATAGTGCAGATACTTCTGGTAAGCCTTGTTTTTTTTATTTATATTATTTTATATTTTTCTGGTAAGTCTGGTACATGGCAGGGGCATTTTTTGCAAATTGTGCCTAATTTTTCTTCATAAATCAAAATAACACCCAAACCTCACAAACAGAAACCAGTAATTAAAGCAAAGATTGACTCAGGTGGATTGCTTTATAATATGTCAATACAATTTAAGAGAATTGTTAAATTCAATTGGCTTTACTTTTAGTTCAATCAAGTTTTCGGGAGGTAGGGAGAGAAAATTGTCTTTGGAGCAGTCCATCATTCCATCAGTTGGTTACAAATTATTTGCAAAATTTAAGAATTTTGTGGGTTTAAATTGCAAATATGAGTTTGTTTCTAACAAGTGAAGATCAGGGTACTGGTATACCTGTCTGCTTCAATAGATTGCCAAAGTACCTTCATTTTCCTTCAAAAATATATAGATGCTACGAAACATTGTTCAGAGAACACACACACACACACACACACACACACACTTTTCTCCTAATTTTTTCAAAAATTCGGAAGAACCACATTAGCTTAACTCTGGTATTCCAGTCCTGTAATTATATTAACATCCATTTTTTTTTTATTATTGAAACATGCAGATTCTGCCAAGACTGCAAAATTAAGGCTGTTAGATATTTGTTCCGCCAACAAGTGGAACAGCCCTACGTACGAATTATGTGAAGTGGTGGGTCCCAACCAGAATATTATGTAAGTTTTATTGTTATCTCTTCCTCTTCTCTTCTAAATTCCTGGGTGCTTTATTACCTTGAGTGAGGCTATGAAACTATGCATAGAGCGGATTGATCCGTACTATGGATTTATATTTCATTTTCAAAGTTCTAATAGCCGATCTAACATGATCTCCTTACTATGGATTAAATTTTACATTTCTTAGAATTTTTAACTATTTTTTTAGATTAGGTGAAAATCCCTACTATTAATGGTCGAGAATTTTTAGATTAGGTGATTTTCTACCTATCTAAAAAATAGTAAAAAATGTAAAATTCGATTTACAAGTACATTTTCATATGAAGATTATGTTGACAGTTCAAATCGACTATTAGGACTTTGAAAAACGAAGATATTGATCCATAGTACAGATCAATCCGCGCTATGCATAGTACCATAGCCTCACTCTATTACCTTACTTCAAGTTTAAATGCACAACTAAGCTCAATATAAGTTGTGTCCGATAATTGAGTGTTATGAGTATAACTAGGTTTTATACATTATGCACTCTTGATAGCTTTAGGAAGTTGTTACCCTCAAGAGAAATTAACTTATTTTTGAGTTATTGTAGGTTGGTTATAAAGAAACATAAAATTGATATTTATCAATTTCTTGCTCAAACAGGTTCAAGTACAAGGTGACAGTATTAATTAATACATACTCACTGACAGTACTTGACTGCTTCAGTGCACCTAATTGTGAAAGAGAAGCCGCACAAGAGCATGCTGCAGAAGGCGCATTGTGGTACCTCAATCACTTAGGCTACTGTTCTTAAATTAATATGATTTTCATTATGTTTATATAAGCTTAGAACCTTACAATGGGTCTATTGTGTATATAAATTATTACCTATTTGTACCTTTAGTTCCTGTTATTTCAAGACTAGCATGCTTTTGATGGGGTTCACTTCTGGAGAATTTTGTATTTATAAAAATTATTATTAAATAAAATAGAGAAATAAAAAGAATAGTTCGGATTTTCAATGGCATAGATGGATCCTAAAAAAAAAAATCGGATCCAAAGTTTTTTTTTTTTTATGTACACAACTTCACAATAATTTGGCCACAAACAATTCGGTTTGCAAAAAAGGAATGAGAGTCAATTGACCTTCATTCTTTTTCAATTTTTTTGTACTTATACTTTATTTTCTATATAAGCTATTTTTTTATTGGAATTTTCTATATAAGTTATAGTAAAATGTTATATGCAATGTAAAATTGATTCTCATTCACGTTTAGTCCTCATAACTTGAAAGTCTAGCTCCACCTCTGTGTAGCACACTCAGATTGTACCACAATATAATCAGATGAGCAAGTGTGTAATACAAAAGAATCGGCTTTTGTGGTAATCCTTAATTATGATCTACACACTAACCACGCTTCACTTGGAACGCTATCCTCTGCGGAGCTTTTAATCTGGTTCGTTCGTTTTGATCGGACGGACCACATCAGATCTCAAAATTTGGGTCCCCTCTGATCTGGTCCGTCCGATTAAAACGACGGACCAGATTAAAAACTCCGCAGATGATACTCTCCCCGCTTCACTTACCCATCCGAACAAGTTGCCAAATCCATTTCACTAAACTTAATCGATTCATTGTTTCACAAACAATTCAGCAATAGTTTTGCACTCCTAATACAGGATGAGAAAAACTGATGTAGTTCCAATTAAAATTAAGAGCGACCCATGACCAATTAAAGCAAGTACAGCATATATAGTTGGGACTTGAGCTCAACAGAATAAACGGTTTATATCAATTTCCTATTCCATTACAAAATTAAGTCAAAACGAGCAAAGAAAATGGAGAGAACAACGTTGCAGAACCAAACATGATAAAATCTAATCTAATATAGGCCGGAGTCCCATACATATGATCTGATCACAACCTCCAAATTGTAGTTGGTAATTCTCAGTGATTCAAATATTAATCGTAAATAACCTCTCCAGGTTTTTATAAACGTGACCCATGTGCTAATGGTTCCATGTAATTCATAATTTATCTTTTTCAATATATAATTAAAGAGGAAGACACAAACAAATTAAGGCACTTGCTGGTTTCTTACACTTCCCATGAAATTAAAACTTTTTTTGAAGGAAAATCCTGTATATAGCAATTGAAACTCAAGCACTTAATTAGAAGCATAAAACAAACCCCTGAAAAGAAAATTCAAGCACTTTATGGATCCCTGAGAATTGAGAAAGCAAAGAAGATCTGGGCCTCAGGCATTACAAAACCTTTCTTCTTTAGAAGCACTTTTGTGATTGATTAACCAATTGACTGACACTTTTAGAATGACACAATCTATTTAGGAGAGATGAGAGTCAAAATAAAAAAAGGTATATCTATCAATTCAATTTTTGAAATAACTAGATAAAAGGTTAAATGAATAAAAGGGAATAGAAGGAAATATATTAAGTTTTATGGGGATATGAGATATTTTGATATTTTCATGAGAATATTGGCTATTTTCAAAGGTTGTATGGGCACACTAGAAATTGAATTTTTTTCATAACACTAGAAATTGAATTTTTTTCATAAACCATAATTAATAAAACGAATTTTAGGGAACCAATATGATTGATTTTTTTTTTTTCAAAAACCATAAGGACCGTGGGATTCCCACGGTCTCAAAATTGTCTTTTCTCCAGACCGTGGGGTTCCACGGTCTCAATTTTTTTTTTTTTTATAAAACAATTTTTTTTATTTTTTGTATTAAAATATTAGAAATGTTGAATATATTTCTTTGAAAATAGATGAAATACAATATAATTTGATTTATTAGAAAGACTGCAATAAATAACCCGGATCAATATTTTTCAGGTCGGATTTTTCGCGGCTGTAAGAAAAATTAATATATTTCTTTATGTGTTATTATAAAAAAATAAAAATGCTTAGATTCTGAGTTATTGATCCCGGTTCAAAAGTCACTTCTAGGTAATCCAGAAAATATTGTGATCAATCTAGGACATTTAATTTATAAAAAGTTATATCTATTTTGAGAATTCTTTTTGAATAACAATCATTAAATAACTTAAAAGTTTTTGTTTTTTTTTCAAAAATAGATACAACTTTTCATAAATTAAATGTACTAGAAGGATCATAATATTTTCTGAATTACCTAGAAGTGATTTTTGAACCGGGATCAATAACTCAGAATCTAAGCATTTTTATTTTTATTCTAATAACACATAAAGAAATATATTAATTTTTCTTACAGCCGCAAAAAACCCGACCTGAAAAATATTGATCCGGGTTATTTATTGCAGTCTTTCTAATAAATCAAATTATATTGTATTTCATCTATTTTCAAAGAAATATATTCAACATTTCTAATATTTTAATACAAAAAAAAATTTAAAAATTCTGTTTTATAAAAAAAAAAAAAATTTGAGACTGTGGGAACCCCACGATCCTTATGGTTTTTGAAAAAAAAAATCAATCATATTGGTTCCGTAAAATTCGTTTTATTAATTATGGTTTATGAAAAAAATTCCTAGAAATTTTTTCCTTACAAATATAAAGTCAAACTGTCAAAAATATAAAGATTTATAAGTTAATTTTAATACAATATTTTTTTACCGTTTGATTTTGTATTGAATGAATGTAAAAATTTATAAATTTTATATGTACATGCATCACTTATGAAGTAGATAATTTGTTATCAACGGTTTGGATTCGTAATTGGAGCATATCCAAATGTTTTTAAAGAGGCAATACATTATACATCATATCATTATACTACAAGTAGCACACTAGTTTTTCTCATATTTTTACCCCTGTAGCATTGATGTACGCTCATTGATGCATGAACCATTTGACTTTTCTTTTGTTCTTCAAAAGCTAAAATTCCGTGGTATAAAACATTGCAAATGATTGAGGAATGGACGACCAAGAAAAATTGGTTACAACCCCCCCCCCCCCCCCCCCTCCCTGTTTTTTGGAGCTTGATAACTGATATCCAAATAAATTTTTGAATGAGTCCCTCGAATAATTTAACATAAAAAACATTCCAATGTTATCTTACTTTCATTTTCAGTGCTAATATTCAAACATTTAAATGTATATTTATAACATTTTAAAATGTTACTAGCAAAAATTTAAATCCCTATAAAATATTTAAATTCTAAATCTAGATAGTTTTGATTTCTAACTAATTTTGTCTTCAAGTCAAAAGAAGAAAGATTTCTTTCACCCACCTGTTTTTTTTCCTCCGACAATCCGTGATAAATTTTGCAAATCTAAAAATATGAACATTTTTTACTTGATTTTATCTTTAAAATGAGATACATGAAGAATAACTTTCGAGTTACATTTGTGTCGTCATTTTTTTTAACCATTTTAAATTATGTGACTTTCAATTTTTTATTTTGCTTCAAAACAACTTAAATCTTTGTTTACAAACCTTCAAATATTTCGTATAAACCTCATTAATAGTACTTCAAATCTTTAGAATAAAGCGTATAAATCTCCTAAATGCGGACCTCTTTTTTGAGACCGCATCTAAGGGATGAGGACCATTAATGAGGTCTGCATCCGACCCTTTTTTTTTTTTCTTCTTCTTCCTTTTTCCTTCTCCCAACCAGAAATGCGGCCCAAATTGTTTACTATATTATTTCTATTAAGATGCGGTGGCTTGAATTGATTATATATTATTTTATTTGATAGTTATTTTCACCGAAGACTCTAAAAGTTTAATCGTTGATAATTCTAAATTAATTTTTATTACAAAGAAGTTCAATTAGATATATATTATTTCATTTTGTGGTTATTTTTAACCGAAAACCTTAGAAGTTTATTCGTTAATTGACCTAAACTAATTTTTATTACAAAAAGTCTAATTAGATATATATTATTTTATTTTATAATTATTTTATTCGTCAATATTTGTAGAAGAGCTATCAGCAATTAAATTTCGGTGAAAATATCTTGTTACATGGATTCGCTCTTAAACCCTCTAAAACCCAACCGTGCGCTTGTATTGGGTCGAAATTCTCTCCGATCAAACCAACAATGGGGAAGAAAAAACTCAAGGCGCCAGTTAGGGTTCAATTGGTTTTCGCCGACCGCCATCTTCTGACTAAGGAACTGAGATCGCAGGAATTCCAGGGAACCCGCCGGATCTGGGCGGCGATCCGTCCCGAGTTCGCCACCGTCGCCGACTTCGCTCGTGACATCAGCAACCGCTTTGGCCTTCGCTGCAGTTCCATCGATGATCTTGTTCTCGAGGTAAGTTAACTTGTAAACCCCTTTCGGTGAGTTTTAACGATCCTTCAGGGTTTCACAAAACACAGTGACAATGTTGTTTCAGTGATGCTATGGTACTATGCATAGCGCACAATGGTCCGTGCTTTGGATCAATATATTCGTTTAAAGAGTCTAAACAATTGATCTGAACTGTTCTACATGAATTTTTCATTTAAAAAGGTACATGCAGATTAAATTTTACATTTTTAGATTTTTTTTACTATTTTTTTATAGGTAAAAAAGATCTATCTAAAAAAATGTAAAATTTAATCTGCATGTACATTTTCATATGGATATCATGTTGAACGGTTCAGATTTGATCCAAAGTACAAACCAATGTGCGCTATGCATAGTACCATAGCCTCACTCATGTTGTTTTATATTTCAGTAGTCAGATATTAACAAGTGTGCCTGTTTCAGGTTCAGGAATTCAGGGTTTAGTGATCAACTTATCATTGTTTTTTTATTAAATGTATAACTTTTGGATTTGAAGGAATAATAAAAGGTTACTCTTTGAGGTTTTAACATGCCTATCTTCTAATGCAGATAGATGGAGATCCCTTACCACCATTTGAACCAACCTCACTATTCGAAGACAATGATATAATAAGGTACTACTGACTATCTAGGTACTCTTAGGTCCAAAGATAAAAATTATAAAATTATGCACTAAGCTACTTGGACATTTTTTTAGTGTTAGTCAGAAAATTGGCCAGGGTAAGAAAAAAGCTGTTGCTATCCCTGATGAGGAACGTGAAATTGAAGGGAACAAGATTAATGAAAAGCAAACTGTCTTGTCCAACAATGGCATTTTGTTAATTGAAAATGGAGAGAATGCAAGTCAAAAGAAGAAGATCAACAAGAAAAAGAAGAAGAAGAAGAAGAGGGCATTAACTGAGGTGATCGGCACCGAGAGAGAGCATAAGGAAATGGAAAGCCCTGAGGAATCAAAGTAATGTTTCTTTTGTTTGAATTGTCATATATGCCTCAACTAATTTCTCAGTTGAGGGAATTAATCTGTGAAATTGTGTAGGAAAGTTGTTTAATTGTATTTCACATAGGAAAAAGAAGTTGAAGCTGACTGCTAATGAAAGGCCTGTTACCATTGAAGCTTCATGTCAAAATAACACTATTAATCAAGAGACAAATGTTCCAGTTACAGCATCTGAGAGGTATGCTTTCGAATTTAACTTGTCTGATTTCTTAATTATAATATCTGTGCTTTTATGTCCATTATGTCAGTGGGTATGTCTCATTTTTGCTTTATTAAGCAAAATTCTTGGGTTTTTTGCTTTAGTGAAATTGGGTTGTGATAGGTGTGGCGAGCCAACTTAAAATACAACCTATTTATGGAAATGAAACCCTCACTCCGGTTGGGTTTCATTTCTAGCCTACCCCAACTTGTTTGGGAAAATTTTTTTTTTTTTTTTTTTTTTCTTTTTTTCTTTAGTGAAATTAACATCACTTTATGAAAAACCCATGAAAAATAAAATATTTTATCCATTCCTCAAAAATGAAGTTTGTCTATTGGTTTGTAAATCTTAAACAGTAAAGACAAAGAAAGCCTCCTAGGGTTGATGCTGAGCTGGTCCGGTATCAGATTATACCAGATAATTGAGCTGAAGTTGTTGGTATTTTTTTTTTCTGTCTCTAGGAACAAAGAAGTTAACTGCACCAGCCAAAACACTTGTTCTGAACATCGGGGTGGTCAAGAGGTCTCTTATATTTATTCTTTTCGTGTATTTTGTTTGAATGTTATTGTGATCAAATCATATATCTATCTTGTAATGGTGATTACTACATGGATGATTGCCCAACCTGTTCCAGCACCTGATAGGATTTTTAGCCTAATGCTGTTTTGTAATATGCTCTTATGTTTTTAGTATGAACTGCTTTTGTGTATGCTTCTCCTCTTAGCTACTCTAGTATGCTGTTACTTAGCTCTTTTGTAAAATGGAATTGATATTCCATTGATTATTGTAAGAAATGCTTTGTTTCAATATGAAACAGGTGGGGCTTACCCACTTTTGTGAAAAAAAATATATCTATCTATCTATCTATCTATCTATCTATCTATCTTGTAAGCCGATCCAATGCTCTTCCTGCAATGTTTTTTTTTTTTGGGGGGGCGGGGGCTACTTTAAGTGAGAAGCGGAGAACAGTTGATTTGAAATATTTTTTTTATCATTTTGTTATCTTTATTTTCCTTTTCTGGTTCAAGAAGAAGGTACATCTGACTTATTCTGTGAATTTGTTAGGGCTACTTTAAGTGAGAAGCGGAGAACAGTTTGTCTAATGGTTAACAATGTTTTTTTTTTTTCAGTTTCATGGTAGAGATACTATTTCGAAGGAGCAGAAAAGCATGATGTTACATAATTTTAAAGATAAATTTGAGGTATAATTATTCTCAAACCATGCACACTTGAGCATAATCATTTATTTTTCTAGTCACTTGCAGTATTAACTCCAAACATGTGTTCTTATCTGAAACTGTGAAATGCCACTAGATGGCGAAGGATTCTCATGGAGCTATTCAAGGAAATGGCATTGGTAAAAGACTCTGCCTTTGACTCTAAACTGTTGATATTAAATTTTTGTAGTTTTTATCTACATAGGAAAACACATGTTTCGTTTTTCCTTATTAGAGATAGATATCCTGAAAAGATTAGCACAACTTTATGAACTGAACTGATTGATTACTTCAGGTGCTGGACTGAGTACTGGTCAGGAAAACGGGCCTAGGGTATGTAAAAATGCTGTATTTATCTGTTTAATAATTTTCATATTTTTGTTGTTCATATGACTATTGCTTGTTACCAAAATGCATTGATGTTTCACATAACTTTTAAGATTGGAGAGAGAAGCTCAAGAAATCAACCCTAAAACATGATTTCATGGTTGTGCTTTAAGTTGTATAAATTTTGGAACATGTGGATTCAGACTTGATGGCCTTTCAGATAATTTTAGAACATGAATCTTGTAAAACTTTTTAAAATTCTTTTTTTAATAAACCGTTACAGACTGATAAAATAACTGCTGGAAGTTCCCCATGGCGGCCCAGGAGCAACTTAGATGGCCCAAATGCACCAAGTCCAAGTAACATGCAAAAGTCATGGATCCAATCTGATGGTCAAAAAGAAAAAACTTCACAAGCCAAAATTAATAATAGTGTGTCAACTGATGAAGTGGAAGAATCTGATGATGAAGATGATATAGACTTTGATAGCTTTTACCCCTTGACATGCCTACCAACGGTTTACTTCCCCTCATAATTTTATTGAATTTTAGTATCTCAAATGAGGAGCTTGTAGTGCACTCCTCAGGACTATTTACTTTAATCTATAGAGTTATAGAGTAGGGTTAAAATGCCCCATTCATGCCTCACATCCTTTTCTCCGTTTTTGAACTACAAACAGTCGATCCGACCCGCTCAACATGATCTCCATATTAAAATGTGTTTGGAGATCAAATTTTATATGTTTTGGAAATTTTTTACTGTTTTTTTTAGATAGGTACAAAATCACTGTTTTTGGATGGTCATAATCTTCTGAAAAACAGTGATTTTGTACCTATCTAAAAAAACAGTAAAATTGTGCTTGGAGACCACATTTTATATTTTTTTGGAATTTTTACTATTTTTTTAGATAGGTTACAAAATCACTGTTTTTGAATGGTCATAATCTTCTGGAAGACAGTGATTTTGTATGAGTTTAGTGGTTGTTATGATGCTTAGGAGGGGATTCAGAATCTATCATAGTTAGAGATAATTTTTTTTTTTTTTTTGCCTTTTTGGTGATTATGTTGTTAATAATGCATTTCAGGAAGGTGATATAATCGCTTATCGCCTTGTGGAGACCTTTGGTCGACCTGAGCTCTCTTTTTTTCGAGTATGACTGCATATTTATCTTTTCTAGCTCATTGACTTTTTCTTTTTATTATTCTAGGAAAAGACTCGTTGACTTTGTTGTTTATGTATATCTACTTCGCTTTTATTTTTTGCTACTCTCAAAATTTTTCTTACTGTTTCAACTTCTTTTTTTCAGGTTGGGAAAGTGATAAAATTTGATCCCATAACGATGCGAATCTTACTAGGCCCTGTTTCTGAGTATCCAATATTTCCGGATGGTGAAATATCTGAATCCCAGAGATCGCTGTACAAAGAAGATGGCACCTTAGAGGTACATTAATTTCAGATATTTTGAACTGTTTTTTCTTTTCATTTTTACAAGTTGGCTCATATCTGGTGAGACTAACTGTTATTTGTTAAAAATGAAATCCTGCTAAATAAATGACAGAGAACTTATCCAAAAGGCCATAACGAAAATGAATTTATTACTCCATTGGTTTATATTTAACATATACGGTTAATTTTATGTGCAGATTGACTTTGGATCCCTTGTGGACCTACGTTTAGTTGAGGAGAGTGAATCTGGAAAGGGTTATGGCAAATCTAAAGTTACCACTTGGGAAAATGAAACTGGTTCTCATTCAGGTAAACCCTTTTATCAAACTGACCCAGGTTATCCTATTATATTACATGTTATGGGTTAGAATTAGCATGAGGTATGGGGAGGCCAAACTTCTGTTCAATTTGAATTACTGGTTGATTTCATTTTTCTCAACTTGTTACATGTTTCCTTTTTGGTGGGATTTGGTGTGTGTGTGTGTGTGGGGGGGGGGGGGGGGGGGGGGGGGGGGGGGGGGGGGGGGGGGGGGGGGGGGGGGGTAGGTGATGTTTGATTTATGATCTAATTCAGTGAAAAATTCTTTGTCAAATATTATCATCAAATGTAGATTTACAATTTTCCAATATTTCACCTGGTTCTTTATGAAACTCAGCTTGGAAGACAACTGGAACTTGTAATGCAAACGAAGAAACAAAAACTAATTGGGGCGCATGGGCACCTAGTACAAGCAGAGATGGTGCATCATGGCGAGGCAGGGGACAGAGAGGAAGTAGAATTCAGTCATGCAGCGGTTCTAGAGGAAGGAATGGTATTCAAATCCTAAAGAGTGAGGCTATGGTACTACGCATAGCACTGATTGCTCCGTACTATGGATCGATATCTTTATTTTCAAAGTTCAAATAATCGATATGAACCGTTCAACATAATCTCCATATGAAAATGTTAGACTAAAGTTTACATTTTTTTTTTTTTAGATTTTTTTTTTAAATTTGTTTAGATAGGTAGAAAATCACTCGTTTGAATGGTCTAGAATTTTTTAATCAAGTGATTTTCTACCTATCTAGAAAAAAAAGTAAAAAATGTAAAATTTGATCCAAAACTACATTTTCTTATTGAGATCATGAACGGTTCAGATTGACTATTTGGACTTTGAAAACAAAGATATTGATCCATAGTATGGACCAATCCATGCTATGCTAGTACCATGGCCTCACTTAATCCTAAAAGTTTCTTGTGATTCTGTAATAATCATGTTCTAAAGGTAGCCATCCTGATAATAGTAATCATGTACGGTACAAAATGTATGGTTTCTCTGCTCATACATCATGCACTTGTACTATTGGCTTAAAACAATTTTCTCCCTTTTCTATTGAAAATCTCAAACACCAAATTTCCCTGGGAAGCGGGACTGTCTTCATAAAAGCATGTTGAACAACCCGATTGTTTTACACAGAAGTTGGGCAATAAGCTGACAAAGGCTGTAATAACTCATCTTGACCAGGAGGAATACACAAAAATGTGAATTCAGCTTGGCAGACAGGTGGGCCTTCCAATGCAAATGAAGCAACAAATTATTGTCAGGCTCCCTGGGGAATGAATAATAGTAGATACGGTACATCCAATCCTCGCAGGGGGCAAAATGGAAACAGATTTGGTGCACGCGGCAGCTTTTCCAGAGGAATGAATGATAGAGCTGGTTAGTGTATCCAATAATAAATTTACTTGCTATAGGTATGAGGCTATGGTACTATGCATAGCGCTGATTGGTCCGTACTACAGATAATCTTTGTTTTCAAAGTTTAAGTAGTCAATCTGAACTGTTCAACATGATCTCCAATTCTCCATATGAAAATGTACTTGCAGACCAAATTTCACATTTTTTAGAATTTTATTACCATATTTTAGATAAGTAGAAAATCACTTAAGATATTGATTCATAGTACAGATCAATCCGTGTTATGCATAGTACCATTTTTCCTCTTCATTCTTTTATGTTGTGGGTTAGTTGTTACTGCCTCTGACTTGCTATATCTCATGGCTGATATAAAACTCTTCAAGGCTTGATTCCTACCTAAAATTCAGTTCACACTTGCTAAAAACTTTTTTCTGGTATTGTCACCGACTGATATAATAATATTGTTGCTGATAAAGTAGTACAGTGCTTTAAATACAAGGTAAACTGTTATGCTGACAAAGTATAATAATGACATACATTTAGGAAACAACGACAACTCTGCCTGGGAGGCAAACACCGAGGCTACAAATGGTAATAAACCACAAACTCAGGAAAACGGTTGGGACACTTGGCAACCAAACCCTAGCAGACCCGGTGCTTCTTGGTCGTACAGGGGATCTGGTGGCGGTTTTTCTAGAGGCACACGGAGGGGTAGAGGCGGCAGGTATTCCAATCCAAAGTTCAATAAATGATATCATACAATGCGGCCTATTTAGGAGTTGTAGTAGTACACCCTTTGTACATTAGTACAAGGCGGAATTTAAATATGCTATGCAAGGAGCCACTCAAATTTGCTGTAAATATGTTAAGAGTTTGGTAGAATTGAGATATTATCTAGTACTCAAGGTAGCTTTTACGTTGTTGTTTCTTATTTTTTTTGTTATGTTGTGATGTGTTCTCAATGCTTTTATCTATGCTATTGTTTTGAAATTTCGGGGCATGTTAATATGTTGGTTTTGCTAGAGCCATTCTAATATGGTCGTCGTTGTGCATGCTAGAATCGGTTTTAGTTGAAAGTACCACAGGAGTAGGTAAAAACTAAAAAGGAAGTCAAACATAAAACATAAAATACGTAATGTGTGGCTACTAAGATTTGAATTCTAGTCTTTATAGAGTGAAACATTACTACTTGCTGGACACAGGTACGAGGGGACGGGGATATCATATTTTGCGTGACTGATGTGTCCGATGCGGTGATGCCCACTCGGGTACGGCGCTGGGGCCAGTACCCAAAAAGAAAGAAAAAAAATGCAAGTATTTTTCTTTTCTCACTTGCATTATTCAATTTATTACTTTTTTTATTTTGGACTTTATAAAATGGGATTCTGTTACCGAAAATTATAACACATCTAATAAACTCAATAAGCTAAACCCTGAAAATTTTACTTTTTTCCCGTGATTTCCTGCACAGGAAAAATTAAAATTAATGTTTCTTATTTTACCAAAATGTTTCCAGACAGTTCCATGAAAAAATAATATATATATATATATATATATATATATATATATATATATATATATCCTTCTTTGGAAAAGTAAAATGGCAAAATTTCTTGGCTCTATAATCAATGCTCATGAAAAAAATAAATAAATTAAAGAAAAAACGAAAATCCACGTTTCTTTATATTTCAAAATATCACTCCCATCCCACCGTGCTAAAATGGGAAATTTCATGACGGTCCTCCAAATTAAAAGTATCAAAATGCTTATAAAAAGAGAATATGCTATTGTTCACCAACAGCTAAGAATATCAGGTATTATAAGAAAAAACAAGTTTTGAAAAACCATGAAGCCAAGAAAGAGAACAAGAAATGAATCAGAATTTAGGGGATTTGATCATGAAAAACACTTCTACAAAATTAATTTTCAGGAGGCTATGCTTAAAATCCTGATAACAAAAACACCTTTCTTCACTTAAAATGCAAAATTCCATATAAATAAACTCGGTTTAGTTCTCCTTGCTATGGGATTTCTCCTCTTCAACATAGGAAGGCTCAACCGGAGCCATCCATAGACCCCACAAAATAATTAAATGAATGCACAAAAGTATTAGAGAAGAATAGAAGGTCGAAGGATATATATTCCAGCATATCTCCACTCCAGCAAATAAAATTATCCTGCACAAAAAAATGGTCATAAATAAAAGCTTTCCAAAACAAAAAGAAAAAAAAAATCCAAAACAAACTTTATATGGTTCTATTCCACCCATTTCATAAAAACTATCATGGTACACATTAAAAATATAAGATACTTTTTTTTTTCCCATTAAATCTTTCATTTATGATGTCAGTTTGATACCTTATAAAAGTAGGGAAAGTTGTCTTCCATAAAAGAAATGGCAAGGAATAGAAGTACCTGAAAAAAATAACAAATATAAATACACTAAGAAAAAAAGAAAAAGAACTAAAAAATGAATGTACAAAATGATTCAACTAAATACTCGGAATAATTTAAAAATAATAGTCCTACCATGAATAGAATTGGTAATGGAGAGATCTAGCCAACACAATGCCAATAAAGTTCCCGACAAACATAACATTTGCTACATCTGGAACAAATTATACCAAAATATATACATTAATTTTTCAGTGCTGATGAAAAACAAAAAAACTGATAGTGAATTTTATAATATGATTTGTACGCATACGTTCTTTGTTTATCATTTTGAGTCTTGATTTGCATGAGAAAACTTGAAATGATAAGAGCTTAGATGCCGTATCTTTCAACCAGCTGTGCAAAAGACATATAAGCCCTCCTTCATACCTGATGTATAATTGACATTGTCAACATAAATAGAAGTAACCATGGTGAAATTAAGCAAGCAAAAACATAAATCCCAGCAATCAGCAACTAGAGGAGGTACCATGTTTTATATTGCAAATGTACACTAATAAAATATATACTAGAGAGTAAGGCTATGGTACTATGAATAACGCATAATGGTCCGTACTATGGATCAATATCTTCATTTTTAAAGTCCAAACAATCGATTTGAACCATTTAACAAGATCTACATATAAAAAAGTACATGTAGATCAAATTTTACATTTTTATAATTTTTTTTACTATCTTAAAGATAACTAGAAAATCACTTGATCTAAAGATTCTAGACCATTCAAAAGTAGTGATTTTCTACCTATCTAAAAAATAGTAAAAGAATTCTAAAAAATGTAAAATTTAGTCTGTAAATACATTTACATATGTAAATCACGTCGAACAGTTCAGATCGACTATTAGACTTTGGAAACAAAAATATTGATCCGTAGTACGGACCAATCTGCACTATGCATAGTACCATAGCCTATTAGCCTCACACCACTAAATATATACTAATGCAGTTTTCAGTATGAAATGTCTAGTACCAGCCAGAAAAGCATACAAAGCATACTGTATCAGTTTGGTCTGATACTGGTACAAACAGCACCATGTAGTTTGAATTTCTTGATGAAGCACTCACTTGGACCATTTGTAGTGTGCAAATACAAGAAGAGTTGTAAGATGGAGAAATAGCAACACACTTGCAAATTCTTTTGATACAAAAACTTTCTCTGGGACAAACTTGAAGTTCACTGACCTGTCAGTACAAAAAAAAGTCGATCATGAATGCTATCGGTTATCCAAACTGAGAAATTTATAATACAAAATAAAAGTACTATACAATTAGAAAATGTACCAGAAGTGGATGAAGATACGGCCCAGGTTGAATGCTCTTGAAATGTATTCCACTGGATATGATGTTAAAAAAGGTAAACCCACACTAATCTGCAATTTAAATATAACCATAATACTATGTATAAAAAACCATGATATTAATACTACTAAGAATACAATTGTAAAAATATAACAACAGATTAACTGCTTAAGAAAGAACAAACCTGCAACAGGCCAGCTCCTAATAATGCCAAAAACACTCCCTTGAAGCTCAAACCCTATAAAAAATATATATATATATATTCTTGCAGAAATGATCATAAAAACTAATAGAATGATAATCTATAACAGTTATGTAGTACCTTTAGCATAAGAAGAAGTAAAGGTGGAGCAAAAAGAAGCACGTTCATTTTAATCGATACTGCTCCACTGTAATAACGAAAATGTATAACTGTACAAAATTAAAAATGCTAAACTTTAATTAACAGAAGATAAGTTATAGCAACAAACTTTACAAGGGTAATTTCAATCATGGGCTGAAATGTTCCAAATAGTGTTTTAGGAGTCGCCTGGTATCTCAGTATAAAACCTAGAGTGAGGCTATGGTACTAATGCATAGTACATATTGGTTCGTACTACAGATCAATATTTTTGTTTTCAAAGTTCAAAAAGTCGATCTGAACTGTTCAACATGATTTCCATATAAAAATATACTTGCAGACCAAAGTTTTTACTTTTTAGAATTTTTTTTGATAGGTAGAAAATCATTATTTTTGAATACTCTTGAATATTTAGATTTAGATCGACTGATTTTCTACCTATCTAAAATAAATAGTAAAAGATTCTGAAAAATGTAAAATTTGATCTACAAGTACATTTGCATATAGAGATCATGTTGAACGGTTCAGATCGATTGTTTGGATTTTGAAAATGAAGATTTTGATCCATAGTATGGACCAATATGCGCCATGCATAGTACCATAGCCTCACTCTCAAACCTAAAATGGTACTATAGCAAGACAGCAGATACCAATACTACTGACTTATTTTGTGTTTTTAAGTTAACACCAAAAACATAGTTACCTGAAAAGAAGAAGAGCTAGGTACCACTTCTGGTATAAAAGCAAAGCCATGGAAGCATGAAGAAATATCATGGCAAAGCAATCATTAAATAGTCGTAATACAAATATTGAATGAACTCTCTTTGACAAGCTAAGCAAGACAAAAGCCCACCAAGGGATCTGTACCATAATTAAAAAAGCAAAATCAATTAATATTGAATGAATTTTCAAGAGGCTTAAAAGAAATTAGCACATGCACCAAAATTATATGTAAATACCACAAGGTCCCTTCATTATCACCAATTGCAAAAAGGACCCTACAATTTAATTGCCTTCTACAGCATCTCTTAATTTATCAATATTGTGTGTAAGAAAAAACATTTTATGAAAACAACAACAATTGAGATAAAACAACATTCAATCCATACCTTTATTATGCAATCAAATAAATAACTCTATTAACTTGTATAATAATTAGCATGAATCTACAATAAAAACTTGATTCTTAATGTATCATGAATCTACAAATCTTACCAAGAAGTGCATTTTTAGAGACAGAAGAACCTTAAAAGGAGCAGTTACCCTCATAAGTGAGATAACCCTACCTCAGATTCTCACTCATTAAATGAAAATGAGATTGATGGAAGATACTTTGGAAAAATATGAGAGCAAATAAGTTAAAAAAGGTCAAGGAATACTTTGTGCACCATGTTATATTTATATATAATTATACAACAAAAACATACCACATCTGTCTTCAAGTATATGAACTGCACAAGGGCAAGATTGATAATGTACATAACGCCAAATAATATCTGCAAGAATTGAACACAATATTCTTTAGTCAAAGGTGGAAAGATGCAAATATGAAATAAAGCCCTCAATACAAGTAGTTTTTATGACAACCCAACTAAGACCTACCACGATGGAAATGCAATACACAATTGATATTGTTCTTACTAGACCAGTAAACAATGTGAGCTAATTAAAGGCTAAAAGTTCCCTTTAAGCTTTCTCTGAAATCATGTTTTTGCCCAATTGTTCTAGTGATGCCTACTTGAGCTTTATGAGCTCTCAGGAAGAGCAAAAAAAAAAAAAAAAAAAAACGGCAGGCTAAAAATCTTCTATGTAATGAATGGACCAAATTTGGTACAGTTATACACTGGTACTAGGAATCAGGGACGACAAATGTAACGAATAAATAATTTGTTGAAGTTTACAACTATCTGATTTTTTTTTATAAGAAAAAGAGTATATTACTTATGACCTGAGCAGGAAAGACATGGCCTCCAGTGACAAATTTGACAAGAGAGTATACATATAGAAACCCAGCTGGATAAACCAAAGCCCCAGTATCTCCTTTTAGCTTGGAGTAGTCTCTCTCTCCACTAAGAAACCCATCTACCTAAACATATATCCAAATATGTAAAAAAAAAAAAAGAATTAGTCAAGCAATAAAATTAGAGAAAGTTTGAGGTCTAAACTGACAAAACTCCAGAACTTCATGAGAAAATATCATGACTATCTTTCGCTTGTTCTCAACATCTTCTAGCCTATTCAAAAAATGCAACACACTCCCTCTTAAATCACCATTTATGTTGAGAGACAGAGTGAACTTGAGGTAGGGTTTAAAAAATAGGTGATTTTATAAACAGGTTACTCTTCGCATTCATATGCAGAGATAATTTCAGTATCTCGATATGGATTAAACATTGTTTGATCAGGGCCCCTTGCCCAAAATTCATAAACAACAACAATATATCAGAAATAGCATAACTTGGTTGTTACATGATATACAGTAAAAATGACAGCTTAATCATACATCATAAGTTCAAAACTAAATTACTGGCATTATCAAATTCTTTTTTAAGCCACAAATTTATTTTGCTGAGATGTGTTTAGCAATATATCCATAAATATCAGCAAGCCTGTATTCATTCTAAATTGACTGCATTGATTGGAGAAAGTAAAATTCTTTTTGCAAAGTAATGTGTTCAGATTTTACCAGTACTCAACGGCTGATATATGATACTGCCATAAGTGATGAAACAAAGGATCATATAAGTTGAGAAAAAAAATATACTGTGTTAAACAGAAATTCACCTGAGACATGTAAGCATCCCAATCTATCTTCGTATCTACAAAAACCAGAAACATATGAGCGGAGATTGAAAGATTACAAATTTGCATCAAATGAGTAGAAATCAACTAGACCCAAATTAGAGAAAATATACTAAAAGAAGGTTCTAATTAGTAGGATGATCACTCACATGGTACATAGAGAATAATCAGCGTGACCAAAATTGCGTCGAGGCATAGGAGGAGAGAAGCGAAGATTGTTTTCGAATTCCCAAATCGATCTTTTAGGGTTTTCACAGATCGAGAGAGATTTCTACCCATTGATGCGAAAACCTGCTCCTTTCTTTCAGTCCTCTGAGATTGATCAGAATCGCGCGATGAGAACCAGATCAGAGGGTTTGATCAGTCGGATCCGACCCGAAATTGGGAGCATTGCCTTCTTAGTTCTTACCACCTCTGACAAGGCGGGTCCGCATCCTGCTCTCTGCGACTCTACCACAGTCCACAGCACTAAATTCGTATCACCTGAAGTATCTCAAATTTTGAGATTAGATCCAGACCGTTCGATTTATTTTAACGCGAATATTAAAGAATTATTTGAAGCCCCGTACATTTTGTCTCGGATCAAATTAGTCCCACTTTTGATCAGACGGTGCGGATATCAAGACTGCCGCACCACATGTAATAAAAATTATTTTATTTGAAAATTTGAATTTAATTTATATTAGATAATCTTGTAATATTTTTAAAAAGTTTTGAAGATTTGTGTAATCAAATCAAACGGTTTAAATTCAAGTACAATAGCTGCGCATAGTTACAGCTAGAACGGCAAAATGGGAGTCCTGAGTTTTGCAAATTGGCTAACTGAACTAAAATTAGAAATATATTAATTTATCAATATAAGATCTTTTTATAGAATTAAAAAAAATATATATTTGGTCAAATGAGATGTAGTTTGTAGAAGAAAAATAAATTTACATAAGAACATTGTTTTAAAATGCAAATGGGGTTGGAAATATATTTACAAAATTTGTGTTAGAATTTGGAAGTTGTTGTCAAACAAGCCACCAAGGCTGATATCCAAGAATACCATCAAGGCATATACAAAATCAAACTACCAATACTAAAACAAAACAACAAAAGAGAAACTCAAGCAAGCAATCCAGGATTCCTATCCGTGGCATAGAGATTGAATCTTCTTGATCCAGCATAATTGGATCTGCTCCAGCTTCTACCTCTGAATCCTCCTCTTGGTTTACCCCTTGAGTCTCTAAAACAATCATTATCTAACACGACATGTCATTAGTATCCAAAAGTATAATTAAAGACAAGTTGAACATTAATTCATCATTCAAAGTCTTACACCAAAATGAGACTAAGGAAATAATCCTTGAGCCTACGATCTGCAAAGTAAAAATGTGAGAATGTTAGAAACATAGTTTATTTTTTTCAAGTCAAAAACACCACAAGACAGCTCCTCTAACAATTTCATTTGAAATTTCACAAAAACAAAAACAAAAACAAAAACAAAATCAAAATAAAGTGAGGTTTATGTGTTATACTAAATGCATTGCTAATCGCTTAAGATTGAAAAATAATTGTGATTAAAAAATAAATAGATAAGTTTAGATAAATTTGACACGCATGGTGATAACGGAGTTCGACAAAACAAAGGTCTACATCTCCGGGGTATTGCAACCTCTTCTAGGTGCGATTTTCTATTATCCAATACAAAAGGTTTACAACTTGTGAACCGGTGAGCCCTTACAACCAACGGGAAGTTACACGGCCAACTAGATTAGAGAACCGATGAGCCCTTATAACCAACAGGAAGTTACACGGCCAAGTCAAAGGGAGAACGAAGTCTCAAAGTTTAGATCCTCAAGAAGAATACTCAAGATCTCAGTCTAACATAATATAACTCAAGATTAGTGAAGTAGATTTGAGATTGTTTGAGAGATATTAAAGTTTTAAACTTAATCAACAATAGAGGACTCAAGCTCACAGAATAAAAATGTTTTGAAAGTTAGGATTGGCTGTGAGAGTTTGGGATGAAGGCCCAAATAGAGGACTCAAGCTCACAGAATAAAAATGTTTTGAAAGTTAGGGTCGGCTGTGAGAGTTTGGGATGAAGGCCCAAAGCTCTATTTATAGAAACAGCTTCAAAAAAAGCTTTTTGACTTAAAACGTTACAACGTTTTAGTTCAAAATACGAATTAGGGTTTTTTTTTCTACGAGCTCAGTTAAAACGTTATCAACGTTTATAAAACTAGATGCGTCGTTGCGGCTACGCCACAACCGTCCTTTTTTTGTACAAGTTGGCATACATAGGGGGCATTTGTTTTTCTCACTATTCTGTATAGTGGCGCATAAATGATTTTTATGAAAATGATTGTAATAGTTATATCTCAACTATCTTGTAACAGCTGAATTTCTTTCCAATAATTAATGATTCCGAAATAAAATATCAGAAGGATTTAAGTGGTTCAAATATTGCTCATTGTAAAATTAGAATGCATAAATTATGATATATATTCTATATCTATTGAAGGAACATATTAAAAAGCATTAAAGAAATGTTGTATTCGTTTAATTATACCCATCTAACAACCGGGGCCTCCATGCCGCTATTCACTCTGCCTAGCTAGCTCTATCATCCAATTTATGTCCTAAATTAGCAATGGGATAAAAATAATTAAAATTGAATCCAAGAGAGAAAACAGAAGTAAAAGGCATTAAAATTTTACTAAATTTTTAGGAAAAATTGGTATCGATGACAGAAACATAGTATGCCTTCATATCAGGATGCATGTCACCACAGCAAAAAAAAAAAATACCAACCTAGTAGCGATCGCTACATGTTTACAAATATAGTCATTAATATGCTTAATAATCTATGACAAATTCAGTGAAAAAACCACTACATGGACAAAATAGTAGATAATGTTAAGTATCACTTGTCATTTTGTGAATTGGTTTCTAAAATGAAGGTTTTCTCCTTTGAGAAGAGATTGAACTGCTTGAATTGAACCAATCCCACTGGTAAGGAATTGGTTTAGAAGTGATTCTGGAAGGCATGAAGCCCACACCTAAGTTAACAAAAATGAAAATAATAATAGAAACACTACAAATAAACAAATAAGACATCTGGATGAAACAGATTTCATTATGCCAAACATGTATGTTAACCAAAAGAAGTGCTCACCTTACAGTGTGTACCAATGGTACAGATGGTCTAGAGGTCTATTATTGGTTTACATAGTGCATTATCTGATTGCTTCAGGTAGAAACATGATTAGGAATTATGGATTTCGAAACATGCTTAGGAATTATGGATTTCGAATTACTATTATTCTTCAGACATTTAGATGGATTTAAACTTGCAGTAATGGAAATGGGATTTTTTTACTTTTCTTCAAAAAATGATTAGTAATCAGGAACAACATATAGGGGCATTACAAATTGTGTGTTTTCAAATTGAAATCCTATAAGAGATCCTCTAATTACGCATGAATTTCAAAGCACCAACAAAAAAAATAGAGTCTGCTTCCATCTCACCTGCTTAGTTCGCAATAGTAAATAAAAAGAAAAAAAGAAAATTCACCTGAATAACAGTTTCTCTGGTAAGTCCCATGACAGTAACTCCTGATTCACCCTCAGCCTTGACACACTCGACAGCATACAAATATTTCATTTAAGTGATGTGCAGGGGATATTACATCAATCAAAGAAAAAACTGAGAATTTCCAAATAAAAAAAATACATACCTAAGTATCATTCCGATGGTCGCTATCTCTGGGCCAATGAGAAAATAAAACTGTGCATTGTTGAATCAGAATAGCACGTGCAATTGAAAATGGGAACAGCTCAACCCAGTGTACCAACTCTAGCAAAATCAGCAAATCAAAAGAAAATGAAAGAAAATAAAAGAAGGCAATCAAAAGCCAGATTTCACAATCAGAACAATAGTATAAAACAAATTGTATGAGATATAAAAAACTGATAACATAAACTAATCAACAGAACTTTACAAAAGAATTTATACTCAAAATTTAATAATAGCAAGCTTCCTCCACTGATCCAACCTAACAAATAGGTTTCAATATGTGTTTGTTTCTTTCCATTTCTACTGGCATGTAGCCATCCAATTCATATCTATATATTGGGCGTCTCAGCTGTGGTCTGTGGATATGCCAACCTAAAAGCGGGTTCAATAAAAGAATGATAGAAGAAGAAAATCTTGATGTTAGGATGGCTCACCAGGTTATTAATTCGAACCAGAAATTGTAAAAGGTTGTCAAAATAAAAAAAACTCAAAAGTGTTCAAAATATAAAATTATTGGTTTCGTTTTAGAATAATGTGGGAATCATACTGAACTGGCATCCGGTTTAGCTGTGCATGTTAGAAAAAAAAGAATTTTTTTCTCTCACATATCACACGGTAGACAAATCTCCAAAAAAAAATTGTTCTGAAGCTCATATTACTGCTTTGATTTTCCGAGAGATGGAAGAATTCATTTTCATTTTTATTTACAAACATTGCATGCCTGCATGCCTGCATGGCTACATGAACAGTGAGCCCAATGGCTTGATGATCCCTTCGTCATGGATTTTCGTCTACCATGAAGAGTTAAGCCAAAGATAAAGAAGTGAATTCAAACATAGAGCAATGAACCCTCCATCAAGAATTAATATATATAAACATAGTAGTTTGATCCAAGAGAACAAAGGCTGAACTTCAAAGGAATTTGTTCCATATCTTACTATAGGAAGAAGCTAGAAGCTAAATTTTTTTGTGCGCGCAAAATCCAGAAATTGAGTAACAAAAAAGTTATAACTATCTCAATGTGAATTGGTGCTTGATTATAATGTAAAATACTCATTTGAGTTCTAGTATAGATTACCCAAACAATGCAGTCTTTGCAAGGGAAACATGAAAATAGCTTCGATGCGGCCCGAGCTTCTTCACGCTACCTCCCTTCCATGCAGCAATTGCCCCTAAGTTCAACAAAAAATTCAATTTAAAACAATCTCAAATTGTTTTCATGCGAACTATTTGTAGATGAATTAAGTTACCCTGAATACTGGACTGAATCCACCTTCGCCGAGCTTATTCTTCATGCTGAAGTTTTTGAGTGGCGGCCACTAAGGTCTTGTACCTAAGAACCTTATACTCCTTCACTGCTATTGCTTCGAGATCTTCCTCATCCACCTTTCTATAACCTAAAATCAAGTATTTCTGAGCAGTATTAGTAGGAAAAAAATCTAAAGAAGTGGAAAAAAGTAAGTGAAAGCAGTTTGAAATCTTACTTGGAGCTAGCGTTAGTCGAAAATCTTGGTACGGAGAGAACCGAGAGCATTAAGGATAGTGGAAATGACGGCAACATTTTGTCACGTGAGATGGAGAAAAGAGATTGTGAGAGCGAATTTTTTAGAGCGAACGACACCTACGAACTTTTTTGTGTCAGCAGATTAGAATGTTGTGTAAGAACAATATGATAAAATTAAGTAACATAGTGGAAAAAATAATAAATTAAAATATATACATCCAAATAAACTGTTTGTCATCATTTTTATTAATTGTTTTAGTTTGAGTTTTAACTCGATTGAAAAACACAGGTTAAAAATATTACCTGCCAGCCTCGTGGTCCCTCAGCTCCGTCTTCTATTGCTTAAGCAGCCTTCAAGCCATTAGCTGTCACCAGCTCAGCAACAAATTTTGTTGATATGATTTGTGTTGTTTCATTTGTGGGTTTGGGATTTTGGTAGGAATTAATCATAGCACCATAACAATGAAGCAACACAAATCATATCAACAAACACCAACAAATCCTTGCTGAGTATTAATCAGTCTTAACCTAAAAGAATAAAAAGGATAATCATTAAGGTTACCGAAGTTATAAATTTTCAGTGTAAGGAAAAGTTGACCGGCACCATATCTCGCCAAATTTCTAGAGAAGGAGAAGCCTACCGTCACCAGACCTCACCCTGCTCCTTTTCCTTCTTCTTCTCTTCTCTTTCTCTGCCCCCTTTTATCCTTTTCTTTCTCTCTTTCTTTATTTTTCTGTTCTATGGCTGGAATTAGAACCCACGTCGCTTTGAGAATAAAAAGATTTGCAAATAATCAACTTGTGAGCCTACACAATTCTTATAACTGTGTTGTGCTACAAAGGTGAAACTGAGAAGATGGGGAAGTAACAGTTTTTCTTGACAGTATGATTTCACTATAATTGAATGAGACATGCTAGTTCTCAGATTTTTATTAGCCCTATCTCAATAAAGATGAAGACCACAGAAGGGCACTTTAGTCATTTAAAAGATAAAAAGGAAACAGTGTAACAGTGTAACATGATATATTAGTATTTAATAACATGTCTATAGGGTGCCTATCAAATGCTTATTACTTGCAGAAACATACATAACTCCTTGATAGATTGCAGGAGTATGTATAATTTTTATATACCAAAACATCTTAGTTGATAAAGAAATGAGGTCTCATTGAAATGATGTTCAAAACACAGGTTAAGTAAATTACCTGGCAGCCTCATGGTCCTTCAGTTCTGTCTTCTATTGTGTAAGCATCCTTGAAGTCATTAGCTGTCACCAGCTCGGCAACAAATTCTGGGTTCCCGTCAAATCTACATGAACCCACAAATGCTCTTTTTAAAACTCACATTAAAAACCTATCTAAAGTAATACTTTTAGAAATTCATGTTTGGACCTTAAATTGTTCACAGAAATGAATTCGTGCACAATTTAAGGCTTAGGTCAAAGCCCTAATAGAATAAGTGAACTGTCACAAACCCCTCTAAAATCAAGGTCAAGCATCAAATAAACCCATCTAATGCAAAAAGAATTGCCAGGTCTAAGAATTTCAGAAATTGCGACAAATTAGAAAATCGCACAGATTTTGCAGTTGCACTGTCGATAGTTGAGCCAGAATTGATGGAAAATAAGTTCAACAGATGAGGAAAGGAAAAAAAAACAGCATGTTGATAAAACTTGGGATTTGAGATTTCTTTGGAACTGAAAGTACTAATTAGAGAAGGAAATGCAGAGAAGAACACAAAATGAGTAATGAATTTAGAAGAGGAGGAAATTTAGATAAAATTGGAAGAGAAAATAATTATTGATAATTTGAAACCTGATAGACCAGATGCCTTGTTTTTGTGTGGAGAATGATGGCTCAACGCAGATGGGTTTCCGATTCTTCCTCCTCATAGAGAAAGAATCCGCCGGAAAAGAGAGGCCGAGGGTTTTGGTAGTCTTTAGGGACTTGCTATTGTTATTGTAGTAGTAATTGTAGTTGGCGGTAGCCATGAGGGAGGAGCTCGAGCTGTTTGCCGGAATAAGGTCTGGAATTGGAAGGAGAGAAAGAGGATAGGTTAGCATAGTGTTTGCATTTTTTAGAGAGAGAAAAACCCCTTTGTTTTCTTTTTTTTGCGCAAGGAAAAAGAGAGATTCAGAGAGAGAGCGATATCCTATCGAAGGGAGCTCACCACAAAGAACAGCTGAGGAGCTTGGCGTGGCCGCGGCGAGAAACACGTAGCGGAGGGGTAGCACGTGGCGACCGTGGAAGAAGGAGATGATAGCTTGCAAAATTTCGAATGAATTTGAGAAGCGAAGAGCAAATTCAATTGAGACGACATCAGCAAATGTCATATGAACACATTCGAAGAGAAGAGTCTAGATGGCTGAGAGGAACAGCAAGAGAGGACAGGTGGCGAGCGAGGGCAGCACCAGTGTTATTTTCAATTTGGAACCAGATCTCCTGTCCTGTTCCCCTGGGTGCAGGAAATTTCTGTTTCCAGAGTCACTGCGGGGTGGATCTGGTTACTGTTAAATAGTTTAGGGTTAAAGTAGTTTTGAGTTTAGAGTTATATGGGGACCCACTCTGCATGACTCTGGGGACAGGATTTTACTGTTTTGTTGATCCAACGGTGGCTGCTGATTTTACTGTTTTGTTAAGCCACCGTTGGATCAACAATTTTGTAAGTGGCTTAATAAATAATAAAAAAATTCAGAAAAATGTAAAATTTGGTCTCCAAGCACATATTAATATGGAGAACAAGATTAACGGTTCAGATCAATTTTTTGAATTTTGAAATTTCAAATTTAGACCGTGTGTATTTCGACCCATATGCAACCGAAAGCACATTAGCCTATCTCTATATGAGATATATATGAGGAGGGTTCAAATGTCTCCATTTTTTGTGCCTCCACCATGCCTCCATTTTTTAAAACTTTAATAACTCAAAATTTAAAACTTAAAAGTCAAAATAAAACCATTAGATGTGATCTATGTTATTTTCTCTATGTACTCATAAAAAATTATCACATTTCAATTTTGTTTTAATGTGAATCAATAAGTTCAAAAATCAACGTCTAGAAATCATCCACATTAATGCATTTTTTACAAGCTCTTGGTGACAATCAAAATAAAATTGAAATGTCATAATTTTTTACACATGCATAAATAAAATGACGTAGATCATATCCAATGGTTTTATTTTGACTTTTAAGTTTTAAATTTTGAGTTATTAAAGTTTTAAAAAATGAAGGCATGGTGGAGGCACAAAAAATGGAGGCATTTGAACCCTCCTCGATATATATATATATATATAGAGAGAGAGAGAGAGAGAGAGAGAGAGAGAGCTAGGCTACGGTGAGTTGCGAAGTAAAGCGACTATTTTACTTCACTCTCATATTTTGCGATTTTAAAGTTCAAAACGTCGATCCGAACCGTTCATCTTGTTCTTCATATTGAAATGTTCTTGGAGACCAAATTTTACATTTTTTGGAATTTTTTTACTATTTATTAAGCAATTTTGAAAGTCGCGGATCTGATGGTCCAAAAAATTTTACTGTTTTTTACTGTTCACAGCAAAACAGCAATTTTAAAAAATGCTTAATAAATAGTAAAAAAATTCCAAAAAATATAAAATTTGGTCTCCAAGCACATTTCAATATGGATTAAATATCTAACGGTTCGGATCGGTAATTTGGACTTTCAAAATAAAAATACAGCGTGAAGTAGAAACGCGTTTTTTCGCAACTCACCGTAGACTACCTCTATATATATATATATATATATATATGAGATAGGCTACGGTGAGTTGCGAAGTAAAGCGACTATTTTACTTCACGCTCATATTTTGCGATTTTAAAGTTCAAAACGTCAATCCGAACTGTTCATCTTGTTCTCCATATTGAAATGTGCTTGGAGACCAAATTTTACATTTTTTGGAATTTTTTTACTATTTATTAATCAATTTTGAAAGTCGCTGATCTGATGGTCCAGAAAATTTTACTGTTTTTTACTGTTTACAGCAAAACAGCAATTTTAAAAAATGCTTAATAAATAGTAAAAAAATTCCAAAAAATATAAAATTTGGTCTCCAAGCACATTTCAATATGGATTAAATATCTAACAGTTCGGATCGGTCGTTTGGATTTTCAAAATAAAAATACGGCGTGAAGTAGAAACGCGTTTGACTTCGCAACTCACCGTAGCCCATCTCTCTCTCTCTCTCTCTAAAAATATATATATATGAGTAGGGTTAAAATGCACCATTGGTTTGTGCTCCAACCACACCCCATGTCTATATCTCCGTTTACAAAGTTCAAACAGTCGATCCGAACCATTCATCTTGTTCTACATATTAAAATGTGCTTAGAGACCAAATTTTATATTTTTTGGAATTTGTTTACTATTTTTTTAGATAGGTACAAAATAACTACATCTGGACCATCCAAAAACGGTGATTTTGTATCTATCTAAAAAATAGTAAAAAAATTCCAAAAAATATAAAATTTGGTCTCTAAGCACATTTTAATATGTAGAACAAGATGAACGGTTCGGATCGACTGTTTGAACTTTGTAAACGGAGATATAGACATGGGGTATGGTTGGAGCACAAACCAATGGTGCATTTTAACCCTACTCTCTCTCTCTCTCTCTCTCTCTCTATATATATATATATATATATATTTTATATTTTTTGGTGTCGTACCCGGTACCACTTCTATGCCAAACTCCACTTCTCGTTCCGGTGGTAATCCGACTATTTCCTCCGGAAACACATCCACAAACTCTGACACCACTGGAATCGTATTCATCTCAGGAACTTCCGTATTAGTATACACTATTGCTGCCAGATATGCAGTGCATCCTGAATCGATCAGATGCCTAACTTCCACAGCCGAGATGCATGGTATCAACCCTCCAACTTTTCTACAGTTCAGCATGCACGACATACCACCTTTTGCGGTCACAAAACAAATCCTGTGGTGCGGACAGTCGATCGTCGCGGCATGTCTTGTTAACCAATCCATCCCCAATAGAACGTCATAACCCGTGATCTCCATAACCAACAGGTCTATCTCGAGATCCCTTCCATCAACTCTGACTTTTCGGTTTCGGCATATGGTTATTTTTCGGTCAGTCGAACCGAAAGGGGTTTGGACACTCAGGACTTGGTTATTGGTTTCAGTTGACCAGTTATACTTTTCTACCCAAGCCTTCGATACAATGGAATGGCTACACCCAGTATCTATCAAACAATAGGCACTCTCATCCGAGATAGAAAGTATACCTGTCATCACATTAGCTCGAGAATCAGACGGTTGCGAGCCTTCACCTTCCTCCAGAGTCCTCGTTGCGTCATATGCAACCTCTGCTATACCGAGTGCGTGGGCAGCCACTCGACCTCCAATCCTGCCTCCGCTGGTCTGAGAAGCACCTCGACCACGGAATGGTGGTCTACCAGATCCACGTCCCATGGGCCCTCTACCACCGCTGTCTCTCTGGAACCTTAGTGCCGCATTCGGGCACTCTCTTGCCCAATGCTCCATGCTGCCGCAGGTGTAACACGCTTGGTTGCGGCGTCTGCAGTCGATCTCAGAGTGTGCCTGGTTGCATGAACGGCACCACACTGAAACAAAACCCGGCCGGAGTACCGGTGCTGCTATCTGTCTCGGAGGGGGTCTAGGTGTCATAAATTGCCTCGGGGGTGGTCTAGCTGTCGACGGTCCTCCCCTCGACCTAAATTGTTGGTTCTGGTCCTCCCTCTGCTTCACATTCCTCTCCGTCATCTCCGACCTTCTTCTCTTGCTGTGCAACTCCACTTGCTCAGCGTGATCCATCATGGCCTGCAGCTCAGTAGCCATAGGGGTATCCACAATCATCGATATCCCTCCATCCAGTCCATCCAGGTACTGCCTATGGTATCTCACCACGTCAGTCTGCACATCAGTCGCATACCTGGATAGGGCGAGAAATTCGTTGTTATAATCTACCACCGCTCGCCCCTCCTGCCTCAATTCCAGGAATTTCCTCCGCAGCGCCTCTCGCTGTATGTTACTCAGAAACCGTCGGGTGAATTGCTGCTCAAACCACTCCCACGGAATTTTGGCCTCCTCCCCGACATAACTACGTCGGGCTCCATCCCACCAGAACCTAGCACCATCCTCTAATTGCTGCTCTGCCAGCTCCACCATATCTTGCTCTGGTGCTCTACATAGAACTAGCTTCGCATTCATGCTCGCGAGCCATTCTTCAGCAGCGGCATACTCGCCCGTGCCATTAAACTGAGGTGGTTTAAGGCGCATGAAGGAGTCGTACAACCTCCTAAAATCTTCCGGACCTCCTCGGGGAGCCTCCGGTGCCACCTCACGTCTCTCTGCTTGGCGGCCTCTCTCGTAAGCCGCAATCAATCTATCATCTAGATCTCGGTCCCGGTTCTGCACACCTCCAGGTCCAAGATCAACTCTCTGGACCTCAGGCCCAGCAGATCCAGCCTCACTCGCTTGAACGATTGGCTCGTTCTGTGGATCCTGGATAGGATCACGATTCCTGATTCTCGGTCGTCCCCTACTGCGACGTCCTTCCATAACTTAAATAAGAAGAAAATAATTTATTAAGTTTGCATATACGTATCTCATAGAACGAACAGGTCGTTAGCCGTGACGACCCCAAGTATAACGTACCCCACTCACGTATCCTATCAGTCTGGTTAGGTTTAAACCTTGAGCTCTGATACCACCGAAGAGAGCTGTCACACCCCGCGGCCACGGGTCGTAATAGTCCCCTGCCGTAAGCATACAACGCCGTGTATGCTTACAAGGCTACTCACAATTCAACCCAAACAATTCAATATAAAACAAGTTTCTAATAGATAATCAGAGTACACAGTCTGGTCAGAATATAATACAACAAAAGTATCTCATCCGGATACCAACCACGAGGCCTACCCTAAATCTATACAACAAAACATATCTAGGGTCATACACTGGTAAGCTACTAAGGCCTACTACTCTCGTGCCTCTCCGGAATCAGTCACACCGGTACCTGTAATATAATCCGAAGGTGGGGGTGAGAATAAATTCTCAGTGCGAATTTGCCACATATGAATTATTGGACTTGCAATCAAACTCCATATTCAAAAATGAAACCCCAAACAATAACAATGCAAACAGATATATAAGAAAACATAAATAACAGAATGCCACTACTCGACAACAATTTATCAACCTGAAACACAGTTTACGGAATTTCCAAGATGAATTTCAAACACAACATATATTTTGGCTTAACTCGATTCATAACTCAGTTCATTAGGGCTTGTAGCAATTACAGATGTTCTTTCGAGCTGAACCTTTATCAAACCCACATCTGTAGGGTTACTGACACCTACAGATGGCCAACCGCTGGACCCTTTATCTGACACTCATCTGAAATCACTTGGCTTAACCGTTTATTAAGGTCTGGTTCGAATCACATAAAGAAAATCCTTTTTAGAATCGTTTCCAATATTCGTCATATTCAATCGACCGTTCAAATGCATTAACACGTAGGAAAATGCCACCGAGCCATAGACGTTACACAAGTCACCCACGACCTCAAATCACATCGCATAACATATCTCATATCATCACATAATCACCCTCCCTCGTCCCAACCGGTACTGGGAATATCGAGGGCCGTTCACCTAAGGCCATTAGGATCCTGGGAATCCAAGTCAGCATACAGCCCGACTTGGCAAATTCATTGGATCCAAGTGCTTAACTTCGTAAATCCATTCACATACATTCACATACACAGTTCGTGGTGACTTTCAATCAAAAATCAGATCACAATAGATCAACATAACCTATAACCATACCAGTATGCAAATCATTCAATTCAAATCAATTCGAGTTTAATTTAATTGGGCTATGCAAATGCTCTACGCAATTCAGTGATGCAATCAATGATATTCAACATGACAAACGAATACACAGTTTAATTCCTGAAAATAAAGTATCAAACAAGTCCAAGAATCCCGCACCTTAGTATGACGAGCGTACCGCTTAATTTAAGGATCGGACGTCTCGTATTGTCTCGCAAGTTCTTGCTCGACCGAGCCTACACCTATATCATACGTATACTTGGTTTAACATTGGTTCAGGATCGAGAGGTTTACTCGAGTTACTTCTAGGGCTTATACCTTCCCTAATCAATTTCTATGTGTTTGGTATCAATTCGTTCGGTTCATTATTTCTTACCAAAATCCTCTAAAACCACACAAAATCTCATCTAGGTCCTCTGGACCATACACTCTCCATTTGGTAACCATCAATCACCGTTTCACTACTTTGGTTCTCGGTTCATTTCAATTTACCGTTTGGTTAACCATAATTTGGTCAAAACCTCAAATCAGCCGTTAAATGTTCTAAAAATTCACGATCAGGAGGCAACCCTACCGATTACAAGTCTAATTGGTCGGGTTAAGCAAATCAAATCACGATTATGCCAACTTTCAATTTTGGCACGAAACCCTAGAAATCAGATTTCACAAATCGGAAGAAATCGGGAAAAAGATTGACAAACAAACTAGTAAGGAGTGTAGAGGAACTAGTTCTCGAGAAATTCGAACACAAATCTCGGGTTTAAAACGAGAATCTGAGAAATCGAGAAAATTCGAGTTTTCGAAAGAAAGAAGGAGAGAAAGAAATACCAAATAGGAGGGTTCGGAGAGATCCTCGGCTGCTTTCTCGGTTCCAAACTCAATTTCTCGCAACAATCGGGAGTCTGAAAGAAACGGAAACTCACAAGCTCTTTTTCTTCTCTCTTGGACGAAAATCACTTAAAAATGGGGAATGGTGGAAGAGAGAGAGAGAGAGAAGCTTTGATTTGGATTTTAGGGTTAAAATTACCCTGAATGCAGATGCACCCATCCGTACTGCGGGTGGCTTGACCCGCACTCGGGACTTAGAAAGTTTTCAGACCAAATTCAAGAAAATCCGAGCCTAGTGCGGATGAATCCCACCCGCACTGCGGGTCAACTTCATCCGCACTCACTACTTAGCCGATTTCAGGAAAATTCAGTGCAATACAGAAATTCATGAGTGCGGCTGGACCCATCCGCACTGCGGGTCACTCACCCGCACTCAGTACTTAGTCAATTTTGGACCAACACAGAATTGCATGAGTGCGGATGCACCCACCCGCACTGCGGGTCAATCCCATCCGCACTGAGCCTATAAAATTCCAAAATCTCGAAATTTCGACGCGGTTTCGATTCACACTTAACCTACTTATTTAGGGGAATCTTAATTAAGGTTTAAACTTTCATTTTATTAGCACAATTAACTTGATTCTTGTTTTTAATTCATTTGAATTTAATTGTAAAAAGTTCGTAACGTAACACGTTCCAATTTATATTTTTCTTTGTTTCCAATTTAGAATACACACACACATACACACATTGATATATTATATATTGAAAATATATTCTAAATTGCCCACACCAATATGTATAGAAACAAAGAAAAAAAAATATGGAAATTAAAAAAAAATAATTTCCATTGTGATTCGTATAGAAATGAAGAAGTAAGAAAACAATAAATAAGAAAATGGAAGGTTGAGTCTTCTCAATTGAAGATGAAAAATATGAAAATAAAGGAATAAGGAAATAAATAAATATATAGCTAAATTTCAGAATTTGTTCATTTTAAATTGTAACGTATCGTGTGGCAGTACATGTGGTGAGTATGTTTTTAACTAAATTTAGACTTTTATACATAAAAGAGATGCATTTAATCAAAAGAAGACAAATTATGTAATTGGAGAGCTGAGATCAAATCCGAAGTTTCATCTCTCAATCATAGCCGTTGGCGGATCGGACACCTAACGTGCTTAATAATAGAATGGAGATAGGATGCAACTATGCTTAGTTACTATGCTAATAATATAAATTTTAATAAAAAAAATATCCATATGACATTAAATAAATGTTGCCTTTTTCACTCTTATCGGTGAAAAGCAGCCAAAAAAAAAAAGTATAATAACACATCACATCCTTCCAATGAGTATGTTGCTTTTATGTTTTTGTTTGGTCTATAAAACTCTATGTTTTATGGCAATGAAACGGGCTTACGCCTTTCTTTCAAAAAAAAAAAAACATCCTTCCAATGAGTGCAAATCGACGGGTGGTAGAAATATAACGAATTATAAAGCACCTGACTTTGCTGGTAGCATAGGAAATCAATTTCTTTTAGAGCCAGTTCGGTTGTTACGGGATTGTGCGGAATGAAAATTTCGGGTTTAAGAATTCACAAATTAATTTACAGGAACTCATACTATGAACATAGTGATGTAATTCGTGATTTTTTTTTTGTTGTGTGTGTTGCCGAATCGATTATTCGGTTAACCAAATTTCTATCGAATAATTTGCGAATAATTGTCGAATTTTATGAACTTTTCGGATAGAAAATTAAAATAACTATGTATATGATTTCGGATAGAAATGTATATTTGATGCAATCTATTAATATGCTAAACGGGAAGGGCGTATGAGCAAACATTAATTCTTTGTAAGATATATTTAAATACTGGTTGCACCTGGAGCGAACCGCTTATTTTCACTGAAATACGGGACCCACTTGGGTAATAGAGTCTCTATTCAACCGTCGACAAGACTCCAACTCCAAGGTAGACGCACAGTTTCTGAACTCCAGGCGTCGCGTAACCAAAAACTTATTTCTTTATCTGGGCGACTTTTCTCGTTATTTATTAATAAGTTCCCTATCTCACACTGTTCTTGAATTTATTAAAGAGATCTTTTTTATTAATAAGTTCAAAATCAACTTATACTTGCAGGAAGAGCATTGGATCAGCTTACAAGATAGATATATATATATATATATATATATTTTGACAAAAGTGGGTAACCCCCACCTGTTTCATATTGAAACAATGCAGTTCTTACAATAATCAATGGAATTGATATCAATTCCATTGTACAAAAGAGCTAAGTAGCAGCATACTAGAGTAGCTAAAAACAACATAGGAGAAGCATCCACAAAAGCAGTTCATAGTAGAAACATAAGAACATATTACAAAACAGCATTAGGCTAAAAATCCTATCAGGTGCTAGAACAGGTTGAGCAATCATCCATGTAGTAATCACCATTACAAGATAGATATATGATTTGATCCACATAACATTCAAACAGAATAAACGAAAAGAATAAATATAAGAGACCACTTGACCACCCCAATGTTCAGAATAAGTGTTTTGGCTGGTGCAGTTAACTTCTTTGTTCCTAGAGAGAGAAAAAAAAAATACCAACAACTTTAGTGCAATTATCTGGTATAATCTGATACCGGACCAGCTCAGCATCAACCCTAGGAGGCTTTCTTTGTCTTTACTGTTTAAGGTTTATTAACCAATAGACAAACTTCATTTTTGAGGAATGGATAAAATATTTTATTTTTGAGGGGTTTTTCATAAAGTGATGTTAATTTCACTAAAGCAAAAAAAACAAACAGAGCCTTTTGTCCCAAGTATGGGTAGGCTAGAAACGAAACCCAACAGGAGTGAGGGTTTCATTTCCATAAAAAGGTTGTATTTTAAGTTGGCTCGCCACACCTATCACAACCCAATTTCACTAAAGGAAAAAACCCAAGAATTTTGCTTAATAAAGCAAAAATGAGACATACCCACTGATATAATGGACATAAAAGCACAAATATTATAATTAAGAAATCAGACAAGTTAAATTCAAAAGCATACCTCTCAGATGCTGAAACTGGAACATTTGACTCTTGATTAATAGTGTGATTTTGACATGAAGCTTCAATGGTAACAGGCCTTTCATTAGTAGCCAGCTTGAACTTCTTTTTCCTATGTGAAATACAAGTAAACAACTTTCCTACACAATTTCACAGATTAATTCCCTCAACTGAGAAATCAGCTGAGGCATATATAACAATTCCAACAAAAGAAACATTACTTTGATTCCTCAGGGCTTTCCATTTCCTTATGCTCTCTCTCGGTGAGGCATGATTCCTCAGACAATAATATGGACGACGCAGTGTTTGCTTCATGAAGTGAACGGTAAAAACAACAATGTACTGTGTACATCTATGTTATCCTGACACTCACACTCCTAGAAACCCATCGTACCCGTGTCCGAGACGTATCCGACACCGACACATCTCAGACACGGCCACGATACGTATCAGACACGCCAGCTGATGCGTCGCATTACGTGGCCTGTCCTTAGTCCTTTGATATGGTCTCTGACATGCTCTGACTCGTATGAATACGGCCTAGACACCGCTCTGACATATCTAGATACACCCTGAATACCGCTCGCCTGGTCCAAAAAACATTCTTAACCACTGAACCACTTTACATTTGATGTTATAAGCTATTAGCTTTTATATTTAAAGTAATCCAGAATTTTGATATTTAATTTATATAATAATAGTATTATTAAATTAATCATACAATATAATAAGCGTGTCGTATCCTTGATTTTTGAGAATTGTCGTATCGCCGTACCCGTGTCGTGTCCGACATGATACCCGTATCTGTATCCATGCAACATAGGTGTACATACATGACTCGTACGTACGTTGCGTGAAGCAAAAGCTGTCCTATCAATATCTTTATCTCGAAATACATTCTGATGGAAACTTTGGCACGCACGTGGGTTAACCATCTAATAATGCTCCTAATGTGTAAACGGAGCGGATAATGCTAATATCATATCCGTATCTGTCTCTTAATGAGCGGATACGGATATGGATTGGATATCAAAATTTAAAATCAAATTCGCCTTAAACAGATACGGATACGGAGCAAATAATCTACGAATACATATACGAAATAAATAATTGTCGGATAATTGAGGTATACACTTTAAGATACAAAAGAGTGTCTTGTTGTTGTCTTGAAACAATGCCTAAATCAATTTAATAGAGACTAAAAGCATACTACATTCATTGGCTAAAGTCTTGAATGGAAAATAATAGAGAGTGAAGAAATAGAGGTAAAATAAAAAGGGTAAATTTCGTCGGAGGTCACTGAACTTTAGTCTTTATTACTAATTGGTCACTCAAGTTTGTTTTGTATCTTGGTAGCCATTCAACTTTCAATTTGTTTCTATCAAGTCACTGTGTAATTATTTTTGTTTAAAATAATAATAAAATATGACATGGCAGTCTATTCAGCATATTTAATAAATTATGCAACTTATTTTGGGACATGAAGTATTTCTCACCCTCTGATCTCTATCCCAGCACATTTCTACTTTGTTGTTGTTTTTTTTACCCAGTCATCCATTGATGTCGTTCTTCACTGAAACAAGCTTTCGCCACAAGGGATCTGAGTTCCACCATATTCCCAAACTTCACACATCGTGCCTGCTCTAAAGCAACAGATCAAGCAATCAGAGTTTCTCTTATTTTCTCGTTGTGAAAGCTGGACGCTTGTTAGGGTTTGGCTTAAACGAAATTTCAAATGAAATAAAGAAGTGGTTGTTTACTTAAAAAATGAAGGTAAGCTAGAACATAGTGTTTTAATTGATATAAATGTTATACCCTTATTTCTTATACTCTGATCGGGTAGAAGATGGCAAGAGTTCAATAGAATAAGAGAGCAGCCTTTTGAATTAAATTGATTTAATAGAAGATTTTTGAATTAGCTAGAATTTGTTATGTACTTGTGTATGGAATATAATGGAGAGACACCTTGGCAATGGATGGCCGAGAAAACAAAGATAAACAAGTGCAGAGTATAGACGTGCTGGAAGAGAGGAAAAAGAAAGAGAGAAAGTGGGTGAGAAATACTTCATGGCTCCAAATAAGTTGCATAATTTATTAAATATGCTGAATAGACTGCTATGTCATATTTTATCATTATTTTAAACAAAAAATAGTTACATAGTGATTTGATTGAAACAAATTGAAAGTTGAATGGCTACCAAGATACAAAACAAACTTGAGTGACCAATTAGTAACAAAGACTAAAGTTCAGTGACCTCCGACAAAATTTATCCAAAAAGAAAATATCATTATTGTAGCATTATAATCAGTGAAAAAGAGATTAAATTGAAAACCATATCGTATTATCATTTATCTCACAACCAAGATTGAAATGAATATGAAATAATTATATAACAAGTGTTGCACTAATTTTTTTAGTTTCGCCGACGCAAGTGTTTATGCGATAGCCCGATCAAATTGGGGGAACTCAGCTTCACCTTGCAGAACATAGAAGATATGTTCGAGAGGTGTGTTCGTGAAGACGAATGCATATCCTCTGCATTAACTCAAAAGAGAATCTTTTGAGTTAATAAATTTCAACCGTTTGATTTTAAACGGAGCAAATCCGACTCATGCCTATAATATAGGGGTTCTTTAATATTAGTGCAGATCTAGTTTGCATGAATTTCGAAACAAATTAGATGGTTGAGATTCATCAACTCAAAAGATTCCTTTTGAGTTAATGCAGAGGATATGAATTCCATGAAGACAAGTTTAGCACAGTGTCTCTGCGGTAGTTCCGAAATGCATACTATGTAATGCTTCAGAATTCGGATGTGGTGATACCAGGAACCATATCCGCTGTTATTCTCTCTGTCTCTCTCCTCTTCCTCTCTCTCCCACGTGATTCCCTTTCTCTCTCTACTCTTCTTTGAAGAGAGATGTAGAGAGTAAAGAATAGCAGCCGGTTACTTTTCTACTAAGAAAAGCAGCGAATATGGATCCGGTGATACCATGCATATAGTGTACCTTGCATGGTTGCTGCTGCAGCTGCCATGCATATAGTGTACCTTGCATGGTTGCTGCTGCAGCTGTTTTAGATTTTTCTTTCTTCTACTTTGTTCTTGTTCTACTGGAATATAAAATTATGCTGGGTTTCATGTAGTGCCTTTTGGCTTTGCATTATTTTCTTTGAGGCAAATTATTAATGCTCCTTTGGTCTTACAATTCTTTTGAACTTTCCATTTGACCTTCCGCAGTGCTATTGATCGTCAATTTATTTTGAAGGTGATTGTTATCCCTGATTTTTCAAATTAGGAAAAACTAATCGCTTATATAATTAATTTGATCCATCAGTTTAGTCTCAAACTAAATGGCATTTAGTAATTGTTCTGTACAAAACTATTGATGTACATACTGACGTTCCATTTAATTTTCTTCTACACTACAATAATCTAGACCCGTTGTAGGGGTGCAAACGGATCGGATACATATCGGATAGTGGTAAAATCATATCCATATCCGCTTTTATATTTCGAACAAGAGTTTTTTATTTATGAAAGTCAATTATGTCATATATAAGTGTAATGTGGGAAAAGAATTTTTTTTTTAAATGTGATTGTAACATGTTTGCTCTTTAGAATTAATAATTTAATTAATATTTTTATTCCAATCGATGCATTAGAACTAAAAGAAAATGAAGCAAAAAAATGAAACTGAAAATAAAGATCAGAGTTTTCACTTAGCTCTCAAATTTTTCAAGCATTATAAATAGATAATTTTAAATTGTTCAAATTTAAAATTTAACAATGATAAATATCATGTAACTTTTGTCTTAAAAAGTGTAACTACATGTAACCAAAATTATTAGTAGAAATGTGGTTTTCATTTTTAATCTTAATTATTCTTCCTTAATCAATTTTAATATTTAAAAAGTTTCAAAATAATGAATGTTTCTATCTATATTTTTACTAGAAAGAAGTCAAACAAATCAACTGTTTTTTTTTTTCTATTTAAAGAAAAAACCAAATTTTACAAATCTCACCATACGCGATGAAGATAATATAATCAAGTACACCTTCCAGTTCAATTTCATCATTTAAATTATATTCTTTGTTTTGATTTACATGTTATAGAAAGTGTTGTCGTTCCTTCACAAGCTTTAAACTAAATAAATAGAAAACTACATTGAACAACAGTTTTTGCAATTAAACACTTCAAAGATGGATAATTCAGATTCTCTCTTACAATATTCTAGTTGCAATTGCAGTTGCAGTTGCGTCTGCTTCTACTACATCTGTTGTATTTTTATGAGTTTTAAGAATAATTATAACTCTTTTATGTTTTAATAATCAAAGGTTGTGATTCTAGCAATTCTAGAAAATTATCTTTAGCATTAAAAATATTTATACACCAAAGTTATGTTACTATGAATAGAAATTCTAAAAGATATTTTTATTAATTCCACAGAGTTCACGGTGAATAAGGAAAAAAATAAAAACCCAACATGAAGAGAGTAATTTTAATCAAGGTTTAACCATAATTGTTTTTAAAGATGACCATTGTTAAATTCATGATTATAACCTTACTTCCAAATACGAAAAACTGCAACAGTTATGGCACGTCAGAAATATTGAATTTGATTTTTAGAAGGAAATATGAAAAAGATATATCACTTGATAATTATTTATTTCAACAATTTGACAATCTTTAAAGATAAAATTTAAAATTGAAATCTAACATGACACACGTGATCTATTATTCACATATTATATCTATTAAAAATGATGAAATTTGTGTATATTTCAATGTACATAACAGTGTTGTAAAAATCGTCCGTTTAGGCCGATTAATCGTTGACGATAATCAAACTGTTATGAATTTTTCCGATTAATCACTTGGCGATACTTTGTCCGTCCGATAAACGCATACTGTTATTTACAACACTGGTACATAAGGTGACTTAAAATTTTAATGTTTTAAAATTATCAATCCTCCTAGATGCAATGTGAAACAAAATTTAATTTACATGAAATTTTAATTATTAGATTGCCTATGTATCTAATAACACACACACACATATTTAAATACATTTTAAAGCTGTCAAAATAGTCATTTTCAAGTACCCTTCCCAAAAACAAAAACAAAAACAAAAACAAAAAAAATCATGAAGATTTGGGGGAAAAAAGGGTGAAATCAAGCCTATTAAATTCAGTCATCAACTTCAAACAAACCCGAAAGAAAATTTCACACGTGTGAAAACTTTACACAAAAAAAAAACAAACATCCCCTTCCTGCTCTCATATCTAACCAATCATGAAATCCAAAGGTAATTCAAGGAAATGTTGTTATTCGACCAATGGTGAAGCACTATCTCTTATACTAAGTGGCCCCGCAAATTATATTCAAACATGAGCACAAATGGCACCGAAGTACACCTACCAATGGCAAAGAAACACTTGGATGGAAAAACACATACTAAATAAAATACATCTATCAACTACCATACAATACCGATCCATTCCATTAAAAATCCAGACAACCCTACGAGAAGTTAACACGACAAACACTGAACAAATATAAGCATCATTACCTAATTAAATATCCATCTGAACAGGCATCTTGCAAGTCGCCTTGTTGTGCCCGTATACCTTACACTTGCTGCACCGATTCGACCGCTTGATTGAAATCCTAGGATCTGCCGGCTTCTCCTTCGGCCTTCCTGCCATACGGCGCGTGCGTGAGGGGGGAGTGACGGAAGCGCTAATCAGTTCATTGTTGCATGCAATAGGCTGGCCCACGTCAGGTATAGGGTTGATAGAGGAAGAGTAGGCGAGGCGGTAACACTCAGTAGTGAAGTACTTTGTGCAATAGTCGTAGACGCACCGATCGGTCCGCTCAAATACAGCAAGAGCGTGCATGCATGGGAGACCGTCAACTTGCCAACGTCGGCAGCTGCATTCCCATGTTTCCGCATTCACCACATTGTTTACTGAGTCGTCACGAACCTCAAATACATCACCTGTATGTATGTATGTGTGTAGGAGTAACCCATTAAGTTTCTATATTGAAAGGTGTGTGAGGCTATGGTACTATACATAGCGCACTTTGGTCCGTACTATGACTGCATATTTCCCTTTTCAAAGTCCACAGAGTCGATCCGAATCACTCAACATGATCCCCATTTGGAAACGTGCTTGGAGGCCAAATTTTTCATTTTTTAGGAATTTTTTTACTAGTTTTTTAGATAGATAGAAAATCACTACTTTTGGATGATCCAGAATCATTATCAAGTGATTTTGTACCTATTTAAAAAACAGTAAAAAAATTTCCAAAATTTGGCAACCAAATATTTTCATATGATAATCATGATGAACGGTTCGGATCGACTATTTAAACTTTGAAAATGAAGATATTGATCCATTGTACGGAGCAAAGTGTGCTATGCATAGTACCATAGCCTCACTTGTGTTCACTGTTCACCACGTAAAGAAGCGACCTTTTTCTCTCCATGTGTTGATTCATATTCCAATTATGGAATCCAGAATACACCCTTTGTGGAAAAATTAAAGCATGAGAAATATGGAAAAAAAACCTGCAGAGCAAACAACATCAAGAGTGCGGGCCCGATTCGTGCGCTCCTGCACCTTACGGTTGGCCGAAGGCGTAAGTGGCTCAGTCCATCCATTTGACGTCTCTCTTCGAGTATACATCATCTCCATAATCTTGCACCGTACCATATCCACCATCTGTACCACTGACAGCTCGTACCGGGTTGAGACCCAATCAGTAAACGTCTCAACTGCATTCGACGAATACTGCCCGTATCGCAAACCCTTAAAATACGCATCTGACCACCTCTCCGGTTTGGTATCCATAAGCCACTCATAAACATCCTCAGACTGTTCTTTGATATTATCTAAGCACTGGTTGAATTCCTCCGTTTTGAGAGCGTAAATAGCGAGTCGGAGATTGTCAACCATGTTATTTTTCACCTCTTGGGTCCACTCGTCATCCAGCTGAGCAGTAAAATCTTCGATCAACTGATTAACACAATACCCAGGATACCCATACTCTTCAAAGACAAGTGTGATCTCATCCAATAACCCGTTTTGTCCATTACAAACAAAAGTGATGGGACGTGACAAGGTAAGAGTCGATTTTAACTGCTCAAGAAACCAGTGCCAGTTATCCTGCGTATCAGTCTCAACCACAGAGAATCCCACAGGAAAAATTTCCCCTTCTCCATCAACTGCTGTTGCAACTAGCATTCGCCAGTGACGGGTGGATTTAGAAGTTATAGCATCGAGAAATAGCAGGGGACGGCACCCGTGCTCAAAACCATCAAGCGAGGCACGGAATGCTACAAAGAAACGACATTTTGACCCCTCAGGTGAGTCCATTGTTGCAATACTGCCTGGATTTGTTTCGCTGATTCGGCTGATGAACCAGGGAAGCTGGCCTGACGCCTCTTCAAGCGAGTTGTAGAGTTCCTTTTTTGCTATGAACTTGCCACGCCATGCCTGGATTCAAACATTGATTTTAGTGTGGAAAAAAAAAAAAGCCGTACCATTTACTGACCACAGGCTAGCTTCTAGTTTTCAATTTATTTTTAATTGGCCATTTTAATTCCAACAGGGATATCATAAACTGAGTAAATTTATTTCAACTTCACTAAACAATCACCATTTGAGTGATCAGGTTCAATATCAGAAGCTTCCGGGCACCAGAAATAAAGATACCTAAGCGGTCAGCTCCCAAATATTATCCTTTTAATTGTTAACAAGTAATGTTAACTCGCTGCATCTTGTTAGAATTTTGATGGTTTAGACAGTTTTTCCTTATATATCTTCTTCTCTTTTAAAAGAAAGATATATGAACCCTCGGAAGAAACCTCACTAAAACATATAAAAACAGGAAAACTATACTCCTATATCCCAATGTATCCCTTGTAGAACTCAAACATCAAAATAAAACCATCAACAATTAAATTTCTTTTTAAGTGTGTATGACCTAGAGTTAAGCTCCTACCCCGTTTTACAGAATACATTGGAGAGAGGCATTTTTGGGCCATCTGATCGTTAGTGGACTCCCAAGATTTATCTGGGACTTACCAATGCATCCCGTTCAATTTCGGGGAAACTAGGCCCATGATCTAAAACTTCGATAACAAAAAGAAAACAGAGAGATCTCCATTTCCCTTGCCTGTGAGTAATTGAGACTCAGCCCGTACTCTTTTTCCAGATCACTCGCGATATCTTTTGGCTTATAATTTGGGGAGTCACGCAGCTTCTCCTTGATCACACTCGCAACCCAGCGTTGGGATGCAAGGCGGTGGCCCCGCTTCATCTCCTTGCCACAAGTGTGTTCATCAGATATTTTCTTAATCATGAACTCTTTCTTCGCTGGAGACTTTGACGCATGAATACGCCATGGGCAATCCTCGGCTGTGCACTCAGCTGTGACACGAGTTGTATCATTCTTCACAAATTTGTATGTGAATTTGTTGGCCACGGCATATTTATGGAGCGTGTCGCGAAATGCCTTTGGGCTTTCAAATACTTGGCCCACGCCAGTGATTAGATTGGCCCAGTCAGCAGATACTCTCCGTCTCTTCGAACTGCCATCAACAGTGGCAAGCGTTGTAGTGGTAACATCAGTGGTAGTGTCAGAGTCAGCTACCACACTCCTAATTATCCTGAAAAGAGCAGCAAAATTAAGGCATGTAAGAACTCCACAGGGGCGGAACTGGAAAATTGGGTTTGGGGGGGGGGGGGCGTAAACTTAAAATACATAATATGCGAAAATACAAAATGTGTGGTCACTGGGATTCGAACCCAAGTCTCCGCAACCACTAGGCTACAAGCACACATTTAGCATTTCATGAGAGGGACTAAACTATATAAAAACTAAGAAAAATGAATATTCAATTAAATTTCAATATGCATGATTAAAAAAATTTAAATCATGGCAGCCACTAAGCACCCCCAGAGCTATACGTAGATCTGCCCCTGAAAATCCAGTCATATTAAGTTTAAAAAATAACAGTGTTTTCAGCAAGAAAAGGCATATTGATGTAATCATGTCACATTTATATACAAAAATTAAACAGCTATCATAATGCAAATGCAATTAAACTCTTCGAATATGATAACATCAATTGTACATTCCAAAAACACTTACCGGAAACAAACAAATTAATACCGGTACATACTATCTCAAATTTAATTCTTATATTGACCCAAAAAGAATAATGCATACCTGTTTTCGGCCTTCTTCAAAACAAAGATGTCGGTGGTATCTGAGTTAGAATGAAAATCCACCATGCGCTTGAGATCTTTATCGTTAGAGACAGTAATAGGCGTCTTCTTATTGTTCGGTAGGAAATACTTGATAGAATATGCCTCCATATTGCAACTAAACATCCCCGATATCTCATTTCGTAGATCATCAAGAGTCATATCTCTTTCTATGTCCACTGCATGCGCCTCCCCGCCTGAGTAGGTTAAGGTCCCGTCTTTGTTTTGTATAAACTCCCCGCCCATCTGGCAAATAGCCAGTATCTTTGACATTTCGGCACAAGCTACTACCACCGCAAAATAATAACAAAGATAAAATAGATAGCTCTTGGTCAGTGCTATTATAGAGGTTTCCTAGATTGTTAAACATCAAGTTTTTACTATAAAATTGGTATACTGGTAAGCATTTGGTACAATCCGCAAGTATATATACCCGACACCGAAAAACCACCATAACATATTCTCATCATAGATTGAAGTACACGATAAAGAAATAACTTTTGGTTACGCCTGGAATTCAAAAACCGTGAGCCTACCTTCTAGTCTGTGGGTCCCATATTTCAGTGAAATAAGGTAGAGAATAAACGGCTCGTTCCAGGTGCAACCAGTTTTCAAATATATCTTACAAAGAATCAATGTTTGCTCATAAACCCTTCCAGTTTAGCATATTAATAGATTGTATCAGAAATCATATGTACATAATATAGATATCAATTTCATGCACCAAGTGGAAAACCCAGCATTTTTATCAGACTGGCTGAGGTTATTTGCTCAATGGAATGAACTAAAAATGCTGTTCATAGCTTCAATTTAAGCAGCAAATATTAACCAACTGAAGCATGCAATTAGAGAGAACAGTGTAAGCATAAAAATGTACTAATAGTAGACAATTACTCAGTACACAGTGAAAATTCCAAAGTTCACTTCTTTAATTTGGAATTGATAAAGGGGTTTACCAAACCAAAAGGGATCGCCTAAGCTTCTGGTGACTAAAAACCCTAGAGGAAGAAGTCATAGAGAGAGAGCCGTTGATTGACAGTGAGAGATAGAGGGAGAAAGAGAGAGGTACCTTGGTCGGAGATGACACCGGGGAGAAGAAAGGATCTAGGGCTTCAAGTTTAAAAACAAATAAAATAAAATAAAATTTGCGGCTAGAGATAAGGACTAAGGAGGAAGACGGAAATAACTAGAAAAGTCGCCCAATAAAAAAATAACTTTTGGTTACGCCTGGAGTTCAAAAACCGTGACCCTGCCTTCTAGTGTGTGGGTCCCGTATTTCAGTGAAATAAAGTAGAGAATAAGCGATTCGCTCCAGGTGCAACCAGTTTTCAAATATATCTTACAAGGAATCAATGTTTGCTCATATACCCTTCCAGTTTAGCATATTAATAGATTGTAGTAGAAATCATTTAATACATAATTTAGATATCAATTTCATGCACCATAATTATTTTTTCCCGTAAATACTTTTGTATTTTAAAAAAATATTTTATTTTTTCAATGGGCTTTTCATTTACTTTCAATAAAAATATAGAATCAATTTATGTACGGTAACTATATTTTCTTCTTATATCTATTACAATTATAAATATAGAGATGAGCTACGGTGAGTTGTGAAGTAAAACGCGTTTTTACTTCACGCTGTATTTTTATTTTGAAAGTTCAAACGACCGATCCGAACCATTAGATGTTTAATCCATATTGAAATGTGCTTGGAGACCAAATTTTACATTTTTTGAAAAAAAATTTAATATTTATTAAGCATTTTTGAAAATTGCTATTTTGCTGTGAACAGTAAAAAACAGTAAAATTTTCTGGACCATCAGATCAGCGACTTTCAAAATTGCTTAATAAATAGTAAAAAAAAATTTCAAAAAATGTAAAATTTGGTCTCCAAGCACATTTCAATATGGAGAACAAGATGAACGGTTCAAATCGACGTTTTGAACTTTAAAATCGCAAAATATGAGCGTGAAGTAAAATAGTTGCTTTATTTCGCAACTCACCGTAGCCCATCTCTATAAATATATACCATAAAATACGTCATTTCAATTTATTTATTTTTGGGGTTTTCATATATAAAATAAAAAAATTATATAAAAAAATGATACTATTGATATTCCATACAAAATATTACGTGCAGAGATTTGTATAAAAACTTATTCATAATTATTTTAGTATAACTGATGTTTTTATACATCTAAATTTATTTATCCGTACTCAAGTAGTAAATGTTAAATTCAGCGATAAAGAAAATATTAACCGCGCAAAAAAATACTGAAGTGATACATAGAGATTACATAGAGATATAAAGAACTTCGTAGAGATTACATAGAGATATTATAATAGAGAAAAGGTATCATCCCCCCACCTTCAGTCCCCCGATAATCCCCGCCGACTTTTTCACGCCGTTTCAATATTTTTAACGGTCCATCTCAAACTGCTTATTTAAAGCTTTTCCAATTCCTCTCTGTTCACTTTCACCTCTCAAAATTTAATTGCCAAATAAGAACGGAATCGTTTGTCCTTTTTACTTTTTTATATTAAAATAATATAAAGTTTATGGTTTGAGATGTTGAATCAATATTTTAACATAAAATTTCATCATGACATTTTGTTTTTTTCACAGAACTGTTAACTTATTTGAAAGGTTGAGAAGTTTTTATGTTTACAGAATTTGTTGACAGAAATGAGAAGTTTTTATGTTGACAGAATTTGTTGAATTAGTTTATAGGATTTAGTATTGATGTTTACAGAATTAGTTGAATTAGTTTACAGGATTTAGTATTGATGTTTACAGTATTGATGTTTACAGAATTGAAAGTTTTATGTTTACAGGATTTGTTAAATTAGTTTACAGGATTTAGTATTGATGTTTACAGAATTAGTTGAATTAGTTTTATGTTTACAGGATTTCTGTTTACAAAGTTTTAATGTAGTCATTGTTAGTTTTTAGTTTTGAAAAGCTGTTTATAGGATTACATAGTTTTGTTTACAGGATTACTTTGTCATAGTTATAGGATTACAACGTTTTGTTTACAGGATTACTTTGATATAGTTACAGTATTGGGTTACTATTGTGATTATAGTTTGAACACTTGCAGAATAATTTTTAAAGAGTATGCAAGTAGTGATTTGTATGATGTAAAATTGTTGTAATTTTTTTTTCTTTCAGTGTTATGTTGTATATGTTTCCAAAAATGTTGAAAGAATTTGAATTGCTAATAGAATAATTCATATATGTTTACAAACTTTATTGATAATGTTTATAGAATTTTTACTATTTTACATTATCTTGTTTAAGTTATCAATTTTTTTGTAGAAACGTAAATTTAATTTAATTTATTTTACTTTAAAAAAAAATTATTTTGAAATATGAAATTTATTATAATATTTTTTTATAATATTTTTCTTAATTTTTTAATTCACATAAATTGTTCACTAATATTTACAGAAGTATCTAAAATAAAAGAAAATTAGAAAATGGATGCAACATACAAACTGTTAAACGGACACCTTCTAGAAGGTGTGGAAAAAAATTATAAAATCTGGTCCCGGTTATAACTTCTAGAAGGTGGTCCCCATATAACTGCTAACTGTACTTTGATTGTACTTTCTTAGTTTGACCACGCAATTTGGACTGATTTCACGCATTTTGCTTTGGACGCACGCGGTTTCATATGTGCAGCATCAATTGCAGTTGTTTACAGAATTATTTGCATAACATTACCGAATCTGATAGACTTGTTTACAGGATTAGTGTTAAAAGTCCGGGGATTTTTTGGGGACTGAGGTCCGGGGACTATTAGTGATCGAATTTACCTCTAGTGCATTATCTGAAAAGGAAATCTTTTGACTGTTTTTCTTAACTCGGTACGAATCTCAAAGCCCAATAATATTATTCCTACGCTTAGTCTGAATCTCAAATCGGCTGAGAATAAATCTTAAATCATAAAGTGATGGAAATCTTTTACGGCTGTGTTTTTTTTTAAATTAGCAAAATATATTTGTGCTCAAAATAATTTTACAATTATCACATATTATCAAAATTTTGTCTTGTCTTGTCTTATTTTTTGGCTCTCTCTGATCTGAAATTTTTAAATATACCATAATCCCAAAAAAGATAAACCAAACTACCACGTTTCTTGAAAATTTCGAATTTTGACATGACCGCATCTAGGGGATGCGGCCACCCTTTTTTTTATTTTTTTGTTCTTCTCATGCAGCAGTTCAATCTGAACGAAAAAAAGGGTGGCCACATTCCCTAGATGCGGCCGTGTCAAAATTCAAATTTTTCAAAAATCGTGATTGTCTGATTTATCTTTTTTTGAAGTACGGTATATTTAAAAATTTCGGCTCTCTGATTAAAGACGATTTGTGTCGTTGTTTGCTAACTATTAGCGATTTTTTTTTTGTCCCCGTCTTTTTAAAGATGAAAAAAGAAACAAACTTATTTAAAATGCTTATATTTAACTGAAAATAATTTATGATAAAACAAGAGAAAGGGAGGGGAAAGGGAGGAGAGAATAAGGCCTGTAAGGACAATTTGTAAAAGATTTAAAAATGAATAATTTTATAAAAAAAAACAATTTTTTTTGTTGCTTTTATGACTTGAAGATATTATATTTAAAAAATTTCATCCCCAATTACTTCGATCAATCAGCCCTGTTTCCTCGATCCTATAAAAAATATAATCCACCTCCCTTCCAAATTTTTTTTATTTTTAGAAATAAAAAATTCAAATTATTAGAAACAAGATGATTGGTTTTTCCATCAAATGGATGACACGGCTGGGAGAGCGGGAACAACGTGCCTGGAATAGCGAGATAGCGAGATGGAGAGAAGAAATGTAGGATCAGAAGGAAAAAGAGCTAACGGAGGAGCCTTTTCAATTTTCCGTTTCATCAAATTGTTCATCACAGTGCGGATCTCAAAGCAAATTGAATGACTAAATTTACGTGTGAGTAGAAAATTCCTGTCCATAAAGAAGCAGGAGATTCGGTTCTGTACATTGTGTGATTGTTGATGTGATACTTGTAAAAATTAATTGAACTAAATCATTAGATCAATTCCATTAATTAGTTTGCTCTTGCTGGAATCCAACAACCATCTATATGAAAAAAACAATTAATCTTGTTTTTGATAATTTAATTTTTTAATTTCTATAAAAAGTAATTGCTTTCCTTCGATCTTTCCAATAGACAGACTATGCGCTATGCTCCTATCCCCAGTTGACTCCTTTTTTTTTTTTAAACTATTCTTCATTAAAATGTTAATAATATTATTGACAACTCTTGTTATTGGGAAATTTTGGAACCGGTTCATATGAGACAATGGGTTAATCAATTGAGGGATTAAAAAATGTGACATTTAAGAAAGAAATGTGAGAAGAATCAGTTTTTAGCAAGGTTCTAAATAGCGTTTATTGCGTTATAGCGGAAAGCCTACAAAAAAAGCTATAGCAAAAGCTATGCTACATAGCGTTTTTTTATTTTTATAAAAATTATATCATATATTTGTACTAAATATCAACATTATCTAAGTTTCATAGAATAATAAATAACATCAAATTGATCAAAAAATTTATAATATTCATATTGAACCAATACAAAGTCCAAATTGCGACTCAAAATATCTATAGTAATAGTGTAATACTAATATCATAAACTATCGACCTTTTTCTATTCAAAATATATTCAGCATCATGACATAATATATCTTTTTTCTATTTAAATTTCAAAATAACCTAGATATCATGGCATAATTAACTATCTTAATCTATTCAAAATATTCAAACTACCATATAGTAAGTATCATTTTGTTACTTCAAGAAATATCTTAATATATTCAATCTGAGCCTTTATTTGAAACCCATATAAATTGTTGCATAGTGCGCTATAGCTTCCTTATTTGATTTTGTTTGATGGATCTCTCATTTAATAATTAATATAAAGCTTAGTACGTTAATTGCAAATAAAAAATTACGGTTAAAATCCAATCTGAGCATTTATTTAAAGTACATATAAATTGAAAAAAAAGCAACTCATGTTGCATAGCGCGCGCTATTTGCGCTACATGCTATTTGCTATAGCGGACCTCTGTTACCGCTATAGCTTCCGTAACTCAAATAGCGTGTTTTGATGCCACAGCTTAGCGTTTAGGGTTCAAAAACGCTATGGCGCGCTATTTAAAACACTGGTTTTTAGTACAGTGGCAAAGGTATATGGCTCTTCTACACGACTCTTATGTAGAAAGTCATGGATTTAAAATCTATAAAATGAAAAAGAATTCTATAATATAATTTTGTTTTTTTGAAGAAAACTAATAGAATAGAGCTTTATCTTTCATTTAAAAAAAAAAGAAAAAAAAAATGAGAAACGACTTTTCAGATGTACCTGCCAAATTTGTCATGCTAAATCCATGCATTCACTGAATTCATATCATCTTAAGGTACCTCATTTTTTAAGTTTGAATCCGTTCAGTTGTTTATGTACTAGCACAAATTTTAGAAAGGCCTTAAAAGGGTTTAGGGTTAAATGTGAGAATTGAAATCATATTAATATATTACAATAACATTAATTATTAAATTCTTACAATGAATTGAATAAGATTCAAATACATTTAATAAATAAATAAAATTAATTATTTTCAAAATTTATATGTGAATTAAATAAATAATTAAATATATTTTCTAAATAAATTCATTCATATAAATTGGGATGGTAGTGTGAGATGATTCCAACTACCACGGTATCGGTGGTATCTGTCATAAATTCCAAAACTACAAATAATGAATTCAAACTATAACGGATCTTGTTTATGAAGTGATACATTACATGTAAAATGTAATATTTTTTGAATTATTTTAGTACTAAATCAAGTGGTAAAAAAATAATGAAAAATAAATTTAAATTTTTTTCACATTTTAACTGCTTAATTTGATAATAAATAAGTTTGAAAAATTATAAATTTTATACGTAGCGCCACTCGCAAAATACACTAATTTGAGCTGTTTCAATTTATCATTTAAAATACACTAATTTTCTAATTTTAAAGTTGACGGTATTTTGACTGGAAAGTTCATTGACAACCTTTGTATTAGAAAAGGAAAGTCATGAAATTATTACTTGACCTTTTAGGGGCCATTTGGTAAATTTCCTTCGCGGTGGCGCAAAACCCCAATCTCTCCACGGACCATGGCACTATCCCCTAATTCACATCACCTAACGTAACTCAAATTTTGTGTTTAAATCCGAACCGTCCAATCTTCTTTCTCACAAAACCCGTGCATTCCACCTCGAACCTTATTCGCCCTCGACGGTCCAGATCTAAACTCAAAGTTCGAGTTACTTTAGAGGATCCGTATTCCCCCTGAATTCCCCTTCCCTCGTTCTCTCGAAACTCGAAAGAGAGAGACAGGAACTTAAGCGCACTAAATCCACTAACCTTACCACAATACCACCTCACTCCTTACTACATGCTACAGTACTAAGAATGCACCATGGATTCCGAACCTGAGCCTAAGCGACCTCTGCAACTCGTGATCGATCTCAACGAAGACCCACCTACGCCACCATGTGAGGTTCCTGCTCCTCCTTCCTCCGATCCGACCGCAAATTCTGACCATGAACCGATGCAATTCCTTCCATACGAGGCATACATGCTTGCGTGTCGGTTCCATGGCGTTGTCACTCCTTCTCGTGGTCTCCCTGCTGAGTTTCCTGGTGAAGCTGGGTTCAATATGCCTCCGTTAGCTTGTGGGTACTGTAATCGGCCTGAGTTGCCTGGTGCTACAATGGTGTGTGATGGATGTGAACGTGGGTTTCACCTTGGTTGTGTTGTGCCTCCTGCTATGTGGCATCAAAGGATTGATGAGTGGGTCTGTCCGGAGTGTCAGTCCGCTGGTGTGCCGGCGAGGAAGTGGAGTCTGGCTGGAGGAGCTAATCCTATGCTGGATATGAATGCGCCACCACCGACTGAGGTCGAGGGAAGTGAGCAACAACAGATTGGAACTCTGTCAAGATACAACAGGTATTTTTCAATCCCTTGCTTGTTTTTTTTTTTGCTGTTAAAAGAAGTGTGGAAGATACCCTTTGGTTGTACAAAATTATAATTTGTATGGCCAAGTAAGGTTGACAGTGACCAAGATAAGTGAGTTGCATACTTGTATTGAGACATAGAAGGTACTTGCTTTGCCTATTACTGTTTCAACTTTCAATTTATTTTCTAAAAAATAATTGAACTTTTTCAGAAACCCATCTCTGTGGAAACTTTCACAGTATATAATAAAGAGTAGTAGTTTTCAAATCAACAGAACCTGTTTCTCATGGCATGTGAAACCAAGGAGCTTCAACGGCTAACTGCTGATGTGTATCAAACCCAATGTATTTCTTGAAAATATAATGATGTGCCCTCGATACTGTATTTTGCATGATTGAGAAGCTTTCTTATAAGGCACATTTTCAGGATTATTCTGGGATTTATAAATAATGTAAATATTTTCAAGAGTACAAGCTGTATAAGCAACCTATATATAATGCAATTTTTTACTAAGTTTGAAACCGATTATCTTTGTTTGCAGACCTAGCACCACCGACTTGTCTCCTTTGAGTGGATTTGCTCCGTCATTGCGACCTTTTTCCATAAATAATCCAGGAATGCTTACTGAGGCTACAAGCAGAGGAAGCTTCTACTTTCAAGGACTACCTCATGGTATTGTTTGTATTACCAGTTTATAGGTGCTACTTAATTTGAAAATCTATTATTATTATTATTATTATTATTATTATTATCATTAGACGGTTCAGTAATTTGGTGTTTCAAATAAAGATTCTTCGAAAAAGGTGAAATTTCTAGAAAAATCACGAAAAGAAACGGCAGTCTAGAAAAATAAGCATTTATGACCATATTTTGACACGTCTATCGGTTACATTTCCAGATGGAAGGCATTTCATGCCCGCATTCAATTCAGGTCCCGGTTCAATGTATCTCCCCATCGAAGCCGATTCTATAAATGATGGTTTGGTCCCTCATAGATCGGCACCAGTTCGAAAGAGAAGGGTTCGCTCAAACATCTTTGCAGCATCTTATTTTGCACAAAACCAAGAGATGTTAAGGGGTGGTGGTACCAGTAGCAGCAGCAGAGCCTTGGGTTTGGAACCATTTATGGATCTAGATGCGATGCAACCACGATTTGCTGATTCTACGGCTCCGATAAGGTTGCCGAGGTATCTGGTTGAAGAGAACGGCCGATATACCCAGATGGATTTCCCTGTGAGTTTCTGTTTTATTTTTGGAATTATTTTATTAGATATCTAGATGAATTTCCATTTTCTCTGTTTTCAAGATCTGCTGTTTAATAGAGAAATAATTTAAGGAAAATTATAGATATAATCGGAGGTTATAAAAACTAAAGAACAAAATTATTGTTATTACATAAATGAGAGAGGCTGGATAATTGCTTTGCAACTTGACCTAAGACTTAAAAGAAGTTATTCCTCAATTTGCATTTGTTTTTAAATGATCGAATAGTCACGGCTTGTATTGGAATGCATGCAACTTTAATTGCTTCGTCTGAAGTCATGAATATACTATAAGGGGTGTTATGTTCGTTTTGGCAAATTGGTTGACCTTGTTTCTTTGTTTTTAATTTAGCAGGGTGTTATTTTCCTATTTGTTGACCTTGTTTTTGATTCTTGATTTAGCAGGCTGGGTTTCCTATCCAATGTGAGGATTATTACCTAATCAATTTGGGAGAGGTTGATTTGCGCATGACCTATCACACCAACTGCGAGATATACCCTGTAGGGTTTACTTCATACTGGCATGACAGAGTAACTGGCTCCCTTTTTGAATTTGAAGTCTTAGATGGGGGAATTAATGGCCCGCTTTTCAGTGTAAGGCGGATGCCATGCTCTTCTTTCCCTCTACCTAATGCATCCACAGTCCTCTTTCCGAACACAGCAAAACCTGCTGATTTCAGCACTGACAAGACCGACAGTGCAGTGAGTTGTATTACTACTGCTCCTGATGGGGAGGAAGATATCATGGCACTGCTGGAGGAACCTTGTCAGTTAGATGAGGATCTTACGGCATGCCTTCAAGGCAATTTGGGAAATGAACAAGAGGCATCCGGTTTGCAACTCAATCTGTTTACTTCCCCTACAGAGAAGGAAGCATCTCGTATTGATCGAATCGGAGAGTTTTTGGTGCAAGGGGAAAGCTTAACTTCGGTTTGGGGCAAGGTTGTTAGCACGATTCTCGATGCATGCTGTGAACTGTACCGGCAATCTGGGTCTATGCAGTTTTGTTGCAACCATGCGAGTGATGGTGTGAAAAACCCAGAGAATATGGGTCACTTAGCTAGGGTTTGCTGTGCTTGTGCTCCTCTAGGTATACCAAAAATTATCCAGAACGAGCAAAAACTGGAGTCGTCCTGTCTGGCAATTAGAGAATGGTTAGATCGCGACAGGGCTGGTTTGAATTTCGAATTTGTGCACGAAGTTATAGAAAACCTTCTCCCAGCCTGTGGCAATTGCACACGTTATCACTTCTTGGGCAAGAGAAGCAACTTCTTGGAAGCACTTACTGTTGCAAGTGAGAATCTTGTTGCAGTACCAAAAAATGGAGCGAAGGGGATGGCTGAAGCGCTTTATTCGTCAAGAAAACGCAACAGGAATGACAAGCCTCCAGGAGGGAAATCTTTTAGTAAAAGACTTCCCGCCAAGTTGGCTGGCGATGTCTTTCAGGTACTATTTTTGTACTTGTTTGATTGGCTTAACACATTTTGGATTCATTTAAATAACTTTTATTGCTTGTTAAAAGGTACCAGTAGAACTGGTAAAAGAGTTTGCTAATTCCAAGGACTGAAAATCAAATAACTTTAATTTTGAAGTACACCCAATCTATGACCAGAACTTAAAAGTAATCAAAAGCAAGCAAAATTTGACTTTAACCTGAAATGAAATCCCCCAAGCCCGGTACTACCCTAGATTTTGAAGAGGCCATTAATCCAAAATTGCCAATTCAACAAACAGCACATTTGCTATCCCCAATTGGTCATTTCGTGATGACATCAATCAATGTATATTGACAATCCATTACGTGCTAGCCAGTACTAATTTTAAGGAGCTCTGTTTCTTGCATGTAAATTATCTGTAATTTATTGACAGAAAACTAGTAATTAACTAAGAAGTAAATTCAAATCCTTTCTAAAATGGTCTCTTTTACTTTATTTTGTAACTATTATGGCAATTCTGATGTACTTATAATTTTTCTTAATTTTGCAGATTTGGGAGTTCATGTACCGATTTAAAGATATTTTAGATCTACAAGGTTTCCCCTCATATGAGGACATCGAAGAAGAGCTAATCAATCCCTGGCCTGAACCCCCCAGAGGCAGCAGAAATCAACTCGAGGTGGTACAATCCAGTACACATGATCAAGCCTCAAAGCCAAGTGGCAATAAAGAGGGTGTGGCAATGTTTGTACCAGTCGAGACCTCATCTACTAGAGAGGCCTCTCAGGTCAAACTAGCATCTAATTCCCTAGGACAGTGTGGTGGTATCTGGTTGGCCACAATCCACACTTCCTTACTTAAGCTCCTACTTAATGAAGTTATATCACGAGCAGTGGTCTTTGTGGACCCCACAGCTGAGGCGAGGGAATCAAGGCCGAGACGTGGGCGGAGAAAGGATGTAGAGAGCTCTGCTAGCAAGGATCCGAAGGTAGATATATTGACCCTTAATGAGCTGACGTGGCCAGAGCTGGCCAGGAGATATGCTCTTGTAGTTGCAAAACTCGGTGGCTGTGTGGATATGTCAGAGATGTCGTGCTCAGATGGTGTAAAGATCTTTCGTGCTTTGCAAGGAGATGGTGGTGTGCTCTTCGGTGCGATATCCGGTGTTACTGGCATTAATGCCGATGCTTTGGTAAGCTAATCCTAGTATCTACTGCATATAAAACATATCTTAAACCATTGAAATGGTGTACCATACAAAGAAATGAATACAATAGAATTCAGAAGATGAAACGAAGAGCATAATCTGGAAATAGTTGGTTCGGTAAGTTCTTATATCATACTGATATCTAGGCTGCACTAGGACTGAAATAGTAGATTTTTCTTTCAGTTGGGTACCTCAGGATGTAGTGTACCAGTACATAGTGTGGGGTACCAGTATCAAATTTAACCAATCTGTTATTTCTCAGCTTCTTGCAGAAGCACAGAGACAGATAATAGACCATGCAAATGAAGCAAAAGTTATTCTGATGGAAAATAAAGATGCTGACGTGGTGGCTTCTCCTGAGCCAGCCATTGCTGATGTTAATATCATTCCAGAGTGGGCCCATCCTCTAGAGAATGTGAGAAAGCTGCCGACCAACGTGGGGACTAGAATCAGAAAGTGCATTTTTGAAGCCCTTGAGAGAAACCCGCCTGATTGGGCTAAGAAGATCCTGGAACATTCCATCAGTAAAGAAGTGTACAAGGGGAATGCTTCAGGCCCCACAAAGGTATTGCCATTTTTAAATACTAAAATTGTCCCTAGGTATCATTGTAAATTATAAAGGTCTTTGTTATCCTGCAAGACATGTGAAGTATTGGATATAATGCAGTTAGCTTTTTGAAAATGGCCCAAGCTAACCCTCATGTGGGCTGAGAGAGAGAGGGGTAGTTTGGACATATTAGTGAAAAGGAGGGGACCCTTGGCTGTTTCCGATATTTTATATTTAGGGTAATTTGGATATATCTTTGTCAATGTTTTACCGGATAGTTTAGATTTTGTAGAACCAAGAAAATATCATGCTTACAGAGCTTATTTTTCTGCTTTTGTTCTATTTCACTTTTATCCATGCTAATTTTATTGGCTTCATTTTAAGAAAATTGATTGAGCAATTTGTTTAACCCTTTTCCCTCAGAAACTTGCCTTAAGTGTGCTAGCTGACGCGTCTGGTGGGACCACACCCCAAAAGCCGCCAGAGAAGAAACCTCAAAAAGAAACCCACACTGTTTCCATCCCTGAGTCAATAACAAAGAAATGTCGAATTGTGTTGCGTCGGGCCCTGACAACCGTTACTGAGAAGCAAAAAAACTTTTGCAATCTTTTGGGTACATCTCTAGTAAACTCTGATGAGGAAGAATTTGAGGGCATCATTGGTTTGCCTGCCATGTTCTCTCGATCCCTTGATTTCCGGACTATTGATATGAGGTTGGCTGCTGGAGCTTACGGTGGGTCCCATGAAGCTTTTCTGGAGGATGTCCGAGAGGTAATTTGCTTCCTTCTCGTGTTATGATGTTGTTCTATGGAGTTTGACATGTTACATTTTTCAGTAAATTGAGTACCATATTGCTGCGACTCGTGTGCATAGAATTTCATAAATTATCACACTTATGTAGTAAACTAGTAATGAATCAACATTTTTCTTTTTAGTTCCTTCAAACTTTTTTGGAGTAATGCTTCAATGCATACCCTCTTCCTCTTGGACAGTGAACTGCCTTTGAACTGTAAAGGATTTTACTGAATAAAAAATGATAGAATTTCAAACACACTGCATCTGACATCTCTACATGTACTGTCTCATACAGGTTCTTCAGAATTTGCGCACAGGACATGCCGATAATTCTAGTGAATTGGAAAAGGTTGAGAAACTGTCCGAGAGCTTTGAATCCTTGTACAAGAATGAGGTAAACTTCCACTTTTTTCACTTCCAGCTTTTCCACAGAAAAACTCCCCCTTTATTGTTCCCTTAAATCTAACACATTCTCTTTCTTCGAGGAGTGCAGGTACTCAGCCTAGTTCAGAAACTCACTACATATCATAAAGGTCTTGAGAACGAGGTTCTAGAAGCATTAGCTGTACTAAATGACCTTCCAAAAGCCCCATGGGATGATGGTTTATGTAAAGTATGCGGTGTAGATAGGGACGATAAGAGTGTACTATTGTGTGACACTTGCGATTCAGAGTACCATATGTACTGTCTAAACCCCCCACTGGCCCGCATACCAGAGGGAAACTGGTACTGCCCCTCTTGTTGCAGGAGCAGAGGGAAGGGGAAAGGGAAGGAGAGACAAGACAATGGTTCAACTGAGAAAATAAGGTTAAAGGTATTTGGTCGCGAGGAGAAGAGTTCTTTTAAGTTGGCCTTGAGTCAGCTTGTATCTACTATGGAACAAAGAGAGTATTGGGAGATGAGTGTAGATGAGGTTAGCTCTTTACTCTTTTATTATTATATTCATTTTTTTATTTTTATTTTTATTTTTTATTGAAACTGCTTCTTGAGAACATCGTAGCACCAGGCATATACCCTTGTAAGACAAGTGCATTATGCCCAACTGAATATAAACTATGGGATATACCCTATACTCTATTTTTAGCTCTCAGATATACCCTATACTCCTAGTTTCTTTAGAAGTACCAGAACTAATTCTCTATTTTGTATAGATAACTAGGGAGGATCAGTTTTAAGTTTTTTTTTTTAATTTAACTGGTTGGGAGGGGACGTGGATTATATACTTATTACTATTGTAGCTATACATGATATTTATAAAATTTTGTGGAGATATGCAACAATGTGTGAATTTTGTTTCTTTGAAGGGTTGCACAAGTAACTTGAGATTTCCTCTAAATTAATTCTTTACTACTTCTGTCTCTTGATGGAGCTTAATCTGTAATCCTTGACTAAAGTCCATGTCTGTACAATCATTTACTTAAAATCAAAGTTAAATGAGAAAGAGGTGGAAGTAATTATGTTGTGTCTGGTTGGTAGAAATCTGGGAATTTTTACAATACTACTTTGTACAACTTGATCAGCATTTTCATCATATAAAACCTTCTGTTGAAAGGTTTGTTTTCTCACACTAGTTTATTATTCTATTCACAGAGAATATTTCTCCTAAAGTTCCTATGTGATGAGCTCCTGAACTCTTTCCTCTTGAGAGAGCACGTTGACCAATGCATCGAGAAATCAATTGACCTCCAACAGAAATTGAGAAGTTTGAGCTCTGAATTGAGAAACCTAAAGGTGAGAGAAGATATCCTTGCAATAAAGGCCTTAAAATCTGATTCTAGACCCAACAATGAACCAAATAATGAAGAATGTATAACCTCTGTTTGTGCTGGAGATGCTAACCAGAGCAACAATGAAGTAGGGGAGGGGGCAACAAATGGAGACTCCATAGATAAATCAACTATAGACAATGAAATGGATACTGTAAAGAATGAGATTTCTACATTGCAAGATTCAATTGTCAATTTGGAGTTGCAGCTTTCGAGAGTTTGCTTGAGAAGGGAATTTCTTGGCAGGGACACATTGGGTCGTTTGTATTGGGTTACGACCCGACCTGGTAAGCGACCTTGGTTGGTAGTAGATGGCACTGCTCCTTTGAAAAAGGAGAATAGGAATGAAAAATCAACTTTTGTAAACAGAAGTGTGCTTCTAGGCCAGTCAGAGTCAGCAGCAGAGGTAGCACCTTTGTTTGTCTTATATGAATCCGAAGAAGAGGTGCATGCACTTGTGAATTGGTTAAAGGATAGTGACCCGAGGGAGAGAGAATTAAAAGAATCTATCTTAACCTTACAAAGGCTAGTCTTTAACAAAGGGTCTTCATCAGACGAACCATTTTTACCTCACGGTAAAATTTTCTCTCCTCAGTTGAAAACTAGGGCCTCGGGGGTACTTGAGAGCCAATTCGGTGCTATTATTGAAGATGAAATAAAAGAACTACCAAAAAGGCCGAAAAAGAAGGGGAAAATGAGTGAAGAGAAATTATTTAGATGCGAGTGCTTGGAACCTATCTGGACTTCCCGGAATCATTGTTTTTCATGTCATAAAACCTTTTCAGTTCAAACTGAATTAGATGCCCATTTAAATGGAAAATGCATGCCGAAAATTAAACCCAAAACCGGGGTTGATGTTGTAAATGAAAGTACAAAAGAGAAGGATGATAGAACTGGTGCCAACATGACACTGAAATGCCCCTTTGATTTTGAAGAGATCTGTAAGAGATTTATCGTGAAAGATTCAATCAAGGAGGATGTGCAACAGATCGGGTTAATCGGGTCGAATGGGGTACCTTCTTTTGTCAATAAGCGTGCCAATTATCTTGACCCGGATAATCTGGTTCTTCTTAACAGAAAAGAAAATTCGGTGGCTGTTGGTACGGTTGAACCCGGTTCGCACTTGTCAGGGAAAAGTAGTCTTTTGACTCCAACTGAGGAGCAATCGGTGGGTAAAAGAGAATCACCATCGGATAATGAAAAGGTAACAAATCATTATTTATTACTGAATCTTGACAAGTCTTATAGACTTGTACCGTTTGGTACTTGGTAATTTTTATGTGGTTCAGATCTGTACTGTTCGGAAGCAATTAGATCCTATTTTTTTCACTTATTTATTTTGTTTCTTTGTTAGTTCCTTTTTTATTAATATCTAAAAACTGTTACAGGTTGTGGGGCCAGCTGATAACAGCCGGTGCACAGTTCCCGAGGCATCACTGAGGTCGGTCAAGGGGAGAAATTCTCAAGTTGTCAGGTTTCTCAAGACGAACTTACTTGACATGGAGGCTGCTCTCCCTGACGAAGCACTAAGGCTGACAAGGTATGACTCAGGAAAAAGATGGGCATGGCGTGCTTTTGTCAAGACAGCTGAGTCCATATATGAGGTATTATCTCCTTTTCCTTTCTTTTGCTTTATTTAGAACTGCGGATTTTTCTAATAGAATATCGAACTGACAGGTTTGGCCCACCTGTCAGGTGAGCTTTTACATATCTCCTATGTACTTGGTTAATATGCCTTGAATAATTTTCAGTCTCCCTCTGTGTTTTTTTTTTTTGGGATTTTTTTTATTTGGTCCATTCTGAACCTTGGTTTGTCGTTTTGATTATTATTGTCGAGACAAGCAAATACAGGTGAAGTTGACATATTATCAGATAAATAATCAGATGGTGCCATGTTCCTCTTCTTGTGTTTACAGGCTACCAAAACAAACTTTAGTAACATCAGATTCATACTTAGATATATTAATGTACAAAAGCGCGATCTTACTTGATCTAACTAACTTCGTAAGCTCATATGTGTTCTTAGATGGTTCAAGCAATCGTTCTACTAGAGGACATGATAAAAACAGAGTACATAAAACCCCAATGGTGGCACTGGTCATCTCTCACTGCTGCGGCCAAGACGCCTTCCATTACTTCCCTTGCTCTTCGGTTGTACACTCTCGATGACTGCCTTGTCTACACCAAGCATGCATCAAATAGTCCTGCCACTGAGTTAACCGACACTGCTGCTCCTAGTGCCATCAAGCCGTCAAACAAAGGCAAGAAGCGCAAGGAGTTAGACTAATAATTTGTTGTGGTCTTGTTGTTTTGCTAGATAGATTTGGTGTAGAGTTTTATAGGTTTAATTTAGAGTATACTGCTGACAATTGACCGAGAGTGTAGTTTTTTCTCTCTCTAGATCTCTCTCTAGCATTGTTGTATGGTTGTATGATTGTAAAATCAATTATAGCAGTTCATTCTATTGCTCTCTTCATTTTTGTTTGTTTCTGTTTCTGGTGGTGGTGCCTATACTATCTTGGTTGCTTGTTTGAAAGTTTGAATTGATACCTAACAGGTAATAATTATTGTGTTTCTTATTTGCATATATGTTGTGGGATTACAGGTCCATTTTTATTTTTATTTTTATTTTTGAGGTATCAAGCAATTGCCTAGACGCCTACTAATAAATTTCATTGAACAAAAGATACTTTTATGACAACAATTTGAAATTTGTGTGGTGTACGTTTTCGATCTGAATCATTTTTTTTATAGTGTGACAGTTGGATTTGTACTCCCAATTAAAAAAGAAAGAAGCTATCAAATCAATAACCCCTCTTTAACCTAATTATCACTACGCGTAAAGAACTCAACCAAACACTGTCAAGGAAAATGCTTTGGAACCCAATTAAGTCTACACAGATGGGACTAACATATGATCCTTTGGATTAGTTTCATACCTACCAGCAGAATTCTTTTTTTATAGAAATATTATAAAAATAATATAGGATAATCGATAGTGCATGGAAATCTGACCTCATAAAAAGAACTGATTTTTTTTTTTTTGGATCCCTTTAGGATTTTCTAAAGAAACAAAACAAAAAAAAAAATTCCGCTTTCTTTGGGACTGTCTAAAGGTATCGAAAATAATTTTTAGTTCCTTTAAATTTCAGCATACCGCTCACCTCATATCACAGAAAATTTCTATTTCTAAAGTAAAGGAACCAAAAAAAAAAATATTTCAGTTCCAAGGATCAAAATCTCAAGCCCATCAATCTATTACTCTATATTATTTTTAAATTTGTATAAATAAAAAATTTCTGCCATACCAGTGGTGTACATTGATAAATCACAGAATATATGTTTTGAATAAGAAGTATATTCCATGATATGGTTGTATCATTAGTGGATCTGAGGTGTCTTGCAAAAGCTCTTTAGCACTATAGAAGCAGTACCGCCACTAATTTGCACTAGGGAAGTACAAATGTACTTATTAAATGGAACTATGGCTTTTATTTTCTAATTTTTTTTTAGAAATTAAAAACTCAATTTGTTAGTGAACATATTGATGCATTTTTTTTTCACTTCAAAATAATAAGGATCGAATCATTAATTCGGTCCAGAATAGGGTAGACCGAATCAATGATTCAATCGCTCATTAATCACACATGCATATCACTGACAACAATGATCGTGAAAAAATGGAGGATGGCAGAACCATTAATTCGGTCACCCTCACTATAATGAATTTTGAAAGAAGGAAGAAGAAAAGAGGAGCCTAGATTTTGAACTAGACCAAAACATTGATTCGGTCACGCCCTTTTCAGATTTTCTATGTCACCTTTCGTGTCACGATGTGACAAAGAGTGACTGAACCATTTATTCAATTATCCCGCACCTAAACTGAATTTCTTGATTCGGTCCTGCATATTTTTGAAGAAAAAAAAAAGCCATCAATCTGTTTCCTAAAAAAACATATATATTTTTTTTAATTTCTGAAAGAAAATTGTTTGTTTTCCGATGATAAGCGTATATACTGAACAGTCAACAGTGTAACCAAATGACATTTTGTGGAAACAACACATTTTTTTTATGCTTGAGACTTATAATATTAGCTTTATCCTTTTTCTATTACATTGCTATCAGGGATTATGATGTTTTTAATATTTTCCTCAAATAATATCCATCGTACGTACATGTCTTGGAAGTTTTTTTTTTTTTTTTTTTCTTCCAGAAATCACCAAACTTATCCTTCGTAATAAATTGACCACTAATTTAGGCACTAACCTAATTTGTCCTTCATATAAGTCACTATTCTTTATAATTTGGTTCAAGTAAATAATTGTATTTAAATAATAGGAACAATGTTATGATATTGACATTTATTCCTGATGTAAATATTTTTGACTCAGAAAGACAAAATAATAATTTTCTTAGATATACATGTATGAAAAAAAAACCTCCATTTAGAAGGAATTTTTTTTATTCAGAAAGACAAAATAATAATCTCTCTCGATCAAATTAATAGTTCAGTCAACCTCTTTCGATGTAAATATTTTTGACTCAAAAAGACAAAATAATAATCTCCTTAGATATACATGCATGAAAAGAAAATCTCCATCTAAAAAAAAAAAATTATTCAGAAAGACAAAATAATAATCTCTCTCAATTAAATTAATAGTTCAGTCAACCTCTTTCGATGTAAATATTTTTGACTCAGAAAGACAAAATAATAATCTCCTTAGATATACATGCATGAAAAGAAAATCTCCATCTAAAAAAAAAAAATTATTCAGAAAGACAAAATAATAATCTCTCTCAATTAAATTAATAGTTCAGTCAACCTCTTTCGATGTAAATATTTTTGACTCAGAAAGACAAAATAATAATCTCCTTAGATATACATGCATGAAAAGAAAATCTCCATCTAAAAAAAAAAATTATTCAGAAAGACAAAATAATAATCTCTCTCAATTAAATTAATAGTTCAGTCAACTCCTTTCGATGTAAATATTTTTGGCTTAGAAAAACAAAATAATAATCTACTCATATATACATGCATGAAAAAAAAAAAGCACCCTCTAGAAGGAGAATTTTTTATCTAGAAAGACAAAATAATAATCTCTCTCAATCAAATTAATAGTTCAGTCTAGAGGAGAATTTTTTAATTTCCAAAAAGAAAATTATTTGTTTCCAATGAATAATGATAAGCTTATAGACTGAATAGGTGTGACCAAATGAATTTTTAGTGGGAAACAGCACTTATTTGATACTTAAGGCTAATACAATATATTAGCTTTACACTTTTGCTGTTACATTTCTATCAGTAAGGTTTCTTTACTGATAGTACTTGAATACAATTGATAAGAGATTATGATGTTTTTAATTTTTTTATCATTTACCTCAAATAATATTCATCGTACATGTTCTGGAAATTTCTTTCAAGAAATCACCAAACTTTTCTTTCTTAATAAATTGACCACTAACCTAATTTGTCCTTCATATAAGTCTCTATTGTTTTTAATTTGCTTCAAGTAAATCATGAATTGTATTCAAATAATAGGAACAAGGTTATGATGTTGACATTTATTCCTTCCCTTTGATGTAAATTTTTTTTGACTCAGAAAGACAAAATAGTAATCTTCTCAGATACTGACATGCATGAAAAGAAAAGCTCCCTCAAGAAGGAGGAATTTTATTCATAGAAATATTGTAAAATAAGAGAGAAAAAAGAGAGAAAGAGCATCTTGATTTTTTTTATGTACAAAGGATAAGTAAAAGAGTAAAGATTTTGTTCCCCGCAATTCCGTCCCCTAAGTGTACCCCTAACAACTAACTAATTAACTGTCCCCTTAACGGTCTAACCCTTCTCTATCTCCAAGTTATAAACAGATCCATTTTCTAACAAACTTACAAAATCAGACTGAAGTCTCTCCTCCGTCTCTTCATGGCCTTCACGTCCTCCGCTTCTTCTCTTTCTCGGCGTGGTGCACCGTCGAGATCCGGCGAGAAGAGCGTAGTGCACCGTCGAGATCCGACGAGGAGAGTATGGTGCACCGTTGAGATCCGACGGGGAGAGCGTGGTGCACCGTCAAGATCCGGCGAGGAGATCCGGCGGAGAGAGCGTGGTGCACCATTGGAGGGGGTCCATGCTAGCCCAGCGAAGGTTGTCAGAGTGGAATATATGAATACTTCATTTGTTAGATATGTATTCATGTTATTAGATATGAATATTTCTTGGAAGAGGTGGAGTGAGAGAGATGAATCTGACAATGAATTTTGAATTGTATAAATTATTTCGAACATGTATGAATACTTCGTAATCGTTAGTATGAATACTTCTTGAAAGAGGTGGGGTGAGAGAGATGAATCTAACTTTGAATTTTGAATTGTATAAATTATTTCAAACATGTATGAATACTTCGTAATCGTCAGTATGAATACTTCTTGGAAGAGGTGGGGTGAGAGAGATGAATCTGACTTTGAATTTTGAATACTATAAATAAGTAGGAAAACATGTATGAATACTTCGTAATCTTCAGTATGAATACTTCATTTGTTTAGATATGAATACTTCTTTGTTTAGATATGAATAATATATAGATTCGCTGTAGTGGTCCCCAATCTTGGCAAATGTCATTTTCAGACGGTTGTGGTCCCCAATCCAGGCTGTCACAAGACGTCAGCGGTCCCCCTGGTCGTTACTGGTCCCCTCCAACTTGTGTTTACATATGACGAATGATTCTGATAATAAGTATGAATACTATAAATTCGTAGGTATGAATACTATACGTTTTGACTATTAATAAAATAGCATTAATCTTGCTCTTTGGTGGTAGTTAACACATTTTAACTATTTTTTTTGTCTTTTAGTGCGGGGGACAGATAGGCATGGCCGGTCCTGGGGCAGGGCACCCAGGGCGATGGCCCCGGGCCCCAGGATTCAAAGGGCCCCAAATTTTTTTTAGTATGTATATATTACAAAAAAATTATTTGCATATATTGAAAATAAATAAAATATTAAAAATCAAACTTTGTATATATAAAAGCTCTAAACTTTTCTATAAATAAAAATGATCTATTGGCATATTAATAAAATAGTATATATATATAAAGGTAAGGGTGTAATCGGTCGGATATGGATCGGATAGTGATCAAACCGTATCTTTATTCGTTGTAATTTTTCAAATACGGATGCGAATATGGATAGTCTAGGATACGGATACGAATCGGATATTAAATGTATACGAATACGAATTATATATCAGACGGATATGAATATAATTCGGATAATTAAAAAAATTACTAATATACATTCAAGTATAATATCTAAATATAGTTTTTTTTTCATTCATTAATTAGATCTAATATTTTTCATAATAAATTTGTTGGATACAAAACATACATCATATTACCAAAATATTAGTCACTATTCATCTCATAATGTTATATTGTTAATCAGAATATATCAATTCAAGATCAATAGTGTTTTTTTTCTAAGCACGTAGGACAAAAATAAAAAGAGTCTTGAACCAGCTATATTAACAATCATTTATCAATACCATGCAGCTAAAATATAAGTAATAAATTATTGGTATTTAACAACTCATTTCTTGTGGAGTAGAGGTGTAAATGGTCAGATACAGATATTTACAGATAGTTAATTATTAAACCGTATCCTTATCCGTTGTAACTTTTCGGATACGAATACGGATGCGGATACAAATAGTTAATTATTAACCTGTATCCTTATCCGTTATAACTTTTCGAATATGGATACAAATACCGATAGTCTCGTATACGTATACATATAAGATAATTTAAGTAATTTTTCGGATTCAGATCCGAAAGAAATCGGATAATATCTTATTCATTTACACCTCTATATAAAGGACTCAAACTTATCTCCCGCCCCGGGTCCCAAAATCTTCAGGACCGGCCCTGCAGATAGGGGACTGAACTAGGGGGACTGTTAGTCGATCCCTAAGTAAAAATCTACCTATCTAAACATTTTTTATCTTTTTTTTTTCCGCTTGAAAAGATTGAAGGATCTTTTGTGGTATATTTTAATTACTTCTTGTGTAACGAGTTGGTATTGCATTTAAAGTGACTTATTAAAGAAAGTCGTGCAAGTAAAATTACAAAGAAACACACAAACGGAACTGTCAGAAAAAAAAAGAATTTGGATCGGTAGAATCTTTACTGATCCAAAATTTTAATTTGAAAAAAATTCTACCGATCTTTCTGTATATAAAAAAACTAAGGTACTCTTTCTCTTTTTCTCTTTTATTTTATAATATTTCTATAAATGAAAAATTATCCTCAAGGGGGTACTTAGTCCTGGGGTTTGGATTGAACCAAGAGGATCTAGTTGATTTTTCAACAAAATCTTTCTAAATATGGAAAGAATAGATAGAATCAGCTCTGATTAGTCTTCTCATGATAGTAATTATGATGTTTTGGAATTCAGTGGTTATCTGATTGTTTGTTGGTTTTTCTAACTGGTATGAGATGCTTCATATCACAAATTATAAATATTACCGACATATATGCACCATATTTTTTTGAATTTTTTATTGATGCGGACCATCTTTTGCTCAACTTAAATATTTTTTGTTGACAGCACTTAATTTGTTAGGTTTTGGATGAAAATAATAATTGAAGGATTTAAATAGAACAAAATGAAAGTTCAGTGGTTTTGAATTAGGACTGATTAAAAAAAATTTAGCTTGTGACTTGTCCGAGATTTACTCGTAAAAAGTTGGTAAATAACTTGTTAAATTCTGACTCGACACGTTATTAGCCAGTTAAAACTTGGCTCATTTCAGCTCCTGATGATTCGGTTTGTTTCTTAGCTTGTTGATAGGAGTAATGGCAGAATAAAATTTTCAAATTATAAGAATTCTAACTTCGAATGAGAATCTATTTTACACTATTAAGTATTTTACTGTAAATTATATATTAAGTAAAGCACAAATACAAAAGTTTTGACCAAAAATAAAAATAAAATAGAGGTTACATTCCTTTTAAGTGGCTCCGCCACTGACTAGGAGGAGATGAAGTTATTTACCGACTTTTGTACTCATCATGAGAAGAAGATAAAATTTGTTATAAAAATAATATAAAAACAACTGACAAGTTTAAATTGATAAAAATCTTTAATCTATATACAACTCACTATACAAATGAACATACTCAGCTCAGTCAGGTTCTAAAACGAGCAAGCTTCGCCAAATTCAATTCAATTGCTCGTTCTGCATTGAACAATTATCTTTTCTTTTTTGCAAAAATTACAAAATCGTGAGCTGAATTCAAACTTTCGACCTTTAATAGTCACAGTACGAGTTAATTGACCTACCGTCCATCAAAAACCGAACAATTATCGATCCGGTATGAATTTTGCCTGAATTTTTAATCCGGATCTTCTGTGATCTGCTCGCCAATAACAACTTTCTAACGGGTTAGATAATGAGACAAAACGTGTCACTTTTGGATTTGTTTGGCCCCAAATGTAATAAAACGCTGCGACAAAACAGCGGGTGCAGGTGAGAGAAAGCGTGTGGGGCCCACTTTTGTCGTTCGCATCCTCCGAGATATCTCCAACTTTTAAGTGTTTTTTGGACAATCTCAACCGTTAAAATACAATTCTACACGAATCATAAAGTTCAAATAACACTGGCCCCGAGGCCGCGGACACGTCGGTGACGTCGGTCACGCAAAAGTTGAGATATCTCATATCTCACAGGATACGCATTCCACGTGGCAGCCGCATGCTGAGCACTGCTGCTTCTCCCAATTAATGGTCGACACGTGTTTCTGTCATACTAACATCATATTCGTATATTTTTATATAAATGTCCTTAACATTCAATATATTTATTGCTGTCTTCATAACGCGTTAGAATTTCTTTGGTTTAGACCCCTCAAATTTCAAAAAAATTAGATTTTCAAACAAATTTGTGCGTAATACTATTTTTTGTTGTTGTAATTTTTGTGCGAATAGATTTATTCTGGTAGATTAATTCTGTAAAACTTAATTTTCTCTCTGTTACAAAATTTCAATTTTGTTATTTTGGTAAATTGTACTTCATTACAAATTATATGTATACCAATTTTGTTTTACTGATTCTGAGATTGATGAATGAAAAAAGTTCTCATTAATATTTCATTATAATTGGACGGGAGATCACTTAAACAACATCTGATATATGATCAATAATCTGAATATACAGTTTTAAAATTATAACTCTAAATGAGAATTAGTTTTTGATCTAGTCATAAAGATAACGTTTTTTTTTAAGAAAGTCGCAGTTTAAAACTCGGATAAAAAATTTCATATAAACATAAAATAGTTGGATGACTCTAAATCGAACATAAAGTTAGTTAAGATATTTTTTCCGAGAGGATTTCAAATTCAATATTTTATGTATGTTTCTAGTGATTTTAAGATCAATTTTGATTTTTTATTTTATTTTAGGGCGAACCTACATAGGTTCAGGGGAGCACCTGTTCTTCTGGATTTTGTTCAATTTACATAAATTTATAGGTCTGAATCGACTTTGTCTCCCTTCCTTCGCCCTTTGAATTTTTTTTGCCTCCTTCCTCTGAAATTCTGATTTGTAATTTGAGTTAAATTAGGATTAATATTATAATATTTTTTTTGAATTATGATTGATAATTAGAATTATAAGTTAGAGGATTAAAAATTGTAAGTCAAAGCATTGGAAATTATAAGTTAGAACATTATTTTTTATGATTTTATCTATTATTCGATGAACTAATGAGTTTGAATTTGATTAATATTTAAATCCGGTTAACTATTTTTTTGCCTTCCTCTAACGAAAATTTTAGATCCGTCTTTGTTTCATTTCATGTGAAAAAAATGAATAATTTGAAGGATAATTAATTGCACCGAGTAAAAAGGTAAGGTTCCAATTCAAAATGAAAAACAAAAATATCAACAGAATATTGAAATTGAACAGGTTAGGTAAATCTAACTTTTGACTTACATTTCAATAGACCATCTAATAATTTCACATTTGATGACTTAACTGAAAGTTAAACTTAAATCTCTTATTTTACGACTTATATATACATCAAACAAATATGTTTGGAGACCAAATTTTATATTTTTAGAAAGTAGTAAAAAAATTCCTAAAAATATAAAATTTGGTCTCCAAACATATTTTAGTATGGAGGTTAGGTTGAGTGGTTCAGATCGACTGTTTGAACTTTAAAAATAATGGAGAGAGATGGAGGCACAAAAACATGGAGGCATTTGAACCCTCCTCTTCTAGAATAGCTAGAATAGCTACTATTTGAAAATAGCGCTAACTCAAAGCTATTCGGAATAGCTTAAAAGTTGTTTGGATGCACTCTTTGCAACAGTTGCTATTCTGACTTTTTGTTGGAATAGCAGAATAGTGCTGTTTTATTTGTTCAAAATAGCAAGTGTGGTTGTTTGAATGGACTTAATTTAGAATAGCACTGTTCTCATACCATCCAAACATACCGAAAGAAGATGAGAGAACGAAAGAGGAGAGAGACAAAGAATAAAAACTAACAGAGATTTAAAGAGCATCAGATGTCATTTCCAAACAGATAATACCTAAATATGTAATGATTACTCAATTAAAATAAGGTGGTTTATTGCATGCTTGTCTCATGATATTAATTGGCACAGTCTTGGTGGGCTTGATTTGATTATCTAATATATAATTAGTTGCATTTGCATTAGTTGGTTTTACGTCATGCATGCACCAACTAGCTCCTCTATCTTTTTAATTTATTTTTATTTAAACCATTGTCATCTTAAAAAGGGGGCTAACCGAAAAAATAATATTCCATCCTTTGTTACATCACCTGGCTGATAGGTGATAGCGACCAAATTGAAAAAACCAATATTGCTCAAAATATAGACCAACCAACAAGCGTATATATAAAAAATCGGACTCCATACACATATATTTTAAATTATGAGAAGGTTCCAGTACCTCATATTTTTCATACCTCATTTTTTATATCTTTATTTTCAAAATTCAAACTGTTAATCCGAACCGCTCAACATGATATTTATACTAAAATATGCTTGCGGATGAAATTTTATAATTTTTGAAACTTTTTTACTATTTTTTAATATAGGTACAAAATCAAACAGTGATTTTCTACCCATCTTAAAAAATAGTAAAAAATTTCATCCCCAACCATATTTTAGTATGGATATCATGTTCAATGGTTCGGATCGACAATTAAATATTTGAAAACGAAGATATACAATATAAGGTATGATGAAATATGAAAAACATGAGGCATTAGAACCCTCCTCATATATGAGTTGTGTTAATATAATTTATGAACTAAAGGTTATGATTTACTTCGCGTCTATATCATTATTTTTAAAGTAATCTGTGTTATATGTACCGGAGTTGTATGCTTCAAATACAAATACATAAAACAAATTATAATATGAAATAATAGGGTAAAAAATATCTCATTGTTTTTGTGACCCTATCATATGTCATAACCTTATCTCCGTTTTCAAAGTTTAAACAATCAATTTAAAATGTTCAACATGATCTCCGGCCATACTAACATGTGCTTGAACTTGAAGATCAAATTTTATATATTTGAAAAATTATTGTTTTTCATAAGATTATGGATCATTCAAAAACAATAATTTTATATATATCTAAAAAATAAAAAATTCCAAAAAACATATAAAATAAACATCACATTATTGATAATTGCAAAGAATAACCAAACCTACAAGGTTGCAAAAAATGAGAAGAGACTTCAGTTGAGCTCAGTGGCACTTATATTTCAAGAAATATTTGGGAGGTGGGAAATACATAAAAATTAAGTTAATAAAAGGCTAAATAATTGATTTCAACAAATTATAATATTTTTAAAGATTTAATTATACTAAAAATACGACCAAACCTCAATTAAACATTACATAACAGTTTAAGGGTCAAAATACAAAAATGTTATGTGTAAATTTAATTACGTGATGAACAATTAAATACTAATAAACTATTATTTTAAAAAAAACTACTTTATTTTTAAATTTTGCTTGTAAAATTATGCAATAACATTGTCATGTTTATGTTTTTAAAATATAGAAACTTAATTTATATTTAACTTCTAAAATCTAAAATTATATATTTTCTCCTACAAAATTACAATATTAAATTTACCCTTCTGAACATAAAAGCTATGCATGCCTGTTGGCTTTACTACATTTCAAATTATCACTTTCATTCTTTACCAAATTTTCCAGCATCAAATTTAGACAAGCAATATATATGCACCTTTTCTTTTTAATCTGTTTTTAAAGTTAAAAGCTCAGTTTGAAGGCATGATTTTCACCTGGCACAAAGGAAATTAAGGTTCTTGTTATTGTCTCTGTCTTAATCAATCAATCCTTTTGGTATACTGATAAGAAAATCTTCAAGTCTCTTTCTGATAATCTTTTCTTTGAGAGTATATTTGACATGTAAATTTGTTGTGTTGTGATTAAGTTAATTTTTTGCGTGTTTGGTTATACTGATAATTAGAATTAGTTTTTTCAAATGTTACTGGTAATGTTCGTTATGTTTGATAATATTTAACTATTTTTTGTAATAGAAGTTAGTTTATTTAAAATTCATTATTTATCGAGATTTAACGGTCTTGATCACGCATGACTCGTGTGACTACATATTGTACCATGTTATGACCAGACTAGTTCGCGCGTCGTGCTATGTTGTGTTAGTTTTTCGAAAGATAACCACATCATGCGAATAAGTATTGTATTAATTGTAAATATTATAAAAAAAAAGGTTATTTTTTTAAGAGTTAGGCTACGGTGAGTTGCGAAGTAAAGCAACTATTTTACTTCACGCTCATATTTTGTGATTTTAAAATTCAAAATGTCGATCCGAACCGTTCATCTTGTTCTTCATATTGAAATGTGCTTGGAGACCAAATTTTACAATTTTTGGAATTTTTTTACTATTTATTAAGCAATTTTGAAAGTTGCTGATCTGATGGTTCAGAAAATTTTACTGTTTTTTACTGTTCACAGCAAAACAGCAATTTTCAAAAATGCTTAATAAATAGTAAAAAAATTCCAAAAAATGTAAAATTTGGTCTCCAAGCACATTTCAATATGGATTAAACATCTAACGGTTCGGATCGGTCGTTTGGACTTTCAAAATAAAAATACGGCGTGAAGTAGAAATGCATTTTACTTCGCAACTCACCGTAGCCCACCTCTTTTTTTAATACATTTTACACTTTTGAATTTTGATTATAAAATTAATTCTACATAAAATATAAAGTAATAGCGTTAGAAGCACCGATCCAACCTCTGTTTCTTAATTATTGAGGTTCCTTTTTGGCACATAGTGATTCGTTTCATGCATCTAAAAAAAAAGTAGATTAATTGTGAAATAAGAAGAAAATTTAAGTCGGCAATCTTTTATCCAAAAGCAACAAAATTAAGGTCAAAACGTGTCAACAATGTCAATACAAAAATGGAACATTCCTTTCAACTCCAATGCAAAAAACCGTCCATAATTTATAAAGTGGATTATCAATTTCATTTACCTTATCTATACTTTGGAGGAAAAAATGTGACTCAACATTTACCTTTATATAAACAAATATAAAAGCAATAAATATATAACCAGTCTTTGATCTATTGATAAAAATAATACTCTTTGTCCATGTAAAAAGTTACAAGTTTGAAATTAAAAAAGAATAATCTTTTGTGAATATTAAATAATTGAGTGACTTGATCTCCAACATTTGCTATATATATTGTCATAAACTTACAATGAAAAATAAATTGAGGGTTTAACGATGTTATTCGGGATTAAAATTATTTCTTTTACTATAAAATAAAGGAGGATTCAAATGTCTTTTTATTTTTTATTATACAACGAGTCCTGGAGCACGTCCTAATTAAAAATGTAAAAAAAAAGAATAAAGATTTCTTTCTCCCATCCATCCCCCAATCATTAATTATATGAGGGGACCACAACTTCCAGCACAAAAAGACAAAAGAAAACACGTATCAGTCATTAATAATGTGGGGGACCACTTATATTTGAAAAACTTTACAACTGATGCGCGTAAATATGTATACTTATACACGCAAGTATTAACATCTAATATAGTAAGTATTCATATGTAAGATATCAAGTATTTCTTTAAACAATCTTTCTTATCACATACTCATTTTTTACATATTTTTAAAGGTGGTTTTTTTTTCTTACTTCAATGTCACTCATATTTCTGACAATCTGTGAATTTTTTGCGAATCTAAAGTCACAGACATTTTCTACGCAATTTTATCTTTCAAACGAGATCTATGATGAAGTACTTTTGAGTTGTTCACCGCGTAAGTATTTATACCTCGTAGTGCAAGTATTCATACCTCGTTATGCAAATATTCATAACTCGTTGCGATCCCGATCTAGAATGCATCACCTCCGACTTCCTATCCATCGGCTCCTACCGATTCGCCGGCAACAAGGCTTTTCAGGTTGTCACAAGCAATTCATGAATATTTTCCCAATGAGGTATGAATACTTGCCCGACAAGGTATGAAATTACATGATGAGATATGAATACTTACGCGACGAACAACTCGAAAGTATGTCATCATGGATCTCATTCGAAAGAGAAAATTATGTAAAAGACGTTCGTGATATTAGATTCACAAATTTCTTCACAGGTCATCAGAAATATTGGCGAGATTGAATGGGAAAAAAAAATTCACTTCTAAAAACGTGTAAAAGATAGGTGTGATGTATCCAGTTTTTTTTAAAAAAAATACTTGATATCTTAGGTATGAATACTTGATCTATTATATATTAACACTTGCGTGCATATGTATCAATATTTGCGTGCGCCAGTTGTAAAATCTATCAAATATTAAGCGGTCTCTCAAGTAGTTAGTGGTCCACCTAGTAAATGAGCGGTCCCTCAACTTAATAATCGATAATGACGCATTTTATTTTGTTTTTTAGTGTTAGAAGTTGTGATCCTCCTCTTAATTAGTGGTCAACAAAGACAGTTATTGACTGGAAGATAAATGGGAGAAATGAATTGAGGGATAGTTAGTTGATCCCAAAAAAAATTCTCAAGAAAATTATACGATGATTTAATCACAACCATCCAAAAAATATCAAACAGTATCCATAAAAAATAACGTGGCAACATAATATTGTAGTAATTTTCTCTTTTGTTGTATTTTTCACAGAATAACATATATGTGATAATTAATAGGGAAAACCAAACGAATCACAATTTAGTTTGTTCTTTGAACCAACTAAAATATTGTATATATGCTATTGGGTGTGGACCCTACTTGTCAATTGACGGGATCATGAGAATACATTTTTAATTATTTAAGCATAAAAATATTTTCATTTTAATTGCTTAAGAGATAGTTGTTAAAGTTACTAAATATACAAATCACTAACCATTCCTACGTGGCAAAAAGATAGACTAGTGGCCCTCTTTGAAACAACAAGCTCTTAATTTATTTATTATTAAATGGGTTCTAATTATTGTTTTTGACGAAAAAAAAGTGTAATTAGCCTTCACCAGATGTTGCATTTCCACCAACTAATTCTTTAAAGTCAATCCTAGTTAAGTAATCTAATTATTGGCTGCTGATATAAACAAATCAATATGTTTAGAAAAACAAGAAATTTTGAATATTACTATTATTGTAGTAGTAGAATAAAAAAATGTTAAAGTTTTATTATATTTAATTTCATATATTTTTAAAGTAACTAGGGATCATATCATGTGGAACTGTGTCTATACGATGTATTTCTGAATAAAATTGATAGCACAATACAACATTTTCATTAGGAGTGCGGTCAACATAATCACAATCTGGATTAATGGAAGGAAAAAAAATTCACGAGGGTCACACTGGAACCTCGTCTCGACGACAAGAGTTTGAGCTCTCCGACGGAAGAGGTATAGGAGACTATTTTCAACAAAGAGGAAGACGATGCATCAGCTTATCACTGATACAACACTGAAGATAGAGAACTGGTGAATAAACATTTAGGAAAGAATCACGAAATCTCAACAAGGGGTTGAGATGAGAATGAAACTAACTCCTTTGTATAGGTGTGGGAGTTTGTAATTTGTAGATTTAAGACCTGTAAATAAACTTCTTTTATTAATATATATGTTGTCAGCAATTGTTGACTATCATAAAAGAAAAAAATTTCTCAGTAAAATTTACACATATTTTAAAAGATAATGTTATTCTAGAAATTAGCCTACACCAGGTGTTGCATTTTTACCAACTAATTATTTAAAGTCAATCCTAGTAAAGTAACTTAATTGCTGATAAGCAAGTCAACATGTTTAGAAAAACAATAAATTATGAAGATAACCATTATTGTAGTAGTAGAATAAAAATCTATTTGAAGTATTGACTTTCTTGATTTATTGAGTTTGTCATAACTCACAATAAATATGTTAAAGTTTTATTATATTTCATTTCATATATTTTCTCAGTAACTATGGATCATATCATGTGGAACTATGTCTATGCGGCGCATTTCTGAATAGAATTGATAGCATAGTACAACATTTTCATTAGAGGTGCAGTGAGTATAATCACAATCTGGATTAATGAAGGAATCAAAATTCACGAGGGTCACACTGGGACCTCGTCTGGGCGGCAAGAGTTTGGAATCTCCACCGGGAGAGAAATATGAGACTATTTTCAACAAAGAGGAAGATGGTGCATTGGCTTATCACCGATACGACACTGAAGATAGAGAACTGGTGAGTAAACATTTAGGAAAAAATAACGGAATCTCGACAAGTGTTTGAGATGAGAATCAAACTAACTCCTCTTTATAGGTGTGGGACTTTGTAATTTGTATATTTAAGACTTGTAAATAAACTTCTTTTATCAATATATATGTTGTCAGCAATTGTCGACTATCATAAAAGAAAAAAAATTGTCAATAAAATTTACACATATTTTAAACGACAATGTTATTCTAGAAATTAGCCTACACCAGATGTTACATTTCCACCAACTAATTCTTTAAAGTCAACTCTAATTAAGTAACCTGATTAGTGGCTAATGATAAATAAATCAACATGTTTAGAAAAAAAAGTATGAATATTATCATTATTGCAGTAGTAGAATAAAAATCTATTTGGAGTATGACTTTCTTGATTAATTGAGTTTGTCATGACTCACAATAAATATGTTAAAGTTATATTATATTTCATTTCATATATTTTCTCAGTAACTAGAGATTATATTATGTTGAACTGTGTCTATGCGGTATATTTCTGAATATAATTAATAGCACAATACAACATTTTCAGTAGGAGTGCGGTGAACATAATCACAATCTGAATTAATGGAGGGAAACAAAATTCACAAGGGTCACACTGGGACCTCGTCTGGGCGGCAAGAGTTTGGACTCTCTGGGAGAAGAAGACTATTTTCAACAAAGAGAAAGATGGTGCATTGGCTTATCACCGATATAGCACTGGAGATAGAAAACTAGGGAATAAACATTTAGGAAAGAATCACGAGATTTCGATAAAGGGTTGAGATAGAGAATCAAACTAACTCCTTTGTTTAGATGTGGGAGTTTGTAATTTGTATATTTAAGACTTGTAAATAAATTTCTCTTATCAATATATCTGTTATCGGTAGTTGTCGGCAGTTGTCTGACTACCATAAAAAAAAATTCTCAGTAAAATTTACACATATTTTAAAGGACAATGTTATTCTAGAAATTCGATTGAGAGATTTATAGTGAATATTTTTAAGTTGGAAAACTTGATCTTCATCTTTATTGAAAAAAAAAATGTATAAATTAATTAAACTAGAAATTAGGCAACAGTGATAAGAGTCTCGTCCTAAAATAGTAGAAAAGAAAGAAAGAAGAAGTCTAAATCTGTGTTCCAATGTACTTTAAAATGCAATAATTGATTCCGTACTGATTTTTTAGTCTTAAAAATCACCAAATCCCAACACCACCATCATCTTGTCTTACCAACTCTGACGCAAAAATATTAATTTAAAAATCTACTTTATTTATGTTTGAGCCATTCAAGACACAAACTCGCAAACTAATCTCGATTAGAAATTATATTGAAATAGTACTATCAAATATCAATCAATAAAAACAGGGTTTTGATACCTCCCTACACTTTCCAAAAGGTTACAAATATTCATTTTTGTCATTGTTTATATGAAATTAAAAAAAAATGTTACAAAATCAATTCTGCGTGTCATGTCATGCAGAAAAATATTATTTTAAATTGTAATTTTAATATATATTTTGCCATGATAATACTAACAGAAATTTGATCTGATCTGAATATCTGAGGGGTCCAAATTTTTTAATTTGTTTTGGATTGGTACGTACCCCCTCTTGACCTATTTAGTTGTTTTGTTAGATTAAGTTTAAAATTTGAATCTAATTAAAAATTTAGTTAAGCTTATTATATACTGATTAATATTTAGTTCAGATTTATTACATGGATTGGAATCGTATTGAGTCTCTTAAGAGTCCGAATCCCGACATTTTTATTTTTACCCCATTAAAAAATTATTTTAATAATAATAACCAAAGTTTAACAAAAATTTTAAGACTACCCCTTTCACGGGCTGGAATTTTTATTCCATTTTTTTTTATAAAACAGAAATTTGTTTTTATTTTTATTTTTTGTATTAAAATATTAGAAATGTTGGATATATTTCTTTGAAAATAGATGGAATACAATATAATTTAATTTATTAGAAAAACTGTAACAAATAACCCGGATCAATATTTTTCAGGCCGGATTTTTCGCGGCTGTAAGAAAAATTAATATATTTCTTTATGTGTTATTGGAAAAATATAAAAATGCTTAGATTCTGAGTTATTGATCTCGGTTCAAAAGTCACTTCTATGTAATCTAGAAAATATTGTGATCCTTCTAGGACATTTAATTTATGAAAAGTTGTATCTATTTTTGGAAAAAAAACAAAAATTTTAAGTTATTTAATAATTATTATTCAAAAAGAATTCTCAAAATAGATACAACTTTTTATAAATTAAATGTCCTAGAAGGATCACAATATTTTCTAGATTACATAGAAGTGACTTTTGAACTGGGATCAATAACTCAGAATCTAAGCATTTTTATTTTTTTTCCAATAACACATAAAGAAATATATTAATTTTTCTTACAGCCGCAAAAAATCCGGCCTGAAAAATATTGATCCGGGTTATTTGTTACAGTCTTTCTAATAAATTAAATTATATTGTATTCCATCTATTTTCAAAGAAATATATCCAACATTTCTAATATTTTAATACAAAAAATAAAAATAAAAACAAATTTCTGTTTTATAAAAAAAAAATGGAATAAAAATCCAGCCCGTGAAAAAATTCCACGGGTGGGGTATTTTTAAAATTTTTGTTAAACTTTGGTTATTATTATTAAAATAATTTTTTAATGGGATAAAAATAAAAATGTCGGGTCCGAATCTGTTGTTTTTCTTTTGAAAAAACATGTTATGCTTTTTCTCATTCTGCTTTTTAAAGAATTTCATGTGCCAATTTCAACGAAGATTAACAGTTTGTGGAAAAAAAAAAATTTCTGCTTTTCCAAAAATCAGCAGATTTCATCCTGACTCTTCATGCGTTCGGATTGACACTTTTTGCAAGAAAAAAAAACTCATTTATGACGGTACTCTCTCGCAAAAAGTACTGTCACGAAAAGAAAAAGTTGAACAATGATGGTACTCCGTCGCGAAAAGTCACTTTTTATCCTCGTAAAAAATGTCTATTCTTGTTATGTATATGATTCAAGCACGTTGAATCTAATTAGGTCCAAACATTATATGATGATTGATATAAGATGCAGATTTGCAGGCTAATTAGAGGTGGCTAAACCACTCATATGAATTTAAAAATTAACAATTTTGTTCTTTATAATTTATAATTTTCATAAAGATTTACATTCATTGAGAATTAACTTTTAATTCAGTGGTAAAGATATTGCTCTCCGTATGAAAGATAGCAAGTTTAAAATTTAAATAGAGAATCTGTTATGGATATTACTAATTAGGTAACTTAATTTCCAATTTTATTAAAACACACACACATATATAAAGAGAGAGTTGGGCTACGGTATTTCGCGAAGTAAAGCGAATGCTTTACTTCACGTCTATATTTTCAATTTTAAAGTTCAAAACATTGATCCGAACTATTTAAGTTGATCTCCATATTAAATTGTGTTGGGAGACAAAATTTTATATTTTTTGAAATTTATTTACTATTTCTTTAAAAAAATTTAAAATCTCTGTTGTTGATGGTCCATAATTTTCTGAAAAAAAGTGATTTTCAAAAAGTCTAAAACAATAGTAAAAGATTTAAAAAATATATAAAATTTTGTCTCCAAGTACAATTTAATATGGAAACCAACTTGAACGGTTCGAATCGACTAATTATAAAAAATATAGAAATGTACTTCTTCATTTTACAAGTACAACACAAATGAACTAATTATAAAAAAAAGTAAAAAAAAAAAAAAACTTTATTTGGTGACCACAAACCAACAAACCAGTGACCATTATTTCAAATCAGGAATTAAAATTTTTAGAGATAAATACCAGAATATGGGTCTTATTCGTTTACCAGAAAATTGTGCAAGACGGTGATCCTTTTATTGAGAATAACATTTATTCTTTTGGTCGGTAATCAAATCAACTTAGACTTTTCATTCATGGGTCACTATAATAATTTTAATAAACCACTAAAAAGGAATGATGCTATTTTAAGAGTATAATTTATAATATTAAGTTCTGAGATTTTTTTTTTTCTATTTGTACCAGTTTTATTCTTATTTAATTAATATTTTCTTTGTTAAACTAAATTATACTTATACATTACACTTGAGAAAGGAAAAAAAATAATGGTTTTTTATAGAACTGTCTAGTCATGTTTATTTTATGAAAATCACAGCTTGAGAATGCAGTTAGTATAAAGTCAAACGGTCGAAATTAAAAAAAGTTTATAAATTAATTTTAATATATATTTTTTTCTACTTGACTCTATATAAAATTAATTAAAAAATTTAAAATTTTCGCATATAAATACATCACTCATAATATTTTTTTAGAAGAGATGCTGTTTTTTACTTGAGCGTTGAATATTATAAATTAAATAGCACCTCCCCTAATTAGAAAACCCTTTATGTGGTAATTATGATAAGAGATCTTAGTTGTGTGGAAGTGTCTAGAAGAAGATATTAATTATGTGGATTATTCAATGATTGGTGCTTAGCAACCACTTGACTAGAGTCTTTATCTTTTCTTCTTAGACCTATTTGGAAGGTTAATTGGTTTTCCTGTACTGTCACTATCTGTAGCAATTGATAGAGCAACTGAAACTACCTCAGCTGCATTTTGATGCCAGTACAGAGAAAGGCAGGCTTACTAGACCAACAACACTGATCATAAGTATGTGCATCTATATATTATTTTGTGAGGTTATTTATGGTAATATGTATATTATAATTAATTTGTGCAATGGATTTAAATTTTTAGTTTAAAAAATTTATATTTTAGAATTTTTTTACTATTTTTTTTAGATAGGTACGTAATCACTTGATCTAAAAAATTTGAACCATCTAAAAGCAGCGATTTTTACCTATCCAAAATGATAGTAAAAAAAACAAAAAATATATAAAATTTTATTTCCAACTACAAGTTCTTAAGGATATTATGTTTAACAGTGTGAATTGACTGTTTGAATTTTAAAAATAGAGATATGGTTCTATAGCACGGATTAATATGTAATATGTATTTTATCACAGCCTCGCTTGTTATTATTTCTTGGTAAAATAAATTGAGTTTCTAAAACAATGGTATGTGGTAGTTACACAGTAAAAATTAGCAGTTGTAAGTTTAGGGTTTTAAATAGCGCACTATAGCGTTTTCGGACCATGAAAGCTTATGGCGCTATCAGTGAAATATAGACATAGCTATATTTTTGTAGCCATTCTGTTATGACACGATAAACGCTATTCAAACTTTTGATTGCAACAAATGTCAAGAAGAAGAAAAAAAGATCTTTTACATGTGCAATGGTTCCTTCTCATTATGTTACTTGAAATATGTATCTTTGTTGCTCTATTCTGTAAAATTAAGTCACTTCATTTTCTTAACACCATCTAAAGATTATTTTCTCTTTTTAAGCTTTAGTATGTGGGGAATTTATATATAGTCAATCCTAAGTGAAATGTTTCCTGAATTAATTTACTTAAATATTTGATTTCAAAATCATTGTAATCTTTTTGGGTTATATTGTCCTCAAATTTATGTACAAAGAATTAGATCAATGGAATATTTTGTCTTAGTTTTGAGCAAATAATCAATTGAATTATTTTTTAGCAATGATATATTTTATGTTCTCTTAATTGACATGTGCATGAATTTAAATTAATTTTAAAAATATTTAACCTTTCATCAAACAATTTATAATTTTGAAAGTTGCTTTTATGCTGCATAATTTTTTGAGCATTTATAACCCTGCAAATTGCTGGTTGCCTCACTATTAAATTGTTGATTCAGATATTTATATTACATTCAAGGCATGTTAGATAGAAAAATTAGACTACATCTATATATTACTAGTATAGTAATAAATAGAATAAATTAAGTAATCAATATTAATTCATTACATGCAGTGTTTTAATTTTCACATACACAACAACAAGATATACACAAACTTTTGAATAACAAGGCATAAAATTAAAAGCTCTTGTTTCCCACTAACAGATATACGCACATTTTTATATAGTTTTTGTTAAAAAATTTCATATTAGATATATTTATTGAGTATCATTTATATTAAGATATGCTCACTAATTCCGATTTTTTTATTTATATCCAAAAACGCAGTTAAATTACAAAAAATAACCACTGCGTTGTTGAAATTTGAAAATTACCCAATCCGGTTATTCAGTAACCGGATTTTAATTTTTTTTCCGGTTACCCAATTCCCGGATTAGTGAAATGGGTCCGGTTATTGGTTAACCGGAAAGGAGGGAAATGCTTGATATGTATATGTCCGGTTAATGGTGCACCGGTTTTGTGGTTTTTTTTTTTTTTTTTTTTTTTAAACAGAATTTTTTTATAATTTTTTATTTTTTGTATTAAAATATTAGAAATGTTGAATATATTTCTTTGAAAATAGATGAAATACAATATAATTTGTTTTATTAGAAAGACTGCAACAAATAACCCGGATCAATATTTTTCAGATCGGATTTTTTGCGGCTGTAAGAAAAATTAATATATTTCTTTATGTGTTATTGGAAAAAAATTAAAATGCTTAGATTCCGAGTTATTGATCCCGGTTCAAAAGTTACTTCTAGGTAATCTAGAAAATATTATGATATTTCTAGTACATTTAATTTATTAAAAGTTGTATCTATTTTGAGAATTATTTTTGAATAACAATCATTAAATAAATTAAAGTTTTTATTTTTTTTTCAAAATAGATACAACTTTTAATAAATTAAATCTATTAGAAAGATCATAATATTTTCTAGATTACTTAGAAGTGACTTTTGAACCGGGATCAATAATTCGGAATCTAAGCATTTTTATTTTTTTTCAATAACACATAAAGAAATATATTAATTTTTCTTACAGCCGCGAAAAATCCGATCTGAAAAATATTGATCCGGGCTATTTGTTGCAGTCTTTCTAATAAATCAAATTATATTGTATTCCATCTATTTTCAAAGAAATATATTCAACATTTCTAATATTTTAATACAAAAAAAAAAATTCTGTTTTAAAAAAAAAAAAACAAAAAAAAAACAAAAAAAAAACAAAAAAAAAACAAAACCGGTTCACTGCTAACCGGACCTTCTTTCACATAACCACACCCCAATGCAGACCCCACTTTTAAAAATTTTAAAAAAAAAGTCCGGTTAACGGTTAACCGGATTATTTCAATGAATCCGGTTAGTGGTTAACCGGAAATTTGATTTGGGTCCAGTTAACCGTTAACCGGTTTGGATACTTTTCGATTTTCATAACCCGTTTGGTTATTTTTTTAAATTCCTTTTATTTTATGGATATAAATAAAAAAATCGGCACTAATTACTTGTGAGATATAAATGTTTTTTTGTCTCTAGTTTTAATGACTTTATGATGAGTGACCACTTAAATTTAAATTGATTTAAATTCTATGCACATTCTATTTAAATTACAAAAACTACATCTATAATTCTAAGTTTTTAATTTAAACATTATGTTTTAAGAAATCAAATAGATGTACTTAAAAGTTGAACGTACGTTAGAATTAGTCAGATAAAAAATAATAACAAATTTAAATTGATTTACAATTCAATGCACATTCTATCTAATTAATAAAAAAAGTATATCTGTAATTTCAATATTTAATTTAAAATTTATATTTTAAGATATCAAATAGAGGTACTAAAAAGTTGAACATACTTTAGAATTATTCAGTTAAAAAATAATAACCAATTTTAAATTGATTAGAATTCAATGCACATTCTAGCTAAATAATTAAAAGTATATCTATAATATTATATTTGAATTTAAAGATTTATGTTTTAAGATATCATACAGATGTACAAAAAAGTTGAACATATGCTAGAATTATTCAGTAAATAAATAATAACAAATTTTAAATTGATTACAATTCAATGCACATTCTATCTAAATAATTAAAATTATATCTATAATTTAATATGTTAATTTTAAAATTATGTTTTAAGATATCATATAGATGTACTAAAAAGTTGAACATACATTAGAATTATTCAGTTAATAAATAATAACAAATTTAAAATTATAAGTATATCTATAGTTTTAATATTTTAATTTAAAAATTATGTTTTAAGATATCAAATAAACGTACTAGAAAAGTTGAACGTACGTTAGAATTACTCAGTTAAAAAAATAATCCAAAATTCTTTTATGGACCATCTTTTAAAAAAAAACCATTTAATTATATTTTATGAAAAATTACATATTTTCCGGGACCGTAGTTTGAAACTACAATACTAAATTAATACACTCAATGTGATATTAAATGCACTAGTGCATTAATTTGGTACTGCAGTTTCAGTCTTGATAAATATGAAAATTTTCAGAATATTTTTTTTTTGAAAGATGGTAAATAAAAAGATTTCGGGAAGAATAATAGCATATTCTTGTCAAATGTCAATAACCTTTGAACCACACAAAAAGAGAGAGAAATATGGCCACAGAAAATCCTGTCTGTTCAGGGTAAAAGGACCTCTCATGTTGCTTTTAAGCGTTTTTTAATATCAGGTTGCCAAATAACCAGCCATCATTTTCTCAGTTCCCATCCTTCCCAAAAAAGTAGCATACACTTGGCATTTATTTATTTTTATTTTTTATTTTTCGTTTTCTTTTCTTTGTTCTTTCCTCTTTTATTTGCGCCTATCAAGTTCTCAACTGATCCACCAGCTAGAATTTTTTTTTATATTAAAAAAAAGAAACGGATCCACCATCCCATGAGTATTTTTAGTTCGCTGGACCCGTTCTACCATTGATTTTTTTTTTTTACATATTACCATATAACTAGAACGTTGCTTTTGCATATGGTTCTTAATTATTATTGAAAAAAAATTAAAATAACATTTTAAATTTAAATTATGTGCCTCAGTATATATTTATTTACATTATAAATTATTTAATCATTCAAGTTTATATCAATTGTTAATTTTAGAAAATAATAAACTGTTCCATGTATAATTTGTGAATATAAAAGAATATAAATATTTATGCTTAAAAAGTATGAGTAAACTATAAATCCATTCTCCTGAAAATGCATTCATGTGAGGTACTTGACATTGTCAGGTTATATCAACTTATTTAAGTTTATATGAATTTATAAACCCCTTATATTTTATATAGATTTCGAAAAAATATTAATTTGGCAGAAAGTTATCCTCTACATTACTGAAAAATACTTTTTTTTTTGTTAAAACTTCATATATCAATAACTCAGTCAAAGGTATATATAAATTATTAATTTAAAAAATGATAAATTGCTTTGCATATAATTTGTGAATTTAAAAGAAAATAATTCTGAGTGCTTGAAAAGTCGAGTCCATATCCTTTGAGGTTAGATTCGGACCGTCCAATTAGAATCCGGACCAATCCAACACAAGTGGAATGCACATGGCATCTTAATATTTGTACCAGAGCAGATTAGACATCGGCTCAGATCTAAACTCAAAATTTGAGCTACCTCAGGTGATTTGAATTATGAAGTGCGAGTAAACTATAAATCGACTCCCCTCAAAACGAATTTGTATCATCTAAGGTAACATAATATTTTTTGTTTAGATCTGGATTGTTTAATCATAATCTGCACGATATTTAAAGCGACCCGTACATTCCATCTCAGACCGGATTGCGATATTCCAATCGAACTGCTGTGATCCAAAGATGAATATTCTGTAACCTCAAAACTTAATAAAAGAACCGAGTCCATTTAAGAAATTCCATTGTGAGGGTCCCCATTTAGTCCCCTCACTCTCCCTCACTCCCCTCTTACAAAGTTATAATTAATTAACTTCCACTAAACAAAAGAAACAAAAGACAAAGCTGCTCTCTTTTCAGTTTTCACCACGCCACCACCAATTTCGACCCACCAACTCACTTCCCAGTCCCCCCCCCTCAATCCCTCATATCATATCAATATCACCCGCCTTGAGTTGTGTATGCCTCGTGGATTTCATGTCTGGCAATATATTATTATTATTATTATTATTATTATTATTATTGTTATTACTATTCTAACACCTCCTCTTCTCTTCTCTTCTCCCTCGCATGTCGCATCCAAACAGCCTTCCCTGGTTGATTCTCCCACTGCCTTAAGAAAAATCTACTAAAGGAATATATATAACAAGAAAAGAAAACTTCAACTAAGGTTGAATCGGAGAAGTTTAGTGTGCGTTTGAGATACCCATTTATGGAATTAGAAGGTACCGCGTACTACAGTCCGAGTAGGGTGAGTTTTGATTTCTTTTTTTTTTTGTTGGTTTTTCGATTTTTGGTTAATGCGGATAGTTTCTGTTTTATTTGCATGAGAAAATTGGAGAGGAAAGGTGGAAAGCAAAATTCTTTATGCTTCTTTCTTAATATTCTCTACGCATTTTAGATAGAAATTAGAGAACTGCACAGTGTTTATTTAGTCCATTTTTGGGTGAAGATTTTAACAGAGCAGTTTTGGCTATATGCAGCGCACGAATATATGCAGTGCTGTTTTGATTCTATAGTCCGTGTGCTGCATGAAGGCAGAACTGCTCTCTTAAAATCATTACCCCCCATTTTTGTCATAGAAAATAGTGCTGGTCTTATTCTTTCTTTTGCTCTCTTTTTGCTTTATTCTTTTTTTTTTTTCCTGAGAAGAGAGAAAAGGTCAGTTGCTTATCTCCTCTTGAGAGAAAGTGGGTTGCATGATGATTTTTGGAACAAGTGGGATCCATTACTGATCAAACAGTGTTACCTAATTTCTTTTTTTTTTTGCTTTACTGGATTTATTGTTGCTAGATGTGGCAAATGAAGTTTTCATATTTTGCTGAGCTGTTGCTTGCCCCATTTCCTTTCAGTTTCAGATAAGAGAGAAACCAAGTATTAGCGGACGGAGCCCCGATACAAAGCTGGATCCAGAAGCCGGGGTACATGGAAACCCCACCAATGTAAGTTTGCTATTAGCACCTATTAGTTGTAATATATGATTCAGTATAAGTTTGCTATTAGCACCAATAATTGGTTGAGGCCTTAACCATGGAATAAGGGGTTTAGTCCTCAGTTATTCCACCATACGCGGATTAATTAGGCCGGCCTAACTAGGCCTAACTCTAAAGTTAGGCATCTAAATTTAGTCCCCCTATGGCCCCGCTGTCAGCAACTATCCAATTTTTTACTCCTTTCTCTCTTCTTTAGTCGATACTATTTCTTAATAGCTTAGGCTTTGACATAACTTTAGATTTTAACTAAACATGAATAGCTTAGGCCGGCCTAAGTTGGAATAATCAACTTAGATGGAAATGGAAACCCATTGAGCAAAGGAAAAATAAACCTTTGCTGTCCAGGTTTAGGTGATATATGAAATCAGCAAAGATATTGCACGGATCATTATTAACCTAACTAAAAAAAAAAAAAAAAAAATCAATTATCAGTTTAACCTTTTAGAGCAAGTACTTGGTTTACACTAAACTACTGTAATTATTTTTCCAATTTCTCTTTCAGAAATCATGGCGCATGGTGCTTACATTGGCATACCAATCCCTTGGGGTTGTCTACGGTGACCTCGCCACCTCGCCTCTATACGTGTACAAAAACACCTTCGCTGAAGACATCCAGCACTCAGAAACCAATGAAGAAATATTCGGTGTTCTCTCCTTCATTTTCTGGACCCTAACCCTAATCCCGCTTTTGAAATATGTGTTCATTGTGTTGCGAGCAGACGACAATGGTGAAGGCGGCACCTTTGCACTATACTCGCTGCTTTGTAGGCATGCACGTGTCGGGTTGCTGCCGAGTGGCCAATTGGCCGATGAGGAGTTATTGGGGTATAAGAAGAGGGATTACGGAGGGGAGGTGGTGGGGAGGAGTGGAATTGTAGGGGTAGTAAGGAGGGAATTGGAAGGACGGCAGGTGCTTCAGAGAATACTGTTGGTACTGGCGCTTATTGGGACTTGTATGGTCATTGGTGATGGTATTCTCACCCCGGCAATATCTGGTAAGAAATTTTATGTTAGCTTGTCAGGAATTTCATGTGAATTACTTTAGAAGTAGGGGCGGATCTAGGTGCTTAGCCACTTCTATGATCTCAAATTTTTAATCATGTATATTCAAAATTTAGTTGAATTTTCATTTTTCTTAAATGTGTGCTTGTAGCTTAGTGGTTGTGCAGAACTTGGGTTTAAATCCCATTGACCACACATTATGTTTTTTTTCACATATTATACATTTACATTTCAGCCCACCCCATTTAAATTTTCTAGTTCAGCCCCTGTTTAGAAGGACATAGTATGAAGAGGGTTAATTTAGGAAATAATGGAACTAGAGGATAAAGGGCTTAGGCGATACCTACAATGCTTTAATGTGCCCTTCAATTTCTTGTGCATATAAGTTATAAACTATTCATGTTTGGTAGATTCTCTGTTATTATCTACTTGCCTACGTCTGATTGTTGTATACCAGTACTGTGGCTGTCATTTATTACATGAGTTTGTTTCTACTATTTGCTATGCAAATAAAAGAAGTCTTATCGAAATTTCATGTAATACCTGTAATTTGTTAAGAAGAAAAAAAATATTATGATTCATTGTCCTCGTGTTCATCCTTACATCAAATTATATTTTTAATAAAATTTTAGATTTTCAATGTAACATTTCTAACCAGACATGTTTGTTTCTGCAGTATTTTCAGCTGTATCAGGTGTCGAGCTTTCAATGTCCAAGGAGCAACATAAATGTAAGCCTGACACTATGTTTTATATACTTCTCGTGCGTTATAATTTTTATTCTTCTACCAATACCATAGTTGAAATGCAGATGTGGAGCTTCCAATTGCATGCATAATTCTGATCTGCCTTTTCGGACTGCAACATTATGGGACCCACCGTGTTGGTTTCCTATTCGCACCGATTGTAGTCACATGGCTATTGTGCATCAGTTTAATTGGGCTTTACAACATCTTCTATTGGAACCCGCATGTTTACCAAGCACTATCACCTTATTACATGTACAAGTTTTTGAGAAAGACTCAGAGAAGCGGATGGATGTCCTTAGGTGGAATTCTGCTATGTATAACAGGTACATATTTTATACTAAATTATGTTGCTTGTGACCTTTATTTCATGGTGCATTGAGTGAGCCTCCTTTCGTTTCCCTAATTTTTTCCCCTTTTAAATTTTGTATTTAGGTTCTGAAGCTATGTTTGCCGATTTGGGGCATTTCTCTCAACTGTCCATTCAGGTAATGAATAGTGTCACTGTCTTTTTGTTCAGTGTGGACGATGTAATTCCTATTTTACAAAGAGTGAGGCTATGGTACTATGCATAGCAGATTGGTCCGTACTACTGATCAATATTTTCGTTTTCAAAGTCCAAATAGTCGATCTGAACCGTTCAACGTGATTTCCATATGAATATGTACTCGCAGACTAAAATTTACATTTTTTTAGAATTTTTTTACTATCTTAGATAGGAAGAAAATTACATTTAGCTTATATGGAGAACATATATTGGCAGCCTTTTTTCCATTTAAAATTGACTTGTTTACTAAGTTTCTACATTAATTGAAAGAGTAGAACTAGGGTGCTCTTAAGCTCAAAAACTCATCAAATCGATTTCAAACGATGAATCCGAACCGTTGAAACCCGCCTACCTTACGTGTGATGCATCTACATGTCAAATTTTTAAACATTTGAATTAATTTAGTATAAAGTCAAGTGGTCAAAATTAGAAGGTTAATAAATTAATTTTAGTGCATTCATTTTTTGAACGTTTTTGACCGCTTGACTTTATACTAAATTAATTCCAATGTTTAAAAATTTCACATGTAGATGCATCACACGTAAGGTAGGTGGGTTTCAACGGTTCGGATTTGTCGTTTGAAATCGATTTGATGAGTTTTAGAGTTAAGCTCACCAAAACTTTGGTAAGCTTAAGAGCACCCTAGTTCTACTCTAATTGAAATATGCATTCTCATAATAATCTCTCTTATATATATATATACACGCAGATTGCCTTTTCATTTGTGGTATACCCATCTTTGATCCTGGCATATATGGGACAAGCCGCATACTTATCCAAACATCACATTCTTGAAAGTGAATATCACATTGGATTTTACGTTTCTGTACCAGGTAATTTTCTCTTTTACATGTAGCGCTGCTAGCAGAAATACCTTGAATTATAAATTGCACCTCAAGTAATGGTCAACGCCATTCTTACTATGATATTGTCACTTTCCATTTAAGTACATGTCGGGGTAAATATGACTATGACTTACCTAGTTCTAAAAGTTTCCAGATTTATCTTTTAGGAAGTTTTTACTCTTTGGATTGATTCAGTCTTAGTATCAACCTCGGCCATATCTGTTCTGGCATACTCTTACTGTTTTTTCCAAATGATAATTTGTCCAAACTGGCCAAATCTTAATATTTAAACCCTGAACTAAGCTGAATAATCCCTACAAACACAAATTATAAGGGACTAAATGGTACTTCATATTGTTTCCAGAGAAAATTAGGTGGCCTGTTTTAGCTATAGCCATACTCGCTGCTGTTGTGGGAAGCCAAGCCATAATCACCGGCACCTTTTCAATTATCAAACAATGCTCCGCCTTGGGGTGCTTTCCAAAGGTCAAGATCGTTCACACCTCCTCCAAAGTACACGGCCAGATATACATACCCGAGATCAATTGGACATTGATGATTCTTTGCTTAGCTGTCACCATCGGTTTCAGAGATACAAAGCGCATGGGCAATGCTTCAGGTAACATAAGAGATATATATTGTAACTATACCATTATTTTGCAAGATCTGTTGTTAACACCACTGTTTCACATGTTTGCTTGGTAATGAAAAGCCTAACGCTGTCATACTGGTGATTTTGCTCTTTCATTTTTATGGAAACAGGCCCAAATTTAGTGAAACCTATGTAACTGAAATTTGAGGGGTTGGTCAAATGCTCAAGCAAATTGGTTATGGATAAACTTATTATTTTCTTGGAGGGCAATTTGTTCATCTTTTACTTGTTTGATTGTTGCTGGTACTTGGATATTTCGCATTAAATTAAACGAAATGTTGAATTGTTGGATTCTTGGATACTTGTTGCAATTACTTGAAAAAAAATCGGAAGTACAATGAAATGTAAAATGCTGGGTTTCATTTGGAGGTAGCCAGTAGAATAATAAACTAATAATTTTAAATTAATTTTTATTGTCTTTTTACATGCAGGGTTGGCTGTAATAACAGTAATGCTGGTAACTACATGCCTGATGTCACTAGTAATAGTTCTTTGTTGGCACAAGAGCATCTTTCTAGCCATCGGTTTCATTTTATTCTTTGGCACAATTGAGGCGCTCTACTTCTCAGCATCCCTCATCAAGTTTCTGGAAGGAGCATGGGTCCCGGTTGTGCTCTCTCTATTTTTTATGGCAATCATGTGCATATGGCACTTTGGCACAATAAAAAAGTATGAATTTGATGTGCAAAACAAGGTGTCTATCAACTGGCTCCTTCAGCTTGGTCCGAATTTGGGTATTGTGCGGGTCAAGGGAATTGGGCTGATCCACTCCGATCTTGTTTCCGGCATCCCGGCTATCTTTTCGCATTTTGTTACTAATCTCCCTGCTTTTCACCAGGTACGGGAATCAAGGCATTGATTTTTTTTTTATTCCTATTTCCTATTACGCATATAATTGCATCATCCTGCTCATTTGTTAAGAAATTTGGGGAAAAAATAAGAGTGAGGCTATGGTACTATGCATAGCGCACTTTGGTCCGTACTATGGATCGATATCTCCATTTCAAAGTTCAAATAGTCAATCCAAACCATTCATCATAATCTCCATATGAAAATGTACTTGGAGGCCAAATTTTTCATTTTTTAGGATTTTATATTATTTTTTGAGTAGAACTAGGGTGTTCTTAAGCTCACCAAAGTGTTTAGTAAGAACTCCAAAACCCATCAAATAGGTTTCAAATGACGAATCCGAACCGTTGAAATTTGCCTATCTTACGAGTGATGCGTCTACATTGAAAATTTTAAACATTCAAATTAATTTAGTATAAAGTCAAGCAGTCAAAAAACGTTCAAAAAATGAATGCACTAAAATTAATTTATTAACCTTCTAATTTTGACCGATTGATTTTATACTAAATTAATTCGAATGTTTAAAATTTTCACATGTAAACGCATCACTCGTAAGGTAGACGGATTCCAACGGTTCCGATTCGTCATTTGAGACCGATTTGATGAGTTTTGGACACTTTGGTGAGCTTAAGAACACCCTAGTTCTACTCTTATTTTTTAAATAGATAAAAAATCACTTTGATTCTGGATCATCCGAAAGTAGTGCTTTTCTACCTTTCTAAAACAATAGTAAAAGATTTAAAAAAATGTAAAATTTGGCCTCCAAACACATTTTCAAATGGATATCATGTTGAGCGGTTCGGATCAACTGTTTGGATATACATCCATAGCACACACTAAAGTGCGCTATGCCTAGTACCGTAGCTTCACTCATTGCATCTTATATTCTGGTCCAGTTCTGTTTGGTGAGTTGATTTTAGATTATATGATGGGATGTGCTTAATTTCAGTGGTGTTATGGTAATTCCACTAGTATATTTTCATACCCATTGCCTTTCTCTGATATATTTACTTAATTCTTCCGACAAACTCAGGTGCTAGTATTCCTCTGCGTGAAGTCAGTCCCGGTCCCATTTGTGCGGCCCGAAGAAAGGTTCCTTGTGGGCCGAGTGGGCCCCAAGGAATACCGCATGTACCGCTGCATCGTGCGGTACGGATACCGTGACTTCCACAAGGACGATATAGAATTTGAAAAGGACCTCATTTGCAGCATTGCCGAATTCATTCGCAATGATGCCGCCACCACACCCAACGGCAATACCCCTGAACTAGAAAAGGAAGAGAAAATGTCAGTGGTTCGATCTGGTATCAGATTTCAAGAAGAAGATGAAAATGTCAATGATAAGCCTGGGTCGTCAGGCAGTGGGGAAATCCAATCTCCTGTTAACGGACCTAAGAAAAAGAAAAAGAAGGTTCGATTTGTGGTGCCCGAGAGCACGAAAATTGATGCAACAACGAGGGAGGAGATGCGGGAGCTAATGGAGGCGAGAGAAGCAGGCATGGCATTCATTTTGGGTAATTCTTATGTGAAATCAAAGAGTGGATCAGGGTTGTTTAGGAGGTTTATAATTGATTTTGCATATGATTTTCTGAGGAGGAATAGCAGGGGACCGTCATATGCGATGAGTATACCGCATGCATCGACATTGGAAGTCGGTATGGTGTATAATGTCTGATGAGAAGAGATGGTTTTGAGTATTTCAGTGAGTGTATATTGTAAAGGGAAATGTGTGGAGTCTATTTTAGAGTTCATTTCAGGATGGGTTCAGTATCAAAGTTTTGTTAACTAATATGTTTTACATGTACATAATTAATTTTTTTGTTTAACTTGAAAGTTGAAACTGGTTGGTTTTAACATCCAATAATAAGAAAATGACTAGATGATTGTGTGTTTTTTCACGTTGAATTAATTACTCCTAATACAAATAATCTACTTTTTTTTAACATTACTTGCTCTTTTATGTTCAAGAAAATCATACGAGTACGAAAATGAAATAATGATTATTCATGTGATTTTCAAACTATTATCAGATATGTCTTGAAAATTGTAATTATATCTGTTAAAAGGAAATATAAAATGCTAAAAGAACTAGTTAAGTATTTACAAGAATAATATTTTTGTTAAAAGAAAATTGTTCAGGGTTATGGGGACATAGCAGTCTCATCGGAAATCAATCTGTAACAGGGTTCGATCCCAACCATTCAATTTTTTAAATGCACGAATCTCAACAAAAATCAACGGTTGAGATCGGAATAAAAGGATTGTGTTATTCGCAAGAGATTTATTTCGCAGTCTTATCTTATCCATCCAGTGATACTCCTCTTTCCTCCCACTAGCAAATTTCTGGAGCAGCTCGAGTCTAAATCTCTATTTCGTTTCTCCCTCCTGTTTCTATTGCTCTGGTTTAATTTTTACCTCTCGTCGATTCTGCCCAAACCCTAGACAAAAGGTTTATATATCTCTCTCTCTCTCTTGATCGATCGAGCTACTTGGCAGTTTGAAAACTGTGCAATGTATTGCTGTAGTTTACTTATTCTCAATTCAACCAAGTTAGATCTAATTGACCCTCAATTCTTCAATACAACACAGGAGACAGTAGGAAGGAGTTGAACCTGAAAGCAAAGCTTAACCTGAGATAAGATTTTAGAAGAGGCAGAGATCAAATAAGAGACTGTTACAAAATAATACTAAATAAGGATCAGATGGTGTCAACCTTATTTCTTGCTCCCATCCTTTCACTTTCACCTTCTGCTCCCCAATCCCAATCCCAATTTGCTTCTCGCCGAGGCCTCTGCCTTGTCTGCTGCGCATTCCCTCACTCTAAATCTCAACCCAACAAAATCACAAACAAACTAAATCCACAGCGTCAGCCGCATTGGAAGGGTAAGCACAAGGAGGACAAAAGGCGGCGCCAGAAGGCAGATGCCATTTCTGACCAAGACGTGATTCACCAGTTTAATCAGTTGTTGGCTGCTAAGAATCTCCATCAAATCAATCAATACCTCAAGGACTACACCAAAACATCAAGCAACCCTTACCCCACTGTCTTTTCCCTCTTCACCCGCTTAACCCAAGCTGAAGGAACCGGTCCTAATGACTATACCTATGTGATCTTGATGGAGTATTGTGCACGAAGGAACAAGGATAGCCTAATATTTGGTTTTCTGGGACGATTTCTCAAAGAGGGTCGTAGAGCTAATAATGCCAGGATCTTTAGTCCAATTCTCAAAGGCCTCTGTTGGGCAAAAAGAACTGGTGAGGCCGCCACTATAGTTCTCTACAAAATGCCCAAGATTGGATGTAAACCCAATTTAGTCTCGTATAACATTCTTATAAATGGGCTCTGCAAGAGAGGTGAAATTGACAAGGCAATGGACATTGTAAATGTCATGATTTCAAAAGGGCATGACCCGGATGTCGTGACCTACACCACTCTTATAGATGGGCTGTGCAAAAAAGGTGAAATTGAGAAGGCAATGGATTTTGTAGATGTCATGATTTCCAAAGGGTATGACCTGGATGTTGTGACCTACAGCACTCTTATAGATGGCCTGTGCAAGAAAGGTGAAATTGAGAATGCAATGGAGTTTCTAGATGTCATGATTTCCAAAGGGTATGACCCGGATGTTGTGACCTACACCACTCTTATAGATGGCCTGTGCAAGAAAGGTGAAATTGAGAAGGCAATCGAGTTTCTATATCTCATGATTTCCAAAGGGTATGACCCGAATGTCGTGACGTACAACACTCTTATAGATGGGCTGTGCAAGAAAGGTTTAATTGACAAGGCAATTGAATTTGTAGATGTCATGATTTCCAAAGGGTCTGACCCGGATGCCGTGACATACAACACTCTTATAGATGGCCTGTGCAAGAAAGGTGAAATTGAGAAAGCAATGGAGTTTCTAGATCTCATGATTTCTAAAGGGCATGACCCGAATGTCGTGACGTACAACACTCTTATTAATTGGCTGTGCGAGAAAGGTGAAACTGATAAGGCAATAGATTTTATAGATGTCATAGAAACCAAAGGGTGTGACCTGGATGTCGTAACGTACAACACTCTTATAAAAGGTCTGTGCAAGAAAGGTGAAATTGAGAAGGCAAGGGATTTTGTAGATGTCATGATTTCCAAAGGGCTCGATCCTGATGAAGTGACCTATTGTACTCTTAGTGAGGGGCTGTGCAAGGAGGGTGTAATTGAATAAGGATTGGATTTTTAAATGCTGGTTACTTTCAGTTTGGTCTTGTACCTCAGCTTTGTATATATTGAATTTTTTTTCATATAAGGACTGTTTAAAGCATTCTATCATTTTCTTTTTAGACAAATGGATGATTTCACACGAAATGAAATTCATGAATTGGAAGGAGATTTAATGGATGAAGAGCTGTTGATGCTTAAGGTTTTGTGTTCTTAGATGAATTTTGTTGCTGAAGCATTTGTACTGGCAGTCGAAATGTTTTAGTTAGCACCTAATTACATTAAATCTGAATTAAACACTTACCACCTAATCAGTGATATTATAATTCTTACCACCTAATCAGTGATATTATAATTGTTACCACCAACAGTATGCGCACCAAATTGGATTGGTACGCAGACCGGGAAGGCGCACTAATTTGGTGCGCATACTAAGTTGGTGCACCGAACCAGTAATAAAAGTTTGATTTCAAATCATAACATCAATTAAAACAGATTAGTCATGTGGGTACAATTTGAAAAGCAATGTATAATAGCCAATAATACAAAATTTTCCTTCTAGCTATTTGACTTGTAGCTATTGGCGTTATTCAAAATTAGTCACGGACAACAAAATTATGCAAAATTATAGAACTAGATATGATTAGTCACGTGGGTACAATTTTTCAATAGTTCCTCTTACTAATTTGGTGCAATGTACCTAATAGATCTTAACATCAATTCAAACAGAAAAAAAAAATCATTGGTGCGCCAACCCAGTATGTGCACCAAATTGGTGCACATGATAGAGTTAGTGTCCTATAACAAATGGTTTTGACTCTATGGTTTGGGTTCATATGATGACTGAAGCAATTCAGCTTGTTCCTAGAGTGTGACACCATTTAGTTCACTTGCTGGAATTAAAGTGGTATCCTCTAAACATCCTTAATCCAAGCAATTAACAAGGAACACTAGTTGCACGAGATTGGTATGGGAATTAGTACAGTGGACGATTTTTCCACTATAATATCATGTGGATGCATATAAGAGTTTATATGGCATTGGATGTGACCATGTGCAAACATGAGATGAATTATGTGTTTTTGTGTCATTGATGGTTTGCATGGTGTCGGATCTTAAGCCTGAGATATTCAGTGACTTCATACTCGAGAAATACAAGATTGTGGTTGGCACCTACCGCTCTCTGTAAAAATGGGTTATAACGGTGTCTTCTCGGCAGGTATAGACTCGTGGAATGAAGCACGTGAATTCAAGAAGGAAATATCCCTCATACACATCAGGGAGAATGTGTATGAGTGATGATATCTATTGGGCCCCTTGATAGAATCAGATTATACAACATGCATTGTGATACTGGCTGATCACAAGTATAAGATGATTCACAGAACAAGAAACAGAATAGATAAGTGTACATGAATAACACAATCCTATCCTGAGCTCATGAGATATTGGATACGACACAGGCAGTGATATGCATTGTCTATATTGGATCAACGATACTGTTCAGTTACATATCGTTTGTACATTTGGGCAGTCAAGGCGTGTTGCTAGACGCTAACCTTAATCAATGAGACTAGAAGCTCATTGCCAACATGATACAGATCTAAGTGGGTCACACCTCCAAGGGCTCTAGTAGTTTAATCATACGAGTTTTATAAGTGTTTGTACACTAGATGATTTAATCAGATGAGGAATTAGTCGAATCATGTTTGTACACATGTTGGTACAATGGTTTGATTCGACTGAATGAGGATATATGTTTAACTGGAGTAAACATATAATGGAGATTACCAATTCTACTATTTAGTGCAATTAGTTTGCACTATGAGATAGAGAATTGAGAGACGAGTACGATTTGGACTTACGGTTCAAAAGTTATGGCTGTTTTAGTGAAGAGATGGGGAAGTTTGACTTGGTCAAACTCGTGAGCATCTGGTCAAAGCATTGTTGACTAGATCTGATGATGTGAGCGTTGACCTGGTCAACAAGATGAGAGAGAGATAGTTGCTTGATGCCTAAGCTAAGTTTTGTTATTATTTGGATGCACCATTGGTCTATTGGACCAAGGGCATGATCAATTACCAAATAAGCCTTGATTGTCAAGTTATAAACTAGATATTTACAAGGGTATTTGCGTAATTGGTGAGGTCTATTTAAAGGCCTCATCCCTCCATCCAAATCAATCCTCTTGATCTAATCAATTCATTTGTCAAGCAACTAATCTCTTTTGATCTCACATCTCTCTCTTTCTCTCTTCCTTGGCCGAACCCTGATTTTTAAATGCTGATCCTGATGAAGTGACCTATTGTACTCTTAGTGAGGGGCCGTGCAAGGATGGTGAAATTGAATAAGGATTGGATTTTTAAATGCTGGTTACTTTCAGTTTGGTCTTGTACCTCAGCTTTGTATATATTGTATATTTTTTTTCATGCAAGGACTGTTTAAAGCATTCCATCATTTTCATTTTAGACAAATGGATGATTTCACACTAAATGAAATTGATGAATTGGAAGGAGATTTAATGGATGAAGAGCCCAAATTTTTTAACTAAGGTGTGTTTTGTTTAGATGATATTTGGTTCATTTCAGCCCTATACTGTGATATTGTAATGATTCTTCTTATGTTGCTGTAATAGACATTCCTGTAACCGTATTGATGTTTCTTATGTTGCTGTCATTGTTCATTATTTACCACCTAAATTGTACCCTTTGGTTTATTATTTACAATCAATACAGAATTATACCATTTTCATATTATTAGCTTGTTATGCCACATCAGTGCACGCTCGCTGACATGTCAGTCCGAGGTTAATTAGGAGAATTTACTTTACCAAATTACTTTTTCTTTTTTTTTTTCAGGGAAATGATTGCCTATATAAAGGGATCAGATCTGTAGAACTCATTTTATGTTTTGGCTATGCGATTTCTCAGTTAGAGAATCCATATCGTTGTTCTTGTTAATTTTACCCTTTTCTCAAAATTTCTTGTTTCTGTTACTGGAAATCAATTCCAAACGATTTCCCCTGCATCTGAGATTCTAGCTCGTTGCACTCTGACAGAATCACAAACAGACCAATCCACGGCGTCATCCGCAATGGAAGGGTAAGCATGAGGAGGAGGAGGAGGAGAAAAGGCAGCACTAGCACTGGAAGACGAATGCCATTTCTGACCAACAGATGATTCACCAGTTTTATCAGTTGTTGGCTGCCAAGAACCTCTGTCAAATCAATCAATACCTCAAGGACTACAACAAATCCTCAAACAACCCTTACCCCACCGTTGTTTCCCTCTTCGCTCGCTTAATCCAATCAGAAGGAACCGGTCCTAATAACTATACCTATGAGATCTAGATGGAGCATTGTGCACAAATGACCCAGGTTAGCCTAATATTTTATAGAACTCATGATTTCCAAAGGTTATGACCTAATGTCATGACCTACAACACTTATATATAGATGGTTTGTGCAAGAAAGGTGAAATTGAGAAGTCAATGGAGTTTGTAGATCTCATGACGTACAACGCACTTATAAATTGTTCAATATTTTTAAGATTATACAATCACATAAGAATGTCCCAAAATGAATGCCATGCCTACTTGCAATTTTATAAAGACTTCTAAATCTCAAAGTGATTCCATTAGTCTGGATTCTAATCGGACGGTACTCCCCCCTCAAGCAGAATATTTCTTCTTGGATCTAGACTGTCTAAACAGAATCTGCACGAATATTAAAGGATCCCAGTGGGTTTCACCTCGGTCCGGATTGGCCCGAAATCCGATCGGACAGTTCAAATCTAAACTGAAACATTCTGGCACCTGAGAGCATATGGATTCGTCTTATCTTATCCTCCCTCTTGCAAAGTTCTGTAGCAGCTCAGCTCCAATCTAAATCTCTATTTAGCTTTTCTCTCTTCCTCCTGCAATTCCGAGTTGCTCTCTTCCTCTTGGTCCCTCAGCTGCTCGCTGTCGCTCTTCTCTCGGCCACTTTGGTCCCCTCCCTGAGCTCCCTCCCTCTCTGTCCTATCGCTCGGGTTTATAAAATGTAATTATATCTGTTAGAAGGAATTATAAAATGTTAAAAGAACTAGTTAAGTATTTACAAGAGGAGTAAGGCTTGGGAGCTATGGACAGCATAAGGCCATCCGTGCTAGACTTTAAAAAACTATTGTATAAACTTCAAATTTCGATTTAATTAGCTAAGTAAATTAGTTATATAATGAACTAGAATGCTAATTTTTATTATTTTTGAAAATTTATTACTATTTTTTATAATTTATGAAAGATGACTGAGAAATAAAAGAAAATTGTCAATATTTTTGACTATTTTTTTTGTCATGTTTCATAAATCATAAAAAATAGTAAACAAATTTAAAAAATAGTAAAAATTGGTATTCTATAAGTTCATTATATAATCAATTTACTAAGCTACTTCAATCAAAATTTGAAGTTTATACGATAAGTTTTTGAAACTATATTTTTGTTATCCATCATCCAAGCCTTACTCTTACAAGAATAATATTTTTGTTAAAAGTAAATTGTTCAATATTTATAAAATTATACAATCACATAGTCATATAGAGAAGTTTGCGTTCAACTCTGAACATATTTAGTTTAATTTTTGCATAATTACTATGCTCTGTTTTAAAATTTTAAAAACAAAATTTAAATTTGAATTGACTAAAATGGTTGAGTGTAGAGAACTTATAAAGATTGTTTTGAAGAGTAGTGTTTCTAAGTTCACTAAGTTACTTTGTTAACTCAACTCTAAAATCTATCGGATTGATTTCAAACGACGAATCTAAACTGTTCAAATCCTTCTACCTGATGTGTCTACTTGTGGAAATTTTCAAATTTCAAATTAATTTTGCCAAAATTTTTATTAATAACCAAAATTATTATAAAATTACGCACTCTACCCATTTGGGGGATTTCGAAAATTGCCCTTCCGGTTACTAAATAACTGGACCAAGGCATGCTTTCCGGTGATTAAATCACCAGACCAATTTTCTTGATCCGGCTATTTAGTAACCGTATCTTTGTTTTGGCCTTCCGCATTTCAATAAATTCATCTCGTTATTTAGTAACCGGTTTTGTTGTCTTGTCTTTTTTTTTTTTATAAAACAATTTTTTTTTAATTTTTAATTTTTTGTATTGAAATATACGAAATGTTGAATATATTTATTTGAAAATAGATGAAATATAATATAATTTGATTTATTAGAAAGACTGTAACAAATAAGCCGGATCAACATGTTTCAGATCGGATTTTTTGCGACTGTAAGAAAAATTAATATATTTCTTTATGTGTTATTGGAAAAAAATAAATAGGTTTTGAATGTGAGTTATTGATAGCGGTTCGAAAGTCACTTCTAAATATTACAGAAAATATTGTGATCCTTCTAGTACATTTAATTTCTAAAAAGTTATATATATTTTTGAAAAAAGAACAAAAACTTTATGTTATTTAATGATTGTTATTCAAAAAAAAAATCTCAAAATAGATACAACTTTTTAGAAATTAAATGTACTAGAAGGATGCCAATATTTTTTTTATTTACCTAGAAGTGACTGTTCAACTGGGATCAATAACTCAGAATCCAAGCAATTTTTTTTTCCAATAACACATAAAGAAATATATTAATTTTTCTTACAACCGTGAAAAATCCGGTCTGAAAAATATTGATCCGAGTTATTTGTTGTAATCTTTCTAATAAATCAAGCTATATTGTATTCCATCTATTTTCAAAGAAATATATTCAACATTTCTAATATTCCAATTAAAAAATTAAAATTTTTTGTTTTGTAAAAAAAAGAGGACAAAACAACAAAACCGGTTACTAATAGATTGCCTGTGCAAGAAAGGTAAAATTGAGAAAGCAATGGAGTTTCTAGATCTCATGATTTCCAAAGGGCTCGATCCTGATGAAGTGACCTATTGTACTCTTAGTGAGGGGCTGTGCAAGGAGGGTGAAATTGAACAAGGATTGGATTTTTAAATGCTGGTTACTTTCAGTTTGGTCTTGTACCTCAGCCTTGTATATATTGAATTTTTTTTATATAAGGCCTGTTTAAAGCATTCTATCATTTTCTTTTTAGACAAATGGATGATTTCACACGAAATGAAATTCATGAATTGGATGGACATTTAATGGATGAAGAGCTGTTGATGCTTAATGTTTTGTGTTCTTAGATGAATTTTGTTGCTGAAGCATTTGTACTGCTTAAGCATGAACTAAGTAGTTTAGATGCATTTTAGGGCAATGGGGTGTTATGTTGGCTGTATTGTTATTTTTGGACATAGGGATGTTATTTTCTCCTGTAAATGTGGTGATGCTACGAAATTTTAACTAAGGTGTGTTTTGTTTAGATGATATTTGGTTTATTTGAGCCCTATACTGTGATATTGTAACGATGATGTTATGTTGTTGTTATAGACATTCCTGTAACTGTATTGATGTTTCTAATGTTGTTGTCATTGTTTATTATTTACAACATAAAATGTACCTTTTCTTTTGTTTATTATTTACAACCAATACAAACTTATACCATTTTCTTCTTATTAGCATTTTATACCAGAGTTGATTATTGTTAACTTTGGTAACTACCTGAATCGGATAAAAAATAATACACGCTATGAATAATCTTGTAATAAGCATATAACAAGCATTTCATTTTATTGAAAGAAGTAATTTTACATCCTAAAAGTATTGTTCCTCTTAGTTACAACACAGAGAGAGAGAGGTTTAGGGAGTCTGGAGAGGAATCTGTATAATTCCAAGTACTGACTACTGAGTACAATATGACGTGGGGAATTTCTAAACGAGCGATTGGAATTCGGTGCCTATTTAGACATAGGGGGTCCTGATTCGACGTGGTGATTTATTTTTATTTTTATTTTTATTTTTATGACATTTGTTGCTTTATTATTATTATTATTCCAATTGTGTGTTGTCCGTTTTGTAAAACAGAAAGCCAATTGGATTTCTTGATGCCTTGAATTTTTTGTAATATTGGTATTTTGGAAAATTCTTATATGTGGTAATTAATTGGCGCATGTAATTTAATGGACTGTGGAATAGTTCTGTACATAGAAGTTATTTTATATCATAAATAATAATATATTCGTGAGAATTAAAATGTGCTTGAAAAATAATTTTATATATCGAAATTGATTTTTGTCATAAAAATATACCATGATAGTGATTTGTGTCATAAAGAATATATCATGAGAATTGATTTGTGTATGAAAAAAAATGTTTTTGTATTGTGTGATTTGCAGCAGTATTTTTCATGGTTTTAGATTGTGGATCATAAGGTTTTGTTTTGTACCGTAGAGGGGTTAGGTTAGGTTGTAGAATGAATGTATGTTTAGGTTCACTAATTATTTGGAGAGATTAACTTTAAAATTTATCAAAATAATTTAAAATAATAAAATCTAATTAGTTATACTGATCTACTTCTCACGAGTGATGTGATGTGTTAGCATATTAAGATTTAAAATTTTGAATTAATTTAATATAAAATCAACTGGTAAAAAAAACTTTATAAGTTAAATTTAATACATTCAATTTTTAATTCGGAAATTTATATAAATCTAACATACTCATGAAGTAGATCGGTTTTCAATAGTTTGAATTTATTTATTTTGAAATTAATTCAATAAATTTTAGAATAAAGCTTGCTAAACCAACTTTGCTATTCAAGAAAGCACCCTTCAGATTATGTACACATTCAACAAATAAAAAAAGTGCAACCTGTCTTTAGACCTTTAAGCATCTGAGTTGCTAGACTAAAGATGGCTATTGGCTATGGCACTCTTGGAGCCAGTACAAGGTATTGGTTAGAGAGTCTAAACGGGTTTGGATGACCTGGATTATGTGTGTTCTTAGGGAAGTGTTGAAACAGCGAAATGTCGTGACGTACACCACTTTTATAGATGGGCTGTGCAAAAAAGGTGAAATGGAGAAGGCAATTGATTTTGTAGATGTCATGATTTCCAAAGGGTATGACCCGAATGTCGTGACCTATTAGCCTCAGCCTAACTGGCATTGCCATATTCAGCACCCCTTATGGCATTATTGTCTTACCCTGAAAAATCTGAGAACATCACACTTTTGAAATGGACCAAGAAATATTTGCAAATAGGCACCGGCCATAGTCATCTAGGTTCTCCCATGATTGTAGTAATATATCCAGAATACCCCCACCCCCCTGTAAAGCATCACTTCTAAAACCCAAAGTACACGTGAACCATACCTGTGTGGCCCAATCACAAGTAAAACCGTTTGCTTTCATTTTTTTTGCATTTTATACAAGTCCATACTTACCGACTGTACCAGTATCAGAACAATTGGTGCTTCGTCAAATGTAATGCTTGGAACTTTGAATATCTCCCTGAGAAATAACCAAGGACGACTTCATTATTGAAGACTTGTAATAAATCAGCTCTATTAGGTATACTAGTAATCATAGTGATACGGTGATACGAGTTGTAAAAACAATATTGATATTCTCTCATAATTAATTACCATGAAAAATAATATGTAACAATTTTCCAAAATATCAATAATACGTAAATTCAAGTCACAAAGAAATCCAATTGGCTTGAATGGACTCCTTCAATAGGTGAGGTAAATGAGACAATACCTGATTCAAAAAGTCAATCTTAAATCAAAGAACAACATCAAATAATAATAGAACGATAAATTTCTTAAAAAAAGAAAAAATCTTAATAATCTTAAATCATGGACCGACATCCAATTGCTTTCTTGATAATACAATAACTATTTTCTCCACTCCCGAATTGACAGTTCTATCACCAAGCCTTAACGATTGCTTTCTTCATTGCACACCCCTTGCAAGGCCCCTTCATAGCGAGACATCAGGTTCACAGCCTTTAAAAATCATGTAAAATAAAAAAAAAATGCTTATTCAATTTCCCTCCTAGCACATCCCCTCGTCGAGAGTGCAATAGGTCACGTCATCAAGTTCGAGCCCTTTGGAAATCATAAAATCTAATGCTTTCTGAATTTCACCTTTCTTGCACAAGCCATCTATAAGAGTACTGTAGGTCACGACATTAGGCTCATGCCCTTTGGAAATCATGACATCTACAAAATCCATTGCCTTCCCAATTTCACCTTTCTTGCACAACCCTTTTATAAGAGTGTTGTACGTCACGACATCGGGCTCATACCCTTTGGTTTTTATGACATCTATAAAGTCTAATGCCTTATTAGTTTCACCATTCTCGCACATCCAATTTATAAGTGTGTTGAATGTCACGACATTAGGGTCATACCCTTTGGAAATCATGAGATCTACAAACTCCATTGCCTTCTCAATTTCACCTCTCTTGCACAGCCCTTTTATAAGAGTGTTGTAGGTCACAACATCAGGCTCATGCCTTTTGGAAATCATGAGATCTACAAAATCTATTGCCTTCCCAATTTCACCTTTCTTGCACAGCCCATCTATAAGAGAACTGTAGGTCATGATATCAGGATCATACCCTTTGGAAATCATGACATCTACAAAATCTAATGCCTTCTCAATTTCACCTTTCTTGCACAGACCATCTATAAGAGTATTGTAGGTCACGACATCTGGATCATACCCTTTGGAAATCATGACATCTACAAAATTTAATGCCTTCTCAATTTCACCTTTCTTGCAAACACCATCTAGAAGAGTGTTGTAGGTTATAATATCAGGATCATGCCCTTTGGAAATCATGACATCTACAAAATCTATTGCTTTTCCAGTTTCACCTTTCTTGCACAAGCAATCTATAAGAGTACCGTAGGTCACGCCATCCGGGCCATGCCCTTTGGAAATCATGACATCTACGAACTCCATTGCCTTCTTAATTTCACCCTTCTTGCACAGCCCATCTATAAGTGTGTTGTAGGTAACAACATCAGGCTCATGCCCTTTAGAAATCATGACATCTACAAACTCCATTGCCTTCTTAATTTCACCCTTCTTGCACAGCCCATCTATAAGTGTGTTGTAGGTAACAACATCAGGCTCATGCCCTTTAGAAATCATGACATCCATAAAATCTAATGCTTTCTGAATTTCACCTTTCTTGCACAAGCCATCTATAAGAGTACTGTAGGTCACGACATTAGGCTCGTGCCCTTTGGAAATCATGACATCTACAAAATCCATTGCCTTCCCAATTTCGCCTTTCTTGCACAGCCCATCTATAAGAGAACTGTAGGTCATGATATCAGGATCATACCCTTTGGAAATCATGACATCTACAAAATCTATTGCATTCTCAATCTGACCTTTCTTGCACAGCCCATCTATAAGAGTGGTATAGATCACGACATTAAGGTCATGCCCTTTGGAAATCATGACATTTACAATATCCATGGCCTTGTCAATTTCACCTTTCTTGCACAACCCATTTATAAGAATGCCATACGAGACTATACTAGGTATACATCCAATCTTGGGCATTTTGTAGAGAACTATAGTAGCAGCCTCACCAGTTCTTTTTTCCCAACATAGGCCTTTGAGAATTGGACTAAAGATCTTGGCATTAGCTCTACGACCCTCTTTGAGAAATCGTCCCAGAAAACCAAATATTAGGCTATCCTTGTTCCTTCGTGCACAATACTCCATCAAGATCTCATAGGTATAGTCATTAGGACCAGTTCCTTCAGCTTGGGTTAAGCGGGTGAAGAGGGAAAAGACAGTGGGGTAAGGGTTGTTTGAGGTTTTGGTGTATTCCTTTAGGTATTGATTGATTTGACGGAGGTCCTTGGCAGCCAACAGCTGATCAAACCGATGAATCGCCTCTTGGTCAGAAATGGCATCCGCCTTCTGGCGCCGCCTTTTCTCCTCCTCGTGCTTACTCTTCCAATGCGGCTGACGCTGTGGATTTGGATTGTTTGTGATTCTGTTGGGTTGAGATTTAGAGTGGGGGAATGCATAACAGACAAGGCAGAGGCCTCGGCGAGAAGAAAATGGGGATGGGGATTGGGGAGCAGAAGGTGAAAGAGAAAGGATGGGGGCAAGAGATAAGGTTGACACCATCTGATCCTTATTGAGTCTTATTTGATTTGGTTAAGAGTCTCTTTCTAAAATCTCATCTCAAGATTAAGCTTCACTTCCAGGTTCGACTACTGCCTTAGCAAGGAATACAGAGAGGGACAAAGGGAGACAAGGCCAAGCTGCTGAGTGATAAAACAAAATGAGAAATGAGAAAACCAACAAAATCATAAGAAAGGACTTAATTTGTCATTTCCGGTTGTTGGGTAATTAGGCTGACAGTGAACATGGGGTTTAATAAATTTACTTTTATTGATCAAATTTTTGTTTTCAAGCCTACAATTTCAAATTTCAAATTAAATTTATCATCAATCTTGTCACGGCAACCATGACAAACACCAGTATGAGAGGCCAAATTATGAAATCTCTTAAAGATCACCAAAACAGCTGACCACTTGATATATATATATGTATATATATATATATCTATATATATATATCTATATGTATATATATATATATATATGTTGATGTATTGATGTATTGAAGAATTGAGGGTCAATTAGATGTAACTTGGTTGAATTGAGAATAACTAAACTACATCAATATATTGCACAGTTTTCAAACTGCCAAGTAACTAGAGAGACAGTGAGAGCGAGTTGTACCTTTTGTCTAGGGTTTGGGCAGACTCGTCAAGAGAGAAGAGAATTAAACCGGAGCGATAGGAGCAGGAGGGAGTGCAAACACAAGCCTCGAGGCTCGAGCAGGAGGAAGAAAGGATAAGACACCGCTCCGGGGGAATCTTCTACAATTAATGGATCAATTGTATCCGAACCAATCCTCAAAATCTCAAACCGTAAAGTTAAACCAATCCTCTACGGTACCTGTGAGAACACCAATCCGTCGATATCCTCTTGTCTCTGAGGTCACACAATGTTTTTGTTTAGTTAGATCAGGAATGCACGGCTCTCCTTAAGATTCGGAAGACTCTATGAGGCTCGTAATTAAGTTAAATTTTCAGAGTTGGGAAGGGTGAATCTCTAAAAAAATGTCTTGAGCCGGTTATTATAGTATTAAATATAAAAAAAAAAAAGATTATCATCCACGTACTATTGTTCACAGTTTTTTCACAAATATTATTCAATACAAATTTAACTGTTATTAACGATAAACAACTTCCTTTTCAATTTTAAATCGCACCGTTATTCAAATCCCTATCTCACACATAGAATGTGATCGGAAAAAAACCCCCCCTCTCTCTCAAAGACAATGCTTTCCATGTAATAGGTCACAAATTCAAAATCCAAAAGGGACAATCATTTGTGAATATTGAATAATTGGGTATCTTGATGCCTTGACCTCTTCAAAAACTCTTAAATTCACTCGTTTTATTATCTTTTATATTTAAATTCATTATAAATTTATAAAATACTCATTCTAACCATTATTCAAAGCATGAAAAAATTGTAGCATGTTTAAAAAAATGTTGGTTTTATATTTGATCGGTTTTCAATGACAAATAGTTCATTTATCTACTTCTAATACATACACAAGGGTATACCTAGATGTCATTGTATATATGTCAGAATAAAAAAAATAAACCATTTGTCCTAAAAAATGATAAAATATAAGACTGATATTTTCTTAAACAAACTACAAAATTTTTATGCTTTTAATGAAAGATAAAATGGATAATTTAAAAATTTATAATGAATTTTAATACAAAAAAAAACAATAAATGCATAATTTGTGAGTTTTTGAAGTTTAGAAGAAAAAATATATAATTTTAAAATTTAGAGGAAAAAATACACTATTTTGAAGTTTTTAAAGAGCATATACAAAATTTACCTATTTAAGGGACCTTAAACCAACAGCACGCTCTATAGTAACTAACACCTTGTTTGGATGGAGAGTAGAGGAAGGGAGGGAATGGAAAGAAAATAAAATTTTCCGTCGAGTCGTGTTTGGTTGACAAAATTGTATCGGAGGTGAAGGGTACAGGAAGTGAAAGGTTTAACCTTGTATCATTGTAATTAATAGAATCTGTTTTCCTCCCAATTTGAGGTGTAATGGATGGAAATAGATTTTGTTGCAAATATTTAAAAAAAAAAAAAACACAAATGTCCAACTCTATATCTTACCGATATAATTCTCATTTAAGTTTTTTATCACAAACCTACAACAGCCATCAAATTTTTCATTAACCTTCTAAATTTTAATCAATCAAACAAAAAATGAGACGAAAAAAAAAATTAAATTTATTTTCTCTCATTAATCATCAAAACACAAAAAGATTAAATATATTAATCTTCCTTTCTATTCCATTTCATTCCCTTCTATTCTTCACTTTCCCTTCCTTCCTCTGCTCTCCATCCAAACAGGGTTAAGTTTACTGTCACAAGAAGTAAAAGTAAACCTTAAACTAGACCATGTCCCATGAGCATCGGACCAAATTCGGTCCAATATGCTACTAACCGTTAGATCTTCTTCAAGTTTAGTGCTTACTCGATCATGTTGAATTTAAAGCTGTCGGCGCGTATCTCAATACAAATCGAGCGGGCATCGGACAGCTCCACAATTCAAACCTTAAATCGTTAACTAGTTAACGAGTAACGACGTTGGTAAAGATTTTAACAGAGCAGTCTTATGTTCATACAGCGTACAGACTACAGACTATTTAATCAAAACAGCGTAGCAAATGGTTCGTGCGCTGGATGAAGCTAAAACTTCTCTGTTAAAATATTTAACCCTTCGTTTCCCCAGAAAAATAGATTTCGTATCCTCTGAATTAACTCAAAAAAGAATCTTTTGAGTTAATGCATTTGGACCGTCCGATTTGCTTTATGTTTCGTGTGAACTAGATCCGCACTAATATTAAAGAGCCCCCTGAATTATAGGCTGTGGCTGGATTGGCTCCGTTTAAAATTAGACGGCTGAGATGTATCAACGCAAAAGATGCTCTTTGAGTTAATGCAGACGATGCGGGCTCAGAAAAACAAGCAGCGACCACAGTGAGCACGGGAGAGCAAAGCCCTTACTTCATTTGCTTCGTTCTAACTTGAGAGAGAAGAGAGAGATGGAGAAGAGCAAAGCCGTAGCGGTGTTATTCTTAGTAGCTCTACTCGGTGGATTTTGCACAGCTTCCGCTTTCTCTCCTACAAGTGAGTACCTACATTTGATTTTTCAAGTGTTAATTTACTTGCTTCTTACTAAATTCTCCCGATCGCTGTGAAAATTGTGTGGCAGGAGTTGTGAGAGGATTTTTGTCAGAGATTTTCTATGCATTGTGGAGAAGGCTGTGGTCACTTGCTCCACCGACCAAGGGCGGCGGTAAGCGGAGGCAACGCTCTTTGTTTTTCTTTTAATCAATTTGTTTGAGTGTGGAAATGTGATCTAATCCCAATCAAATGGGTTACAAACAAGGTTTAGATCTCAATTTTAGAGATTAGTGTGTAATTTACCAGTAAAACACTTTTATTTATTTTTTTTAAATTTGTAGATAAGCTCCTCCATATTTACTGAAACATACATTTTGCTGTTTTTTAACAGTAAAAGGTAAATTATAGTACAAATTGATAAAATAATGTTTGGAAAATTAGAAGTGCCTTTTACTGAAGAAGTTACCATGACTATTGCTCAAATTAAAAGAAGTAAAATTGTAGATGTGTTTCCAATTGTATTCAATTTAAATCAATTTGGAATTTTTATTGGTCATCTTAGAGCCATTAAGACACTACTGTTAAAAATTATAATTTTTGATTGAAGACTAAATGACTTCCAACAGGTCCAAACTCAAACACATGCTATTTATGACCTAAAAATAAATCTACGATTTTAATTTTCTAATTTGAACAACATTTTTCAAGATATCAGTGGATGTATATAAAAGTTGGATATACCCTACATTACCCTATCAATACTCTTCTAAAATTTAAAATGGTTTAAATAATTGTCAACAGCAAGTGGCATACACTTCCTTTCTAGAGTTCATTTATAATTTATGGATGTATTTTGCAAATTGCAAAAAAATAAGTGTTTTTTATTCCCCCTCTCAATCACATAGCTTCAGTCACAAATAGATGCAATCTTGTAAATATGATATTTACTTTTAGTTCTTTTGTAGTGGTTTCAGGGAAAACAGGGATGAGATTTGAGGGTGGTTATAGTGTTGAGACAGTATTCGATGGAAATAAGGCAGGGATTGAACCGTACTCTGTCAGCATGTCTCCAGACGGAGAACTTCTTGTTCTTGACTCAGCAAATAGCAACATTTATAGGATCTCACCACCTCTCTCTAGATGTATGCTCTCAACTTTGTGTTTTGCCTGCTGATATGTTGCTTTTTTTTTTTTAAGTCATTTGACATAAACAGTGAATATTCTTTAAACTTGCACATTTTCACCTTGCTCATTTTTTATTATTACTATTATTTTTCTGCTGTTTTCAATAAAGCAAATGCGTAAATGTTATACAGTTAGGTTAATCTAGTTTCAAATGAAATAAGCTTGTATGATAAGAGTTCTTTTTTTGTTCAAGTTTGTTTTCATAAGGTTTTCCTTATTTAATTTATCTTAATTTGATGAATTTTTTTTGAAGGATTACATCTTTAATTTGGTGAATTTTTTTATGGGAATGGCAGATAGCAGACCAAAGCTACTTGCGGGTTCAGCAGAGGGAAACACTGGGCATGTTGATGGAAGGCTAAGAGAAGCTCGAATGAACCATCCCAAAAGTTTTACTGTTGATGATAGAGGCAATATCTACATTGCTGATACAATGAATAGAGCAATCAGGAAAATTAGCGATCTTGGTAACTCCTTATTTTCTTAATACTGAAACTTTATGATGGTCCGTTGCCACAAAAGGCCACCTCTCTTTTGCCGAATTTTTTATGTATAACATAAAAGCAAAACAAAATTTCACCCATACCTTTATTTATTCTTGCACCTTATTAACTTACTGCAAAACATGAACTGAAAATTATTATGCTATGTTTTGTTTTAGTACCAGTGTGAGTTAACCAATTGTAACAACATCTGAGTGAAACTATGAGCTCTTGCTCTCTCCGAAGTTGTACCCTGGGCTGCTAAATACTAAATAAAAAAGGCATCAAGTTAATTGCAAAAGCTGCACTGCAGTAAAAAGTATGCAAACTAAAATGTTCATACCAAATATAAGAGGTATATACTACATCAAAACTATACTATAGGTGCAATAAGTGTAAAGAAAGCCAGATTGCATATCTAAATCAAAAAGTACAAAAGCACCAGTTCGGGAAAGGATATTCGGTGGATGAAAATATGCTCACTTTTTTTTTCCTTCTTTGATGCCAAGTATTGAACTCATTGGGCCCCACACCAACATAAGTTGTGTATTTTTAAAGGGATAACAACTATAGCTGGGGGAAAGTGGAGCATGGGAGGACACATGGATGGGCCGAGTGAAGATGCAAAACTCTCAAATGATTTTGAAGTTGTTTACATCAGTGGCAGCTGTTCTCTTCTGGTAATAGATCGGGGAAACCAGGCCATTCGTGAGATCCCTCTCAGCGATGATGATTGTGCTTTTCAGTATGGTCCCGACTACATCCCGATAGGTAATGTTAAGTTTTTACGTTTCAAGGATTTCAGTCTTGTGCTCGTCAGATCAAAAAGAAAAAAAAAATAGAAAATCCAATATGAGCTTTTTCTGAGAAGAAGACAAGTGCCATTTGTGCTCATTTTATTATCTTTAAGGGATATTATGAGAGCTTGAAATATATTTATTCTCATTTTTAATACATATAGTATGTGTTGATTAATTGATGCATCTGTCCTTCTGAGTTGGGTCAGATATAGGTGAAACCTTTATCCAACCATGCCTACAGAAACAAATTCGCATCCCCTGAGATATATCAAACTTTGAGTTGATCTGTGGAAAATCTGAACTGTTCAAGTTCTTTCTGCACGAATCTCAAAACACAATAATACTGGTCCCTTGCATTCTGAATTGGCACCGAAAAAAGTTTGGCCCGGCTTTAGATAAACTGAAAAGTTTGAAATATCTCAGAGGATACAGACTCCATAGAAACCTGGGTTTGATTGAGTTGACCTTGATATCTAGTAACGAATTAAGCAAAAGATTGATATCTGTTGTGAGTTGGTGCCGTTATCCTTGCACCAAGTCTGCCTTTTCTATAAAATGGCTTAATTGATATTTGGCATTTCAGGAGGGGCGATTGTTGTGGCTTCGATTATATTTGGATATGTGCTTGGCTTTCTGCACAGAAAAATAGGAACAACTGTATGCTTATTCATCTTTCATCTACTTTTTTTCTCAATGAGCACTTCCAAACCATCAAAGATAGTGATGTACAAATAGAAAAGATATAACAAATATGAAACCTATGAAATTTTTGTAATTAAAATATTATTTCAGGAGGCAGTTACTACAAAGGAAATTTCCTCACCAAACCCGTACCAGCCGTACCACCATCCCCATAGGTCCTCACAAGGGCCTCCTCTGCTTCCATTTCCTGCAGAGACCAAACCTAAGAAACAGGAGCAAACTGCCCCGCCGCTCTACACTGTAACAGAGACAAAGCACACACCAACTAATATGGATGCGGGTCCCACTTTTTTACCAATCCTCGGCTCCATCTTATCAGCTTTTAGAAGAAGAAAACCCGACCCGCAACCAATTTTAACACAAGCCAACCATGCTATTGGTACCAATTCCAGACTCACATCTCGCATACCTGATCCACGCAAAACCTACACTTTCCTGCCTGAGAACCCGGCAAAACTACACCGGGTAAAAGGGGGGAGGTCTGTTTCCAGGGAAATGGACTTACCTCAGAGGCAGTACGTGCAACGGCACAGGCAGTATGCATCGGGCCCACAAACTTGTTATGAAACTACCAATGAGGTGGTATTTGGGGCGGTACAAGAGTCGAACCAAAGAGGATCTATGGATATAAGGCCCATTAACTATGGTGACCCGTTTTACGACCCGTATGGTGTGCGTGCTAGGAGAAACCAGATGAGGTACTAAAAACTTTTATAGTTTTGACAAAAGATGTATTTGTACTTTAGTAGAGGGTTATTTTTCTTTAACTTGTAGTGATAATATAAAATGAATCCAATTATGGATATGTAATGTAATGCTACTGTTGAACTTAGTATTTAGAGTACACCTTAATTGTGATAGCATATTTTGGTCATAGTCATCTGCTCCGCATCACGATTAGCGCTAGACAACTTCAAGATGTGTGTTTGTCTGATATTTTTACATGGTTTTTCAAAATAGCTGTCAGATAATATTTTTTAAAACATGGTGCTATAATAATATCAACCTCAAATGATGCTATTAATTATTTTAATCAATATTTTTGAACGGAAAACACCTTAGTATAACGCTTTGTATAATGCATTTTATCATACAAAAATGCAATAACAAATGTAGTTATATATGTTATTAGTTTAATTTTCTTTTGAAATATTAGAATGTCTATTTTGCTTCAAATAAATAAAAAATTACTAACACAGTTATATATGTTCTAAATATATTTCTATAATTTGTAATTATACTGTTGACAGTAATAAATGAATTTAATTGTCGCAAATTGTTGATCACAAATGAAAAATTTAGATAAAGTAATTATCAAAATAAATTTAAAATTAATTATCATAACTTCAAAAGTTCACTAGGACGACAAACAAAGCCCCACCCAGTTTGGACGGATTCAAATCAGTTGAAATTCTAGATGCATCAATTGAAATCTCTGGAATTTCAAAGCCAACCGTCCAATTTTTTCTGTGCACGCATCTCAGAACAGCTAGTTTTTTCTGTGCATGCATCTCGAAAACGGTTCAACGGTTGGATTCGGAATTCCAGATATTTCAGGGTTACTGATACATCTGGGATTTCAGCAGATTTAAATCCAGTGTGGACCGACATAAAAAGCCCTCCATTTTTTTTCAGAAACTAAAAAAAAATATTAACGGAAACAATAATGTTTTTTTTTTTCGATCCTTATAAATAGACTGAACCATATTTGTTAAGTCTTAGAGTTAGAGGGTGTTTTTTGTGACCGAATTAATGATTAAGTTATAATAATTTTTGTAAATTTCAGCATGTGTTTCACCATTTTATAATATTGATCTAATTCTATTAATTTTTCATATTGTGTAGTTATTGGTATGATAAATGGAAAAACTAATTAGACCGAATTATTTAATCAGTCACATAATATATATATATATATATATATATATATATATAGAGAGAGTGGCTAATATCAAAACGTTTGCACCAACCCTCCTGTGCAACCGAGTGGGTTTCTGATTTTTAAAGTTCAAATGATAAATCTGAACCGTTAGATGTGTTCTACATATTAAAATCTACTTGGAGACCAAATTTTACATTTTCTGGATTTTTTTTACTATTTATTAAGCAACTTTGAAAATCGCTGATCCAACGGTGGCTTCTGATTTTACTGTTCCAAACAGCCACTGTTGGATCAGCAATTTTCAAAGTGTCTTAATAAATAGTAAAAAAATTCCAAAAAATGTAAAATTTGGTCTCCAAGTAGATTTTAATATGTAGAACACATCTAACGGTTCAGATTTATCATTTGGATTTTAAAAATCGGAAACCCACTCGGTTGCACGGGAGGGTTGGTGCAAACGTTTTGATATTAGCCACTCTATATATATATATATATATATAGGGTCTGTCTAAATTGCTGCTGGCAGCATTTCAGCAGAGGTGCTGCCGGGGCTATATTTAGCCGTGTGATGTCCAAACAACAAATCCAAATCGTTAGATGTTTAATCTATATTATAATCTACTTGGAGACCAAATTTTACATTTTTTGGAATTTTTTTACTATATATTAAGCTGGTTTGAAAACCGCTGATTTCAGTAAATTTCTGCACCATTGAAATATATATATAATCATCCTTTTTTGAATAATTTTATTTTTTAATTTCTAAAAATAAAAAAATGGACAAACAAAGCATCAACAAAGCCTCGTCCAGTTTCCCCTCAGAAACTTTACCATTCCAGACTTACTTTCTACGCCAACAGCAATGCCGCTCCTCTTTCCTCTTCGTCTCGCTCTCACACTTTTGTGCTTCTTTCTTCTCTCTCTAGATCGCAATCAATCGGTAGCGCTATTTACCACGCACAAGCTCTGAACTTTGTTAATCTTTATCATTAAATTTTAATGTTGTAAATAAATTAATTTGTTGCTGCTCTTGTATCAGGCCTATGGATCATCAATTGATTTCTCTTCTTCTTCTTCTTCTTCTTCCTTCGCAGCTGCACTTGAAACCCTCCAGAAGCAAATTGGGTATAATATCTCAATTTTTTGACTATTTGTTTTTCATATATCAAATTAAAATGGGTGGAATAGTACATTCAATTAGGGTTTTGGTACTTTGGAAAAGGGTTTTATGTTAAAATTAGAAACTTCTACTAAAACAATTGACTTGTATGCTTATATATAATTTGATGATGTTATTAGTTGATTTTGCCAGTAGTGCATAATGTAATTCAAATTGGGTATGCTCTCTCAATCTACCTAATGTTGTTTTCATATATCAAATGAAAATGGTCGAACATTACAAAAATTAGGGTTTTGGCACTTTGACAAAGGTTTTATGTTAAAATTAGGAACTTCTACTAAAACAATGACTTGCATGCTTATATAAAATTTGATGATGTAATTACTTGATTTTGCCAGTAGTGCATAATGTAATTCAAAAATTGGGTGTGCTCTCTCAATCTTCTGAATATTTTTTTCATATATCAAATGAAAATGGTTGAACATTACAAAAACTAGGGTTTTGGCACTTTGACAGAGGGTTTTATGTTAAAATTAGGAATTTCTACTGAAATAATGACTTGTTTGCCTATATATAATTTGATGATGTAATTATTAATTTCTTATTGGGCCAGTAGTGCATAATGTAATTTAAACTGGGTATACCATCTCAATCTTCTGAATATTTTTTTCATATATCAAATGAAAAAGGGGTTGAACATTACATCCAATTAGGGTTTTGGTACTTTGTAAAAAAAGGGTTTTATGTTAAAAGTAGGAACTTCTACTGAACCAATGACTTGTTTGCTTATATATAATTTGATGATGTAATTACTTGATTTTGCGAGTAGTGCATAATGTAATTCAAATTGGGTGCGCTATCTCAATCTTCTGAATATTTTTTTTCATATATCAAATGAAAATGGGTTGACAGTACATCCAACTAGGCCAGAATAATTATCTTTGGAAATTTTATATTATATAACTTTTGTTTTGTTCACAATCACCATTTTACAGGTACCAGTTCAAAACAATCGACCTGTTAAAACAAGCATTGACCCATCCATCCTACTCGCAGGAGAACAACCGGGCACTGAGCATCCTCGGCCTCAGCTCTGCTGAGGCTGCTGCTTCGCTCCGTCTTCTTTCCATCAATGCTGACGCCTCGGCCTCGTCAATCTCCTCTGCTGTTGCTGATGCCTCCCGCCTCTCTACTTGCGCCACTGCTGGTAAACGTCTCGGGATCGGTGCGATCGTTCGTGTTGCCTCTGGGACTGATGCCTCCACTCCATCTGTTATATGTACTGCTCTGAGAGGTGTAGTTGGTGCCGTAGCAGTTGATTCGGGGAGTGTTGATGCTGCTGCGAAGGTGTTTTTGACGGTGTATAAATCTGGATTGGGTGCTGCTGTGCTGTGAGTGGTGGCCCACATAACTTTTGCATGTTAGATGGGTCTTTCGTTGCAAGTTATGTAAGTGCTTCTTTATTAGCTACAGGACTTTGGATGCTTTGTTTTGAACTAGTTTACTGTTGTGAGTAGCGTATAAAAATATGAATTTCTTCTCTATTGCTAGTTGTAATATCTAATATGAGATGTGCTAACTGTTGTCAATATTAGCTTCCTCAGTGCTTGCCAGGATTTCAAATATGGCTCTCTTGTTTCGCTTGTGTAATTATTTATGTTGCATTTTCTATATACTTCGAATGGTCAAATTGCCTTTCTCAAGCTTCTTTTTGTTTATAAGTAATGTAGATTAACATGCAACTAGAAATAAATTTATACATAGATACTAATAAGTTTAAATATTTATATTAAGATAGAACTAAATTGACAAATCTGTACTCATAGATTAATATATAATTAGCATTATGAATAAATATAAATACTAATAGATTGACAAAAAAGCAATAAAATTTGTGAAATTTAACAAATCCAAATTATTTGATGCACTAGCTTGACTTATGAATCTCAGTGTTGAATAGTATGCACTGAACTCTTTTTTGTGATTAGCATGGTACTGTATGTGTCTGTCATTTAATTGTTGATTATGACAATTTCTATTTTAATATGTTGGCAGTTTTGAATTTTTTCTATTTCTTTAATATTTTCACTTCTCTTTTGTACTCTCATTTTCCATTTTTTGGGTTTGGGTAAAAACTTTGTGCATATTATTAAATGAAGTACTGTCTTGTTTTTGGCTTCATCTCTTTTGTTTACCAGCTTATTTTCATCTCTTTTGTTTTGGTTGTCATTGGTTATTTGTTAGTTTAGGCTTAAATACTTATTTTTTTTCTTTTCTTTGTTAATTAGTGGAGTTATTAAGGCGTGTTAACTATCGATGCCCATTCACAAATATATTAATAAATGAAAAATATTTACAAAGTGTCCACTATAACTAGTACAATATCGTTAACTGGAAAAAATGGCTACTTGTAGAGAGGAATATAAACTAGCATAAACCCCTCCCGGCTGAATTCGTATCCTTTGTATTACTACAGAGGCACTGTTATGTAGAGTGAGATAATCCGGATTGTTTTTTTTTAACTTTTCACGAATCTCAAAGCACAAATAATATTGGCTCTGCGATATTTCGAATAGACACCGTTTTTTAGTTAATCTGAAGCCGTAAAGTAATGGATCTCACAGTGCGATACAAAGATGATACACATCTCTCCTGGCCTCTGCACCCTCCTTCGGACCTTTAGGATGTGCTCTAGAAACCACTCGCACAGAAGAAGGGAACAGGAAGCGAAGAAAGGAACACGACCGGGTGTTATCATAGTGTCATATTTCTCATAGATTATCAAAATCAAATATAGCCCAAACAAATCCTTCATTTTTAGGAAGACTTTCTTATTATAATATGAATTAGAGTAGGGTTAAAATGCATCATTGGTTTTGTGCTCCAACCATACTCCACGTCTCTATCTCTATTTACAAAGTTCAAATAGTCGATCCAAACCGCTCAACATGATCTCCATATTAAAATGTGCTTAGAGACCAAATTTTATATTTTTTGGAATTTTTTTATTATTTGTTTAGATAGGTACAAAATCACTGTCTTTTGATGGTTCAGATACAGTGATTTTGTATCTATCTAAAAAAATAGTAAAATTTGATCTCTAAGCATATTTTAATATAGAGATCATGTTGAGCGGTTCGGATCGACTGTTTGAACTTTGTGAACGGAGATATAGACATGGCGTGTGGTTGGAGCACAAAACCAATGGTGCATTTTAACCCTACTCTATGAATTATTCCATATAATAATGGTGAGCAAGCTCACATTCAAACTAAATGGACATACTACAATAAATTCTATGATGATGCAAAGTACATATATAATTACAAATTAAATGCCAAAAATGTAGCTCAGAAGCAATGATCTATATGCTTGGAATTGTTGTCTTTCTTAATTACATTGTACCAACTTAATCTCTGTGGTGTTTGTCAGTGCAGCAGACACAATTGTTTTTGTCAAGATTTGAATCATTGATTTATTTCTGTTCTTTCCAATTTTTTTTTATTGTTCATCAGACTTAGAAAAAGCTCCGCGCCTATTTGGGCCGGATCTTATCGGGTAAAGATATTGGTAAAGCTATTTCAGCTCCATACAGCGCTATCAGTTGTATAATTTTTCGTTCTCTATTGGTCGTCCACTGTGTCTGTGTGAAGTCAAAATAGCTCTGTCAATATATTTACCCGAACCTGTGTCAAAATATGCTATAGATTTGTATCTTTTGTTTGTCATTCGTAATGATACCAGTAACACTTTTTATGGTTTCAGTGAAAATTGATGGATATCATTCCACTTTCATCCAAAAAAAGAAAAGGAAAGAAAAGGAAAAACATGCTAGATTGCCAGTACTTGATTCTTTAAAAAGAATACTGTGTTACTGACCATTCAGGTTTCATATTATTTGAATATGCGACTGTTTGGTATATTTCAAATCACATGCATGCATCTATATAAAGTACATCATTTAATTTTTAAGCTACCCAAATTAATTTATAATATCTTGAAAGACAAAGACATGATTAATTAATGCCACATGCAAAGTTCTTTTGAGTACCAATATTTTATTTCCATTGTCAAGACAGCCACATGTACCTTCTGTTGTTGAAATTAATCCAACAATTTATTAAGAGGACTTTGAAATTCAATAAAATTTGTAAATCAAGAAAATTCAGATCAAATAATTCTTTGTGCTATATACTTCTATGAATAATTTTGTTGTAAGTTTGGATTTTTATATATGCATCGTGTGATTAGATCATTATTGTCCTATTTCTCAACTTTTCCTTGTCAAATACAATATATATATATATATATATATATATATAAAGAGAGAGAGAGAGAGAATGGCTAATATCAAAACGTTTGCACCACGCCTCCCGTGCAACTGATTCATTTTCTAATTTTTAAAGTCCAAATGATAAATCTAAACCGTTAGATGTGTTCTCCATATTAAAATGTGCTTGGAGACCAAATTTTACATTTTTTGGAATTTTTTTACTATTTATTAAGCCACTTTGAAAATCGCTGATCCAACGGTGGCTGTTTGGAACAGTAAAATCAGAAGCCACTGTTGGATCAGCGATTTTCAAAGTGGCTTAATAAATAGTAAAAAAATTCCAAAAAATGTAAAATTTGGTCTCCAAGCACATTTTAATATGGAGAACACATCTAACGGTTTAGATTTATCATTTGGACTTTAAAAATCGGAAAATGACTTGGTTGCACGGGAGGCGTGGTGCAAACGTTTTGATATTAGCCTATCTATCTATCTATATATATATAGAGAGAGAGAGTAGAACTAGGGTGCTCTTAAGCTTACCAAAGTTTTGGTGAGCTTAACTCTAAAACTCATAAAATCGATTTCAAATGACAAATCCGAACCGTTGAAATCCGCCTACCTTACGTGTGATGCATCTACATGTGAAATTTTTAAACATTCGAATTAATTTAGTATAAAGTTAAGCGGTCAAAATTAGAAGGTTAATAAATTAATTTTAGTGCATTCATTTTTTGAACATTTTTGACCGCTTCACTTTATACTAAATTAATTCGAATGTTTAAAAATTTCACATGTAGATGCATCACACGTAAGGTAGGCGGGTTTCAACGGTTCGGATTCGTCATTTAAAATCGATTTGATGAGTTTTAGAGTTAAGCTTACCAAAACTTTGGTAAGCTTAAGAGCACCCTAGTTCTACTCTATATATATATATATATATATATATATATATATATACATACATACATATATAATCCGGATAAATTACTTGAGAAAGCACTTCTTCGACCTAAGTAGTTCAATAAATTAGTTACTAGTATTGTATATGTGTGTTGCAACGAGAATATATTATAAGAGAACAAAAATAATCTCATACAAAGTGATATATTTTCATGAAGAGGATTCAAATGTCTTTATTTTTTATGCCTCTATCATGCCTCCATTTTTAAAATGTTAAATCATAAATGTTAGATGTGAGCTATATTATTTTATCTATGTGCTCATAAATAATTATCACATTTTGGTTTTGTTTTTATGTGAATCAATAAGTTGAAAAATCAACATCTAGAAATTATTCACATTAGTACGTTTTTACAAGCTCTTGATGACAACAAAAATAAAGTTGAAATGTCATAATTTTTTACACCTGCATAGATAAAATGATGTAGATCATATCCAACGATTTATTTTGACTTTTAAGTTTTCAATTTTGAGTTATTACAGTTTTTAAAAATTGAGGCATGATGGAGATACAAAAAATGGAGACATTTGAATGCTCCTCTATTTTCATAAACAATTTAGACTAAATGACAAATAACATTACTTAAATGACATATTAAATGATATTTACATGTAAATAATATTTATATATTTTATCTTTTTGACATATTTTCATACAAAAAATCTCAAACAAATTGACATATTAAATGACAAATAACATTCCTAAAATGATATAAAAAATAGAAAGAAATAAAGACAGGCCAATTAATTATCAATCAATTCAAAATTTTCACTAACAATATTTAAAAATTAGAAAGAAATCATGATAAATTAGAAAAATAATATAATTTGCATGTGAGAGTACGTACGGCGAGTACATGTCTAAATAAATGTAGACGTATATATGTAATAATACATAATAATGCATAAAATAAGAATATTTGACCGGAGGGTTTATTTTCAATCTGAAATTTCGTTGGTGGATCAACAAGGCATATATAGTTTACTTGAAAAAGGACAGATCTTATTCATTTAAAGTGAAAAAAATTATGTTGTGGACGAAAAATAGACCAAAAAATTTATAGATAATAGTTAGAATCATTCTATATATTGATAACAAACAAAAAAATGGAACTTAAAATATTAAAATTAACTAATTATACAAAGTCGTAGAAGACAAGGCATAGAGCAATTAATGTTGTTCATGTGATACTACAACATATACTAACTGCAGAAATATATTTTCTGTACATTACAAGTTCAACTATAGGGGTTGATCAAAATAAATATCATATTTAAAATACTTCTATATAAACCCAATTTTATATCACACAAGATAGTATTGTTTCTTCATTATTTGCTTTCATTTACCTTACAATAAGAACCTGAGATCTTTCTTTTAAAGATAATTTTATTTGGATTTAAATTAGATACATAATTTCAATAATCTCTTCTATAATTCCATACAGAACATTTTTATCATAATTTATTTATTTTAAAAAAATAAATAAAAATATAATAGACAATCTTGTATGAAAATAAAATATTAAAATTAGCCTTTATCTAAAAGTTACAATGAACAACAATTTAAAAATTTGTAAATAGTCGATAAATAAGAAACAAACTCTAATATCAAAGGAAAAAAGATATTACGTTCTTCACATCAATTTAAATTTCACCTTTATAATTTTGATTTTTTTTTCTCTCCAATAATTTTCTTGTTTTCCAGTACAATCAATAATACCTTCTAAAATGGTTAAGGTGACCTCTCCAAAATGCTTAATGAAGATAATATTGTAATAGGTATGGTTTTTTTTCCTTTTTTTTAGTTTCTTTTTTCTGTTTTACTATTGGAAAAATTAGCAAATGAAAAAATATAGTATCCTATATTCAATCCCTTTGATTATTTTGTATTATTATAGGGGTAGCTAATATATATAAAATAGAAGTTTTAGTTTAATTTTTATATACTTGACAAAAAAAAAATGAAATTGTTGGGGGTGGCTTAGCCACCCCTTGATAGACTTACCTTCCGCCCCTAATTACAACTATCATTGAAAATGATTTATAACCAGAAGCAACAAATAATTAATTAATATTTCAATACATGGACCATTAGTTTTAAGTCCCTACAGGAAATTAATTTATGAATTTTCGCAATCATCAGACACTATATTCCAGCGTAAGGTTTCTTGATTAATTTATGCTAAAATAGTTACATGCACTATCAGTCAAGGTTATATTAAAATATATCCACATTATTTATAGATTTATCACTACTAATTATATGCGACTGTTTTTTTACAGAAACTGACATTAATGTGCCAACACGAATGATATCTAATAGAATGATAATGGAGCCGTCCAGTGAAGGCACACAGGACCAAATTAGTGATTAGTTGAAACACTAGATTAGTGTTAGTTGAGAGGAACAATTACTGTAACAAACATTAGTTAGTTAGCACTAATCTGTTGTAACAACCTTTCTATTAGCCTTCTGTTATAGTGTGTACTAGCAGTTGTTAATTAAGCATTAGGATTAATCATACTCTATATATAAATAGGTTATAGGTGATTGTACATGTAATCCAAATACAACAATCAATTCAATACCATTTCATTTCTACTTCTCTCTTTTCTATTATCAAAGTTTATATGATATCATAGCTTTGGTAAGCTAGAATTACACTCGTGTCTATTCCTAAAATTATGTCTTTAATCCTACCCTATTCCAGTCTATAAAAAAAAATCTTTATTCCAAAAATAAACTTCTCTAGTCTAGCCTAAATCCTCTTTACTATGCATTTGAGAAGGAAAAAAAAAAAAAAAACATTGAAACAATTTTACCAGAACGCATGTAGGTTTCTGTCAGAAATCATGCATGCACAAGCAGTACCTAATTACTAATTAGGTACTGATGTTAAAATATATATATACACATAGATATATAACAGTCCTAATTACTAATTAAAATTTCGGGTAACTGATGTTAAGTACATTTTAGCTCGAAAAAGGACTTTACTGCAGGTTAATTATTTTGACAAATGTATCAAGCTCCAAAGTTTAAGATCTTCTTGTCTCGTTGTGTGTGTGTGTTTTTTTTTTTTTTTTTTCTGGAAGAACAATTTCAAAGGAGGTATATATATATATATTTTTTTATTCATGTTTTCCCAAGAACCTGGCACTAGGAAAATTAAAATAATGACATTTAGTCTCTAACTTTTCTCTGCAAGTTTGAGTTGCTTTGTTTATATATTTAATAACTCACGTATTTATCCAATATAACTTTAGTGTATATTAAATATATTCAAAACTAATATTAATTATGTTTAATTTTCTTAAAACTATAATTAATTAAGGATTAACTTAGCACCCTCTCCTTCTTTTCTTAGGACCGTTTTCTTTTATATCCAATATAAAAGATTAAAAATAGATATTATAAACTGAACCAGTAACAAAACACAGATTCTCAAACTCAGTTAATACTTAGAAACGGGTTGCAATATCATTATTGAATTCAGTACGAGTTGTGTTGTTGAAAAAATTAGAGCGGTTACTTTGTTTTTAGATGTTCAAGCTGGAGCTGAATCATAATATCCGAGTCTGTTACCCCATTCTCTCCAAGTTTCAGTGGGAGAAATGAGATGAGGAGAGAACTTCAGCGGAAATGGGAAAGTTACGCCTAAAAAGAAATAACCTAAGCATCATGACATAAACTATATATTTTTTATATAAATTAATTAATATAATTTTTTGATAAATTGGGTAAATATGTGAGTTATTAGATTTTTAGATAGTAAATACATAATTAAAGAAATCTGAATGGTAACTACGTAATTTCACAGTTTTTGAGTAGTATGTATGCAATTCTCTCTAAATTTTATGTTAGCAAATATAAAAAGAGCTTTCGGGTAAGAGGAGAAGGTAATGAGGAATAAATACTAGAAATTAAGTCTATTGCCATTGAAAAAGAAAAAGAAAAAAAGAATTATATATATTTGTTGAAGAATAAATTATTAAGGATCTCATCAACTTTATATATAAAATAAAGCATCTCACATTTTAATCCATATTAAGGAGGTTAATTATATATATTCGGTGGTATATATAGATTAAAGGTAAAAAATGCTCAAAAGTGTGTGGAATAATCGATCGGGTCGACAGAGAATTCATATCACCTAAGATAACTCAAAATTTGAGTTCAATATGTTTTGCCATGGATACTAAAATGGTTTGTGCATTCTACTTTGGAACAAATTGGTTCAGATTCTGATTGGATGGTCTGTTCAAAATTTGATACTAATTGTGTGACACGCAGTGTGTATTCGGATCCAACGAACTAAATTTAGGAGTGTCAATGACACTTTTTTATTTGTTTATTCTATTTGTATCATATTTGAAATGATAGATAAAGAGTAAAATTTTGTTTTCATTAATTTATCGAATATGGATAAGAATAAATATTTATTTTCATTAGGCAAAGATAATTTTTTACCTGTTATTTTATAAGATAATTTTTAAAAATAAAATTATAGATAAACTTTTGTACTTTAATAAATTTTCATAATAAAAATTAGTTGTATTCAATATTAATATTTTTTGTTTTGAAAAATATTTTATTAATTAAAAGTACAAATCAGAATGCCAATGGTATTTAATTAACTGTTTATTAGACCCGTATATAAAAAGACAGGTAAAGATAATATTTTTTGTTTTTAACGTATTGAATACAGATAATAGTAAATATCTTTTTTGTTATCATAACAGATACAGATATAAAAATACTTTATTTGGTTCATATCGTAATAGAGACGGAGGAAAATATTAATAGTCAATTGACCTCCAATTTTTTTTTTATATATTTATATATAATTTTCTATATACTTTAACGTAAAAATGCTATAATATTATAAAATTCATCTCCATTTTCAATAGAATATTTTCATATAATTAATTTTATTTTATAAGTCTAAAAATAATCAAGGATAACTTAATTAAATCATTCCGATTCTATCTTTGCCAATAAGAGTTAGGCGACACCAACCACAGAAATTGCATGCTCTTCTTTCATCTGTTAGTCAAAGATACCAATCTATAAAATAGATTCACCTTTCTTAATTTCTTCCTCATTAATCTATCATTTATCACCATTATGGACACACTACCATTATTCAAAGAGCTTCTCTTTCTAGGTTTATGTTACTTTCTCCTTCGCTACATAGTATGTCACCTCCTCCCGACCGGTAAGCTACCTCCCGGGCCACGAGGGTATCCTATTGTCGGTGCATTTCCGCTTCTAGGTGCTGCTCCACATGTCACCTTGGCACGCCTCGCAAAATTGCACGGGCCCATCATGAACCTCAAGATGGGTCGACACAACATGATCGTTGCATCCACGGCGAAGGCTGCTCGCGTCTTTCTTAAAACGCTCGATGTCAACTTTGCGAACCGACCTCTTGATACCGCACCGAAGTACCTTGCTTATGGTGGTGAGGATATGGTCTTCGCCGAGTATGGACCAAAGTGTGTTTTCTTTTATTTCTCCACATAATTTTTTAGTTTTTGGTTATTAATTTGTATAATTTTCTACTCATCTTAAGAGCAACTCACATATATACATGCTATCAGTGAACTGAGTTTGGGTAAAGATATGCACAATGATATATATATATATATATATATATATATATATATATTTTTAATTATTTTAACTATATTATCCATGCATTGGATAAAGTCAAGATAACGATGTTGATATGATCCTTTCCATTTTGTGAAACATACAAGTAGGTTGCTTTGGAAAATGACTCATTAATTAGTTTCTTTCCTTAATTTGCAAAATGTAAAAAGGTGAAAATGCTGTCTCCCTTGTGCAAATCTGTCCAATGAGGACTGATCTGAATTTAGTTATCTGTGATGTACAAGTGCAAGTGTCATTTTCTACTTCTCTAAGAATGGTGCTTTTCTTTTTTTGGAAACCAATTAAGTTAGAAATTTAGATTAGGAAACTAGGAATGAAGGAAGAACAGTGGCATTCTGTCATGAATTTTTTTTTATTTACATTCTGTGATTGATTTTTTTTTTTTTAATTATCAGGTGGAAGCTCCTTCGTAAGACATGCAGCCTCGGTATGCTGGGACCCGCTGCTCTCGAGAGGTGGGGCAATGTGAGAATATCCGAAGTAGGCCGAATGTTACAGTCGATGTATGAATCAAGCCACCGCAACGAGCAGATAGACATAGCCGAGTTGCTCAGCTGTTCTCTAGCCAATATGATCGGACAGGTTATCCTTAGCCGACGCATCCTCCAAACGGGCCAACCAGAGGCAACCAAGTTCAAAGACATGGTAGTGGAGCACATGACAATAGCCGGATTACCAAATTTCGGCGATTACATCCCGGGAATCGGGTGGATGGATCTTCAAGGACTCGAGAAGAGAATGAAGAACCTCGCGGCGCGATTCGACGTGATGTGGAGAGAGATGGTGGAATTGCACGAGGCCACGGCAGCTGAAAGGAAAGGAAATCCGGATGTGCTCGATGAGTTGCTGTCACGCCGGAATGCCCCGGATGGCGAGAAGATCACAAATGTCAATATCAGAGCTCTTCTTATGGTAATTAAAAGACATGATCACTTGTTTATTAATTTGTTCCTAATTTTTCTTCAATTTTTTCATGATATATATATGACATTTTTCTTGAGTAGGATTTGTTCACGGCAGGGAGCGACACTTCATCGAGTGCAATCGAATGGGCCATTGCCGAAATGCTCTTAAACCCGTCAATTGCGAAGCGAGCCCAAGCCGAAATGGACCAAGTCATTGGCAGAGATCGAAGGCTCATGGAATCCGACATTCCGAACCTACCGTACCTCCGAGCCATCTGCAAAGAGAGCTTCCGAAAACACCCTTCAACCCCTCTCAACCTCCCGTTAATTTGCACCGAAGATTGCGAGGCTGAAGGCTATAACATCCCCAAGGGTACCCGACTCACTGTCAACATTTGGGCCATAGGCCGGGACCCAGATGTCTGGGAAAACCCCGATGAATTCAACCCCGACAGGTTCATGACTGAGAAAGGCTTGAAGATTCAGCCAACCAACGGGACCCACTTTGAGCTGATCCCGTTCGGTGCGGGTAGAAGGATATGCGCGGGTGCACGTATGGGACAACTGCTTGTGGAGTACATCTTAGGCACGTTGATTCACGCATTTGATTGGCGGCTTCCGGACGGTGTCGAGCCGAACATGGACGAGATATTTGGTCTCGCCATACAGAAGGCTGTGCCACTCATGATCCTCGTGAGTCCCCGCCTTTCTCCCGATATCTACGCTTAGTTATCGCTTTATCGGATTAGATCACCATGGTAACGATGTTACCACGGCGATCTAGTCCGATAAGCATCCTATGTTTAATTAGTGTGAATTTAGATTCAAATTCTAGTAGAATTGCTGAATGGACAATCCATTGTTTCCTTAGACTGTATTATCAAATCCAGTTTGTACTAAGTTATAAATTGTGCCATTTGTGTTCTCTGGCAATAATTTATGAAAAAAGTTGGGAAATATTTTACGTAATAAATAAAGCAAAATTGATATATATGATGTGGAGGGTCTTTAATGTCTTTTTTTTCTAAAATGTTAATATAAAACTGTTAGATTTAATCTATATTATTGTTTCTATGTATATATAAAAAATCATGATATTTTAATTTTATTTTAATTAGTATGCATGCAAGAGCATGCAAAATGATATTGATATAATTAAATTTTGAACATTAATTTTTCAATTTATTGATTCGCATAGAAACAAAATAAAAAAAATATTAATATATACTTACAGAAAAAAAAAATTGTATCACATCTAACGATTTTATTTTGACATATAAATTTAAAACAAATTATTATTAAAAAATTAAAAATTATAATGATAATCAAGACACAAAAATATAAAGACATTTAAATCCTTTTCATATAGCTATCATTGCTTCACCTGCATAAAACAAAATGATTTTAGCAAGTTTGTTTTTATTTTTGTATTTTCTTTCACTTTTTAGATATCTCACTCATTTCAAATCTCTGTCTTCTCTTTTTTTTTTTTTTTCAAAAAGTAAAAACGAACTAAATATACAATGTGCGAAAATATTTATGGAATTGAGACAAAATTATGTTATTTTTATTTACCTAAAATTTTATATGCAAACATGCCCCAAGTTTATAATTTACCTTTTCTTATATTATATAATAGTTTCATTGAAAATTAGATTTTGTAGTATATATACCATTTAATATATATGTGTATGAAATATTGTGCAAAACTATAAATATTTTCATATATCCCAGAAATATTTTTTATTTAAAATTCGTTGACCTTAATTAGGGATATTTTATCCATTTACCTGGCCCGTATCGTATCTGATAAAACGAGTATGGATAAGATTTTTTTTTCATTAGCTTATCGGGTATGAGTAAGAGTAATGGTTTTTTTTTTTGCATTATCTAATTACCAATTATTTTATTTTATAAGATAATTTTTTAAAATAAAATATTATATATAGATGTCACACCCCAAATCCACCGGGTCTGACAGCCTGCCGCGTGTATAAATCAAGCGTCACATATACACGCAAGGCAGTGGATCTTTTATATGCATTACCAGTATCCTCATTCGCTTCAAGATCCGAAATAAACCTGAAAATAATCGGGAGGGTGGGGGTGAGAATAAATTCTCAGTGCGAATTTGCCACATTTGAATTATTGGACTTGCAATCAAACTCTATATTAAAAAATGAAACCCAAACTCAAAACAGTTCAAACAGATATATATATATTCACAAATAACAGAATTCCAATGCTCGACAACAATTTAATCAACCTGAAACACAGTTTACGGAATTTCCAAGATGAATTTCAAACACAACATATATTTTGGCTTAACTCGATTCATAACTCAGTTCATTAGGGCTTGTAGCAATTACAGATGTTCTTTCGAGCTGAACCATTATCAAACCCACATCTGTAGGGTTACTGACACCTACAGATGGCCAACCGCTAGACCCTTTATCTGACACCCATCTGCAATCGCTTGGTTTAACAGTTTATTAAGGTCTGGTTTGAATCATATAAAGAAAATCCTTTTTAGAATCGTTTCCAATATTCGTCATATTCAATTGACCTTTCAAATGCATTAACACGTAGGAGAATGCCACCGAGCCATAGACGTTACACATGTCACCCACGATTTCCAATCACATCTCATAACATAATCACCCTCCCTCGTCCCAACCGGTACTGGGAATATCGAGGGCCGTTCACCTAAGGCCATAAGGATCCTGGGAATCCAAGTCAGCATACAGCCCGACTTGGCAAATTCATTGGATCCAAGTGCTTAACTTCGTAAATCCATTCACATACATATCAAATCAAATCACATCAAATCAAATCAATCGTGGTGACTTTCAATCAAATCAGATCATAATCGATCGACACAACCTACAACCATACCAGCATGCAAATCACTCAAGTCACATCAATTCGAGTTTAATTTGATTGGGCTATGCAAATGCTATACACAATTCAATGATGCAATCAATGATATTCAACACGACAAACGAATACACAGTTTAATTCCTGAAAATAAAGTATCAAACAAGTCCAAGAATCCCGCACCTTATTATGACGAGCGTACCGCTTAGTTACGGATCGGGCGTCTCGAATTACCTCGCGATATCTTGCTCGACTGAGCCTACACCTATATTATACGTTTACTTGGTTTAGTTCGGTTACATTATCAAAACTTAAATTCCAAAAGCTGTCTTTTAATTCATCAATTCTTTTATACCTTTCGGCTCATTTATAATCATTTTAATTCAAGTCCAATTCTAAATTTACATATATATATGGTCGGCCCTTTTGACGTATCAATTATTTTATTCCAATTCAATTTAATTAAAGGCCCATAATTTAGCAAGGGTTTAAGCCGCTAATTAACAATTCACAATTTACTCCAAGTCCATTTATAACATTTCTAATGCATAGGCCGGCCATAGCCTCAAACAATTTACATCTTACAAGTTGGCCCCTTATATTTATACAACTCATACAAGGCCTTATATTTTACAATTCATACCCCTTATTTTTATCAAAATTCCCAAGACTTGTATTTTGCACGAAACAACCCTCAATTTAATTTATTTACATTGTTGGTCCCTGTCAAGTCAAGGGCTGGTACACACACAAAGTCAGCACCATAAAACCAGCAAAACAGAGACAAACCACAGGTCAGATCGAACAGGCACATCAGAAATTAATAACACGACTCAAGCCTCAAGTCAGCACCATTTACCGGGAAAATCAACAACCCGAGCAAAGGTGTAATTAACTATAATTCCCTTTACAAAATCCTAACTACAATTCCCTTTAATTCATACAAATCACTATGGTCATATATTTTACAATTCCGACCATTAATAAAATTATTTTGCAATATAACCCCTTATACTTAATTTATTCGAGCAATTCGATCGAGTCGGGAAAATCAACAACCCGAGCAAGCAATCTCAACATATCAAAGATCCGATACAACAGCAATTGAGCTTTCAAAACCGTTAATTAAAAATTACCCAATTTAGGTGTCTCTCTTAACAAGCCGGTTTTCAAGGTGTCACGCTTTGCTTTTGGCAACGATCAAATCAGCAAGCAAAGAGGAAGGAAATGCTTCCTAGCACCGAAATAGCACCAAGGCAGCACCAAGCCATCACCATCACGGCACCAAGTTACACCGGGGCAGCGCCCCGCCTAAACCCTAGTTTCTAGGGTTTCACGGGAGGGGAGGCGGGAAAAGAGGAGGAGGGGCAGGGGTTTCGGGCGGGTCTGGTGGGTCGGACCGAGAAGGAAAGAGAGGAGAGAGTGGGGGCGGCGGGCTGCTGGTCGTGGCAGCGGCAGAAAGGGAGGGGGCGGGCCCCCTGTTTTCGGTGTAGAAGAGAGGAGAGGGAGCGGGGTTTAGGGCTGTCACGGGCAGAGAGGAAGAGAGGAGAGCAAGGGGGCGGGTTTGGTGGTTTCGCCGGCGACGGGAGAGGGGAGGGCGGAGCCCCCTGGGGTTGGCGCTGAAGAGAGGAAGGGGCGGACAGGGGGGGCTGTTCTGTCACGGTTTGGGAAGGAGAGGAGAGAAAGAGAGAAGGAGAGATTAAATTGGGCTGCTTTGAGATTCGTGCTGGGTTGTGATGAGGGGTTGATATAATTCCAAACTTTATATTGCAACATTTAAGATCCGTGCTAAATGAATCAAATGGTCTAAACAATTCAGAGTTGAAACATTGTTTCTTTTAATTGGTTTTAAAGTCTGTTTCTTTTATAAATTCGAATCGAAGTTCATATTATTTTTGTAACTATATTTGTACATATAATTTGTGTATTTATCTCTCAATTTAAGATTCGAATAATTCGATCTCTTTTTATGTAATTATATATATTCCATTAGTTCTCTAAAAATTCTAAATGAACGAGAATTATAATTTATATAATTTATTTGTACGAATAATTTCGTATAATTATACTCTTATTTGGAATTCAATTACTTATTTATTCACCCGAATCCAATTAAATCCATTTCTTCTTTTCTAAAAATTCAAAGGAATTGTAACGGATTTTCTAAGTTTCTAATTTACCGAATAATTATAATTTACTATATAGTGCTATCTTTTATTTTATTTCTAAATCTCTAAATTTTATTATACATAATTTCATACATTATTTATATTCTGAAATTTTAGTTTCGTTTTAGTTGGTCAGAAAATTTCTGAACGATCCTTAAGTTAATGAAACTTTTTATTTAAGTCAATTGATCGATTTATCAATTTAATCAAGTTTTAAAATTTCAGAATGTAACAATAGATATGTATTTGTATGAAGATAATACGTGATACAATAAAGTTTTATATTTTACTAATTTTTTTAATACAAATTAGTTGTATTCATTTTTTTTATTTTTGTTTTGAAAAATATTTTATTGAAAACACTAATTGAGATGCCAATGACACTTTTTTTATCCGTTTATCTGATTCGTACAATATTTGAAAAAAAAAAGTAAAGATAATTTTTTTCCGTTATCATAATGAGTACATATATGGAAATATCTTTAGTGGAAAAAAAATATCGTGCCGTGATTAACTTTTTGTGCAGCTCTAAGTAGTGGTGTTAATGGCGCTTTTTTACTTGATTATCTGACCATATCGTATCCGAAAATACACATAAGGATAAGATTATTTTTTTCATTAGCTTATTGGGTACAGATAAATTTTACGATTTTTTCTGTTACTTTACCTGTCTTTGTATAAGATAATTTTTGAAAATAAAATAATATATATAGATATATATTTGTATGAAGATGATACATGATACAATAAAGCTTGGTATTATATTAAACTTTCATAGTACAAATTAGTTGTATTCATTATTATTATTTTTTTAAAAATATTTTATTGAAAGCACAAATTAAAATAACAATAGCACTTTTTATCCGTTTACTTGATCCGTACTGTATTCGAAAAGACGGATAATAATAATGATTTTTTTTTATTATCATAACAGGTACATGTATAAAAATGCTTCCATCCGACCCGCATCATAACCGTTGACACCCCTAATCTTTAGTATACAAATAATTAATGCTAATTTGTCCCACCGCTAATTTAAATACTTTCATGCTTCATTATTTTTATTCAAAAAAATTGGCTTGATCCCCAATTTTATTAAAAAGAAGTCGTAGACTTTAAAGCTTATGAATAAATCTTTTATAGAAAAATTGTGGGTTAGATTTATGAATCTCACTGTGCAAGGGCGTGGAAATCTATTATATTAATTAAATTAAATATGCTCTAATATCTCTGTAGTTTTTCACAGCCGCACAATTTCTGGCTTTTGGTGTTAGATACTCAAATATCACTTAATTAGGAAAAAAACTTCTTGTGGGAAATGATTAGAAGAGTATTTCTTTAAGTACTTTGGTTAGAAATTTTTTTTTTGTGTGCTTCAAAGGTGCTTCGGTTAATTAGTTCTTTAAAATTAGTAGGGACAAAAATTATTTCTTTAGCTTCATTTGATACAAATAAAGAGGAGATCATAAGAGTCCGGCTAGTATAACATTTGTGTCATATGACACTAACTTCAAAATCAATTAAATAGACTTCAAACGATTAATTCAAACCATTCAAACCGATTTACTTTATGAGTGATGCATTTAGATACAATTTTCTTATATTTTTGAGTTATTTTAGTATCAAATCGAGCGGTAAAAATGTTGAAAAATGAATGTATTAAAATTAACTTAAAAACTCACACATTTGACCGCTTGATTTGATACTAAATAAATTAAAAAAATCATAAATTCTGATGTAAACACACAACTAATAAATTAGATCGGTTTGAACATTTTGAATTTATCGCTTAAAATCGCGATAGGTTTTGAAATTGATGTTATATAGACTGAAATGACATTGATGTTATACTAATACTAGCCAAACTCCTCAATATCCTTAATCTTGCCAACACAGTTTGGGTGTGGACCGGGCCTGAATGATCTCTCAATTCGATGCAGTTTGGGTGTGGATCAGGCCTGAATACGGTAGGCATAAAGATTGAATATGTGCGTACTCTTATCGTTTTATTATCGAATAGATATCGTGGGTTTTTGTTGTTGGGCCGATTCGTTGCATCTTCATACCAATTATCAAGGCTGGCCCATTTAAAAGTAGGTTATTATACTCTCAGGCCCAAAACAAACTCGCTGATAAAAACCATAAAAAAAAAATATAATAATCGCAAATAGCTAAAAAAAACTCTATTTATAGTGACGTAAGCCATGATTCTTTAGCAAATGCACCAACGATTATATAAAGTAACTCAAATTTTGTGGTTGGATCGGAAAGTCTGATCTTCTTTGGCAAACAAAAAAAAAAATGGCCCGTGCATTTTACCATGGATTGGTCTGAATTTTAATCGGACGGTTCTGATCTAAACCCAAATTTTGAGTTACTTTAGCCTTTAGGGTTCCAAACCGTCTCTTCCACGCGAAACACGCCAAAACAGCCTTTCTTTTTACCTGGATCGGTTCCAAACCGCGTAAAGTCGGTGTCGGTCCAACCAGAAGGAAAATTACGTGGTCCTTCCAATCAAAATATTACACGTGGATAGATCAGGTCCGTCGAAAATGGAACCGACTTAGAATTTGCTAAAAATCAAGAGACGCCTATAAATACATAAACCTATCGGATAATAACCAAGAGATGCTTCTCTCTTTTATCCTCTCATAAACCCCACAAATTGATTCTTTTTTAGGGTTTGATGAGGCCGAAATGATAGGAGAATTGAGCGAAAAATCAGTTTCAGATCGATCTGATAAAATAAATTTGCCTCCTGTTATTCGATTGACGTGTGACTCGTTTGAAGAAATGAAGCCGTTTGATTTATCTTCTATCCTCGCTCGCGCAACAAGAAGGCAATGATCTTATGCGACATCCAGCAATTGCCCGTTAGGATCGGGAGATGACCATGCATGATCATAGTCTAGAAGAGCTATTTTCGGGTTTCTTATGAGGAGTTGAAGCCGAGATCAGATCATGATTGGTTCTATCACTTGGAAGGTTTTGGTAAGTGTGTAACAAGTATATATATATATGTTCTTGCAGTTGTAAGCTTTCTGATCTGATATCTTGTATATATTTTGTACTTAGAGGCCTTTGTCATGTTGGGTGCGCTCGCATGACAGGTCAACCATAGTAATAAAAAATGTTTTTTGTTGTTTGAGGGAGATCGCATGGGGAAGTTTTTTTTTACCCCCAGGCTCTCCCTCTTGTTGTGTGTGCGTTTGTGTGTGTGTGTGTGCGTCTCTCTCTCTCTATACCCCCTTTTCTCTTTACATTTCCTATAGAGTAACTGATTGCTACACAACTTGGTATATAACTTGCATTGATGATGGAAGCCATGCAATTGAAGCTTATTGAACTACTATTTCGAGGTATATCTAAAAGTTTACACCATTTAATTACAATTAAATTACAATTAAATGAATTTATATTTAATAAATTGCTTGGTAATAGACCTTAATGTGATATGTTACAAAAATAAAAGTACTCAATCCAGGCGAATGTTTTATAACAGATGAATAATTAAATTGATATAATGACTGCATGAAGCCTGGAAACTTCAATAGGTTGAAGTTTAGAAAAAAAATACTTTTAATTTATAAAATGCATAAACATCTACGTATGATTTTCTTGTAATGCTTTTATGTCACTAAAATCTGCAAATTTGTCTTGTCTGTATTGTATTATTTGAAGCTCGGTGCATGCAAGAGAAGTTAGGAAATTAATTTTTTTTTCTAAAATGTACAGATTTCCACAGATGATTTCCTTTTAATGTACCTCTTGAATATCGAGCAAATTTGTCATGGTTTGAAGTATATCTTGTTCTTGTATGTTGCAATGATTAGTAATCTCATGACTCGGCATTATGAAAATTCAACTTGTTCAGAACAGTAAATTATTTGTTGGGTTATTTTCATTAGATTTGTATGATTTATCTGATAGTAGCAATATGCAATTGCAATTTGTTTGTTAATATATTGTAATTAGTTATTTATTCACTTTATGTCTGATGAAAGGTTAATAACTAGTTTGGTGAATGTTGGCTATATGTGTTTTATTATTCTTTAGGAAGTGATGGACAACATATTTTCTACTGCATATTTTTTTAGTCCTGTTGTGATGGTATTTGAAAGGTTGTATAGGGGAGTGTTTTATAGATCTGTGAGAAACCTCATTGAAATTCTGTTTTAATTTTGTTATTATTCTGTAAAAAATTGTATAATTTATATTTTTGCAGACTTTGTTTTTATATTGGTGTTAATCAGACGTTCTACAAAAACAGCAATTTAAATGTATGTAATAAGGTAGATTTTATTTGTAATTGTCAGCAATAATTTATATGCTGTGATATTAGTTGCATGTTTATGCATTGTGTCTCCCTTGTCTCGCATTTTCTCTACAGAGTACCTGATTGCTACACAACCTGCTCTATAAATTGCGTTGATGATGAAAGCATTTCAATTGAAAGTCTACTAAACTCTTTTTGAAGGTATAGTTCAAAGTTTATTTTTAATTACATTTACATGAATTTGTCTACAATAAATTGTTCGTAATGTACCATGATACGATGCTGGTACAAAAATAGAATTTAGATGATTTATATAAATCTAACGTGATAAATTAATTTGAAATTGTTTTTAGCAATGTTTTGTTAAGCCATTGAGTGAAAAAAAAAATTACATGAATAGTTGAAATATCAACATATTGATTCGTTAGAAACTCGTTGCATGCAGTACCTAAGAAGTCTGAAAAAATAGTTACGGTTAATATCTCTGCTCTTGTTGATATTATCATTAGTTGTCATGTCTGAAATGATTCTTGTCCTTGTGGCAGCAATGAGAAGTTACAAGTTGCACATATGTTTACTATTTCCTACTGTTTAAATATTGGAGAAATATATTTCGTGATTTGTATTTTTTCTTAAATTACTTTCGGCAGTGACCATTTATTTTGGTCCTGTTGATAATATCAGAAGCCTTGACAATTGGTTTTGTCTATGTATATAGGGAGATGATTCGGAGGTGTATGCTGAGTGTATATTATCAAAGGTTTATGCTAATGTTTGTATCAGGTTAATTTTCTATTTAAATATTGTTTGTATTTTTTGTTATTATTTGTGAATTAATTACTGTATAATATTTATCTTTTTGCTGACTTAGTTTCTGCACTGGGGTCAATATGACATTCGGCAGCAAGACTAGCTAGGAACTTTTTCAATGTTTACAGCAAATGAACATTTGAAAATCAAAAAATAATTTTGAATTTTACATGCTGTTACATGTGCTAATTTATTGCATGCAAGTTACAGTGCACTTCTGACAAAAGACATTAATTTTTATCAGGCTGGTTGTGTAGCAGTGGATTCTAGTGTGCACTTTGACAAAAGACATCCATGTGATGTGGAATCATTGTCAATTTGTTCGGGTTGTATTAGTGTACCTTCTGAAATGGATCTTTAGCTCAAAAGCATTTGGACAGTCCCTGATTGTTCAGGGGGATGATGGTTCGAATCCATCAAGATCCTTATATATGACTTACAAATAGAACTATTTTTAATTATTAAAAAAGGGGGGACAGTATTCAACATTAACTTTCTTGTTTAATGGTCATTTATCTAGAAGGGGAGGTTACAGCTTTTGCACAATGTTACCACTTACCATATGCTTTTGGGTGCTTTTGTACAATAGTTTGCAGAGCTATTTGATTCCTAAGCTGTGCCCAATTCATGATTAAAATCTGGTTCTGATATATATTTATATTTCATTTGTACACCAAAGAAGTTCTGAAAGAGTAATTGTGCATTATGGGATGAAGAAATGAGCAAAATTTAACTTCCACAACTTTTCTGGTACAGTAGGCACAGGCAAAGGATAAAAGCAAGGTGAAAAATGACAAACAAAAGAGCTGCTGCTGGATGCTTTATTTTACATGGATGATAAGCAAAGGTTTGTAGTTGAGCCGTTGAGGTTTTTCGTTAATTTTATTATTATTTGTTGTAATAGTAAATATATAATATTCCCTTTTATAAATGGTAAATGTGATTTTGTTGTATTTTCTCTGAAATAGCACTGTGCATTCATGTTTGCTTACAGAGCTGTACAAAATACCAAGTACTAAAAAATGGAGAATATTGTGGCCTTGGAGACCTGATATCTGAGAATATTTTTCTGGTAATGAACATATCTCTCTTGCTCTGCTACCCTGTGCTTACAAATTCGAAGAATATTGCCGGACTGCCTTATGCCTGAAGACGAAGCAAATAAGCCACAAATTTAATTGTTTTCGATATCAGTTCAATTACTCCATGCTAACTAGTTATGGCCTCTGCACCAATGGTGGTATATTTAGTTATTTACAGTGAAGGCCTGTTGTCCTAATAATTATAATATTCCCTTTTATGCTAAAATTTATTCTGTTATATTTGAGCCAAGTGTTCTCAACCCTAAACCTTAAATCTATATATATTTATGATATTGGGCAGTAAATGTGGAGCAAGTTAAATCTGTCTAGAAGGATGGTTTAACATATTCTGTAGTTTCGTAAACAAAATTTTTTTATGTCGTAGCCCTGTCAAATTCTTTGTATTTGACAACTCATTTGACAACTTATGGTGTAAGGGTGGTGTAAACCTCTTACTTCATACTTTAACTATAAAATCAAGGTATATTTTCTCTCCTCTGTTATTTTCTACAAGGCTTTTAAGCCTATGTTCAAGCAACATTTTGCTGGTTTAAATCCATGTATATATAAGTGTGTGGCTTCCATGAGCCTAATTAATTATTGCCCGGTTCCAAGTAGAAACTAGACAGATAAAATATCCACAGGTTCTCTATCCACAAATTAATTAGGCACATGGGTTCTTTGTCAAAGTAGAAACTTCAATTTGATATGTCAAGAATTTAACAAAATACACACAGAATACAGTATGATCATCGAATGCATATTATACTTATTAAAACACGGAAGTTCCATGATCATTAATGGATACATCAAAACAACATTACATGAGAATGTTTGGCTTGTTGGATCAAGCATACATTAAAAGAGGTACTTAAGGTGTGGTGGATTCAGGTGTAGGTGCTATATTGGAGCATGGTGGCAGACCTACAAGAGTAGAATCAGGAAGTTAATCTGACAAAAGTAAGCAAAATGACTTTTAAGAACATCCTAGTTTTGCTCTTTATAATCTTAACTTTGTCATTTCTTAAGAATTCTAAGATACAATTATATTCGAATTAGCACTAATCAGACCTCTTCCTTTAAAGGTGAAATTGAGAAGGTGTTTGATCTTGTTGGTTATTTGATTTTCAAAGGTCATTGATGGGTTTTGTAAATTTAATAGTGCAAATATTGATTCTGCAACTGTTTAATTGGGGCCAGTAGATTTCTAAATTGGGAAACTAAATATAATCAATTACACTTCTTTTTATTATAACTAGAATGTGAAGCAGAAATAATATAATCCATTTTTAGCTAATAATAATTCTCTCTGGATAGTGTTAGATGTATGATTACATTAGTATCCCTGTAAGAAAATTTTCTCATTAGATAACAACCATTCGACTGAATCAACCAGAGTTAGATGTACCAGTACAGGGCCTGACTGGAAAACCGGTGTTTTGGTACAGGAAATTTACTTGTTTATAAACAACAGACTTAAATGCCCAACTTATATCACTTTTTTTTTATCATTGGAAGTCTCTCTCTTTCGTGGGACTTGATTCTTGGAATGTGTGTTCTAATTTCTTGCTTACTTCGTTACACTTAAAAAGTTGAAACTGTCTTCACTATTTTAATTTTGTCGTCTTTCTAAATTTCATTGTTTAATAGTGCCGTTGACCAGAGCAAGGGCTTTACCAGAAAGTGCGTTTTTTCATAATCATGTCAATTAGCTATTGTTCCATGGAATATTACTTTGCCATTTACATGGTTAGTCTTGTCCTGAACTTCTAGTGTGTTTTTTTTCCCTTCACTGGTATTCACCTCAGCATACTGGTAACAATGTCCTTGTAGCAGTTTAGTGCCGGAATCAACCAAAAATTACAACTACAGATCAGTGCCGGAATCAAACTAGGTACATAATATAAAACCCATGGAGCTGCTATGCTAAAACAGCATAACCTGCCTATGAGGTAAGAAATGAACTGATAAACTTCCAAACCATTTAATAACACCAACCAGCACACACCAGTTCAATTAAATGAATGTCTTCCTTGTTTCAAGCCTAGCTATAAGGCTATAACACGACCTAGGGTGATTGAGTTTGGTTTAAGTTGAAGCATTGATTGTCCAATTGGGTTTTCTGGCATCAGACCATGTCGTTCTGGTATTGTATTATTGAAATTACGTACCAGAAAGCACCTAAGCAAACTTCATGTGCTTTCATAAATATTATTTTTATTTTTGGGCTGAATAAAAAATGTCTGTATTTTTCCTCTCCACTTTGGATAAATTAGTTCCAATATCCTCTTGTCATTTTCTTCTCTCCACTTCCCTTCTGTTTTTTCTGTATTTCGTTACTTTTTAGAAATTTAAAAATGCACTAAAAGGAATTGTTAGTTTGTTACAATACTATCATTATTTTTTTTTTAATTCTTACAGAACGTAGCCAATTTTAAACAACCAAACAAGATATAAAATAGAAGATGGAGTAAGCAATTTTATAATCCTTCTTAAATTTAGGTAGCAACCAAGCATAACCTTAAATTTTAGTCATATTTAGATATCCTATTGTAAATTCTTTATAATTTTAATTAAATTATCTAAAGTAGGTTAGTGGCATCCTTAAAAATAATAATAATAAATATATCATACTTCCTGAAGCAGATGAATATATAAATAATTAGCATCCAGAAGTTGAGCAATCTTTCATGAATAAAACGCTCAATATGTTTTTGCAATGAAAAAAAAAAATCAACACAAACATAACAAATATATATAATTAGCTCTCTGGAGGATACAAAACAGACTCCTTTATTTTCTATTCTTTTCTTAATGGATTGTATTATACTATTGAGGCTTCTAACAATAAAAAAGAGGAATGAAGAACAAGCAAATACAGCAAACAACAATACTCCTTACCACAGATTAGGATTGAACCATATTGTCCTTGCATTCTTTAATATATTGATATGAGGTGAATAATATCTGGTAAACAAGCATCTATCCATGTCATATATCATGAGATCATCCCTTCCATCTTGGAAGTAAATAGCATTTTTCCAACAAGAAGGAAATTTTCTCGGATCGACAACAAGAGGTGAAGCAAACATGCCTAGAAAAATTGCATATCCCTCAATATGCTTACAACCATAAGATACTCTCCCCTCTAAATCAATCCTATAGACTTTAATATCTACTATGTCACTGGCACTGGTAAAATAATCAATATACTCCTGCACAAGTAGTAATCCTCCATTGAAATCCACTAGATGAGAAGAACATTGTACATCAGGATCATAAGAGGGACTGTCGGGGATGGTAAGATTAACTTCGGTTATTTTCATATCTGACCAGTTATCCATAACATAAAGTTTGTTTTCTGGACGACGAGTAAAAACATACAACCTTCCTCTGAAAAACATAACATCATCAATTTCTGGATTGCCTCCCTTGCTTAAATTCCATGTCGGGTCACTTGATCTCCAAACGGCTATCCTTTCCCCGTACATGATTACCACTTTGAAATCTGACCCCTCACTTGGATCATGATCCAAAATAGCCTTCCTTACGGAGAAAATATCCATATCATTGTTATTGCCATAAGGAGGAAAAGGAGGCAGATCATACCTTTTTAAGGTAAATGGATTGAGCAATCGACAGTCTAGTTTATGGTCTATAGTGAAAAACAATCCAAAAGAAGAACCACATAGGTATTGCCTTTGTAACTCATCAAGGTTAATGTAGTAATGTTTATTCTCTGAAAGGTTGAAGAAGGTTTGCCTTCCGGACATACCAACCTTATGTAATACCAACCACGGTAGTTGATGAGCGGGACGATGATGCTTTTCCTTGGCTATCGACCACCAATTCTGACAAACACCGCCAAACCTGTGATAATCTGGCAGGGGCAAAAAGCGCGTCAAGTGCTCAAGAATATCATTGGGAAGCTCCGACCAATTCGCCATCGTCAATTTGTCACCTCTGAAATATTTAACCAGATTATTTGAGTATTATAAATCAAAGTTTCAAGTACGTTATTTAGGTCTAAGATCCTATCAGAATCTCCGCGTGTAACCATACATTATTTAACTAGAATTCTAAGTTCTTTAAGGTTCAGTAGGGTATGATACTAGGTTAATTACTAGGCCGACAAGGGTGCATGCATGCACTAATCAATTAGTAGTTACCAGTACATGACGGGTACCTTCTCAGTACTCATGAGCAGCCATGTACTAATTAACCACTGGTGCTTGGGTAATGCACATACTTGCTGATATACTGGTAAATGGAGATGCCTACCAGTTGGTTATTATAATGAATAATTGAAGATAGAATCATAGAACTGGTTTTACAAGTTGAAAGTATATTAGAAGAAACAACTGATGGTAGTTATCAACAGCTCGAGAGGGAGTAAGATGTGAAAGAGATCAACTCACCTTTTCCAAATCAGAAGGAAGAAATAAGATTTGTACTGGATTTTAGAATTTGAACAAAGCCTCAAAAAAAAATATCCAAAACCTCAAAATAATGTCTTTTCAATGAACCACTGTAAAATGAAAAGAAACTATCCTCCAAAACCTCAAAATTCACGAGGAGGAAACTAAAAATATCTAGCAAGTATTATTTAGCTGAAATTACAATGTATAAAAATAGAACAAATCATTGATGTCTAATTAGAAAATAAAGGATCTAATTTTTTCTCTTCCATATTTAGGAAAAACAATTACCAATACAAAGAAACAGCATTTCATACAGTACTGTATTGCTGGTACAATGTCATGCCTATCAGATTATTTCGCAACATCTAAAAACTGTAAGAAAATATGATTGTGTGGCCCAAAATAAAAAATTTATGGGCTGTTTTAATAACCTGATTTAATTGGCCTGATTATGAGGCGTGATGCATATAGGCTTAATTAATATACAGGCTGATCCATATTGATAGATGCGCAGATAGACTAATTAAAGGGTGCATTGACTAAGCTTCTAAAAGGCGCATATTATCCAAATGAACAGATATTGTTTAAAGGGATAATAACATATATATATTAAAGGATGCGTTACTATTAAATCAGATTAAAGGCTGCGTATCAAGGTGCGTGCATATTGTTTCTGATTAAAAGGCTGCGCTATATTCAGTGTATATCATTGTTTAATTAAAGGGTGCCTTTATCAAATTAATTGGACAGATTCATCCTGACATAATTTGATTAAAGAAGTGCGCTATATATTATATTGCCAGTATGATTTAGAAGGTGCGCTATTAGCATCCCATCCTTTCCATCCTTTGACTGTAAAGGTGCGAATGAACAGGATTGAAATACGTTGCGCTATCCATCTTATGACATATTCATCTCCCCTATAAATATTGCTTTAATGACGGGCAATGAGTATGCATATTCTAATAGTAAGATTGATCCTCTCTTCATTAATATTTTATAAAGAACAAGTTATCATTGCTTAGAAAGAGAAAGATGAGAGAAATCGCTTTGCAGTTCTTCTGACGGTTTGCGAAGAACAATTCAAGTGTTGTTCTAAAGATTACTGTGGATAAAGGTATGTAATCTATTTAATTGATTCACACGTGGAGATTTTGATTTCTAAGATCTTTGATTTGCTTTTGACGATTTTTTTTTTAATTCCGCTATCGAAACTTTAAAGATAATTAGTTGTACTCATGATAATGATTGTGTGTATGTAGTTAAGCACGTAAAGTCTACTTACAAAAACAAAATCTGTAAGAGACACGAGGATGCTCATGCCATGCAACGACTAAAATAATGCTGCTTTCATATACAATTTATGAATTGAAACTTCTAAAACTATACCTCTCACTATTAGAATTGCATGTAGTAATAAAATGTATGCTGATACTGGGTGAAGCTCACAGTTTCAGTTGCACAAGCATGATTTTGAAGGAGATTTGATGGTATTACATGTGCAAGGATATGATCTTTTTCTACTCTGAAGGTACTGACAAGACCACATATAGCAAGGTAATTGAGTCTCAATTGCAATAGGTGTTGAATAAATTTGAAGATATATTTGCTGAACCAACTGCTTTACCTCATAAATAAATTGATTATTAAATACCCTTAAAACCTGATAGCAAATCAAGAAACATCAGACCATAAAGTTTTTTTTTATTTTTTATTTTCACGAAATAAAACTATAACGTATGTGGCTAGTGACAGTGTTGCATGCGGTATAGCAAAAGTCAGAACTTGTATCAATTTTACTGATTAGGAATGATAGGAAACCTGAATCAACCTGAACTAGTAAACTATATATTATACCCACAAAGACGTATTGTTCGCAAAATCTTCAGCATTGAATCGCCCCATATTACTACTCTTAGGTAGCTCTCCACAGAGTCTATTGAATGACAGATTGAGATTTGAGATGCGACAAGAAGTCAGCACTGCCAATTGAATCTGGCACATTGCCATAGATATCTATTTTATTGTGGCTTAGGTCCAACGTATACAGATTTAAGAATTTCACAAAACTCAAATCAAATCCAAAGTCATTGTTAGCCAAAACAATGCTAAAGGTTGTCTTTTGTAGATCTTGACCGCTCTGGCGTGTTTAGTAGAAAATGTCCAAGACTTCAGCCTTACTATATATGTGGCTAGCAAGTGCCGAGAAGGAAGCATCAAATAGAATATTTTGAATTGGCAACGTTCTCATATAAAAATAAAGGTGATAAATCTTTTTCTAAACTTACCCTTTTATTATTCTGTGGTGTTAGGATTTGTCAGGTCAAATACAGACATGCAATACTTCAGTTTGGATCCGTTACTGAAAATACCCATCAAGCTCTTTGCAGTTGGATTCAAAATGCAGTAAAAGTTGGATTCTTTTTATGACTAATTTGCATTGTGATAGCAAATTAGGATATTATTTTGCATGGAAAATTACTGTATGCAGGGTTGCACAAAAAGTTCGTAGTTCGTGATTCGATTCGAGTTTGATTCGAAAGAGTTCGTAGAAAATTTGATTCAAAATAGTTTGAAATTAATTCAAACCAAATTTAAACTGGACCTGGTTCATTCGAAATAGGTTCGCGAACTATTCTACTTTGAATCTCAAAGTAACGTGAACTGTTGATTTCCGATGATGACTTATGTTCGCTGATGACTTAAAAGTTAAAACATAAGGCCGCCAAGCCATAAGTCATAACTCGTAAATCGTAAATCGTAACTCTCGCTCTCAGTTCTTAAACTTTAGATGACTTTCATCTCTCGCTTTTGAAGACTACGATCACTCTTCCTTGTTATAAAAAAGTTCATAAAAGATTTGAAATTGAATTCGTAAAAAAATCAATTCGAAATTAATTCAAACCAAACACAAACTGGAGTAAGTTCGATTCGATTCGATTCGATTCGTTTGCAGCCTTAACTGTATGCAAGAGAAAAGATTCCATCTTAGCTGGATTTCCCAGATCTATAAAAGATAATAGAAAATAATTTGAACAAGAGAACTAATTTTTGATCTAGTGACAAAGTCAATATTCTCCGTGTATAAGATCGCAAGTTCGAAATCCAAATAAAAAAAATTCTTGTCAATTTTACAAAAATTGAGTGGCTTGACTTTCGACCTTTACTCAAAAAAAAAAAAAAAAAAGTTCGAACAAAAATTAATGTCAATGCACAAAGTATACAGATAATATTAATTTCAAAATTCTGATAATCTTTTCGCAAATATATAGCCGAATTTTTTCACAAAACTTCAATATAGAATCCGAACCCGAAAGTGCTACAACACTAGCATCTTTTTTTTTTATGATTTGTTTTTATTTTCATCATATTTCTTCACTATTATTTTCTAATATCATATGCCCATATAACTAATGCATAGACTACGGATATAACTAGGGCTGTCAAAAAAAAATTATAGTTCGTAATTTAATTGACTTCAATTAGAAAAAGTTGTAGTTCATAATTAATTCAATTTAAAATTAGTTCGTTCTGAAACAAATTAAATCAGTTCGGTTCAAATCTTATTCAAATCCAAACTCAAAATGGAGTAGGTTCCATTCGTTTGCAGTCCTGTCATGCACGTTGTAATAAGGGAAGCTCAAATAAACATTTTTATTATAAATAAGTTCATACGAAATCAACAGCTCTATAGTGTAGTGGTTAGCACTCCAGACTTTGAATCTGGCGACCTGGGTTCGAATCCCGGTAGGACCTAAAATCTAAGGGCCTGTTCGGCCAGATCACTATTCCCGTGGGAATAAAAAAATTCAGTTGAAGCCAGATCACTATTCACGTGGGAATAAAAAAATTCAGTTCAACTGAATTTTTTTTTTCCCACGGGAACAGTGTTTTTCAGTTCAAATCCTGTGCCCGCGCCCATTCCCATTTGTCGGCCGAACAGGCCCTAAAAGATAATTATTATGTTATTATTAATAACTTTTCTTCTTTAAATTTTACACAACTTCAATTTTATTTGCAAATATTTCTCTTGGATTTTTAATGTGGATAATTATTCTTTCAAATAATTTAGCTAGTCACAATGGCTCATTTATAATTAATTTATTACTAGATGTTCAATTTTAAATATCACATAAGGAGGATATTTCGAATGTTTATATTGTAAAATATAGTCGATGGATGAGATATATACACAATCATACAATATGTCTAGATATGTAAACAATTTGCTTCAAAAACCTCATGGAACAAAAATGTTCGCTTACCTTGTTTCTCACATTTTCGTAATTGCCATCAACTGCAATTTCAATACAAAACAACACATCAACTTAATTATAAAATGCCGTAATAAATAGTTTCCACTTCATATTATTAGTGTTGAAGCAAAGCCAAACTTTCATATAAAGATCATTTACATAAAATTGTATTACTACGAATTGGATAAATTTTACATTACTCATAGCATTTTAAGTATATAAGAGTAGATCGAACTAGGAAGTTCTTAAGCTCACCAAAGTGTTTGGTGAGCTTAACTCCAAAACTAATCAAATTGGTTTCAAATGACGAATCCGAACTGTTAAAATCCACCTAACTTACAAGTGATGCGTCTACATGTGAAAATTTTAAACATTTCAAAAACAAATGAGAGCCAAAACTCGGCTCCGTTCCTTTTAAGTGTCCCCGCCACTGCTTAGATCATGCATCAAGATCATTTCAAATTAAAAGCCAGCTAAATTTCACCATCCCAAAGTTCATCAAGGGTCTTGTAGGGTCCATTGCATGAAACAAACTCTTCTCCTGGACATCCCTTGCATTGTGATATTTGATCAATTTTTTTTCCTTTCATCAGCAGTCAATTTCCAGTTTAATATGTCCAGATTCTGTTTCATCCTTTCTTCGTTGAAGCTTTTTACCAGCACACAATCTCCTTGCTCAAATACCCATCTCAGACAAATCTGGGACAATTGCATTATAAATTAGTTTAGTATAAATTAGTTTAGCAACTGGATGTTTGCCTTGTAATGCTAATGTCTATACCTGAGCCAAAGATTTAGCCTTTGCTTGAGCAATCTCTTGCAACACCTTACTTGCCATGACCTGATCTGTACCCCATAATGTTCCTTTAGCACCCAAAGGAGAGTAAGCGCACACTTGAATTCCCTTATCTTTGCAAAACTCTCTTAGCTTCTTCTGTTGCCAGAGGGGGTTTACCTCCACCTTCACATAATTAATTAAAGGGCCGGATTGGAGTTGTTATATATCCATTAATACTTGAGAGAAATAGATCAAATTTTAGATACATATTGTATATAACCTGATTAACAGCTGGAGGGATTTTTGCGAAAGAGAGCAGAAACTCCAATTTCTTGCATGAGAAATTGCTTACACCAATTGATTTGGCAAGGCCGAGGCGGTAACACTCCTCCATTGCCTCCCAGACAGAGCGCATGTCGAATTCCATGATCTCATCCTTCGGGAAAGGAAACTCGCACCGGCCTGGCTTTGTGCTCATTGGCCAGTGTATTAGATATAGATCAACATACTCCATTTGGAGATTACTGAATCAAAAAAAAAAATTGTATGCAGTTTTAATGTTTTGAATCGATAATCAAAAAGAAAAAGAAAAAAGCGAAAAACAATCGCATTAAATACCAAACTCGATCTTTACCGAAGTGTTGTCTGAAGTGCACCGATGACTCGATCTGGATGTGCATCACTACACCAGAGCTTGGAGGTGATGAAGAGCTCACCACGGGACCTCACAAGACCCATTGAGATAGCCTTAGCAATGGCCTCGCCGAGTGGCCTTTCAGTCTGATAGAAAGCCGCAGTGTCAAAATGGCGGTAGCCTACCTTGATTGCAGACAGTATAGCTTCCTGCGTTGTTTCTGACGAGGTGAAGGGGTAAACGGCCGTGCCCATGCCGATTAGCGGCATGGCCTTGGGGCCGGAGAGTGTGTTTAGGTGCACTTCAGGGATGGTTTCCATTATTCAATCTGTTTGAGGGAATGGCATGCAGGGGCTGAGTACTGGTTGTAATGTTTTATACATCTTTCATAGAAATTTGCATTTTGGTCCCCTTCATTTGGTAAATTTTTGTAAACGAAAAGGGCACTGATCTTGTCACAGTGTCAGGGCAGGTGCGCGCACATGCATTTATTCCAATAATTTTTTTTTTTTTTTTTTTTGAAGGATTAGCCTCCTTTTTAACTGAATTATATATATTGGGTTCTAATATTAATTATTCTTTAATTAGCTCATGACTCATGTGGGGTATTTAATTTTCCCTAAACCATTTTTAACATTAATGCCAGCTATGTTCACTGAACATGAGATCTTGACTTAAATATATAATTAAGCATGTATTATTTATTTTCCTTTTTATAAAGCAATACAGCTAGCATATATTTTTACTTACCGTTGAAACTGACCAACGATATATAAATTAGAGGAATAATTTAGAACATCTCATTTAATAAATATTTGCGTTAAAAATTTAGGTGCTCATTAGCAATATGCAATGAACTTTATTTATATATCTTTCGTTTTCTTAATCATTCTGGTTCCGGTGAATTTAGCAACTTCAATTAATAATTTATCGTGTCCTCTAACATATTTTATTAGTAATATTTTGAAAGAATATGCTGCATTATTAGAAACAAGAGGAGGGTTCAAATACAATATAATTTTGTGATCTAAAATGTTTCACATCTTTTATTTCTGTTTTCAAAATCCGAACATTTGATCCGAACTGCTCATTATGATCTTCATAATAAAATATTCTTGGAGAACAAATTTTATATTTTTTTAGAATTTTTTGCTATTTTTTTAGATATGTACAAAATCATTGTTTTAAGGAGATTCTGGACCATCCGATAAAATAATATTGTACCTATGTAAAAAAATAGTACAAAAATTCTAAAAAATATAAAATTTGATCTCCAAGAATATTTTATTATGAAGATTATGTTAAACGGTTCGGATCGACTGTTCAAACTTTGAAAACATAGATAAAAAAATGTTATATTTTTTAGTTAACTTAATTAAGCTAATAGTTTACTTTAATTGGATCAATTTTTTTTTTTTTTAAATCTTATTAACACTTAAAAGGATAAGACTAATTGTATATGGATACATATATGAAAATATATCCATCCCACCCGTGTCATGTTAGATTCAGATCCAATGAAGTAACTCAATTTTTGAGTTTTAGATCAGAACTGTCCGATTAGAATTCGCGACAATCCATTCTAAAATAGAGCGCACACATCTCGAGCGACGGATTTGAATCGAACGGCCCTGATCCAAAACTCAAAAATTGAGTTACTTGAGGGGATCCGGATTCCTACGCGTGTAATGCTACAAGGCTGCAGCAAGTTGGAATTCATATCACAAAGTAATTAAAAATTGTGAGTTTTAGATCCAAATTATCGTATCTGTTCTGGCACGAATATTAAACGTGCTGGTGCATTCCATTTCGGGCTATATTAGCTCAGATTTTGATCAGACTATCCGGTTCTAAACTCAAAATTTAAGTTAGTATCTTTATCTCGGAAACTTTATGGATTGCTAAATTGTCTTGGTAATTAATTTCTATTTTAATTTTAAAGATGTATTCGAGTTTCTTATTTGAAAAATATTGAATAAAATTTTTTATCAAGAAATTATTTTAAACACCACGTTGGCTAAATAAAAAACTCTAAAATTAATTTTAGAAATATGAATTTTTAAAAAATTTTAGAGAGCCTTCCTGCCCAAATTTGCAACATATCTGTTTGCTTACCGGCTGCAAGCACTATATCGGCCCATTCGAGACCCTTGGCAGGATCCAGGCCCATGACCCACCATTTTCTGAGGATATGACCCGGCTCAACACCCCCAATTTTTATTATGACATGGAGGAGAAATGGGGCCGTGAGCTGGTCGGTGCATCGGCCATCGATGAATTTTGGTTTCTCTCCTAAAAGTATGATGAATATAGTTGGATCATTGTGTGTCTATGCCGCAATTTGTCGTAAAGAAGGGACTAAATTGAGGTTTCCTGGGAGTCGGGTTGCATGGTCCGGGTTCTGTGATGCATCTGATGCGGATTTGATTGCTGAGCACCAGATTTGGGCTGCAGTAGATCCGTTTGCAAAGAACGAGGCATTCAATTGCAGCAATGGAGATGTTTTCAAGTGGAAGCAGCTATGGCCGATGCTGGCTGAGCATTTCGGGCTTGATTGGGTCGGATATGAAGGTGAGGAGGCCCCGTTTAAGGTCGAGGAGGTGATGAAAGGGAAGGAGGAGTTGTGGGAGGAGATGGTGGAGGAATTGGGGCTTACACAGACTAAGCTTAGTGATGTTGGGAATTGGCGGTATGTTGATTTGGCTCTCAGGTTTGAATTCGAGCATCTTGATACAATGAATAAGAGCAAGGAGCACGGATTTCTCGGTTTCAGAAACACCATTTCTTCCTTTAATAATTGGATTGAAAAGCTAAAGGCTTATAAGATTGTGCCTTAAGATGGAACTTCCAATAAAATTGTTAGTTGTTCTTTCTGCTGTATATATTTTTGTTTTTGTTCATGTTTGCTTTTATTTTTGGTTTTGATTTGTTGGAGCACAATTAAAAGATAAAAAATTGTTGGTCTTGGTGTTGGGAGTTAAGAGAGTTAACAAGGAATGATGTTAATAAGTAATAATTTATGTGCCTAAGATAAAAATTGTTTTGATTAAATTGGAGTAATGTTGTAACCAAAATATGAATATTAATGTTCCTCTAGCTGTTTGCAAATTGTTGTATTACTATTAGTACTTCAGTATCTCATAAAGTAATAATGAAGTCTTTCTTTGAAGAAAAGAGTACCAGTGAAAATTTCTCTGAATTTTTTCAAACGAAGGAAGTATTAAATGAAATCAGCAGGGAAGGCAAAATTTAGTGTATGTTTCTATGGACCTAGCGTGAGGATTGAAACTCTGTTTTTTTTGTAAGCATTCCACAAAAATTAGGGATAATACATTTACTTGGAAACAAGAAGTATCTGACAATTGATATGCACATTAATTATTTTCTTGAATGGCAATCCCAAATTTGTCTTTTGAATCATCATATTTGTTGCTTGTTTTAATATCATCCCAAATTGGTTTGTTCAAGCTAAACGGAAGTTATCTATTGGCCAAGTGTGTGATGCGTTGTTTGTTATATGTCGCATCATAATTTGCTTTTGTGATTTTGCTACTTGTCTTCGCTTTCTGTGGAGCACATTTCTAAAATTTGATTTGCTGATTTGACTTGTAGTTCTATGAGAATAAACTGTTATTTTGGGACCATTGAATTTTGTACCCATGTTAATAAATAGTAAAAAAATAAAAAATATATATATATATATAATTTTACCTCCAAGTACTATTTAAATATAGAGATTTATTTGTCATTTTTTTTTATAGATATGCCTGGATGAAATTGAAGATGAAGACCTTGATTATGATTTATGACACTGACAGTACTATTACAAATATTTACCAAATCAAGGTACCAAAATGCAAAGTTCTATCAAAGATGTATAAAACATTACATCCACTCAATCCCTACTCAATTCATAGCCCCAAAATTAATTCCCCTCAAAGAGAATGGAAACCATCCCCGAAGTGCACCTAAACACAGCCTCCGGCATCAAGGCCATGCCGCTAATAGGCATGGGTACAGCCGTTTACCCCTTTGGCTCGTCTGAAACAATATTGCAAGAAGCCATACTGTCTGCAATCAAGGTAGGCTACCGCCATTTTGACACTGCGGCTATCTATCAATCTGAAAGGCCACTTGGCGAGGCCATTGATAAGGCTATCTCAATGGGTTTTGTGAGGTCCCGTGGTGAGCTCTTCATCACCTCCAAACTCTGGTGTGGTGATGCGCATCCGGATCGAGTCATAGGTGCACTCCAGACAACACTTCGGTAAATTAAGAGTTTGGTATCTTAATTAATTAATTATGTGATTTTATTAATTGATTATCGACTCAAACAATGTGCTGAGTCGATTGTTTTTATTAATAATTTCAGTAAATTTAAACACAAAGTACCTATAGCATTATCTAAAGCATTCATGCATATATATTCTTTCAACGGAATTAGAATAGCATGCAAATAGTTGAAGATACCATAAAAAAACTATGATTTTTGTACAGTAATATATTTATTTTATACAACAAATTAACATTAAAACGCATGATTTTTTTTTTTTTCGCACTCCGTTACTACCATAAATTAGTTCCCTTGTTCTTTCTTTTATTTCTGACGTTTTGGCCCCTTGACATAGTCCCACTGGTCAAACGTATATTTTTTATTTATTTCAATTTGTTATTTATTTTAAAGTAATGGTTATACCACCAATTTCCATTACAAATCAAAAAGACCAAGTACCTAAAACAGGTACCAATCTCTCAGTCAGTAATACATCTGGTTTAGTTACAAACAATAGTATATAACAACTACAAAAGCACATGACATCCTTACAAAACAAGAAATATGACATAGCCCTCTCAATATTCTAGCAAGTCCCTGTCAACAAAATCATCATCTTCAACCGAAGCGATGCTAGACGTTGGACTGAAGGGGCTACCAGGCCAAGAATCCTCTCAACCGAAGCGATGCCTCCCCATCTGACATAGTTACTTGAATATATAAAAATGTTTTATCTCATATATATAATTAATATATGTTTTATGTATAAAGGAAAATTTGTTTGGGCTATTATCTTTTAACGCTACATGCAATATTTTTTTGATTCAGTAATCTCCAAATGGAGTATGTTGATCTATATCTAATACACTGGCCAGTAAGCATAAAGCCAGGCCGTGAACTTCCTTTCTCAAAGGACGAGATCATGGAATTCAACATGCGCTCTGTCTGGGAGGCAATGGAGGAGTGTTACCGCCTAGGCCTTGCCAAATCAATTGGTGTAAGCAATTTCTCATGCAAGAAATTGGAGTTTCTGCTCTCTTTCGCAAAAATCCCTCCAGCTGTTAATCAGGTTATATACAATATATATCTAAAATTTGATTTATTTCTCTCAAGTATTAATGGATATATAACAACTCCGATCCGGCCCTTTAATTAATTATGTGAAGGTGGAGGTAAACCCCCTTTGGCAACAGAAGAAGCTAAGAGAGTTTTGCAAAGATAAGGGAATTCAAGTGTGCGCTTACTCTCCTTTGGGTGCTAAAGGAACAGTATGGGGTACAGATCAGGTCATGGCAAATAAGGTGTTGCAAGAGATTGCTCAAGCAAAGGGTAAATCTTTGGCTCAGGTATATATAGACATTAATTAGCATTACAATAAGGGCAAACTGCATCCAATTGCTATTTAGATAATTTTCTTTTTTGAAGGTCTGCTATTTAGATAATTAGAAAGAAAAAACATGGAAATTGGAAATTTCAAAAGAAATAACGAAGCTCCTTTAAAAAAAAATCAGGCTCTGAAAAAGTAAAATAAAGGAAAAATATATATACATTTTTTTCTTTTTTAAGTCACGATTGCATTAATAAGAAAAATTATTACTGCATCATGTTCTGCATTCCAAAAGAATTTATACTTAATAAAAACAGTTTTTTTTATACAAAGTGTGTATTACTTTCATTTTCTGATTGATCATAGGAAAAATCAGTTAAAGATTTTGTTAAATATGTAAAAATATAGGTTTCAGAATTGATTATTTCAGTAACGCAAGGTATATATATGATTTTATCACCAAGTATAAATATATTTCAAAAAAATATAAACACATCTGGAATTAGATGTGTACATAAGAAGTTGCATTATAATTACTTAGTAAATAATATAGCTCTTAATCTATAATTCTGACCTGTAACGAAGAACGAGTCTTTGGTCTAGAAGCAAAGACAATTAATGTCCTCCTCCGAATGAGAGGCCATGGATTCAAAATTCACATGACAAAAATCTACTGTAGAAATTAAAAATTAAATTAAAATTCTGACTTATCTGATCCACTATTAGATTAGACGAAGGACATTAAATTATCGGACCTTATTAGGTTGTCCCTATAATGGTTGCCATAAAAAAAATGAAGTTCAGAATGTATATCTCAGAATAAGAGGTAGAACAATTATGCAGGGAAACTTGAGTCAATATATAATGTGTGAAATCAACATCAGGTAAAAAAAACAACAACAATAACAATGGCGAAAGATTTATACTAAACCAATTTATAATGCAATTGTCCCATGCAGATTTGTCTGAGATGGGTATTTGAGCAAGGAGATTGTGTGCTGGTAAAAAGCTTCAATGAAGAAAGGATGAAACAGAATCTGGACATATTAAACTGGGAATTGACTGCTGATGAAAGAAACAAAATTGGTCAAATATCACAATGCAAGGGATCTCCAGCAGAAGTGTTTGTTTCATGCAATGGGCCCTACAAGACCCTTGATGAACTTTGGGATGGTGAAATTTAGCTGCTTTTTAATTTGAAATGATCTTGATGCATTATGTAAGCAGTGGCGGAGCCACTTAAAAGGAACGGAGTCGATTGGCTCCCATTTATTTTTGAAAATTTTTATACTTAAAATGCTATTAAAATGCTGTGAGTAGTGTAAAATTGACATACAATTTTATGTAATTGATCTTTATATGAAAGTTTGGCGTTGCATCTGAATATAAGACACTAATAATACGAAGTTGAAACTATTTTTTACGGCATTTTATAATTAAGTGGATGTGTATGTTTTGTACTGAAATTGCAGCTGATGGCAATTACGAAAGTGTGAGAAACAAGGTAAGCGAACAATTTTTGTTCTCTGAGGTTTTTGAAGCAAATTATTTATATATCTAGACATAGTGTATGATTGTATATATATATATATATATATCATCCATCGATTATATTGACCAGACGGACTGTCACGAACAATAACATTTATATTTGTTTCCCTTTTCAAAAATTATCTAGCTCTCGGAATTTATATATATCTTAAAAATATTTTTTAGGTCAACTAAATTTTTTTTCGGTTTTCAAAAATAGAATCGAACCGATTAAATTAAAATTATCAACCGATTAAACTGAACTGAATTAAATTTCAGTTTGATTCGGTTCAACTAAACAAACCAAAGTAATCGGTGGTAAATAGAATTGCCACGAAGAATCTAGTTATGACATTCATCAAATCAATTCACAATTCACAATTCACAATCAACAACAAAAAAAAAATGCATGAATAACAGCACACTAACAAAAAATATCAGCCATCAAGACTTATCATGTTGTAACCCACAAAAATTAAAAGGGAGAAGACGGAGGAACACCCCAATCCTCAAGACTAGTTTGAAATTCATGCATTTCCTGCCTCGTCAGTAGTCATTGGCTCCTCCCATAGTGTTCACAACTTTATTTTACCCTTCTTGGACCCACCCCCTCTCTCTCTCTCTCTCTCTCTCTCTCTCTCTATTACATTGATCTGCCGCATGACCGGGAACATAATGCTTTGTCATTTAAACTTACACAGTGTATGGTTGTTATAATTTATATATAATACAATCACAGTGCTGCAGTTGAAGTCGCCAGTCATTTCAATCAAGGAGTGGAAGAGGGGTGGGTGAAGTGGGTGCTTCTTCTCTTTTGGTACCATTACGGTTTCCAGCCTTTCAAAATGCCTCTCAAGAAAGATAAATCTGCACCATGGTTGTAAGGTGTCTGTTTTGTTTCTTTCAAAAGATTTTCTTTGTTTGTCATCATTATTGGCACTTAATGGTGAACTAGTGTTGTGATATGCTACTTGCAATAAAGATGGCAACATATTTCAGTTTAAATTATTGTTTTTCTTCTTTCTTTTTGTCCAAATAATTGATTGAAGAAACGACCATGGTAGTGCATGTTATACTAGTTATGTCCGTCATTAACTGTTTATTAAATAAAAATAATAATGTTGTAATTTCTATTATGTTGTTATTAATAATGTATGTGACGCAATTACATGTTACGTAAGAATATGTGACCAGTTATTTCAGAGTGTGACCAAATAATTCATTTGTCAGTTATTTCAGAGTGTGACCAAATAATTCATTTGTCACCATGCTTTTGAGGGCCATGACCCGCTTCATAGTTCTCATCACGGACACATGCCACATCAAGGAACTTGTCATGTACTTTTTTTTTCAGATGTTGTGATGTGCTGCGGGCCGCGGCCTACAAATTGTGGGCTCGGCCCATTTGCATCACTACCTACAATAGGGGAAATGGTGCTCCATCGGGAAAAGGTTTTGGTCTTTTTCTCTTGTCCATTCAATCTGACTTGAATGATAATGACAAAACTGTTTGTTTCTGTGACGCATAACTCAGGTACAGCTACCCCACAAACACACATTTCACCCAATTTTTTTTCATACACTTGAGGTACTATTTTGCATAGCACATCAATATTATCAATTTTGTTTTTTACTTTTAAAAATCTAAATTATTGATCTAAACAGTTTAATTTATCTCCATATATAATATAACTGCAACTAATTGTTATACTTTTTTAGATATATTTTTTTACAATTTTTATAAGTAAAAAATCACTATTTTTAAATGGTACGTAATCGTTCGATCAAGTAATATTCTTCCTATCTAAAAAAATAATAAAATAATTCTAAAAAAATGTAAAATTTGATAAACAAGTACATTTTCATATAGAGATTATAGATCAACTGTTTGAATTTTAAAAATAAAGATATTAATTCATTTGTACGGTCACAATGACCGCCAATTAAAGGAAGCATGGAGCACAAGTTGTATTAAAAGCACATTCATTAAAGAGGATCGGATGAGAGATTTGTAGGACACATTACAGGCTTAGATTGACAAGGAAGAAATCTGAAAGGGTATTTAATTCCATCAAGAGATTTTTTATGAAATTTCAATATTAATTTTATTGAGATTAAATAAATTATGGGGAGATGTCAAAGATTAAGATTTTTATCCATAAAATATTTAATTTACAACATTATATTGGGAATATTTAAAAAGGTGATGTAATGTTTTTGATTGGCATGCATCTAATATTATTATTTTTTTTAAAAGATTATGAAAGATTTTGACTAGTGAGGTAGACATTGCAAAATTTATTTTCATTAAACAATGATAGATTTTGACTACCGAGAATGGATGCAAAATCCAACATAGAAACTTTATCTGATATAAATAGAAATATAACCAACTATTAAACAAAATTAATTATCATGAAAAGATTTATTGTGTATCCCTGTTATCTCATTATATATTTTTATCTGGTTTGATTTAGCATGATGTTATAAATAATAGGCTATGCTTCACAGGCTATATTAAGAAGAAATAATTTAATATTTAATATAGAGTACTTTAAGAGACATTATTTACAGAATTTTTTTTTTTAAGATTTATGTTTTTATAAATATATTTTATTTATACTTTATGTAAAAGTCATAAATACAATTAAACTTCCTCGTAAAATTTTATCTCTTATTTCTATCAGCTACTTGAAAATCTAACAAGATTTGATAGATGCACTTTGAGATGAATCTGTATTCTCTCTGGTATTGCAGAGGATCACCCTCACTTTACGGTTTGGGATTCGGGTCGCAATAGGGGGTAGTATTATTGGGCTTTGAGATTTGTGCCAAGTTAAAAAGAACAGTTCAGATCTAATAATTGTAAAAGATTCCCTTATCAGGTATTGGAGAAGATGTGAATTCCTTTGAGATATGGGTATTAGATGGAATCTGTATCCTCTGTAGTATTGTAGAGGATCACCCTCACTTTATGGTTTGAGATTCGAGTCGCAATAAGGGACAGTATTTTTGAGCTTTGAAATTCGTGCCAAGTTAAAAGGTATGGTTCAAATCTAGTAACTCTACGGAACAGTATCTCTATAGTAATAGAGAGGATACGGATTCGTATTGGATGTGGCATGTGGGAAATTTTTTTATAAACCATAATGAATAAATCAATTATTCCGGAACCAGCATGATTACTTAGTTTTTTTGAAAAACCAGAAGGACCGAGTGCTCCATTCGGTCTCCAGTTTTCCCTTTTCTCCAGACCGAATGGAGCACTCGGTCTCAACCATTTTTTCAACTTTTTCACAATTTCCTGTGCAGCTAATGGTGCGGTATATGCCTCCAGACCGAATACAGCATTCGGTCTTGATTTTTTTTTCTAATAAAGTCCATTTCCACCGACAATTCCCATCATTAGAAGTTAGAAATGATGCAGTATATGGTAGCACTTTCACCTTTTGTTTCTGTGCACGCACCGACATAATCCGTCTATATAAGACATAGAGCATGTTAGCTGAAAATCAATTCTCCCAAGCGTATCCAATTCACTCCCTTCTCAAGTTTTGCTTCTCCAATTCACTCTTCCATTTTCACCATTTATAGCTGAAAATCAAGCTCCATCACAATATTGTGTTTTTACATATCGGCCTCTGCATTGTGTTGGTAGCTTTCATCTAAAGATTTTAGTAAGTTTTTTTTTTAATTACGTTCATAAGAGCATCTTTTATTTTAAGATATTAAATGTATTTTTATTTTCATTAGAAAAATCATATAAAATAAATAAATCGATATATAAATATTGATTGACATTAGCTAAATACTTTTTAAGACAAAACATACACGTAATTATATTTTATAGAAGGACTCAAAATGTTTACCATTTCTTATGCTCCACTATATATGGTCAAATTTTCTTGCATTAGGAAATTAAGATTTTAAAAGAAAAATGTAACTTCAAAAAAGTTATAATTATTTAGTTTTTTTTTATACAAAGTAATGAAGTTGAATTTTTTTTTTTTATTGATCTTGAGGGTTTACCATTTCGTGATTTTATATAAAATGAACTATATTTTTTAACATTCTGACATGATAAGAAAATAAAAGTTACATGCAACTTCATAACTTTTATAAATTCTCAGTTTGAAAAAATAATATAAAGACTAAGGTATATTGTTTCACAAGCGCTTGCTGCTTTTGAATGATAATTTTTTTTGTGTGGTGATATACTGATAAATAATTAATTAGATAGTTTTGACAGTTCTTAGCAATTTTTGTGGTGATATACTGCTTTTTGAATAGTCAAATTATTATTTTAACCTGACACAAAACTTAAATTAAATTAAATTCGACTTAAAATAAATCTAAATTATAAAATTATAAATCCCACTTAAATATGTTGTAAAATTAAAAATGATATCGATGATTGATTGTGAAATTTGTTTTTTTCAGGTAATGTCTCAAGTAATAATAAATGTTTATCATGAACGCGAAATTTCAGACGCACCGACCTGCACATTTGCTATTACTAACTTAACGAGTCTAGATGTTAAACAAAATTATACTAGTACAAAATTTCAATTAATAACAAAAGTATAAATTAGCAACAAAAAATATTTTACCAGTAACAGATAAGCCCCACAAACAGCTAACATCTTCCAATGTCACTGTGCACTCCCCCACCGGAAGATGAAAAGTATTTGTCTCGGGCCTCCACCTCTCAACGAGAGCAGTGATCAACCCTTTATCTATCAGACAGTGATGGACATGAACCATCTGATACAAGCCTAAATTTTTTAAACCTTCTTTCATCTTAGGCTGGTACCTAACTGCCATTTTGCAACTACCAGTACGCAGTTCAAAATCAGGCTGGAACGATAATTGACATGCAAAATTTTTTTTACAAAAATTAGATTTAGAATTCAAAAATTTAATAAGTAGATTTAAATTCAAACCGATATTAAATAAATACCTTCGTAGTCGCCGCATATAATTTATGTTGCTTTTGGGGCAACTGCAATAAAGATTGTTCACCTTCCATTTTCCACTACAATATAAATAAATTCATACAAAAAAATATTAACATGCAATTCCAATTCAATATTGACATGCAAATATTGAATTAAATATTAACATTCATTCTATTATTTTTCATTATTCTACAATTACACTGGAAAAATCTAAATTACACTAAAAAAATAAATGATTGCAACAATTACTAAATGCATGTACACTAAATAATTCTACAATTAATAGTTACAATATATAAACTTAAATTACGCTAGAAAAATAAATATAAATTAATACAATTACTACAAAAATAATTTATACTACAATTAAATTACAACATAAACTACATGCAAACTACATACAAATAAATTACAACATAAACTATTTAGTTAAACTACAATTATTACATAAACTACATGCAAATAAATTACTATATACAAATAAATTACAACATAAACTATTTAATATAATTATTTATACTACATGCAAATAAATATAAATTAATACAATTATTTATACTACATGCAAACTACATACAAATAAATTACAACATAAACTATTTAGTTAAACTACAATTATTACATAAACTACATGCAAATAAATTACTATATAAGTCATTTTTTTTATACTACAATTACTACATAAACATTTATTTATACTACAATTAGTCCATAAGCCATTTATACTACTAAAAAATACACATAAATCATTTATACTACAAAAAGAAAAAATTACACAAAAACTATTTATTTATACTACCATTATTACATAAATCATTTATGCTACTAAACCATTTATTCTAACTATTTATTTATAATTTCGGATTATTAATCAAAAATAAGAGAATTAAACTCCATACCTAACGAAACTTGTAGATCTGAAGCTCTTCTTGTTCTCCTTTCAAAAATACACAAACCTATATAATTAGAATTAAAATTAAACTAATAATTAGAGAGTAAAAAAAAAATTTTGAGGCAGCCACGGAGAGAGAAGAGAGACAGGGGAGGGGAGGAAAAATGGTGAATGGGGGAATGGGGAACGCAACACAGAGACGGGTCACTTTAATAAATCTCAAGACCGAATGGTCTACTCGGTCTGGAATTTTCAAGATTTTATGTGGTGCCTGCAGGGAAAACGTGAAAAAATGGTTGAGACCGAGTGCTCCATTCGGTCTGGAGAAAAGGGAAAACTGGAGACCGAATGGAGCACTCGGTCCTTCTGGTTTTTCAAAAAAACGAGGTAATCATGCTGTTTCCGGAAGAATTTATTTACTCATTATGGTTTATAAAAAAATTTCGGCATGTGGGCACGAAGGTTGACTTCTGCGTTTGGGCCCCACCTGATCAATTTCTATTGGGTAAATTTCGTTGGAGGTCACTAAACTTTGTTATTTGTCACGAATTGGTCACTCAACTTTGATTTGTCCCTTTTGAGTCACTCAACTTTGTTATTTGTTCCAATCAAGTCACTCAACGTTTTCCATCCAAATTTTTAACGGAATATGCTAATTCCGTTAGTTTTTTGGATGGAATATGCTAATTCCGTTAAAATTTTGGATGGAATGGATATATTCCGTTAATTTTTTGGACGGAATAGGAATATTCCGTTAAAAATTTGGATGGAAAACGTTGAGTGACTTGATTGGGACAAATAACAAAGTTGAGTGACTCAAAAGGGACAAATCAAAGTTGAGTGACCAATTCATGACAAATAACAAAGTTTAGTGACCTCCAGCGAAATTTACCCATTTCTATTTGATGGGCTTTGGCCTTTGGGCACCACTAACTGCTGGTCCTAATTAACGACTATGATTTCCATTATGTTTTTAAACTTTTCCTTCGATATTTTTCATCAATTTGAATAGCAAAACACACGAAGATTAAGAGAAAGGAAAAAAGAATACTATGTTACATTACCTATATATGATATTCTTATACGAAATTATAATGTTTTAGAGCCCACACCAATAAAATTTCAAAATTTATCAAAATGACTTCAAGCGATAAATTTAAATTATTAAAATTGAACTACTTCATGAGTGATATGTTTATAGAGTGAGTCTATGGTACTATGCATATCACGGGTTGTTACCGTGCTACGGCTCTATATTCGAGTTTTCAAACCCTAACGGTCGATCCGAACCGTTCATCTTGTTCTTCATATTAATATGTGTTTGGAGACCAAATTTTACATTTTTTTTGAAAAAAATTTACTATTTTTTTAGATATTTAGAAAATCACTTGATCTGAAAATTCTGGACCATCCAAAAACAATGATTTTCAATATATCTAAAAAATAGTAAACAAATTTCAAAAAATGTAAAATTTGGTTTCCAAACACATATTAATATGGAGAACAAGATGAACGGTTCGGATTGACCGTTAGGATTTGAAAACTCGAATATAGAGCCGTAGCACAGTAACAAATTGTAATATGCATAGTACCATAGACTCACTCTATGTTTATATATCAATTTTTAAAATTAATTAATTTAATATAAAATGAAGCGGTAAAAAAGAGAGTTCGTAAGTTAACTTTAATGTAAAAACTGCAGGCTTAGATGTACATAGCGATAAATTTAACTCTTTACAGAGAGGTGGTGTGTTCAATTCTCGAGAATATCATTTAAAGATACTGAGATGTACATAGCTCTTCAAATTAATTAGAAAATTCATAAATTTCACATGTAAACGTATCACGTAATATAATTTGCGAAGTAGATCAATTTTGATAATTTGAATTTGTCACTCATATATTATCATCTGATTCATTTTAATAGATTATATTAATATAAAAGAAAAAAAACAATTGAAGTCATTTGATCAATTTTGAACGATTCAGATTAAAGAATAGGAGGGTCTTCCTTTTTTTTTTGTGAAGAGAAGAAAAAGAGCAAAGTTGCTTCGAAGATAGTGCATTCCGTTCCGTACTATTCATAATTTTGTTTACAGCGAACGAGATGAGAAAGGCAATTGCAGGGACCCGGATTCATTTGTACTCGACAGAAGTTGCATTAATTGTTGGTTGTTAATTTGACTTGTTATGATAATTCATCGTACCGTTATTTGTTTTCACCAACCAACAATCCAACGTATACATATTTGCCAAACAAAATTATTAAACTCAGCTGGCAACCCGTGATTGTAAATGATTAGTGGGGGTATAATATATGGAAGCAGATCAACTGCCTTCCGGGTGCAGGAAAATCCTACCTTCTCAATCACTGCAGTTGGAGCCGGTTACTCTTAAAGAGAACCGTTCACTGTTAATTTTTGAAATTGGGACTCACTGACAATGACTCTGGGAGCAAAGAATTCAAGCTCATAATATATATGCTCAAAATTCATTTTATTCAATAAATGCATTTGACTATATGACCCGTTGAAATACATATTTCAGAAAAAATAAGCTACAAGTAGCAATGGGAAATTGCCGAAATTTTTATTTATACCATATTCTTTAAAAAAAAAATCAAAAAAGAAAATCATATTTTATGGAGAAATCTAAGAATATCTGGGCTACTAATTGAATATGCGATTCCATTTTTGAGATCCCAGATTGAATTAGAAACTCCTCAAAAACCAAAAAATGCATTGTAATAATGGTATGATTTTTGGAATGATGCCGCAAATTGAATTGACGGTCCTGATATTTTTGAAATTCCCCAATTTCAGAGATATTTTGATTTATTCTTTTTTTTTTAAATGATATTAATAAAAATTTCGGGGGAAATTGGGAATGCTATTTTTCCTTGTGTTTTCTTTCGCTGGTTCTCCCATATTGAATTCCATCCATTTTTTTTTTTTTTTTAAATTATCAAATTTGGGTGACAGTTTATCCGGTCCAGCAGATAAGATATTCCATTATGTTGTTTCTATATTTCTAAATTTCACAAAATCTTACCATTATATCGATATTTTATTTTATATTTTTTTTCTATTAATGAAAAAATCGGCAACATGACTACATGAGGTATCAACCTGTGTACGGGCTTGTCGTATGCGCAGTAATGTGTGTTCGTGCGAATATTAGGAGCTAAAAATTTAGCCCCGCGTAAGAAAATTTTCTACACATGCTCAATCCGGCCGTTCAATTGCTTCGTGATCCGTACAAGAAGAGTCTATTTTTATTTTATTTTAATATAAATCTCCACCTTTCCTATCATAAAATAACTCCAACAACATACACCATTGATACGTTCATAAAGCGGATCGGACGATTCTAGAACTCATCGGACCCAAAAGTAGGTATGATGTCAATCGAATCTGCTCTGTTCGATTTCGTCGCAGTTATGTGTGTTTGTGCGAATATCAGAAGCTAAAATTTCAGCCCTATGCAAGAAAATTTCTACACAAACTTAATTTGGTCGTTCGATTGCTTCGTTATTCGTACAAGCACAATCTAAAAAAACAAATAAACCTAGCCGTTTGATTGCCTTGTGATCTGTACAAGCACAATCTAAGCAAAAAAATATATAAACCTACACATTTCCGAATTCGTATCCTATGCATTAACTCAAAAGGAAATCTTTTGAGTTAATGAATACTGACTATCCGATCATGCAGACTAGATCCACACTAACATTAAAATACTCCTATATCATAAGCAGAGACCGAATTGATTCCGTTTAAAATTAGACGGTTGAAATTCATTAACTCAAAATATTCCTTCTTGAGTTAACGCAGAGGATACGCATTCTGCATTTCCTATCATAAAATAAGTCCAACAACATACACCATTGATGCGTTTTTTAAATTATCTAAATGACATAGATGGACGGTTGTGATGCAACTGAAATTTAGATGGTACAGTACCAGTACATCAGCTGGCCTCCGTACAATGCTTTGCTCTCCTCTTTTTTGAGTGCGTATCCTCTGAGATATCTCATATTTTGCGTGAATACCGCCGGGGCCAGTATTATTTGAGCTTTGAGATTCGTGCAGAACGTGTTTGAACGGTTGAGATTTTCCAGAAAAAGTCACACAAAATATGAGATAACTCAGAGGATGAGAATTCCCCTTTCTTTTTTTGGGAATGCTGATAAACTTGGTTATTGCGCCAACAATTATTTATTCCTCTTTTGATTTGTACATAACGTATCTGATCAACTAGTAACAGTCACAGCCAAAAAAAGTTCATCGATCGGATATCCCTCTACAACTTTTAAGACACAAATTAGTTTTAAGTTTTTTTAAATCCTTCTTCTTTAAGCTTCAACCCATCATTATTTAATTATTTTAAAAAGGACCTAATGTTTAAAGAAAAATACTTCAACAGTGAAATTCAACAAGTTCATGGCATTACAACCGATGTTTTAAAATGAAATAAAGCACCCCTGTTTCATCATAATTCGATAAATAACCAGACCGTAGGGGCATTTGGTGACCCTAAAGACTGAGGTCTATCAAATACCCTTGCGACCCCAGCCTGAGGTCCGCAAAATGGTTATGCAGCCCCAACATTTGTTTTTTACATAAAGTTTATTAATAAAAAACAAAAAAAATTGGTTTATGCGTCGAACCTTGTAGTACAATTAGCAGTTATATTTCTTGTTATAATTTATTAACAGACCTTGTAGTACAATTCAGACCTGCTGGCACATAAATCAATTCTTTTTTTTTAGTTGATAAATCTTTTCTAAAAAAAAAATTAGGGCTGCGTAACCATTTTGCGGACCCAAGCTGGGGCACAGGGGCATTTGACGGATCCCAATCTTTAAGGCCGTCAAATGCCCCTACGGCTTGGGTGTTTGTCGAATTTCTAGGATTTTGGAGTGATTTGTTTTTTTTTGTATGCTATAAATAAAAATTTCAGATTTTAAAATACAGTTTTATTCATGCATATGAAAGTAAAATTCATAGTCATGACAATATTCAATCCATAAATAATAGTTATGAAATGTATTGTATAGAAACTAACTAGAAAATATGCATATGCGTCCGCGTGTAGTATTATGTGACTCCATAATATTTTGAACGTGACAACAAGCTGCATATACATATACAATCTATGCAACCACATTTAAGAACATTAATTACAACGATATTTTCGAATTATAATTCTAAAAGTAATTTATTGTTAAAGGCAAAGATCTTTATTTTCGTCAATTGCGTGATAGCTCTCAACTAATCCAAAAGTTTGACAAATTGTGTGTGTGTGGGTAGTGTTAGGGGTCCGTATCTTCACAGACATCTGAATGAGAAAAATTAGCAACGAGACGATTTAAATTAATTTCAGTTAAATTAAACTCAATTCAAGATTTTTTTTTAAACTATAAATAAAAATAATATTTTACTAAACCAACTTGATTGCTTTGACTTTTACAAAAATCATAAGAACCGAAACGTCATTTCAGTTCAAATTTTTTTTTTCGGAACCGAAATATCAATCACCTCGAACTAAAATGGTATTTCAGACCAAAATGGTATTTCGGTTCTTATAGTTTCTGTAAGAATCAAAGCAATCAAGTTGGTTTGGTAAAATATTATTTTTTATTTAAGGTTTTAAAAAAAAATTCTCAATTCAGTGCCTATAAAACATTATAGAAAGTTCGTTTTAAGACTTGTGATCAAGTTCCTTGAAATACACATCAATCATCATTTTTTATAGACATAATCGTACATAATTTATATTTCAAATTTTAATTTATTAAATCGTCAAAAGAAATATTATCAACTTATTTTTCATTGTAATTTGATTGGTAGCCGACACTTAGCTGACACTTATGTACACGTGGAGTGTTATTGGAATAAAATAAACAGCTATTGCAAATTATAAAAAAAAAATAGAAAGTGTGTATGGGTTCTAGACTTCTAGTGCGAGCAACCTGCCACGCATCCAACGCCCATATCGTTTCAGTGGAATTGAACCAACTCTTTCCTCAAAAAAAAAGAAAAAAAGAAAAAAAGAAAAAAAAAGAAAAAAAAGAAAAGGAATTGAGGAATTGAACTCACTCTGTTCCAGTTGACCAGTTTTATAATTCCTCTAGAATTGACACCGTAAAATTAACCTAGAATTTCATGTACTGATTATAAATAGAAGGGGTAATTTCAGGTATAACTTTTCAAAATTTCGAAATTACTTTTTTCTTCTTCTTCTAGAATTCATAATAATATTTATTCTTCTAATTAAAATATCACAAAACTAAGGAGAAAACGAATTCGGATAATTCAGCGGATTAGATACGGACAATTATTAAATACAACACAGAGATCCGAAAACTGATTAGGATTCGGATTCAAAAGCTACTTGAAAAATGAAACAGATATCTACGCTCTCCGAATATGAAATTACAGCCTTTTAGTACTGCTTTCTCTGTGCTGTCACTTCTCACTAGTGAAGCGAATGGTTATATACTCATGGGTTTATGTTTCAATATCCTTGTGGGACTTAAAAAAATAAAAAAGACATTGGATCACGACCATTAAATCTGATCTTTCTAAATATGTTGAAATCAAGATACATTTTCTATTTTCATACATCTAATTTTAATAATTTCTATGGATAAAAAAATCTCTAGAAAAACCGACACCAAGCCCTAAGATATCCGAAATTCTAGCTGTACAAATTACAGATTATATTTTTTGTTTGGTTGTTGGAGACAGGTTCATTTATGACTGTGAAATACTCAGGATCAATAAATGCTTCCATCACGAGAAAAAAAAAAGAAAAAGAAAAAGAAAAGTGAACAAAAATTGTAGTAGTAAAAGTAACAAAAAAAAAGGGTAAAGATACACAGAAATATTTACTTCATGCAGCGCACTAGTAGTATGCAACTATGCATCACTGTTTCAACTCTATGGTCCTTGTGCTGCCGGAAGTAAACATTGCTTTGTCAATATATTTACCCCTCAAAAATTGCGGAGAACAAAACAAGGCGAGAACCGAACGGATTTCATATCACCCAAGTTAACTCAAATTTTGAGTTGATATCAGGACCGTTTGATCTCCTTTGGCACGAATATTAAAGGGATACTGTGGATTGGTATGGTTCGGATCTAAACTCAACATTTGAATTACGTTAGAGGAATTGGACTCAGAACCGAACATGGAATCTCTTCTTCCTTTTTTTCCTTTTGTTTTGTCCTTTACCAAGCCGCTCACCTGTTTGCTTGTAAAGAACCGAACCATATACAGTAACACTAAAAAATGGGTAAAAATTATTAACAGAGTAGTTTTCACTTCATGCAACGCAAGAATCATATACACTGTTTTAACTCGATTATCCATGCTCTGTATGAAAAAAATTGCTCTGTCAATATATTTACTCGTCAATTACGGAGAACAAAACAAGGCAAGGAAGGAAGTCTCTTTCCTCTGAGGTAACAGAACATTTTTGTTCAGATCCTCTGAGGTGGAATGCACGGGTTTCTTTTAATATTCGTGCGAATTCTGATTGCACGGTCTTGATCTAAAGATAAGTATCGTGTTACCTTAGTGATATGAATTGAGAACGAAACACGGAATCTCTCCTTCCTTTTTTTTCCTTTTGTTTTGTCCTAGCGAAGCCGCTCACCTGTACCTGTTTGCTTGTTCTCTCTGGTTCTTTTCTTTCTTCGTCTCACCTCACCAGCTCACCTGCTCCCTCACCAGTACCTCCACTATTCAATTCATTTTTATTCCTTCAATTCCTTATTCGTTTACTTAATCATTCTAAAGGAGAAGCATTTCAATTCCTTGCTCATTTAAGGGAAAGCAAAGATAGCAACTCAGCGACATTAATCTTCGCCGACACTGCTTTCCTTTCCTTTCCTTCCCCAAGCAACCATTTTTATTCACCCTTTACAGCTGTCTCCATTCTCTTAAATCCTTTTTTTATTTGTTAAATCAGTTCATATCCACTGTCTCTCTCTCTGAGAGAGAGAAAAAGAGAGAGAAAGAGAGAGAGAGAGAGGTTGTTCATGGCGGCATGGGCAACTCTCATTGCGATTTTAGCTCTAGTTTCCTTGGTCCGATCAAACACCGACAACTCTGATAGTAAGTAACTTTTTTTTTTCTTTGTGCAATTCAAAGTTCTTCTCTTTTTATTTGTTCTTCCTTTGTTTTTTTCTTTTCTAAATTGAGGCTACACTTTTGAAGTTCCATTTATTTAAACCAAATCAGTCAACTCTTTTCTGACCCAATGTAGTGTGCGAGGTGTCATGCAATGTTAACGTTAGATTCTCCTAATTTTATTTTATTGGCGCTGATTAATTGACTCAGGGAAGGAGAAAGACTAGATCTTTGACCTATTTTAATTTTTTTAATTTTTTCTTCTCCTCTTAATTCCAGTTCAAGCTCTAGGTGTTTTGTTCACCTCACTAAATAGTCCACCTCAGCTGACGAATTGGGCCCCGTCGGGTGGTGATCCATGTGGCAATTCCTGGAAAGGGGTTTCCTGTTCTGGTTCGGCCGTCACTGCCATGTAATTTATCTTCTTTTCTGGTACTGTATTTCGGTACATTACCAGTAACCATTCATGTAATAATTAGTTGGTTTATTTTTCTGATTAATATGTGTTGATTTTGCCTATTTTGGGAATGTTTTTATTCTTTATTTTCTTCATGGTACATCAAACTTGCTTAAGGGTTTTCTTTCTAATTTTTAACAGACAGCTTAGTGGGATGACGTTAAATGGTACACTGGGTTACCGTCTCTCCGATCTCGCATCCTTGAAAACACTGTAAGATAATTTATCTAGAGATAATGTATTATTTTTTTTGTATAATGATTCTATTTGTTTCAGTCAATCTATATCTTGTTGTGTAAGCATCCTTTCTTTAACAATTTTCTTTGTAGGGATTTGAGTGACAACAGCATACATGGTTCAATCCCCTACCAGTTACCGCCAAATGTCACATACGTGTAATAATTTCTCTAAACATGAATTTTGTTTACCAAGTAATTATTGTTCTGGTACCGGTACATGTCCATAACTTGATCATAAAATGGTATGTATTCTTCTAAACATGAATTTTGATTTGTGCGATTGATTTCATGATCGGACAGGAATCTCGCAAAAAACAATTTTAGTGGGAACCTTCCGTACTCTATTTCTCAAATGGCTTCCCTCACTTTCTTGTAACTGATCTCTCTCTCTCTTTCTATTCGTTTCATATTCCCATTGTTTTTCTTTTGTTTCTGATCATTGTTTCTATGTTGTTGGTATAGAAATCTTAGTCACAACTCGCTATCTCAGCAAATTGGAGACGTGTTTGGAAACCTAAAGGGGCTTTCTGAATTGTGAGTAGTTTTATTCTGACCTTTTTAGATTTTTGTTATTATTCTTAGTGTTGTTGTTGCCATCATAGTCAAGTACTGGTATCTTTTGCTTTCAGGTTGTGAGAATTTTTGTAACACCTTGAAAAACTTCACACTTACTCCTTTGACCAAAAATGTATTTAAGAAAATATCCAATTTGGAAGCAAACTATAAAAATGCAGAATTTCTTTAATTGAATTTTAGAGTTGCTTTGCTGTATTTAGATCGTAAATGTTAATTTTGGATTTCAATTCACTTATTTGGTGATTCACAAGATCAAGTCCACACAAATTAGTACCATTTTATGTATGTATGGAACACAAGCTCATATATCAATCCCATTCATAATTAATGAAGTGTCCATAATTGACAATCACAGTCAACTACTATACTCTGGTCCTACCTTCAAATTAAGTAACCTAACAAAGTATATGATGTGGATATATCAGGTAACTTTGGTAAGAATCTCACCTAAGAAAGGTTATCAATCAATGAAATATATTAAATACAATTCTTGCCTAAATTATATTAAGGGTGTTTTACATTATGGGCAAATAATAGCCTACAAACTTTTAGATGCTAATAATATGCAGTGTCATTTTCTCATGATGAGAGAGAGAGAGAGATATCTGTTCAATGTTGGAAAATTTAATTTTAGGCCTCAAGATATGATGATATGAGGGCATTTTAGTAATTTCTAGTGTGTTAACCTTATATTTACCAGATGGGTGTTATTTACAAATATTTCAAAGCTATTATAGATTCTATTTGCGAATATGAGAAATATGGAGGCACATTTGCAAAAAAATAAAAAAATAACTATCTTATCTAGAGCAACTTAAGGTCCCAGTCAAAAGTTTTACATAAGGGGCTAATAACGAACCTTAACTAGGTATAAAATCCTAACAACCACTTAAAGCAACCAAAAAAAAAAGTAAACACATGTCCTACTAGGTAACCAACTCACCTAACAACATAAATAAACAAATTCCTTAAGTTATGGCATGCTTTCTGGCCATAGTCTGGTCACCAAGTAGGGTTAGTATTATGATATATATATATAAAGAGAGAGAGAGAGTTGGGCTAAAATGAGCCATGGAGTAAAACAAGTGTTTGCTCCATGGCACTATATTTCCATTTTGAAAATCCAAACAACCGATCCGAACCGCTCAACACGATCTCCATATTGAAATGTGCCTGGAGACCAAATTTTACATTTTTTGGTTTTTTTTTTACTATTTATTAAGCCACTTTGAAAATCGCTGATCCGGTGGTCCAGAAATTTTTACTGTTCACAGTAAAGCAGTTATTTTCAAAGTGGCTTAATAAATAGTAAAAAAAATTCCAAAAAATGTAAAATTTAGTCTCCAAGCACATTTCAATATAGAGAACATGTTGGAAGGTTCGAATCGGTTGTTTGGATTTTCAAAATGGAAATATGGCGTGGAGTACAAATGTGTTTTACTCCATGGCTCACCCAAGTCAACCTCTCTCTCTCTCTCTCTCTCTTTATATATATATATATTCTGTTTTTCTTAAAACAGCAACAACTAACATACTTCAACCACATAATCCACCAAACAAACATAAAAGTACTCATCGTACTAAACAGCTAAACTTGACCTAATTGAAGAAACTTTGAATAATTGGCAGTTTGTCTCACTACCATACAAGGATGTAAAGTTCGAGCAAACAAATTTAATGACCTGTTTCTTGTTATTGAGTTGGGATATGGTTCGGGTCATTTTGAAAATGAAGAGTACCAATTTATCCCAAATTGCCCAGTGCCCAAAATGCATAAAAAGATATCCTATTGTTTCAGTGCTGCATAAAGCTTATTTTATTCAAGTAGGTGTGAAACCTCACATTTCTACGGCCCTGTGATATTGTTCATTTTTTAAAATTATAATGATGCATTTAATTGATATTTTGATAGTGATCGTTGTGCAGTCTGGTTAGTGAAGTTTTTCTCTTTCAGTAACGTAGTATTTTTATCCAAAGAAATTAAGGTTTTTAGTAAAACTACGTACGTATGTCTGACAGGAAATACAAATGAAGAATGTAAAAATTCTCTACTTAATATATATAAGGAAAGAACAACACCTCAGGAACAATTTTAAAAAGAAGTGTGCAAATATATTAGCGAAAAATTACTCTAAATAGATCTGTAGTAAAAATAGTCAATAAGAACTGAAAATGTTTTCTTAGGAGATTTAGTAGTGGGGTTAATTTGTACTATTTTATGATTTTTCGTCTTCCTTTGCAGAGACTTCTCATTCAACAATTTCAGCGGGAATTTGCCAAATTCTTTCTCTTCATTATCAAACTTAACTAGCCTGTGGGTATTCCTAAAACTTTTTTTCTTAATTTACCTTTTTAATAATCTCATTACTCTAATGTGTTACTTTTTTGGAAATTTACCCAGATATTTGGAAAACAATCAGTTGAGTGGGTCAGTTAACATGCTTTCTGGCCTTGGCCTAAATACTCTGTAAGCCAGTAAAAATTAAGTTTGTATTCTTTTATGCCACTGCATAACCTATGTCAATATGTGACATTTCCTTCCTTTTTTTCTCATCTTAGGAATATTGCGAATAATAACTTCAGTGGCTGGATACCGCAAGAATTTAGTTCAATCCCAAATCTCATGTAAGTTGTACGTGCCAGTTAAGGTAATGTCTTTGATACAGGTACATGTATCTATTAGCAAAGTTTACAACATAACAACCTAACTAATTTCTGTTAAGAGTCCTGATCACATTTGCATTTTCATCTGACATGGTCAACTGTTTGACCCTTTGACTCCTCTATTATATGGTTATGAATTTATGATAATGAGAAATCATTTATGTTTGAAAGATAATATTTGGTTCTGTGGATCTTATGCCTCCAACCCTCCACCATACTCTGAATTCATATCACCTAAGGTAACTCAAATTTTTAGTTTAGATCTTGACCGTCCGATCTGCTTTGACACGAATATTAAAGGGATCCCATGCATTCTGATCGGACTGGATTGGACGGTCCGGATCTAAACTCAAGGTTTGAGTTATCCCTCCTTTCTTTTCATTTCTTGTACTTATATTAAGTTATACAATTCTATTCTAGAATTGGAGGCAATTCCTTCATTAATGGGGCAGCACCACCCCCACCTCCATTTACGCCACCGCCACCTGGCAAGCCACGTACCACTCCAAATGACTCTCCACGTTCAAAAAATGTTCCAGAAGAATCTCCAACCACCGGAGATGAGAAGAAACAAGGTCTGGGAACAGGTGCCTTGATAGGGATTGTTGTGGGCTCAGTTTTTGCGGCTCTCTGCGTGGTTTTAGCACTTGTTCTATGCCTGAGAAATACCAAGAGAAAAAGGGATGATGATGAGGTCAGCAACGGTACCAGTGATCGTGCCGATCCTTTGGCCATTGCTGTGGAGGGAGGTAATGATATGTTTTATTGTTTTAAAATAATGTCATGGTCAAATCTGAGCTTGGTGTTCCATTTATTACATTATATCATTGTAAGTTGTAGAAGTGCGGAAGTGTTGAATTGAAACTCTAGAGCTACTATTTGTAAGTACAGGAGTTGAGCCTTTTTAATTTAAGTTGCAATTAAGTTCAGTTGAGGTAATCTAAAGTATTATTGAGTCTCAATTGAGTTAGTTTCAGGTGCAACTAAGTCTCAATTGATCACCTAAGATGTAAATGGTATTAACAGTGACCTGTCGCTTCTTCCTCGAAGAGATATCAATGCTTATAATTTGCTTATTTCTTGTGTAGAAACAACTAAAGCGGCTCAAGTGCAGAGATCTGAAACTCCTACGGCGAACTTGAAGCCCCCACCAATTGAGAAAGTAACACCTGAGAGGGTATTTGGGAAAAATGGGTCCATGAAAAGCCCAAAGGTGAACTTTGTATTAAGTCTCCATGGACCAGTAAAAATTTTGCATGTTCATATCAAATGTATATGAACTAAAATTGAAGTTGGTTGGGAAATTATGTCAGGTCACGATGACAGCAACTTCATACACAGTGGCTGCTCTTCAAGTTGCAACCAACAGCTTTAGCCAAGATAGCCTTCTCGGGGAGGGTTCATTAGGTCGTGTGTATAAAGCTGAGTTTCCTAATGCAAAGGTAAAGGAAGAAACCTGTACATATGCAAGATCATTTGAGTAGAACTAGGGTACTCTTGAGCTCACTAAGCGTTTGATAAGCTTTACTCCAAAACCTATCGGAATGACTTCAAATGACGAATTCAAACTGTTGAAATTGATCTAATTTACGAGTGATGAGTTTACATGTGAAATTTATACAATTTTGAATTAATTTAGTATAAAGTCAAGCGGTCAAAAAAGAAGGTTTATAAGCTAATGTTAATACGTTCATTTTTTACCGCTTGACTTTATACTACAAATTAATTTAAAATATTTATAAATTTGAGATGTGAACACATCACTCGTGAAATCTATCGGTTTCAATGGTTTGGATTTGTCATTTGAAGTCAATCCGATAGATTTTGGAGTTCAGCTCACCAAAAGGCTTGGTGAACTTAAGAACACCCTAGTTCTACTTGGATCATTTAGTTCTTATTTTTAACTCCCATTTTATCTTGATCCTAATAGGTAATTGTTAAAATCTGATACTAGTTACTTTATGTCTTCAATTTTCTGTTCTTTTCTTTGGTACGTTCTTTTCAACACTTGCTTGAGGTTCTAACATTATTTTTCAGACAAAACCCATCGTACAAACCAAAAAGGATGCAAACATTGGCACTATAATTACTTACTTGAATCCATTTCCAGCAACATTATAGCCAGAGGTGATCAAAATTAAGCGACTCTAGCCTTGTTACCAATCATTGAATTTAGCCTCCTTTTTTGTCTCCCTTGTTCAGGTTCTAGCTGTCAAAAAGGTTGACAGTGCGGCTGTTTCTTTGCAAGAGGAAGACAGCTTTTTGGATGCTGTATCTAGCATGTCACGACTTCGGCACCCGAATATTATCCCACTTGTCGGTTACTGTGTTGAGCACGGTCAACGACTGTTGGTATATGAGTATGTCGGCAACGGCACGTTACATGAAATCCTACATTTTTCTGACGAAACTGGGAAAAGACTGAACTGGAATGCACGTGTGAAGATTGCGCTTGGCACCGCTAGAGCCTTAGAGTATGTTTCTTTATAGCTTCTGGTTTTGGATCACATTTGTGTGAATTGGGTATGTGCCGTATCAGGTTTGAATTGTTTGGGTTTGGTCTTGTCAGGCGATCTTTTGTTTTTTAGACAAAATATGATATCGGTACGTGCTTGAGTCTTTCTTTTCCAGTCAGATTTGGAGTATTCATGATTCTTGTTTTTTGTTTGTTTGGCAATGCATGTTATGCTACATGGTTTGTTATATCCGGAGTGCCACAGCAATGCTGGACTCACTTCTTGGGGTATTTCATGACATTATTTCATTTCTATTTCTTGTAATTCTCACTACCATATTTCATGGGCTTTTGAAGGTACCTACATGAAGTCTGCACGCCTGCAGTTGTGCACAGAAACTTCAAATCGGCAAATATTCTACTCGATGAAGAATTGAATGCTCACCTTTCGGATTGTGGAATTGCTTCTTTGGCACCTAATACAGAGAGACAGGTATCACCTTGAAAATAACAATATACATTCTGAGTGAGATTATGGTACTATGCATAGTGCACATTGATCCGTACTTTGAATCATTATCTTCAATTTCAAGGTTCAAATAGTCGATCTGAACTGTTCAACATGATCTCCATATGAAATTGTACTTTCAAACTAAATTTCACATTTTATAGATTTTTTTGCCTTTTTTTGTAGATAGGTAGAAAATCACTACTTTTGAATGGTCTAGAATCTTTAGATAGGTAGAAAATCACTTGATCTAAATATTCTAGACCATTAAAAAGTAGTGATTTCTACCTATCTAAAAAAATAGTAGAATTTTTTTTTATTAAATGTGAAATTTGGATTGAAAGTACATTTTCATATAGATATCATGTTGAATAGTTCAGATCGACAGTTTGAACTTTGAAAATGAAGATGTTGATCCAAAGTATGGACAATGTGTGCTATGCATAGTACCATTGCCTCACTCGAATTCTTTTCCTAGTTTCATATTTTTTTCTAAAATTTCATTGACTTTATATATTTTATACGTGCTAGGTGTCCACTGAGGTAGTTGGTTCATTTGGATACAGTGCTCCAGAGTTTGCCATGTCTGGCATTTATACTGCCAAGAGTGATGTTTACAGTTTTGGTGTGGTTATGCTTGAACTATTGACAGGTCGAATGCCACTTGACAGGTGTCTCATTTATTGCTTTTTTTTTTATTTTTATTTTTCTTGTTTTTTTCTTGTATGTTTGTGTGTTCCTAACATTGGTTACTATACTATTATTAAAATGGATTTATTATTATTGAGATCTGATGTTTTGTTAAACATCATCTCTGCCTTGATCCAGCTGAAAACCATAATTAAACTTTTTTTTTTCACAGAACTAATAAAAATAGAAAGAAAGAAAATTAGAAAGAGGCTCGACGAGTCACAAAATTAGTATGATAAGCCTATCAATATTGAGGTCCCCAAATAACTTACCAGTATGACTCCCATAAAAATATTATTTTCATTTTTTTTTTGTGTGTCCATACTTTGTATACTCATTATCATTGGTCTCCCAACCAGTTCTAGGTCAAGAACAGAACAGTCTCTTGTTAGATGGGCTTCACCACAGCTTCATGATATCGATTTACTTTCTAAAATGGTCGATCCTGCCTTGAATGGGATGTATCCTGCAAAATCTCTGTCCCGATTTGCTGATATCATTGCTTTATGTGTTCAGGTACGTTACCCAATACTATCCCAATTTTTTTTTCTTTTGAGAGAGATTTTCTGTGCCAGCATTGAAAACATCTGAAAGAATTAGCGACGAAATAAGAATAATTATTACCTTAGATTTGACCATGGAATATTCTGTGATAAATTGTGCAGCCTTCACCTGAATTTCGGCCGCCCATGTCAGAAGTGGTTCAGCAGCTTGTTCGGCTGGTGCAACGTGCCAGTGTTGCCCGGAGACGCTCGGGTGAAGATCTCGGCTCCTCTTACAGAGCTCCAGAGCACGAACAATTTGCAGCACCAGAGAGCTCCTTTTAAGGCAAATATGCACATTTCATTTGTAACATAAACAAGGAACAAAAAGAGTTTATTAGTTTGTTCTTTGACTTGGTGTCAGTGTAAATTTTGAAGGCAAAACAAGAGTGCAAAAGGGGGATGCATTTGTAAATTCTACTGCAGAAATCATCCACTTGCTTTACTGTTTTTCGAGAATTCTTCCTTCAGTTTTTGCTTCTGATGTGTTTGCCATCAGTGGTGAGGCAAGAGGCAAACCATTATAAAATGAGAAGTATTTTGTAGATATTATTGTTGTTACTAAACAGTTTGGGTAGTCAATATACTGTGAACAATTATCTTCTTATATTGTATTACTTTTGGTGAATTTCCGACAATGCTTCGGTGAGTTTGCTGGTGGTTTTGTAAACTGATAGTCCAGCCAGCTAGGCGATGCTCCAGCAATCCTCAGACTAACAGATTATTCAGTTTGTGTTTTGTTGTTAGTAGGCGAATGTCGTGCCCCGTGGGGAGTTTATCGGAAGGTCTTACTTCCAAGGCTTTGTGTTCGTTTTTCGGATGTAAAACTCCAAGTAAAAAGTTCACGAGTTACAAAGGGACAAATTAAATTCGAATAATCAATCCGTGACAAAGTTGAGTAAAAAGTTTACTAGGGACAAATTAAATTTGAATGACCAATACATGACAAATGACAGTTTAGTGAGAAAATTTATCCATTTTATTTTTCTAACAAAAGTAATTTGAAATTCACCTATTTTATTAAGAAACCAATACCAGTTACAAGCATAGTAACATGATTCATGTTTTAATGCATGACCAATGACAGTTTAGTGAGAAAATTTATCCATTTTATTTTTCTAACAAAAGTAATTTGAAATTCACCTATTTTATTAAGAAACCAAAATAGTTTTAAGATATTAAATTGTTGAAACCAATACCAGTTACAAGCATAGTAACATGATTCATATTTTATTTGCGAATAAAACGTTTTTTAGACATTATCGAATCGAGCAGCGAATGAATAAAACGTTTTTTAGACATTACTGAATCGAGCAGCGAATAAAACGGTTGACCGAACTTTAATCAATTTATTAGTGAAAAAATGCAAATAAAACGTTTTTTTACAAATTATTTGCGTTTTATTCAATAATTCGTTGCTATGTAATCCGTGCTTTTGAGGCTGAGGCTTAGGCACCACGTGGGTCTGAGGCAAAATTTTTTAAATTTGAAAGGTACGTGGACCCACCATGGCAACTGGCAACCACTTTAAACCAATTTGTTTATTCATATAGAGGATATCGGTATAAGTACCTACTTTTGATTTTATGTGCCAACCACTTTAAATCATGTGTATTTCTCAAACTTTTGTTTTGCCTTCAAATTTTATTAAAAAAATTGAAAAAAATAAAAATAAAGTAAGTACTTGTAAATTTTTTTGGATTTTTTTTTGCTTCCTTATAAAACCGAATATTTTCCAAATTATACCCGAATCACGAAATTTTTGAACTCGCTGAATTGAACCCGAATTTTTCTTTTGTCATTATGGTTACAAGGATGCAATGAGAGGCGGAGCACATTGATTCAAGGTGAGACGTTGGTTTATTCCTGGGTCCAATTTTTTTTAAAATATACTTCTTTTGTCATTATTTATAAAAAGGGACGTGATATGAGTACCCGCACTCTCATTCCCTCATTATTCTCCCAATTTTATTTGTTCAATCTCATCCATATTTCTCATGATCTATAAGTAATTTTGTGAATCTAAAACCACGAACGTCTTCTACGCAATTTTATCTTTCAAATGAGATCCATGATGACATACTTTCGAGCTTGTCATCACACAAGTATTTATACCTAGTATTTTTCACATATGACACTGCTGACATTTAAAAGTATTAATATCAAGTATTACAAGTATTTATACCTAGTATTTTTCACATATGACACTGCTGACATTTAAAAGTATTTATACCTATGTGGTCAACTATTTTTGTTAGAAAAAGGTTGACGTATGGACGATTAGGGAAATGTGATGCGGAGATACGGGGTCCACGATTAGGGATAAAATACTTACAAGTATAGGTATAAATACTTGCACGATGAGGTATAAATACTTGCACAATGAGGTATAAATACTTGTGTGACGATGAATTCGAAAGTACGTCATTATGGATCTCATTTGAAAGATAATTGCGTAGAATACGTTCATGGTTTTAGATTCGCAAAATTTCTTATAGAACGTGAGAAATGTGGAAGATATTGAAAAAAAAAACCCACCTTTAAAAACGTGTATGATTCTTCTCCCATGTAGTTTAAGTGGTCTTTCTATATAGTTATATCAAGTTAGACATGCAAGTATTAATATCTTAATTTGCAAGTATTAATTTATTGTCCTCCAAGTATTTATACCCATGAATTTAATTAAACTTGGAAGATCACAGTGCTGTGAATAAATTTAATTAAACTAGTTAATTAAGTTAGTTTATTGGAAGTTAAAATCTGTTTAAGAGATGGGGGTACAATGCGGATATTGGAGTGTGGGGATTGAAATAATTATTCTTATAAAAAACCTACAAACATATATCTGTGTATAATACAAAATCACTCTTTTGATTGTCTAGAATCTTCCGAAAATAGTATTTTTGTACTTATCTAAAAATTTGTAAAAATTCTAAATATATATATATATATATATATATATATATATATATATATATAATTTGATCAAGCACATTTTATTATGAAGATCGTGTTGAGCGATTCGAACGACTATTCGGACTATGAAAATAGAGAAAATAATGTAGAACATGATTGGAGCACAAAATCAATAGTGAATTTTAATCTATGTTGCATGGATACGGGTACGGGTATCGTGTCGGATACGACACGGGTACGGCGACACGGCAATTTTAAAAAATCTAGGACACGACACGTTTATTATATATATTATTTTTTATTAATTTATATATATTGTATTTAGATAATTATAACTTAAATTAAATTTGTTTAGAAAATAAAGACTTCATATAAGTATATTAAATATTATACTTGCTAAAACACAATATATATGAATGTTTGGTGTAGTGGATAAAGCTTTTGACTCTCAAATGAGAGATCCAAGGTTCGAATCCCGCCAGCAGGTTAATTTCTTCGGTCCACAGGGTCGGATTGGTGTCCACGATCTCGGTCCACGGGCGCGGGCGCGGCTCACAGTACACAGGCGCGTGTCCAGTCCGTATCAAACGTGTCAGGCCGTATCGGCAGGGGTCAACCAAGTGTCGGAGACCGTATCAGGCAGGTAGGGACACGCCAGCTCACCTGACACGCCATCTGGCGTGTCAGATACGTATCGTACGCGTGTCAGAGGCGTGTCGGTGTCGGATACGTGTCGGACACGGGTACGATGGTTTCCTAGGAGTGTCAGGGTAACATAGATTTTAATCCTACTCTATTTGTAGTTTGTTTCTCTTTATGATACATAATTTATTTTTCATCAATAACTCTTTTAATAGATAATATCTTCACAGCATCAAACAGATGCGTTTCCTTTTTTATATTCATACTTGTGAGTTATAACAAAGAGTTAATAGGAAATATCTTCACAGGTCACAGCATCACATAGATGCATTTCCTTTTTTGGTATTCAATGTTTATGGACGTTTTCACCTTTCTATATTTATATCATTCTCTATTTCTCTTCAACATTCTTTGGTAAGATGAAAAAACAGAAAATATAATCTTGCTTTTCATCTCTCATTACCACCCTATTATTTTACCTCTGTTTAGTACCTTAACCAGGGACGGATTTAGTTGAGATGAACGGTGGTTAATAGACCCCATTTATCACTGTTATCAAAATCAGACCGGACCGGCCGGTTTGACCGGAATAAACCGGATTTAGTTGAGATGAACGGTGGTTAATAGACCCCATTTACGGTTTGGTTTGCTATTTGGACCGGATATACAATAGAACCGGATATATTTAATTAAACTGGTCGGTTTTATATAAAAAACCGGAGTAAAAGTAAAAAAAACCGGAGTAAAAGTAAAAAAAAACAGGTTTTATATTGGTTTTTTTGTCTATTATTGTCATGTGACTATTTTCAATTTTGAATGGAAAGAAACAACTTTTGAGGAGAAAAATGTAACAATTTTTTAGGAGAAAAAGTGGAATCCGATGTGTATTATTCTGTGGCTAACTTTGTGTAGTTATTTATATTTTGTAACATACTTTTGTAAATAATTATGTGTTTAAGAATAATCTAACATTTGTTGCAATTATTTTTTTTATAAACTAAATATTAATTATAATATGGATCATTAGGGGTTCACTTGATCACAAAAACTAAATAATTTTTATGTAGTTATTCAATTTATTTATGAAGTATAAAATATAAAATTTCTTCGATGAAAAAAATATTTCATAATATTTTATTTAATTATTTTACTAATTCTAACAATAAGTTCTACATTTGAGCTACAATAGATATATTATTTTCTAATAAAAATAATTATTTCTAATATATAAATTTACTTTTATAGTACATTGTTAATATGTATATTGGAAATTTTATTACATAAAACATAATTATTTATAATAATAATTATATCTTATAAATAAATATGTAAGTATTTAAAAAATCAGCAGTCAAACCGGTTGAACCATCAGTCTGACCAGTGAACCGTTAAACCAGAGAATTATCGGGTTGACTTCCGGTCCGGTTCTGATAACATTGCCATTTATACTTCAAATAATTGTGTTTTAACATGCTATTTTATAAATTTTTAGAAAAAAATATCATAGTTTCAATCATAGTTGACCCCCATATAATTTACTAATTGTATTCATTGTTTTTATGATTTTCATTGTTATTAATTTATTTGGATTACCTCTTCTATCGGTTATGTTCTTGTAATCGATAGAAAGAGCTATCCTCTTCTATCGGTCAAGTACATAACCGTCAGAAAAGGGTGGTACTCTTATAGTGGTTTGTAACTCTTCTTCTATTGTGTTAATTAATTACTAGCGGTGGACAAACCGTTATTAGATGCTCTTTTTGTTACCGTTAGAAGTCTGCAGTTTTGTAGTAGTGACAGAAAGAATCATATTTCCTTTGATGCCAAGGAAAGCTAAGATGCTTAAAGAGTAAGACAGATTAATATGCTCTTAACATGAAAAAAAATAATATTTGAGAGATCAGAGGAACAGATCAAGAAAAATATAAGATGGAACCAGTATTGTAAACTTTAAAATAATTAACTCATTGCCCCCTCCTCTCCTCCCAATCTCCTCTCTCTATACAAGAGTATACCAACCGAGTTCTCTCAAAAGAATAACCCTAATACCTTAAATTTAAGAAAAAAGTTATAATGATACTATACATGCATCTCTAGTCATCAAGTATAAAGATCAATTTATACAAAAAAAAATATCAACCTTGAGGCAAGCACTCATGTGGATTGGAATAGAAAAAATCTTCTTCCTTCGGCCTATCGGGAATCACAGTTCTCACTGTTGGTGTTCCTATTCGATTTCTGTGGGCTGCCTTAATTTCACTGGCAAACTCATCCCAGTACAAGGTGCCATTATTGTACTGATCTACTAATGAGACTATATTCTTTCGGTCTGGTATGATTGTTCTCTTGAAACCCAAATATCTGTATAAGGATAATAGTTTAGAAAAAGTGTATAGATAACTTATTTCTTGAGATTGGAGTATATGATTGCTACCTTCGATGGCCTTCAACAACTCTGGCCATGTTGCCATCATAGGTCGGGACAAAGATATCGCTCTTTAATGACACAAAATAATCCAAAGCTGCCATTTGTGAGGAGTGGTTTTGGAAATACCTCAGCTCATCAGGTCTCAACAGAGTCTTCTTGTTAACCTGTTCATAAATCTAAATTCTGTCAGGGAAATCCAAAGGCACATTTAACTGAGACAACCAATATCCAACAAATTACGAACCATGTTGGGAAAAAATGACATAAGAGAAGACAATCTCCTAGAGCCACCAAATATATCTCCAGCTGCTATGTATATTTGCATGTTTCTATCAATTTCTAGTGCTCTTAAGACAAGTGTTGTTTCTTCTGGCGTCAAAGGACAAAGCCCATTTTGTCTTTTCTTATCCGAATCAATCTCCTTCTCTTTCCACCATGGATAGGCATATCTGAAATTAAAATTTTAAAACAACAAATTTATCATCTTTAGGCTGGAGCATTCAGTAATTCCATCTAAAGTTAAATGCTTCTGTTTAGCATTTACCTCATTTTTGTGAGCTCATCAGCTTCTTTCTGGGTACAACCCTGGGTGCAACCAGAAAATGCAAGCATGTCCATCTCATATCTCAAGTGAAGAACTAAATAAGGGCCCTTTTCATGAAGAAATTTAATCACCCGTTTCCCTAACTCTTCAATTTGAGGGGTAAATTTTAGACAGCCATAGTTTACTTTGCATCTTAGGTTTTGTATTTCAGGAGGAAGTCCATTGTTTGCCAACCTGTAATTAGTTCTATTAAAATGTACAACCCCATTCTCCTTGATCAATGGAAGTATCTGTTTTATGCAATACAAAAATAACAGAATATAAACATTAGCCATCACATTCACATACAACAACCACCAAACCTTTAGTCCTAAACGAGTTGGAGTAGGTTACAAATGAAATCCAACCGGAGTGACAAAGTCAAGATAGATAGTAATAAAATAATAATATTAATAGTAATAGTGGTTAGACATACTAATAATAATACTAATAGTAGGTTAGAAATGAACTCCGCCTGTGTAGTTTCTGCACAGTCTATCCCAAACCAGGATAAAGGAAGAGGGTTCGTGATAGGCTTGGCGAGCTAGCAGTAAAAAACCAACCATTCTCTTATAAAATAACGAAACAAGAATGGGGTGGGCATCTTAGTTGATAAGAGCATCAAGAACGGAGTTGTCGACGTTAGGAGACAAGGGGATATGATCATTCTAGTTAAGTTGGTAGTTGGGGATAAGGTTTTGAACGTCATTAGTGCATATGCCCCACAAGTAGGTTTAAGTGAGGCTGCCAAGAGGGAATTTTGGGAAGATCTTGATGGCATGGTTAGAGGGGTGCCTAGTAGTGAGAAACTTTTCATAGGAGGAGATTTTAACGGCCATGTTGGTCAACTAGTGGGGGATTTGAGAGGGTGCATGGAGGTTTTGGATATGGCGATAGGAACCAAGAAGGAGAAGAGATCTTGAATTTCGCTGTAGCTTATGACCTCATGTTAGCTAACACCTTCTTTAGAAAGAGACAATCCCATATAGTTACCTTCAGTAGTGGCCAACACTCTAATCAGATTGATTTTGTCCTTACTATGAGAGAGGACAAACGAGCTTACGTAGATTATAAGGTGATACCTGGAGAATGTGTTGTTTCACAACACCAGCTTCTGGTATCCGATTTTCGTCTTCGGCAGGACAAAGGCGCCAGAATCACAAGGACGAAATGGTGGAAGCTCAACGGGGACGCCTCACGGGTGTTTAAGGATAGGGTGATTGAAGAAGGGGCATGGAACATAGAAGGAGAAGCAAATCGCATGTGGGAGGAGATGACAACTTGCGTTCGAAAGGTGGCTATGGAGGTGTTTGGAGTGACAATAGGAAATAAGCGAGAACCTAAAGATACTTGGTGGTGGAACGAGAACGTGCAAAATGCTATCAAAGAGAAAAAGGAATGCTACAAATGCTTGCATCATCATAGGAGTGAGGACAACATTCAAAAGTACAAAGCGGCAAAAAAGAACGCAAAGAAGGCAGTGAGTGAAACAAGGGGTCATGCGTATGAAGATCTATATCAGAAGCTAAGTACGAAGGAGGGCGAAAAGGACGTCTATAGGATATCTAAACTCCGCGAGAGGAAGACGAGAGACTTTAATCAAGTTAAATGCATTAAGGACGAGAATGGTGGACTTCTGGTGAAGGATGACGAGATAAAGAATAGATGGAGAGCATACTTCGACAAGATATTCAATGGAGAGGATGATAGCACCACGATTGAGTTGGATGACACTTTTGATGACACCAACAGAAGATTTGTTCGGAGAATTCAAGAGTCTGAGGTGAAGGAGGTGTTAAAAAGGACGAAAGTATGCAAGGCGTTGGGACCTGATAACATCCCTATCGAGGCGTGGAGGTGCCTTGGAGACGTAGGAGTAGCTTGGCTAACTAAGTTTTTCAATAGCATTTTCAGATTAAACAAGATGTCTGACGAGTGAAGGAGAAGCATATTAGTACCAATCTTCAAGAATAAGGGAGATATTCAAAGTTGTACAAATTACAGAGGAATTAAGCTTATGAGTAATACAATGAAGCTTTGGGAGAGAGTCATCGAGCATCACTTAAGAAAAGTTATAAGCGTTACGAAGAACCAATTTGGTTTCATGCCTGGGAGGTCGACCATGGAGGCGATTTTCTTGACGAGATAACTTATGGAGAGATATAGGGAGCAGAAGAAGGATCTACACATGGTATTTATCGACTTGGAGAAAGTGTACGACAAAGTACCGATGAATGTTATGTGGTGGGCTCTTGAAAAGAAGAAAGTTCCAACAAAGTACGTTACCCTCATCAAGGATATGTACGATGACGTTGTGACTAGTGTCAGAGCATGCAATAGCGAAACCAATGACTTTCCTCTTAAGATCGGACTACATCAAGGGTCAGCTTTGAGCCCCTACATTTTTGCCCTGGTGATGGACGAAGTTACAAGGGACATACAAGTGGAGATCCCTTGGTGTATGCTCTTTGTTGATGATGTGGTGCTAATCGACGAGAGTAGGATAAGAGTTGATATGCAACTAGAGTTGTGGAGACAAACTCTAAAATCGAAGGGTTTTAGACTTAGTAGGACTAAAACCGAGTATATGAGGTGCGAGTTCACCAGTGTCCGGTTAGATGATGAAGATGTCACTTTGGCTGGACAAGTAGTGAGGAAGGACACCTTTCAATATTTAGGGTCGATGTTGCAGAGTGATGGTGAGATTGATGAAGATGTTAGTCATAGGATTCGAGCGGGGTGGGTCAAATGGCGACAGGTATCTGGCATTCTATGTGACAGAAAAGTCCCCCAAAAACTCAAAGGCAAGTTCTACAGGACGGCTATTAGACCTGCGATATTATATGGTGCAGAATGTTGGGCTATTAAAAGGCAACATGTTCAGAAGATAAATGTAGCAGAGATGGGTATGTTGCGTTGGAGTTGTGGGCATACAAGACGGGACCGCATCAGAAATGATGATATACGTGACAGACTTGGGGTAGCACCGATTGATGAGAAGATCATCCAAAATTGTTTGAGATGGTTTGGACATCTCCAAAGGAGGCCTCCCGAAGCACCGGTGCGTACTGGAATTATAAGGCGTATCGAAAACACAAAGGAGAGGCAGAGGTCGGCCACGATTGACATGGGACGAAGCAGTAAAAAGAGACTTGAAGGAGTGGAATATAGCTAAGGAGTCAGCTTCGGACAGGAGTAGGAAGTTAGCGATCCACGTACCAGAACTATGACCTAGTTCTGGTTAGGGATTATTTAGATATAGTATTATAGGTCTTAGGTCATAGGAGTAGGAAGTTGGAGTCTAGGATGTAAGCTTAGGACTTTGACGTCTATGATTAGGTAGAATATAGTTAATATTAGTATTAGTATTATTACTATCACTTTCACTTTCACTTTTATTTTTATTACTTTTATTTTATGACTACTTCATTATTACTTATCTTTATTGTTTGATTGTGATTGGATTTTATTTCTAGCCTACTCTAACTCGTTTGGGACTAAAGGCTTGGTTGTTGTTGTAGTAGTAATAGTAATAGTGGTACTCTCTAGTAGAATAATGCTAATACTAACTATATTATTCCTAACTATAGATCGTAGGGGGTGAAGTCCTAACCCAACGTCCTTGATCCCGAATCACCAGTCCTATATACTTTCTAGGTCATTGCCATAATTCATATAGTGAATGTAAAATACAAAAAGTTATTTGTTGCACCATTGGTTAACCAAGAGTTGGAGAAACTCAAAGAGCTAATTTTTTTTTTTTTTTAAAAAAAACTTTTTAGGACAACCACTTCCCACAACTTAGTAATTATTACCTAAAGCAAGCACGTAGATCTAAATGTATTGAAATGCGAGAATTAGACTTTGGGTAATGTTTTCTGTGTGAGAGGTTACAGGTTTGAAATCCAGAAAAGGCAATTCTTTGTGGATATTAAATAATTTGGTGACTTACCTCCGACCTTTACTAAGAAAAAAAAAATGTATCGACTACGGGGACCAATAGCTGACAAGATTGGTACATACAATCCAGAAGAATAATTAATGTAAAAGGCTTCTACATTTAATAAGACATGATTAAAGGAAAAATATTTCTATGGGAGTATATCAAATACAATCCAACTTTCTAATAGCCAAGAAGTTTCAACAAACCTTATCATGGTAATAAGAGATGTTAGACCAACTAATAGGGCTCATCGAGGGCACCAATCCAAGCTCTAACAGCTTTTTCAACCTTGATGGTAGTTTCTTTACTATTATGACCTCGTCTCTCAGTGAATTTATGAAATGGTCCACATCGAAAATGTCTTGGAAATCACTACAGTTTTAAATATTTGCATATGTGAAGTGTCCTTAATTACAACTTCAGTGGCCAAAAAATCATATATAAAATATAAAGCTCACCTGGAATCCTGCCAAAAAGATGTCTTGTCTAACTCCGGTACAACCAGAGTAACATTTAAACTTCTTGCTATAGCAACCATATCACATATCTAAGCAAAACAGAGGATGTTTGAATTATGTAACAGATCAGAAATTATAATTTAAGGAGATTGTTATTGAAATAAACAAGTCAATTAGGAGGCATTAAATACTTGACTTACAGCTGATCTCATCTGATTAAGTCCACCATTGCATGAAACCATGAGGTAACCATTGCTATTGTATGTTTCTAAATAATTCGGGGGAAAAGACAACATCAAATCAGCAATAAAAATTTAAATTAAGGGCACCTTATAGTGTGTTCTATATGGTTTAGTCAACAAAATATCCCAAAATTAAAGAATGTTCAGAATGGAAAATTCATCAATAAGGCACATATAATATGTTTAGGAGCATAAGCATATCAAATATAAAATAAGTAAATAATGATAAAAAAAACAATAATTAAAATAAATAACAACTTCCTCATAGTTTTCAAGCACAACAATACCAACTTCAAAGAATACAAAACATAAAAATATACTAAAAAAAAATAATTCATCTAAAGAAGCTCACTTTTAGGTGGAAAACTCCTTTCTTCAACCTGAGCCGACAGCCCAATCGCCGAAAAGGAGGAGTGAGGAGAGGCAATTATCCAAGAAGGCCATCCCTTGAACAAGCGTGGGCCCCAAAAGTCAGCCATGGCAGAAAGCTGCACGGCACACAACCACAGGATGAGCACTGTGGCCACTCGCGACATCCACAGTTTGACACGTGGCCTTGACAAACGAGAAGCCTTTAGCTTATCATACCCGGATTTCAGACCCATATTCCTCTCTCTGTACTCTGACCTGATTACCTTCTGGGATCGGTACATTAGTGGAGATGGAAGAGCTGCTCCATGCCAGATTACAAGGAAAATTAAAAAATAGAAGCGCGAACTGTAAATCCCTTCCTCTTTGACAAAACTGGGATCTTGCATGCTATTTTTGGTGTTAGGCTCAAAGATACCCAATTTTATTTAATATCCTTAATCAATTAAAAAATTCCAATATGCTCTTGATTTTTTTTTTTTTTTTAAAATATCCTAACCTCCAGGATTCCTGACTATCCTTATGGGGAATGCTATTTTCAGGTCAGTAATTACAACTCTCTCTCTGTCTTACATCTGTCTAATGAATTAATTAATAAAGTTAATAAAGAAAAAGTTAACAAAGGAAGGTTTTACCTCCTGAGAGAAAACAAATTTCATCCAAATTAATCCTTTCTCCTTCCTGTATCTTCTTTCTCTTTAGTCGAATTACATATCACATCTTCTCCATGATCATTCTTCAAGCTTTACACATAACAAAAATGAAAGTTAATCAAATCGCATCATTAACCAGAGAGAAACTCAGTATGAAATTAAATTGTATGATTTTCATCTACGTTGAAATTTTTGACACAAAGAAGTTTAAAAAGTCAAATTTCAAGCGAGAGAACAAAATAAGGAGACCGGTTAAAGGCGAGCTTTGTTACTACCTACAAATTCTCGACTAAAAACTCAGAATGTAAGTTATTCGTCTTATTGTTGAATTCAACACATAATTAAGTAATTCCTTTATATTCTAAAATTCATAAATTATAATTATTGGATTGTATATTGTTTCCTAGCATTTGAATTGGTTAGATTAAAGTTATCCACGTACTGGTCAGGAATTGAATTGGTTAAATTAAGAAGCCTTTTGATATATGGACATACGGTGTGAATAAAATAAAAAGTGAAGTGCGGGTATGAATGTGGTACAAAGTTATTTCTACATTTTTGTGTAGAAAGGATTCAAGGATCTTGTCCAGAGTATTGAATTGACACAAAAAAAATATTATATTTTAGATTAGAGTGTGAATTTGAGGTGAATTAGACTTGGTCTGATCGGGTCAGATCTTCATTTGATCAAACTCAAGATATTTGAATAGTTTAAACTCAAAATTTAGTCTACATTTTGGTCCTTTTATTTTAACCACAAAGATTCAATAGAGATTCACATAGTTTAAATAATTGCAGATTTGAAAAAAATGATTGGGGGACCTTTTGCAGTTGCTCAACAAAATTATAACGGTGCCAACATGTTCATTGATGAACCAAATCGGCTTTCACATGCTCGTCGGGCTAAAGTAGGAGAAGATGAAGAAATTGGTACTCTCTCTCTCTTATTATATACACTTAGAGTTTTTTAATCTATCGCATGCAACTTTTTTCTGTCTTATTTGCTTGCTATAAGAATTGATTGCATATACACATATCAAGTGAGTAATTGATTAATCTCTTTGTTATTACTATTTTTAAAAGCATAAAAATCCAATTTTCTAAACATTAGCTATATATCATATAAACATTAATTAAGATTTAAAAGTCGTCAGTTCTTTGTTAAATTTCTATATAGCAAATTAAGGGTTACAAGGCAGTAAAAATATGGCTTGCAAATAACCAAAAGAAACTCCCAATTCAGTTTTCAACAACACTTGGTGGCTCAATTGGTGCGAATCGGCGATCTTTTATTGATGAAATTGGAGTACAAATGCGACATAATGCTCCATTTATAGGAGTTGAAACATGGTCTCAAGTACCAAATAATAATAAGGAGATGATCGACAGTACAAAAAAAAGTGCTAGTAAGATATATATATATATATATATATATATATATATGACTTGGCTACGGTGCTATGGGTAGCTAAGAGGCCTCCCGTGCTACGGCTCAATATTCGACTTTTCAAAATTCTAACGGTCGATCCGAATCGTTCATCTTGTTCTCCATATTAATATGTGCTTAGAGACCAAATTTTACATTTTTTGGAAATTGTTTACTATTTTTTTAGATTTATTGAAAATCGCTGTTTTTCAGACAAATCTGGACCATAAAAAACAGCGATATTCAATAAATCTAAAAAAATAGTAAAAAATTTGGTCTCCAAACACATATTAATATGGAGAACAAGATGAACGGTTCGGATCGACCGTTAGGATTTTGAAAAGTGGAATATTGAGCCGTAGCACGGGAGGCCTCTTAGCTACCCATAGCATATTAGCCAAATCCTATATATATATATATATTTTTTTTTTTTCAAATAGACACTTGTACTTGTGATGTGCATACTCTTTGTTGGCCGTGTAGTTGTTTTACCTTGTCCCATACGGCATTGGATGAATTTAGAAGCATGCAAAGGAGTGCAATTTGAGGATCCATGGTGTTTATGAGCATTGACATGACCAAATGGTCTGAGTTTTGCCATTCATCTATTTTTGCTTGTTCTTCATGTGTTGCTTCATTTGGTTTTGCTCAGGGGCGGAACTCAACTTCAACTATAGGGGTGGCTGATCAAAATAAATATCATATTTAAAATACTTCTATATAAACCCAAAATTATATAACACAAGATAGAATTGTTTCTTCACTATTTGCTTTCATTTACCTTACAATAAGAACCTGAGATCTTTCTTTTAAAGATAATTTTATTTGGATTTAAATTAGATACAAAATTTCAATAATTCCATACAGAACATTTTTATCGTAATTTATTTATTTTTACAAAAAAAATAAAAATATAATAGACAATCTTGTATGAAAATAAAATATTAAAATTAGCCTTTATCTAAAAGTTACAATGAACAACAATTTAAAAATTTGTAAATAGTCGATAAATAAGAAACAAACTCTAATATCAAAGAAAAAAGATATTACGTTCTTCACATCAATTTAAATTTCACCTTTATAATTTTGATTTTTTTTTTCTCTTCAGAAAACCTCTTAATCACTTTTTTCTCTCTCCAATAATTTTCTTGTTTTCCGGTACAATCAATAATACCTTCTAAAATAGTTAAGGTGACCTCTCCAAAATGCTTAATGAAGATAATATTGTAATAGGTATGTTTTTTTTTTCCTTTTTTTTAGTTTCTTTTTTCTGTTTTACTATTGGAAAAATTAGCAAATGAAAAAATATATTATCCTATATTCAACCCCTTTGATTATTTTGTATTATTATAGGGGTAGCTAATATATATAAAATAGAAGTTTTTATCAAGTATTATTTTATATACTTGATAAAAAAAAAATGAAAATGTTGGGGGTGGCTTAGCCACCCCTTGATAGGCTTACCTTCCGCCCCTGGTTTTGCTGGTTTTGTTTTTTTTTTAAGGTTCCATTGATGAACCCTAATTTCCCTCTACCACTGAGGCCTATTTCGATTGATCTAGCCCATGGAATATAGTCTTGGTTTCCAGTAAGTGTGATGGTGGTAATTTTAGAGTTGTCAGACATGGTTTTTTGTTGGATTTCAGGTGTTGAAATGGTTATTTGAATCAGGGTTTTTTGGGCTCTGTTGGCTCTTGACCCTCTCAGTTGTTGTGTGATTTACATGATTAAATCCCGCTCTGATACTATAATGAATTTTAGAAGGGAATTGGAGAAATGATGAACTGTATTCTTACTGAAAAGTTCTCATCTATATATAGTCTGTACATGGATATTTATAGCCTAAAATTCCTATGTATTCCAACTAGCCGTTGAGCTCATTCCTATTTTACAATGGCTAGATTAGAGGTGCTATCGGGTCGGGTCGGGTCCGGGTACTATTATATTTGGACCCGGACCCTAAAAGTGTTCGGGTCCAAATTTCAATCCATATACTTATTTGTTTCAAATCGGGTCGGGTCCGGATCCGGATACCTATCTACCCGTAGATATTTCGGGTCCAGTCTTTCGGTTCCGGGTAGATAGATACCCGTAACTTGTTTGTGGATTATCGGGTCCGGTTCGGGTACGGGGCGGTTCCGGATCCAGAGCGGGTATAGATCACAACTCCAAAGTATTCGAGAAATTATTTACATTTAAATATAATTATAATTTCTTAAACATCTCATATAATAAATCATTACAATATAAATTAAAAACTACTGCAAAATAAAAATTATACTATTAATCATGTTTATAAATAATAAAATATATCATGCTACATAGCAAAATAAAAATAATAACTCTAAATTATTAGTTGGTTGTTGGTTGTTGGTTGTTGGTTGTTGGTTGTTTGGAGTACTCATGGTGTAACAAAAAAATATTGAATTCAGTTTTTTGTTAATAGCTTTTGAATTCAGGAGGATGGAGGAGATATAATTTTTAGAAAGTAAAATATTAGAGATGATAATTTCCTTTTCTATAATTCAAAAAAATTTATGAATTGAATGTAATAGAAGAAAAAAGGTATAAAATAAGCTAGTTATATATGGAAGAATAAATTTGACAATCATGTGCCATGTGTCTCATGTGTATAATATAGAACAAAAATTAAAGGGCTAGTTAAGGATGTAATTAAAGGGTAGTTTAAAACAGTAACATAAATTTGGTTAAGTTTTATCAAATTATAGCTCAGCTGAAATATATTATCTAACACAAAAACTTGATGCAGAGTTATTAATATATATTTTATTGGGTATTTATACGGGTATCGGGTCGGGTCCGGTTATGGATCGGATAATTAAATGATACCCATATCCTACCCATTACAGTATCGGTTCCGGTTCGGATCCGGGTCGGATATTAAATTATTAATTTTGTACCCATACCCATAATTTAATCGGTTATATTTTTTAAACCATACCCTATCCAAATTAATCGGATCCGGGTCGGTTCCGGGTCGGATCCAGTTCGGTTCCGGATCGGATCCGGGTAATCGGGTAAAAGTAGCACCTCTAGGCTAGATCTGTTGCCTAATTAATTACACCCTAATCATATCATGATTACAGAAATCAAGCTAGGTACCATATTTGGATGCTAGCTGATTTGTTACCAAACTATGCCTATGATGAATATTCTAAGGCTAAGATTCTAATTTCTCAACAATATGGTTTTGTCAACAAAATATCCAAAAATTAGAGAATGTTCAGAATGGATTGTATATTGTTTCCTAGAATTTGAATTGGTTTGATTAAAGTTCTCCACGTACTGGTCAAGAATTGAATTGGTTAAATTAAGAAGCCTTTTGATATGGACATACGGTGTGAATAAAATAAAAAGGTAAGTGCGGGTATAAAATACAAAGTTATTTCTACATTTTTGTTCTAAGTATTAGTAAAAGAGAAAAGGTAATGTTCCCCGGGCTACAGTCTATCGAAAATCCCCGTGTATAAAAGCCTTTCCTTTTTAGTTTAGTTCTGACGCGCTTTCAACTGCCACAACTGCCATAATTTCAAATATAATATGTATGTTTACAGGATAATATGTGTATGTTTATATGATAATATGTGTATGTTTACAGGATAATATCTGTATGTTCACAGGATACTATGTGTATGTTCACAGAAGGTGGTCCTCAACAGCTGTCATGCGTTTTTAACAGCTGTCGCGCATTTTTAATAGCTTTCATGTGTTTTTATGTTGACAGAATTTGTTGAATTTGTTTACAGGATTTAGTATTGATGTTTACAGGATTTAGTATTGATGTTTACAGAATTAGTTGAAAATATACGGAGATTTTTTAGGGACTGGAGTTGGGGGACTGTTAGCTGCTTCCTTAGTAAAAAGGATCTTGTGAAGAGTATTGAATTGACACAACAAAATATTATATTTTAAATTAGAGTGTGAATTTGAGGTGAATTAGACTTGGTCTGATCAGGTCAGATCTTCATTTGATCAACCTCGAGATATTTGAATAGTTTAAACTCAAAATTTAGTCTGCATTTTGGTCTTTTTATTTTAACCAAAAAGATTCAATAGAGATTCACATAGTTTAAATAATTGCAGATTTGAAAAAATGATTGGGGGACCTTTTGCAGTTGCTCAACAAAATTATAACGGTGCCAACATGTTCATTGATGAACCAAATCAGCCTTCACATGCTCGTCGGGCTAAAGTAGGAGAAGGTGAAGAAATTGGTATTCTCTCTCTTATTATATACATTTAGAGTTTTTAATCTATCGCATGCAACCTTTTTCTGTCTTATTTGCTTGCTATAAAAATTAATAGCATATACAAATATCAAGTGACTAATTGATTATTCTCTTTGTTATTACTATTTTTAAAAGCATAAAAATCCAATTTTCTAAACATTAGCTATATATCATATAAACATTTATTAAGATTTAAAACTAGTCAGTTCTTTGTTAAATTTCTATATAGCAAATTAAACTCTATATTGGTGTTTAGTATTTGTATATTGATTAATTTATAACGACATGAGATTCAATGCAGTTTTTTTTTAGCAGTAAGAAAAGGACGAGGAACACTTAAGGGTTACAAGGCAGTAAAAATATGGCATGCAAATAACCAAAAGAAACTCCCAATTCAGTTCTCAACAACATAGTGACATGATACGCGAATAATTCGCGTATAATTCGCGTATAAAACGTTTTTTTGATGTTCCCGAACCGAACTCCGTTCAAAACGGGGAAAAACGTATAATACGTTTTATTCGCGAATAAAACGCGTATAAAACGCGAATCACGTTTTATTCGCGATAAAAACGCGAAAAAAACGGGAAAATTTTTTTTTTTGGAATTTTTTTTTTTTTTTTGGAATTTTTTTGTGTTTTCTGTTGAAATTTTTTTTTTTTTTGCTTCCGTAGTGTACCGAATCATTCCCGAATTATACCCGAATTATACCCGAATCACGAATTTTTGAACTCGCCGAACCGAACCCGAACTTTTGATTTGTCACTATGCTCAACAACACTCGGTGGTGCAATTGGTGCGAATCGGCGATCTTTCATTGATGACATTGTAGTACAAATGCGACATAATGCTCCACTTATAGGAGTTGAAACATGGTCTCAAGTACCAAAGAATAATAAGGAGATGATCGATAGTACAAAAAAAAGTGCTAGTAAGATATATACATATATTTTTTTTCAAATAGACATTTGTACTTGTGATGTGCATACTCTTTACTAGTAAAAAGGGAGGTGGGACTTGAAAGACGTTTTACAGGATCTTTGGGACTAATTTTATTTAGTAAAATGAAAGTTTGTGCAAGCTTTTTGTACAATATATCGTTTTACAGGATCTTTGGGACTTGAAAGACGATGAAAGTACCAAAGAGAAAATTTGACGCTCCAACTCAGCAGCTACATACCAAGCATATGCAACTGATGAGGAGAGTCTTAAAAACAAGCCTGAAGAAATCAATATGGACGTTTGGAAATTAACACCTAATTTACTTTTTTTGGTACAGATAAATTTAAGGTACGATTGATAATTGTAAATCACTAATGTAGTAGTAATTAAATGCATGAAGTTCTTTTAAACAAATATTGTTTTAGAATAATCAGAAAAGCACATCATTGATAATATTAACGGTTTAACTTTATTCATTATAGAAGAAGAGTGAAACAAATTCAGCAAATCGAGAGAAAAGGAAGTTCAATCACAGTTGTGAGAGCAAGTCCTTTTCACAAATAAGTTATGAAAATGTATGTTCAATTTTTATTCTTCTTTTTATTTATAGCCATTAATTGTGTTTGAACTTAAAAAACCTTTTAATAACATCGTGACAAGGAAACAAATGAGGAGCCCAATGACATAATTTATGGTTACTGACCCATAACTGGAATGGAATAGAAAAAAAAGATATCAAACATGAGGCAAGCACTCATGTGGATTGGAATAGAAAAAGTCTTCTTCCTTCGGTCTATGGGGAATCACAGTTCTCACTGCTGGCATTCCTATTCGATTTCTGTGGGCTGCCCTAATTTCACTGGCAAACTCATCCCAGTACAAGGTGCCATTGTTGTACTGATCTACTAATGAGACTATATTCTTTCGGTCTGGTATGATTGTTCTCTTGAAACCCAAATATCTGTATAAGGATAATAGTTTAGAAGAAGTGTATAGATAACTTATTTCTTGAGATTGCAGTATATCATTACTACCTTCGATGGCCTTCAACAAATCTGGCCATGTTGCCATCATAGGTCGGGACAAAGATATCGCTCTTTAATGACACAAAATAATCCAAAGCTGCCATTTGTGAGGAGTGGTTTTGGAAATACCTCAGCTCATCAGGTCTCAACAGAGTCTTCTTGTTAACCTGTTCATAAATCTAGATTCTGTCAGGGAAATCCAAAAGAACATTTAACTGAGACAACCAATATCCAACAAATTACGAACCATGTTGGGAAAAAATGACATAAGAGAAGACAATCTCCTAGAGCCACCAAATATATCTCCAGCTGCTATGTATATTTGCATGTTTCTATCAATTTCTAGTGCTCTTAAGACAAGTGTTGTTTCTTCTGGCGTCAAAGGACAAAGCCCATTTTGTCTTTTCTTATCCGAATCAATCTCCTTCTCTTTCCACCATGGATAGGCATATCTGAAATTAAAATTTTAAAACAACAAATTTATCATCTTTAGGCTGGAGCATTCAGTAATTCCATCTAAAGTTAAATGCTTCTGTTTAGCATTTACCTCATTTTTGTGAGCTCATCAGCTTCTTTCTGGGTACAACCCTGGGTGCAACCAGAAAATGCAAGCATGTCCATCTCATATCTCAAGTGAAGAACTAAATAAGGGCCCTTTTCATGAAGAAATTTAATCACCCGTTTCCCTAACTCTTCAATTTGAGGGGTAAATTTTAGACAGCCATAGTTTACTTTGCATCTTAGGTTTTGTATTTCAGGAGGAAGTCCATTGTTTGCCAACCTGTAATTAGTTCTTTTAAAATGTACAACCCCATTCTCCTTGATCAATGGAAGTATCTGTTTTATGCAATACAAAAATAACAGAATATAAACATTAGCCATCACATTCACATACAACAACCACCAAACCTTTAATTAGTCCTAAACGAGTTGGAATAGGCTAGAAATGAAGTCCAACCGGAGTCACAAAGTCTAGATAGATAGTAATAAAATAATAATACTAATAGTAATAGGGGTACTCTCTAGTAGAATAATGCTAATACTAACTATATTATTCCTAACTATAGATCGTAGGGGCTGAAGTCCTAACTAGGGCTGCTAATGATTAAGGTTCGGTTCAAACTTGGCTCGGCTCAATGAGAGAAGGAAAATGATTCGGCTCTAACTCAGCTCACTTTTAATAGAAAAAAACTCAGCTCAGCTCGGCTCATGTAAGTACTTGGCTCGACTCGACTCGGCTCATGTAAGCACTTGGCTCGACTCGGCTCATGAGCTCGCGAGCCGGCTCATATTACATGTTGAAAAAAATGATCATTTAACTATTTTAAAGAAATGATCAAAGTAGAATGGAGATATTCTTGTGACTTTAAATTACTTGTTGGAAAACTTTGACTATTTTTTAAAGAAATGATTTACAGAAATTTGAAAAAACAATCATTTCTTTAAAATAATTTCAAAATGTCAGCTCATATTACATGTTGAAAAACATTGAAATTTGAAAAAGGAAAAATTTAAAATTTAAAATCTGAGAAAATTTGAAATCTAAAAAAATTACAAATCTGAAAAAATTTGAAATTTCAAAACAAATTGAAATTTGAAAAAAGTTGAAATTTGAAAAATTTCAAATTTCAAATTTGTTCAGATTTCAAATTTTTCAGATTTCAAATTTCAGATTTCAAATTTTTCAGATTTCAAATTTCAGATTTCAAATTTTTCAGATTTCAAAATATTTCGGATTTCAAATTTTTCAGATTTCAAAATATTTCGGATTTCAAATTTTTAAGATTTCAATTTTTTTTTGAGATTTCAAATTTTTCATATTTCAAAATTTTTCAGATTTCAAATTTTTTTCAGATTTAAAAATTTTTCAGATTTCAAATTTTTCAGATTTCAAAATTTTTCACATTTCAAATTTTTCACATTTCAAATTTTTTTCAGATTTCAAATTTCAAATTTTTTCAGATTTCAAATTTTTCGCATTTCAAAAAATTTTTCAGATTTAAAATTTTTCACATTTCAAATTTTTTCAGATTTCAATTTTTTTTCAAATTTCAAATTTTTTCATATTTCAAAATTTTCAGATTTCAAAATTTTACAGAGTTCAATTTTTTTCTTTTTCAAATTTCAAAGTTTTCAACATGTAATATCAGCCGGAATTTTGAATTATTTTAAAAAAATCATTTTTTTTCAAGTTTCTTTCGATCATTTCTTTAAAAAATAGTCAAAATTTTTCAACATGTAATTTAAAGTCACAAGAATATTTCTATCTCACTTCAATCATTTATTTAAAATAATTAAATAATTATTGTTTTAAAATAATTAAATAATCATTTTTTTTGAAATAATTAAATAATCATTTTTTTAATATGTAATATGAGCCGGCTCACGAGCCGACTCGCGAGCTCGCGAGTCGAGCTGAGTCGAGCCAAGTGTTTACATGAGTCGAGTCGAGCCGAGCCGAGCTTTTTTCTTTCAAAAGTGAGCCAAGTCGAGTTAGGACATTTTTTAGTTTCGAGTTCGATTCATTATGAAATATTGAGCTGCTCAACTCATTGATTCGCGAACCGGCTCGACTCATTAGCAGCCCTAGTCCTAACCCTACATCCTTGATCCCGAATCACCAGTCCTATATACTTTCTAGGTCATTGCCATAATTCATTGTGTATGTAAAATACAAAAAGTTATTTGTTACACCATTGGTTAACCAAGAGTTGCAGAAACTCAAAGAGCTCGATTTTTTTTTTTTTAAACTTTTTAGGACAACCACTTGCCACAACTTGTAATTATTGCCTAAAGCAAGAACGTAGATCTAAATGTATTGAAATGCGAGAATCAGTCTTTGGTAGTAATGTTTTCTGTGTGAGAAGTTGCAGGTTCGAAATTCAGAAGAGACAATTCTTTGTGGATATTAAATAATTGGATGGTTTGACTTCCAACCTTTACTAACAAAAAAAAAAGAATGTATCGACTACTGGGACCAATAGCCAACAAGATTGGTACATACAATCCAGAAGAATAATTAATGTAAAAGGCTTCTACATTTAATAAGACATGATTAAAGAAAAAATATTTCTATGGGAGTATATCAAATACAATCCAACTTTCTAATAGCCAAGAAGTTTCAACAAACCTTATCATGGTAATAAGAGATGTTAGACCAACTAATAGGGTTCATTGAGGGCACCAATCCAAGCTCGAACCGCTTTTTCAACCTTGATGGTAGTTTCTTTACTATTATGACCTCGTCTCTCAGTGAATTTATGAAATGGTCCACATCGAAAATGTCTTGGAAATCACTACAGTTTTAAATATTTGCATATGTGAAGTGTGTCCTTACAACTTCAGTGGCCAAAAAATCATATATAAAATGTAAAGCTCACCTGGAATCCTGCCAAAAAGATGTCTTGTCTAACTCCGGTACAACCAGAGTAACATTTAAACTTCTTGCTATAGCAACCATATCACATATCTAAGCAAAATAGAGGTTGTTTGAATTATGTAACAGATCAGAAATTATAATTTAAGGAGATTGTTATTCAAATAAACAAGTCAATTAGGGGGCATTAAATACTAGACTTACAGCTGATCTCATCTGATTAAGTCCACCATTGCATGAAACCATGAGGTAACCATTGCTATTGTATGTTTCTAAATAATTCGGGGGAAAAGACAACATCAAATCAGCAATAAAAATTTAAATTAAGGGCACCTTATAGTGCGTTCTATATGGTTTTGTCAACAAAATATCCAAAAATTAAAGAATGTTCAGAATGGAAAATTCATCAATAAGGCACATATAATATGTTTAGGAGCATAAGCATATCAAATATAAAATAAGTAAATAATGATAAAAAAAAAACAATGATTAAAATAAAGAATAACTTCCTCATAGTTTTCAAGCACAACAATACCAACTTCAAAGCATACAAAACATAAAAATATACTAAAGAATAATAATTCATCTAAAGAAGCTCACTTTTAGGTGGAAAACTCCTTTCTTCAACGTGAGCCAACAGCCGAATCGCCGAAAAGGAGGAGTGAGGAGAGGCAATTATCAAAGAAGGCCATCCCTTGAACAAGCATGGGCCCCAAAAGTCAGCCATGGCAGAAAGCTGCACGGCACACAACCACAGGATGAGCACTGTGGCCACTCGCGACATCCACAGTTTGACACGTGGCCTTGACAAACGAGAAGCCTTAATTAGCTTATCATACCCGGATTTCAGACCCATATTCTTCTCTCTGTACTCCGACCTGATTACCTTCTGGGATCGGTACATTAGCGGAGATGGAAGAGCTGCTCAATGCCAGATTACAAGGAAAAATAAAAAATAGAAGCGGGAACTATAAATCCCTTCCTCTTTGACAAAACTGGGATCATGCATGCTATTTTTGGTGTTAGGCTCAAAGATACCCAATTTTATTTAATATCCTTAATCAATTAAAAAATTCCAATATGCTCTTGATTTTTTATTTTTTTTAAATATCCTAACCTCCAGGATTCCTGACTATCCTTATGGGGAATGCTATTTTCAGGTCAGTAATTACAATTTTGATTGCTAAGATTTTTTTTGTCTCAAAATACTTGTTTTACCCTTCAACTCTCTCTCTGTCTCTTACATCTGTCTAATGAATTAATTAATAAAGTTAATAAAGAAAAAGTTAACAAAGGAAGGCTTTACCTCCTGAAAGAAAACAAATTTCATCCAAATTAATCCTTTCTCCTTCCTGTATCTTCTTTCTCTTTAGTCGAATTACATATCACATCTTCTCCATGATCATTCTTCAAGCTCTACACAACAAAAATGAAAGTTAATCAAATCGCATCATTAACCAGAGAGAAACTCAGTACGAAATTAAATTGTATGATTTTCATCTACGTTGAAATTTTTGACACAAAGAAGTTTAAAAAGTCAAATTTCAAGCGAGAGAACAAAATAAGGAGACCGGTTAAAGGCGAGGTTTGTTGCTACCTACAAATTCTCGACTAAAAACTCAGAATGTAAGTTATTTATCTTATTGTTGTATTCAACACATAGGTAGTTCTTTTATATTCTAAAATTCTAAAATTATAATTATTGGATTGTATATTGTTTCCTAGCATTTGAATTGGTTATTAGATTAAAGTTATCCACGTACTGGTCAGGAATTGAATTGGTTAAATTAAGAAGCCTTTTGATATGGACATACGGTACGTGTGAATAAAATAAAAAGTGAAGTGCGGGTGTGAATATCCTACAAAGTTATTTCTACATTTTTGAATTATAATTATTGGATTGTATATTGTTTCCTAGTATTTGAATTGGTAATTAGATTAAAGTTATCCACGTACTGGTCAGGAATTGAATTGGTTAAATTAAGAAGCCTTTTGATATGGACATACGGTACGTGTGAATAAAATAAAAAGTGAAGTGCGGGTGTGAATATCCTACAAAGTTATTTCTACATTTTTAAATGAGTGAGTCTATGGTACTATGCATATCACGGGTTGTTATCGTGCTACGGCTCTATATTCGAGTTTTCAAATCCTAACGGTTGATTCGAACCGTTCATCTTGTTCTCCATATTAATATGTGTTTGGAGACCAAATTTTACATTTTTTGAAAAAATTTTACTATTTTTTTAGATATTTAGAAAATCACTTGATCTGAAAATTCTGGACCATCCAAAAACAGTGATTTTCAATAAATCTAAAAAAATAGTAAAAAAATTTCAAAAAATGTAAAATTTGGTCTCCAAACACATATATATTAATATGGAGAACAAGATGAACGGTTCGGATCGACCGTTAGGATTTAAAAACTCGAACATAGAGCCGTAACACAGTAACAAATCGTAATATATATGCATAGTACCATAGACTCACTCTTTTTTAAATTATAATTATTGGATTGTATATTGTTTCCTAGTATTTGAATTGGTAACTAGATTAAAGTTATCCACGTACTGGTCAGGAATTGAATTGGTTAAATTAAGAAGCCTTTTGATATGGACATACGGTGTGAATAAAATAAAAAGTGAAGTGCGGGTATGAATGTGGTACAAAGTTATTTCTATATTTTTGTGTTAAGTATTAGTAGAAAGGATTCAAGGATCTTGTCAAGAGTATTGAATTGACACAAAAAATATTATATTTTAGATTAGAGTGTGAATTTGAGGTGAATTGGACTTGGTCTGATCGGGTCAGATCTTCATTTGATCAAACTCAAAATATTTGAATAGTTTAAACTCAAAATTTAGTCTGCATTTTGGTCCTTTTATTTTAACCACAAAGATTCAATAGAGATTCACATAGTTTAAATAATTGCAGATTTAAAAAAAATGATTGAGGAACCTTTTGCAGTTGCTCAACAAAATTATAACGGTGCCAACATGTTCATTGATGAACCAAATCGGCGTTCACATGCTCATCGGGCTAAAGTAGGAGAAGATGAAGAAATTGGTACTCTCTCTCTCTTATTATATACATTTAGAGTTTTTAATGTATCGCATGCAACTTTTTTCTGTCTTATTTGCTTGCTATAAATTGATTGCATATACACATATCAAATGACTAATTGATTAATCTCTTTGTTATTACTATTTTTAAATGCATAAAAATCCAATTTTCTAAACATTAGCTATATATCATATAAACATTAATTAAGATTTAAAAATCGTCAGTTCTTTGTTAAATTTCTATATAGCAAATTAAACTCTATATTAGTGTTTAGTATTTGTATATTGATTAATTTATAACGACATGAGATCCAATGAAGTGTTTTTTTAGCAGTAAGAAAAGGAGAAGGAACACTTAAGGGTTACAAGGCAGTAAAAATATGGCATGCAAATAACCAAAAAAAAAACTCCCAATTCAGTTCTCAAGAACACTTGGTGGTGCAATAGGGGCGAATCGGCGATCTTTCATTGATGACATTGTAGTACAAATGCAACATAATGCTCCACTTATAGGAGTTGAAACATGATCTAAAGTACCAAAATAATAACAAGGAGATGATCGATAGTACAAAAAAAGTGGTAGTAAGATATATATATATATATACATATATATATATAGAGAGAGAGAGAGATGGGCTATGGTGCATTGCAATGCATGGAGGGGTTTGTGCATTGGACCATATATCTAAAATTCAAAATCCAAATGGCCAATCCAAATCGTTCATCTTGTTCTCCATATTAATATGTGCTTGGAGACCAAATTTTACATTTTTCTGAATTTTTTTACTATTTATTAAGTATTTTACAAAATTGTTGATCCAACGGTGGCTTCACAAAACAGTAAAATCAGCAGCCACCGTTGGATCAACAATTTTGTAAAATACTTAATAAATAGTAAAAAAATTCAGAAAAATATAAAATTTGGTCTCCAAGCACATATTAATATGGAGAACAAGATTAACGGTTTGGATCGGCCATTTGGATTTTGAATTTTAGATATATGGTCCAATGCACAAACCCCTCCATGCATTGCAATGCACCATAGCCCATCTATATATATATATATATATATATATAGAGAGAGAGAGAGAGAGAGAGAGATGGGTTATGGTGCATTGCAATGCATGGAGGGGTTTGTGTATTGGACCATAAATCTAAAATTCAAAATTCAAATGGCCGATCCAAACCATTCATCTTGTTCTCCATATTAATATGTGCTTGGAGACCAAATTTTACATTTTTCTGAATTTTTTTACTATTTATTAAGTATTTTACAAAATTGTTGATCCAACGGTGGCTGCTGATTTTACTGTTTTGTTAAGCCACCGTTGGATCAACAATTTTGTAAAATACTTAATAAATAGTAAAAAAAATTCAAAAAAATGTAAAATTTGGTCTCCAAGCACATATTAATATGGAGAACAAGATGAACGGTTTGGATCGGCCATTTGGATTTTGAATTTTAGATTTATGGTCCAATGCACAAACTCCTCCATGCATTGCAATGCACCATAGCCCATCTCTATATATATATTTCATCTTGTTCTCCATATTAATATGTGCTTGGAGACCAAATTTTACATTTTTCTGAATTTTTTTACTATTTATTAAGTATTTTACAAAATTGTTGATCCAACGGTGGCTTAACAAAACAGTAAAATCAGCCGCCACCGTTGGATCAACAATTTTGTAAAATACTTAATAAATAGTTAAAAAATTCAGAAAAAAATATGAAATTTGATCTCCAAGCACATATTAATATGGAGAACAAGATGAACGGTTTGGATCAGCCATTTGGATTTCGAATTTTAGATTTATGGTCCAATGCACAAACCCCTCCATGCATTGCAATGCACCATAGTCCATATATATATATATATATATATATATATATATATAGGATTTGGCTAATATGCTATGGGTAGCTAAGAGGCCTCTCGTGCTACGGCTCAATATTCGACTTTTCAAAATTCTAACGGTCGATCCGAACCGTTCATCTTGTTCTCCATATTAATATGTATTTGGAGACCAAATTTTACATTTTTTTGGAAATTTTTTACTATTTTTTTAGATTTATTGAATATCGCTTTTTTTTATGGTCCAGATTTGTCTGAAAAACAGCGATTTTCAATAAATCTAAAAAAATAGTAAAAAATTTCCAAAAAATGTAAAATTTGGTCTCCAAGTACATATTAATATGGAGAACAAGATAAATGGTTCGGATCGACCGTTAGAATTTTGAAAAGTCGAATATTGAGCCGTAGCACGGGAGGCCTCTTAGCTACCCATAGCACCGTAGCCAAGTCCTATATATATATATATTTTTCAAATAGACACTTGTACTTGTGATGCGCATACTCTTTACTAGTAAAAAGGCAGGTCATAAACTAATTTTATTTAGTAAAATGCAATTTTGTGCAAGCTTTTTGTACAATATATCGTTTTACAGGATTATTGGGAATTGAAAGATGATGAAAGTACCAAAGAGAAAATATTAAAAGCGGGGAAGATTATTGGGAATTGAAAGATGATGAAAGCTTTTTGTACAATATATCCTGACAAGGGAGATTATTGGGCATGGTTCTAAGCGGGGAGGATTCTATTACTTGGACAACTTGAAGTTGGGTCATACATGTCTTGCGAGTAGTGAATCTGAGAGTTTGAAGGATAAAGTGTGGTTATGGCATAGGAGACTAGGGCATCCCTCATTTGGGTATATAAGAAAGCTATCCTCTACTTTATTTTCGGGTTTAACTAATGAAGAATTTGTTTGTGAAACATGAATTAAGGCCAAGAGCCATCGTGCAACTTATCATGCTAGCTTGAATAAAAGTCTTTTTCCTTTTGATTTGGTTCATACCGATGTTTGGGGTCCTTCTCCAATTGTATCCAAATCTGGTTATAGATGGTTCATTCTTTTTACTGATGATTGTACTCATATGACATGGCTTTACCTTCTTAAGTCCAAAGACTACCCAAAGTTTTCCAATTTTTTTACAAGATGGTAAAAGCACAATTTGAGAAAGAGATAAAAGTGGTTAGAAGTGATAATGGTAGGAAATACATTAACAGAAATCTACAATATTTTTTTAAAGATAAAGAAATAGTGCATGAAACCTCGTGTGTAGGAACCCCACAACAAAATGAAATTGCAGAACGAAAAAATAGACATATCCTTGAAACCGCTAGATCACTTCTGTTTGAAAACCATGTACCACAAGTTTTTTGGGATAATGCTGTGTCCACTGCTGTATATTTGATTAATCGCGCTCCTACAAAAACCAACGAGTTCAAAACTCCATTACAAAGGCTAGCTAATCATGTAAATATCCCTTCCATTCTAAACATGCCTTCAAAAATATTTGGATGTATAGTGTATATTCATGTTCAAAAGAAGTTTCGTTCCAAAGTAGAACCTTGTGCAAAAAAATGTATATTCTTGGGTTTTGGATCACACCAGAAAGGGTATAAATGTTACAACCCGTCAACTCAAAAATTTTACACAACAATGGATGTAACCTTCATTGAAAATGAACCTTATTTTAATAAACACCAAATTCCTGTTTAGGGGGAGATGGAGAGTGAACCGGAACTGCTATTTAGTAGTTTAACTGCTATTTAGTTTTATTTTTGAATAACTCTCACATTAGGAGTAAAATTGGAGTCTTTGTGAACTCAACTTTAAAATCTATTAAATTGGTTTTAAATAACGAATCTAAACTATTGAAACCCAGCTATCTTACAAGTGATATATTTATATGTGAAAATTTTAAACTTTCAAATTATTTTAGTATAAAGTCAAGTAGTCAAAATTTAAAGATTTATAAATTAATTTTAATATATTAATTTTTTAAATATTATTTTATCACTTGACTTTAGACAAAATTGATTCTAAAATTTAAATTTTTCATAAGATAAATTAATTTTAACAGTTTGAATTAGTTATTAGAGTTGAGTTCACGTAGAAACTTGGTTAACAAAATCCTGGTTCTACTCGTGATCTTCATTTGTGTGAGCTTAACCGGGCCGAAGTTGTTTGGGTCAATTTGGGCCTTTGTTATATTTTTTTACCTCTGTACTTCTCATTGTTAACCCAATGTATGGGTTGATATTGTAGGACCCAAAACGGATCTTCTCGGGTCCGGCCCGTAATTTTGCTACGTACACATTCAGATCCGGCCCGTTAAAATTGTGTTTCTCGGCTTCTCCGCTTCTCACGGGTAAAAATATATTGACAGATCAATTTTAACTTCATTCAGCGCAGGAACCAGAAAATCCAAACCGCGGTGCATATGGTTCGTCCGCTGCATAAAGCCAAAATTGCTGTGTTAAAAAATCTTTACCCTCCCACTTCGACTCTACCTACTAGAAGAGCTAAGAAGTTACAACTCCCACCAAAGAAAAAGGGAAAAACAAAAAATGGCAACCAAGCGCACGGCTGCAGATCCGCCATCCTCTCCGCACTCCGGCTCCTTCTCCGACGAAGAGAATGAGCCCAATCTCACTCCCTCCTCCCCTCCACCTACCAACAAACCACTGTCGGATCCGCACTCGCACTCGCACACCGATTCCGACTCCGACCCCAACCTGAAATCACCTTCCACTGAAGACGACAGAGATGGACTCGAACCTGAACTCGAACCCGACTCCGAATCCGATCAATCCGCTCAGTCCGACCCATCTGATACCCATCCCACTCCTCCTCCCCATCGCCCAGCCCGAGGCATCGACCCGACTATCAAGCCGTTGAAGTCTCTACCCATGGATGCCATCACTGGGCCTGCAAAGCCCAGAACAATTGCACCACCACCTTCTCAGCCTCGCTCCAAGCGGCCAAAGGTATCGTCTTCTACTTCATCGGCTTCTGCCTCAGCTGCGAGAAGCAGCGGGAAGAAGCGGCTGTGGTCACCTGAGGATGAATTGACAGTGGTTCGAGGGCTTTTGAGTTATCGGGCGAAGAAAGGAGTGTTGCCTGCTTCAGCTCAGGAGATGGAGGTTTTTCATCGGCTTATTAGGGGTTCTCTCAGTATCAAGGTTTTAACTTTGATAATTGATTAATGTATCAGTCGGTTTCTATGGTACCTTCTATTGATACTGTTGGTGCTTGGTACAGAATGGTTTGGTAGTCCGGCATTTCTTTTCTGTCAAATTTATGGTTTGGTTGAGGAATTGAGAGGAATATTTTGGGTAACCTGAAACCTTAAGCATGTTTTAAATGCTCTTAGCATATCTGTGGGTTGAATATGTTAAAGTCACTCCTTTACCTGACCAACTACCAAGTTTTTCTAACAGAAGTTGCTGTTCTCAAGTCTCATTTGATGTTTAGTCGCATCATACAGTACAATTTTTTAGTCAAATGTGTAAAGTCTAAAATATGGGAAATAAGACAGTTTTGGTTGGAATTTGCATCTTTTTCCTATTTTTATTATTCGCAATCCAATTGCCGCATGGAAACATTTTTTTTAATTGATAGGAGTTTACAGTTTCAGCCATAAAATCTGGTACCAACAATGCTTGGTTATCAAACTCAAATCATTTTATATCAATGAAATTACTCTCTTATCTTTTTCTTCTTAGTTGTTTTTTTGCCCCTTTTCTTTGTTGTCAGGTTTCCACTATTCAGCTCTCTGACAAGGTACGTGGTCTGAAAAGAAAATTCAACCAAGCCATATTACTAGGCAAAGAAGTATCCAGCCCCTCCTTCCCCGATTCACACGAGAAAACCCTCTTCAATCTCTCAAAGTCAGTTTGGGGCTCCAATTCCAAGAAGACTGCCACAAAGAACACCGACATCGAATTGTTCAACTTCGATGACACCGAAATAGATGCAAATGAAATTGAGAACGGGCATGCTCATGCTGTGGGGCAATATGGGAACAAAAATAAAGCCAGCTATCCTTATCTCTCAGAGGTGGTTGAGAAGATTGCGATGGAAGACCCGAATGGAGCTTTGATTAAAAGGGCATTTTTGGGAATTGATAAGTCGAAGGCTTTGGTGATGGAGAGGAAGGTTAAGAAATTTCGTACTGAGGAAATTGAGCAGAATTTGAAGCGCATTGATCTTGTCAAGGAGACAGTAAGGTTTTTCCTTGATGGTTTGAGGAAGTCCGAATGAAATGATACATTGTTTATATGCAGAAAAGAGTTTAATCTGACTTAATTTATCTGTAGCAGTTCTTAGAAGCCTAGGAGTTCAGTTGCTTGTTTGTGTAGTAGCAGTTGACTGCCCTTTTGTAACTTGTCCTTTGTATTTTGTTTTAGTTGTAACTTCTTGTCTAACTATTTATTAGTTAGTTTACTGGTGCCAACATTTAGTTTCAGTTTCGACTTCATAAAGAATAGAACCCTAAAAGAGCACCGCTCTCAATCGAAACTATTTATTGGTTATGTTTGGATCATAGAGGAATAGTGCTAACTCAGGTCGGCGAGTTATTCCGGACACTATTCCTTGTTTGGATGTGTGAGAAGCTGTTCGGAATAGCCGCTAATGTTGTTATTCCTCCGTTCCAATCAAAGGTTGGGTTAGCGGCTATTCCTTATAGTTGGGTTAGCCGCTAACCTTGCTAACCTTGCTAACTTTGCTCTGTCTAAACACACTCAGCAGTTGAGAAAATTAGAATGATTGTTTTTTAGATTTGAACCAAAATTAAATTATTTGTTTGTACTGGCTTTGCATTTGAGCCATTTACTATGTTTTGAGATTACCTTTATGGGCTAGTTCTTTTCAAGGTGCATTGTCTTGGTTTTGATATAAGATTAGTAAAGTTTGGCTGTTACGAAAATATTCAAATAATATGGGAAAGAACCTTGCCAGTACTGTATCAATTCAGGAATGGTAGAAAAAAATAAAAAGTATTATTATAGGGAGTGAGGCTACAGTAGTATGCATAGCGCACATCGGTTTGTACTATGTATGGATCACTATCTCCATTTTTAAAGTTCAAACATTCGATTTGAATTGTTCAATATAATCTTTATGTTAAAATGTACTTGCATATCAAATTTTACATTTTGTAAAAAAAAAAATTCTACTTTTTTAGATAGGTAAAAATCACTTGATCTAAATATTCTAGGCGATTTTCTACCTATAAAACAGATGATGCAATTATTATTACTAATATTACATAATATATTTATATAAACCAAAAAACACTTTACAAAGTTGCATCTTAGTTTAACGCATTTTCTGATCTACTTGTGTTTCAAAACTATAAAGCTAAAACTTCTGAAAAACAATCCTATCTAAAAGAAAATAAATTAAGAAAAACTATGTAAAATTTTCTACAATTTTCAAGCATACTGCAATGCAGAATGGTTGTACAAAATTTCCATGTTAAAGAAATATATAAAAAAAAAAAAAAGACAAAATATAAACTATATATATTTGAGGTTTGATCTAGTGGACATTTCCATGGGTGCCTTGTTGAAGGCTAACCAACCCGAAATAGGTTCCGTTCGACCCCTTCGCCATGAGCGAGGCATGTGTTCCCTTCTCAACCACTACCCCTTTTTCGAGCACGGCAATGAGATCACAATTTTGTATTGTACTCAACCTGTGTGCAACTACAATGCTAGTTCTCCCCACCATGACTCTCTCTAGTGCTTCCTGCACAACCTTCTCTGATTGGCTATCGAGTGCACTTGTGGCTTCGTCTAGCAAAAGAATTGTTGGGTTCTTCAAGATTGCTCTGGCAATAGCAATACGCTGCTTCTGCCCACCTGACAACTGTATGCCGCGGTCCCCACACCAGGTATCATATCCGTCTTTTAGGTTGCTGATGAAATCATGCGCATTGGCTGCTCTTGCTGCATTTTCAATCTCTGTCTCGGTGACCTCTCTCTCTGTACCGAAAATAATGTTTTCTCTTATTGTACCAGCAAACAGAGTAGGTTCCTGACTGACAAGCCCAATGCGCCTCCTTAGAGAGCGCAAATGGTACGTCTTGATGTCTCTCCCGTCAATTCTAATGGTTCCCTTTAACGGGTCATAGAATCGTTCAACCAGGCCGATGATAGTTGACTTGCCTGATCCACTCTGCCCCACTAAAGCCGTTGATTTCCCTGCCTGGATGCTCAGAGAGAACCCTTTGAATATGATCACGTCTGGTCTTGAAGGATATGCAAAATCGACTGCCTTGATATCTATATCACCTTTGAGCCTCTCAGGCCGATGGCCTTGTGGGCTATCTGGGTCTATGATTGTATCCCGATCAAGAACCGCAAAGACTGAACCGACTGAATCAGCACCCTTCGCTAAATCAGTTGTCATTGCACCGGCATCAGCAATGACACGACCTGTGCTCACTAGTATCATAAAGGTTTGAAATAGAGCTTTCGATGAAATTTTATCCTCGGCAACGAGCTTACCACCGTACCAGAAATCAAGTGCCCATGTACAAGTCATAAGGCTCATAGATGTGCCAAGTCCAAGCCCAGCATACCAAGCTTGTCGAATGCTCTCTCGACGTGGTCCTTCCTGTGCTCTGTCAAATAGGCTGAGTATTCGGTCTTGGGAAGAGAAGGCAGTGACGGTGCGGAGATTAGAAACAGCCTCAGCAGCTAACTTACTGCTTTCACTTTGCGCTTTGATTGCTTTACTGGACATTCTTTTTAGAAGGACACGCCGAGCGTAGAAGCAAACTATAATCAGCGGTTGAACGGCAATCATGACTAGAGCTAACTTCCATGCGATAACCAACCCCATTGTGCACGCGATCGTGACCGCTGATATTGTCTGAATGACCAAGGCCATTCGATCTCCGACCAGTGATCGCACCTAGACAGATAGTACATAGACATGTCATTTTTAAATTTGATAATTCACATTTAAGATGTGACCTGATGTGCTGGTAATAGTGTACCAGTACTATAGTAGCTATCAAAATGGATAATAACTAAAAGTAGTATTGATTGTAATGGGGTACTAACTTGATGAATAGTTGTTGTTCAAGATCTGAATACTGATCTAAATGAAAAGTTACATATCTCCATATTCTATGTTTTTCTATTGAAAATATATATATACTTAAGATTCAAAAAATTATAAAATTTTGTTTCTTCTTAAATGTTTCTCCAAAATATGCTTCTATTTCTATGCTTAATTAATATTCAAAATAATTATGCAAGCAGAGTGAATTATAATTCAACTGAGTAATTATACCAGCAGAGTGAGAGTGAGAAATATGAACATACCACATTGGCATCCTTGGCTAGGCGAGAGCAAATGGCGCCGGTGGAATTCTCGTCTTGGTCGAACCATCCGATTTCAAATGTCAAGATCTTAGCAAGCATTCTCTCTCGTATCCTCTTTGTTAGGTACTCCCCCATTGCTCCGAAGTTATAGTGCTGGCCGATGTTGATCAAGAAGGATAGAACCGTCAATCCGACAAAGATCAGCGCATACTTGCGCGTCTCTGATTTGATCTTGTCATGATCTGTCAGAAAATACACCGAAACCATGCTTCCCATTGCGTATGCATACAATGGCTGTATTCCACCAAACACAACTGCACTTAACCCTCCGAGAACTGCTTGTCTCCATTCAGGTGCGTTAAGCATCAGTAGCCGTTTAAAGGATGGAACTGGCACAGCTGGTTTTTCGATTTCGTCACCGTCATTTTCTCCGTTTCCAAAAGACCTTGCTGAACTTGACCGGCTGGTGGTGCCTGAAAATCTCCTGCTTGTGCTGTGGCTGTGGGCCAGCTGTGATGACTGTCCTGTGGTCCCTTGTGCGGTTGTGTGCTCGTCCTTTGATTCCTTAGTTTGTTGAAGGCGAACTAGTGATGAATAGAGGCCATTTTCATTGGAGATGAGATCATCATGGGACCCAAGCTCTTTGATCTCACCGGTTTGCATGACGGCAATCAGATCAGCATTTCTTATGGTGGATAGTCGGTGGGCCACCACGATAGTGGTACGGCCGACCGAGGCAAGATCAAGGGCCTCTTGCACGACTCGTTCGGATTCCGTGTCAAGTGCACTTGTTGCCTCATCAAGTAAGAGAATCTTTGGTGATTTTAGTATAGCTCTTGCAATTGCAATCCTTTGCTTCTGACCTCCTGACATCTGAACTCCCCGTTCGCCGACCTGAAAATGCGATAATTACTGATTTCAGTGTCTTACCAAGTAAAAAGGATTATATTCAGCTAGCATATTATTCCTCTCACTTGCTAGTTTTTTTTTTTTTCCTGAAGGTTAGTGGCCTGAATGCTTACTAACAATTGTATTAATAACCAAAAAAGTATTTACAGCACTTAAATAAATAAAAAATTCTGAAAATAAGCCTCTATTTTTCTCTAATCTAGTCTTAATCCTCTCTATTCTAGTCTACGCTAGAATAAGAATCTCTATTCCAGACTTACATTTTTGTATTCCCCACTTGCTAATTAAGTACTTGATTAGTAATATAAAAAGGTATTAATAAACAATAATCAGTCAAACATTTGCATCAGTTTCATGTTAGCCCATTGGCAATGAATTTCTGATATGTATATAATGCACCCAACATTCTCAACGTGTGATAAAATTTGTACTGTAAGCTTGAAATCCGCATAGCTACCAAAAAAAAAAAAAAAAATTAATTATGCCAAATTTTTTGCCTAACTATTGACCAACATGTAAAAGGTAATAAAGTGTACATATATACTGAAGAATAGTTAACCTATGCTCATCCTAAGAAAGGAAAAGATAGAAAATCTATTGACCAAAATGGGTACCCAAAAAGGAAAAGATAGAAAATCTCCCAAGATAGTACTAGCTAGCTAGCAACAGCCAAAAGGAGCAACGATTGGTGGAAGTAGAGAATCGCCTAGAAAGTACAAACAACAACTTTCTGAAAAGGAAAAGTCTCTTATTTAGGGGACTTTTTAGAAAAGCAGTTGACAAGACTGGTTCAAATTTTTGGTGGTGCAATAACAAAGCCAAAAATGAAAAATTTTATTGAAATCCCTTCATTTTTCTTTATTTGAGTGAGGATATGGTACTATGCATAGTACATATTGGTCTCTACTGTAGACTAATATCTTCGCTTTCAAAGTCTAACATCAGTGTATCTAAACCGTTCAACATGATCTCCATAGAAAAATGTACTTGCATGGTAAATTTTATATTTCATAGAATGTTTTCACTACTTTTTTATATAGATAAAAGATCACTACTTTTGAGTGATCCAGAAACTTTAGATCAAGTGAATATTTTATCTATTTTAAAAAATAGTAATTTTTTTTAAAATTGTAAACTTTGATATATAAGTACATGTTCATACAGAGATCATATCAAATGGCTCATATCGACTATTTGAACTTTGAAAATAAAAATATTGATTCATAGTATGGACTATGGATCAAGATGTGTTATGCATAGTACCATGACCTTACTCTTTTCATTTCATCAAAAATATTTCTTTTACATGATTATGTGGAAAGTGGAAAGCACTAACCTGGGTTTCATATCCATGTGGCAACTGAGAGATGAAATTGTGAGCATTGGAGGCCTTTGCGGCTACAATCACCTCCTCCATTGTTGCATCTTCTTTTCCAAACAATATATTCTCTTTGATGGTTGTTGCAAAGAGTGCCGGTTCCTGGCTAACCAGACCGATTTGTGACCGGAGCCACTTTAGCCTCAGCTTCTTTATGTTTACTCCATCTAGTAAAATGTCGCCTCCTAACGGGTCATAGAATCTCTCTAGAAGTGCAACCACGGTCGATTTTCCTGACCCGCTACTCCCAACCAGTGCCACTGTCCTACCGGAAGGAACTCTCAAATTAAAATTTACAAATACTGGATTCTCCAACCTTGATGGATAAGCAAATTCAATTCTTCTGAATTCGACCTCGCCTGATACGTTTTGTAATACGTCTCCTTCCATGCTCTCAGAATCAATCTTTGGTACTCTCTGTATAACCTCTAGTATCCGCTCACCCGCAGATCCTGCCTCCGCGAAGTACTTGACATTTGAGAGCCCTGATCCAAGTGACCTAGAAAGATAGAGAATGAGAGTTAGTCTTGACTCTGAAATAAACACACAAACTAATAAACAACTACAAATTAATATTCTAGTTAAAAACTTGACCAAATTGTTCATATATATATAGGGTTTAAATGTCCTATGTCTTTCTTCAATCATGCCTCACATTTCTTATCTCCATTTTCAAAGTACAATCAATTGATTCGAAAGTCAAAACAGTCAACATGATATCTATATTAAAATGTGCTTGGAGACCAAATTTTAATTTTTTATAATCTTTTCACTAATTTTTCAAATAGGTACAAAATCACTGTTTTTCAAATTAAAGATTATGTACCTATCTCAAAAAATAATTTTTTTTTCCAAAGAATAGTAAAAGAAATTTAGGCAGTATGATTGGGACACAAAAACAATAGTGCATTTTACTTATATTTGTGTATAAATGTAAATGTAAATGTGAAAGGGAGGTAAAGTGAAAATTACAGGCCACCGACAATAGCTGCAGCCGCAACAGCAAAGACCGTGCCACCCTTAGCACCATGATACATCACGAGGCGGCTCCCATACCAAACCTCGAATGCATAAATTGCAAATGTAATTCCATTGCTCCCAATTGCAAGGCCTTTAGCCAAGCCTTGCTTGAGGCCAAGTTTTACAGAATACTCGAGAGCTTTCGAGAATTTTGTCATGGTTTGTTCCTCAGCAGCAAATGAATATACGGTACGCACGGAGGAGATTGCTTGTTCAACAATTACACCCGCTTTGTTGTACTCCTGCTTGATTTTCTGTGAAACTCCCATGAGAATTCTACCGTACATGAGTCCCGGGATGATTAGTAGTATGAGAGTTGGAAAGGCTACGAGCGTCAACCGCCAGAGCAGGATAAATCCAACTGTGTAACTGCCGAAGAACAATGATGCGTTCATTATGAAGTTCGGCACCTGCATATGAATTATATATATACTCTCATCTTTAATGATTTCTAGTGAAATTGGTGGTTCTTTGAAGTCACTTTGCCGAAACTGAAAAAAGTTGTGTGCTAACCTTTTCACTTAGAACATCTTGGATGACAAGGCTATCACTGGAAACACTAGTAATGACCTCATTGGTGGACCCCACTTTTAGGTCAAAATACTCGACATCTTGTCTTAACACAGCCTTTAGGTATCTGGCTCGCATTGTCGATGCTTGCCGCTCTGCCGTCCTTGCCCAGCAGTAACCCTCTATATATAATTACACAACTCACCACCATCAATATATATAACAACATTTATACAGCAACATTTTCTTGTATCTTTAAGAAAGTTACCTAAGAAAGCCATGACCAATGATCCCAATGCCAAGAAAACAAGGTCTCTAGCTATCTGTGAAAGGAAAATCATTAAAAAAAAAAAATGAAAAATCTTCTCTAAGAAGGGAATTTGGTCTTCTCTAAGAAGATTAATTTATGTGGTATATATATAATGCATGTGCATTGACATATGGAATTTGGTGCACATGCATGCCAAATGATATATATGTTTCATATCATTTATTTATAGGTGTTTATTTTTTATGGTTGTAATACAATACTTTAAGTTCAAGACTCAAGACATAATGAGACGCATACAGAAAGAGACAGCATTATGAAAAATAATTGCATTGCAATTAAAAGCGCACTTAATTTTCATACTATGATTCACACATGCAAAATAGCGACATACAAAGAAAAGCTATGAAGGGAATCAAATGAGGACATTAATATATATGCCATATTCTAAAGAATTCTTTAGATTCTAAAGGAATTAATTGTACATATATACACGTCGCTCATATTCTTTTTTCACATAGATGAGACAGAAAGAAACCCAAATTATGAACCTCAATATTCACATACTTTTACATACAAAATATGCATTGCATGGCATGCATAGTCAAACTTAGTAAATTTTATTTTCACCATTCTCACCTTTAGCAAAGGAGAATAAATGTTTTTTAAATTTTGAAAGAATTGCATGTAGATTTTCATATTGCTTCTATACAATTGAGGCCCAAAAAGGAACAACTTATAAAACCCAAAATTAACACTGTACTTTTGTGTAAAGATAAACATGTCAATTACAAAAGAACAACAAACTGTGAAAGAAATTCTACCTCAATTCTCTTAATAATAATAATAATAATAAAAAGATAGAGATATATATACAAATGTCTTATACCATGTTGAGTTTGGAGGTGAACTCCATTATAACATCAGGCCCATTGCCTAGATCATTAAAGAACTTGGAAGTTAATAGAAGCATGACTGGTATAGAAAGGCCGTCACCTATCGCTCCGATGAAACCGAAAACCATTAGAACCACATCAACCTTATCTGCATGCATGAAAATTGTAAACAATGGCGATTTTTTGGTACGACACCGCCGGCGCTCCTTTCCCTCCATTTGTGGCTTGCTTTTGTCCATCCTCTCTTGTTTAATTCCTCGGCCCCTTTTATCTTTTTTGTGAAGGGGTAAAGAAAGTATGGGGGGGGATCGAGGGGTGTGAAGAGTTGGTTAGGTCCACGTCTTGAGAGATGAAACCTTTATTCGTGTGTAGTTTTCAGTTGAGTCGCCTGTTTATAAAGCGCTTCATTTATAACTTTCAGAAAAACAAAGGAAAAGGAAGAGGAAAAAGAGAGAGAGACAGAGAGAGAGAGAGAGAGAGAGAACAAGGGTGGCCCATTTCTATGCACGCAGCGAATGGAGAATTCTTACAATGTTTTTTTTACATTTAGAAATTGAAAAAAAAAATTATGGGAAACATGCATGTTGGATTTTCTTTTTTCAATCTTATATATTTTATGAGATGGAACCAATGATTTAGTTTCTATAGATAAGTCAATAATTTAATTTCAGTAGTTTTCGTAAGTTGCAATGTATCTTCTTATAAAAATCTGAAATTGCTAAAACAGAACAATTAATTCGACCCAGTATAGAATTTGAACAATTAGATCTAAGGCGCGTCACTTTTAACTTGACACAAATCTCAAAACAATCCTACATCTAAATAGACACCGAATTTCAATTGTTCGGCTGGGATTTAATGATAGTTAATTATACTCAATCAGGTACCTGGGAGGATATGGTGATCGACTCTCTATTAAGGAGGGAACCAACTCCGCTGCTCTTCAAATATGAGAGCGGGACTCTGTTATTCAATACCTAACCGCTCATCAATGTTGAGATCCGTGCATGAAAAAATTCAACGGTTAGATTTTGAATAACAGAGTCCTGCTCTCCTATTTGAAGAGCAGCAGAATCAGATCCATTAGGGAGAAGCCATTAGAACAGAACCAAAAATTCATGTCTATTGATTTTTTCCCTAGTAAATTTTGAAAACTATCAGCCTTTCGAATGAGATTGATCACATCCATTAATCGAGAACAAAATAATTTATCCCTTTTTCTGACAAATTATTTTTTTAATTTCTAAACATAAAATAATAGAATTGGTAAGCCTATATGTTTTAAAAAAAAAAATAGAGAGAGAAAGAGAGTGTGAAGAAAGGCTAACTAGGTTCGCACTTTTTAATTATGTGTTCTCCATTCTCCTTCATTCTCCTCCATTCGTACAGATAAAAAAAAAGGTTGTCATCATCTATGATTTATCTCTCGTTGTAAAGTAACATGAAAGCTGTGAAAATAATGCTTTGAATTTTTTAAATCAGAGAACAGGATGCTAATAAAAAGGAATAAATTCTGTTAATATTTAAATCATTGTTGAAAGTAGGTATTTTGTTTAAATAACGGAACGAATATAAGCAATGATGTGTCTGTCATTAATTTGTTTTGTAATTAAATAACCTTTTAACTTTTATGTTAAAGATGTCTAAAAGATTTCTTATGTTCTCTAAATTGTCCAAAAGTTTTCCACACAAGTAATCAAGATTTTTACCTTTCCAAACCACCAATTTGAACATGAAATCATTAAGTTTTAACTTTTGTTTTAATTAACTTAATTGTAAAAGATTTCTTTTTTTTCTCTCTAAATTGTCCAAAAGTTTTCCATACAAGTAATCAAGATTTTTACCTATATTATTCAAACCACCAAATTTGATAATAAAATCATTAATAATGAACTTTTGTTTAAATTAACTTAATTGAACAACATCTTTTATTTCATATACAACTTTCATATGTGTTCAAGATATGACTAACTAAGTTAGTCTTCCGAATTTAATTTACAAGATTAAAAAAAAATATATATATATATATCATTTCAATTTTCACATGTCAGTATCTTCAATTAGAAGGCCTTCTAAAATCCAGAGAATATATATATATATATATATGTTAATGATTGTTGTGTATAAAAGCTTTCAGACATGACTTGATAGCAGATCTGATGGGCATCTACTTTAGGTACGATGAACTCTAAGACCGTATGATCCGTTTTAAGATATGTGCGCTCCGTTTTAATATTTGTGAGTGTCTGCTTTAAATTTTGTGTATATGGATCTTAAAGCGAATCAGATATTTTGAAGTTTATTAAACCTAAAAGGGCATCAGACCTAAAGAGCGAATCCAGCCTATTGTAGGGTTACCTTAATTATCCTACTCTGAAAAAATAAATGCTCTATTTTGAGCTCTAATTTTAGAATTTTAGATTGAATTTAAATCTTCAAATTAATTTTAATTGATCGTTAGATTGGATTCGTAATTTGTACATTAATTTTTTAAGTCTTAGAACTCTAATAAATTTAAATCCGATTAATTATTTAAATCTGATTTGATAATTTTTTATCTAACCCTAATAAAAATCCTCATGCATACATAATACATTCTCTCAGAAAACATGCAGCGGCGGTACAAGGATAGGATCGATGTGTTCACTGTATCTAAAACTCAAACAATTGAATTAAATTAATTAAGTAAAGAAATTAAAATTAATTAAAATAATGGATGGAGGGAAGCAAATGTGCTCAAGGCACGGATTCTAATATCTCAATTCGGGGCTCGGAAAAGGACGGAATATTTTGGAAACATCAAGTACTTAACACTCTCTATGGCAGATGTTTATAATAATTTGTGTAGCGAATCAAGTACTTAGATTGTGCTCATCAAACAACTGCGCAACCACAAAGAACAAAAATGAAAGAGAGAAAAAGTGCGAGAGAGTTCACTTTCTTTATATTTCAAATCAGAGTGTACAAAGTTGTTAAGTTTATACATACAACTCACATCCGCTCATTTCTGATCCATTTGCTTTTTTTTATGACATAATTAGAAAATTTAGATTGAGATGATTGAATAAGTTAATGTAGTGTAATTTTATTCTATAAGAGAGATTAAAAATGTATGAAGTTGTGAAGCAAAATCTTAGAGTTAAACTTGCTACACAGTTTGGCGCATGTAATCGACCGCAGAGAATCTAAATGATGAGAAATGGAGAGAAAAAAAAAAAAAAAACGTAATATAATTATGCAAGTGTTGTTGTGTTGGCAAATGGATACTATTTGAGTTGACTTTGAAATGGTGATGAACGTCATTAATGACGCCTGCTGTGGTTCCTCGAGACATGCAACGAACTCATATCTTTACCCTCTCTATCTCTGTTATTCCTTCCAAATTGCACCAACCAATTATATATATCTTTTTTTAGCTAATTCACAAGCAAATTCTCAACCATTTTTCAAAAATATTTTATTGGATCTGTTCTGTCATTTTATTTTATCCGAGAGCAGAGAACAAAAATATATACTAAACGCCAAAAAATAAATAAAGTACATAATCATCAACAAAATTCAAAATCTTATTAAAAAGATCAAAGGTTTAAGTAGTATTTATCACATCATAGCGGAACAGCTAAAAAAACGATGTTATTGTTATATTGTGCCGCTATATAACGTGCTATAGCACGTTATAGTGTCATAGCTTTTATGTTCCAACAATATTTATTTCTGGCCATTTTTAACATTTTTTTTTTATATTTTTTCTTCCTTAAATAAATATTGTCCTAAATGTCATTAAGTTTGAAATTGATTATTGTTTTCTTACTTCAAATTTGTCCCAAATATCACTATGGAAAGTTTGAAATTGAGTGCAAGAAAACTCTTCTATTAATATGTCAACTACGTATATCATGAAAGCAATATGTAGTGTCAAATGAAACTATTGTCAATGTCAATTATGTGGAATACAAAAACACTGACTACTGATGTGTGACAAAGATTATTTATTTTATGTTTTATTTTTATTATTTCCATTTTTACTGTAGATAAAATACATGAAAAAGCAGTCAAAGATGTTGATGACCTTGATTGCACAATTCCATTTATGTACTAATCAATTGAATTATATTATGATAGAATATTAATTGCTTATATAAAGTTATTAGTGTATGTTGACAAAAACAGTGAAAAATTTTCCTAAATTATTCCTATAGAATAATAAAACTCTATTATGATAAAAGAATAATAAGGAATATTATATATATTTCTCCTCAATATATTCTCTCTTTTTCATTCTAGAAGTACTTTTCAACCCTTACTTTCAAAATTAAATTATGCTGGAGACATTAGAAAGCTAAACCTATTTTATATTGAAGCTAGGGGTGTCAACGGCACCCTTTTACATGTTTATTCGATCAGTATTGTATCTAAAAACACAGGTAAGATTAAGATTTTTTTTTTCGTTAGTTTATCTAGTACGGATAAGGGTAACATTTTTTTCGTTTTGGTATAAGATAATTTTTAAAAATAAAATTATAGATATAGATATATATATTTGTATGAAGATGATACATGATACAATAAAATTTTGTATTTTATTAAATTTTCATAATACAAATTAGTTGTATTCATTATTATTATTTTCATTTTTTTCTTGTTTTGAAAAATATTTTATCGAAGCACAAATTGAAATGTCAATTACACTTTTTTTTCGTTTACCTAGTCCGTACCGTAATCAAAAAAACGGATAAGGGTAAAGTTCTTTTCGTTATCATAATGAGAACAGGTATGAAAATGTCTCCACCTGATCCGTATCGTACCTGTTGACACCCCTAATTGAAGCCCTTTGATTTTTTTTTTTTTCATTTCCTACTAATTAAATTGCTCCTTTTATTGCATTATTGTGCAAAAAAGCATGAAATAGCAGAGAAAATGAATTGCCAAGAGGCATGTTTCCCTTGCTTTGCTGTTTGCACTTTTAAATAAATGTAGATAACCCTCTGGCTAATAACTAACCCAGATAAGCACTAAACATAACCCGTTTACTAATTGTAGCTTTACGTCATAGCCTACGTTTAATGATTTAGTTAGTAATATATAACTCTAAAATTAAAAACATATCTTATAAAAAAATATATATATATATTGTGTTGAGTGAGGCTATAATAATATTAGATATCGATCTGTATTATGTACTATAGATCTATATCTCTATTTTTAATATTTAAATAATCAATTCAAATTGTTGAATTGATCTCATATGAAAATGTTACATTTCAAATTTTAGTTATTTTATAATTTGTTACTATTTTTTTAGATAAGTAGAAAATTATTATTTTTGAATGGTTCAGAATTTTCAAATCAAGTGATTTTCTATTCATCTAAAAACTTTTAAATTATCCTAAAAAATATAAAATTGATTTGCATGTAAATTTTTATATAAAGATCATATTAAACAATACATATCAACTATTTGAACTTCAAAAATAGAAATATGAGTTGGTAGTGTAGACGGTTGTGTAATATATATTCTTCTAATATATTTTAATGTATAATATATACACAAATGTCCTACTATATATTGTAGCTTTACGTCATAGCCTACGTTTACATTTTAAGTTGCTAATATACAACTCTATAATTAGAAACGGCTCTTATTTAAATATATATAAAATCTTATTTGATGTAAAATGTACACATATGTCGGCGATTGTGAACGAGCGTTTGACTTAAAACATAAAAAAATTGAGGCAGATAAATATATATATGTGACTTGAAAACTTTAAACATATATATTTTTATTTGTTGAGTGTTCTCACTCATTAGGTGCAGAATGAGTATGCATGTGTGCTTTATTAAAAGCACGTGATAAAGACTGGTTTTGAGATCAATTACTTGAATGTATAGTTGTATACCAATTATTAAAAAAGTTAGAAATTGGTCATGACTCATGACCGACCATTTCTCCAGAGCATGAATTATTTAGATGATGCATGTCATAGGGAGTGCGTGCAATAATTAATTGCATATGAAAATCAAATAATTTATCTAGGGATTTTTTTTTTTTGTAAAATTAAATGTTATAGAGTTTGAGCACCAAAATTTTTATCTATATCATTTGAATTATTGAAAATTCAAACCATACATTTATTTTTGCAAAAAATTCAAAAATAAAAAATAATTGAGAGAAAATATCTGGTGTTCTTGGGAGGTCCAGAAAAATTGGGAGAGATGGTGATAATTTGTAGAGGGGTAGGTCCGTAGGTGGAATCAAATTTAGCGATGTCAAGTTCATGGCCAGCTAATGAAGGGATACCATACTAGGATATTGAACATTGATTGATTGAACAGTTAAGTCACTACCATACTTTTTCTTTTCTTCTTCTTTTTTTGAAAGAAAAAAGATTTGCAGCTCTCATAAAAATTTATACCTATAATTTAATCAGGGGAAGAACTAAGAATATATATATACATAAGTTATTATAATATAATTTTATTTTATAAGGAGGCTACAAGATACAAATACTATTACGGATTCATATCTTTATTTTCAAAGTTTTTGAAATAGCCGATTTAAACTGTTCACCATGATCTTTATATGAAAAATGTACTTTGAGACCAGATTATACATTTTTTTTTAAATTTCTGTTTTTTAGAAAGGTGGAAAATCACTACTTTCTAATAGTTTAGAATCTTAAAATCAAGTAATTTTGTACATGTTCAAAAAAATAGTAAAAAAATTCTAATTAATATAAAATTTGGCAATCAAGCACATTTTCATATGGAAATCATGTTGAGCAAAATAGATCGATTATTTGGACTTTGAAAACAAAAATTTGCAACCATAATAGTGACACATTCAAAGAGTTGAAGATCTTTAATATCTGCAATACTCCCCCTCAAGTTGGGTTCGAATAAATTAAAAGAGCCCAACTTGCTTGTAATATTATGAAATGTGCTTCCATCAAGTGCTTTGGTGAATATATCTGTAAGTTGATCTTTACTGTTAACATACGGCTTCTCAATTTCCTTAGATTGAACATTTTCTCGTATGAAATGACAGTCAACTTCTATGTGTTTACCTCTGAAATAGGAAACTGCAATAAAGTGTTTACCTCTAAAATAATTTTTAGACTCAGTGGTGTTTTATATTTGTGTCTATTTTTGAATGGGAATAAGACCTACCTCTAGATTTAATTCACAGCCCAACTAAAGAAAATCGCGCGGAAAAAAAAACTCAACCCAAACTGATTCGCGAAAAAGAAAGAAAGATTAAAAAAACGTAGTCTAGTCCGCTACTCTTCTTTGATTCATCAAAAGAAAAAACAAAAAATATACTCTTGTTAGTATTTTACTATTTTGTGTCTACCTCTGACTGAAATTCTGTATCTGCCCTTGATCTTACGGACCAAAATACACTATGCATAGTACCATAGCCTCACTCTTGCCCCTGAATTTAATTTATCTGTAAAGTCCGGTTCAAATTGCAAGTGGTGACCCTTTAGACTGTACAAGATAAATGATTCTTACATCCAAAACATGCATTGCATCAGTTGTTACCAGTATATTCTTATCAGTATAAATATGCCTGGAAAAGAGAAGATTTGTACAAATGTTCTGGTCATTTGGATAAGGTCACCATTCCTAAAGCCCAGTGATCCAAAATTTATAACACTGTTGCAATAGAAGTGGAGAAAAAGAAAAAGAACATCGGTGCAAGTGGTGTATGAGCTATCAGATTTTGACACCAGCCAACTAAATTATGAAAAGACAACTGATAGAAGAAAGGTAACAAAGGTAATTTCGTTGGAGGTCACTAATTTAGTGACACTAATAAATATATATATATCTTAGTTAGTTGTTACAAGATAATTGCTTTAACTGACATTTTTTTCCTTTTCATAAGTCATTTTGTCCCTCTTTTCTCTAACAAATGAATGGATACATTGTATATTTCTTCATTATCTCATGAGTCATGTAGTCATGTAGAAAGGAAAGTTCCTTCATGAGAATTTAAGTTTGGTGCATTAGCCTTTAAAGAAAGGAATTAGGAGCAGTCTGATGGATATCAGATCATATTCGGTCCAATGTCAGATCAGACCCGTCCGATCTACATAAAAATTTGTGCTGATCATGATTACACAAATTTTACTTAGTTGTCACAAGATAATTGCTTCATGTGACATCTTTTCCTTTTGATAAATCATTTTGTCCCTCTTTTGTCTAACAAGTTTCTATTTCTTCATTATCTCACGAGTCATGTGACTCATGTAAAAAGAAAGGAAATATCCTAAAGATAATGGACTAACTATGATAGAACTCAACGTTGCTTCATTAACCTTTAAAGAAAGAAAGGAATCAGGGGAGATCCGACGAGCATTGAACCAAATTTGATCCGATACCAGATCAGAACCGTATGATCCACATCAAAATCCAGCCCGCAGAACAAAGTAGCTTCATGTGAATTAAGTTTGGTTCATGAACAAACGGACATTGAACCAAATTCGATCGGATGCCAAGTCAGAACCATCTGATCAACATCATAATCCACACAGTCAACTTTAAGATTTGCGCACTTCAAGGTTGCATGAATCTTAATACAGAGTAAACGACTCCCACTAGACATCGGACCGAGTATCACCTACAGTACCATAAGAGTTCCACAACTCCTTGGGAGTCCGCTTTGAGATCCGTGTCAAGTTAAAACGGACTGGATCTGAATCCAGTGGACTGCGAATCTGTATCCTCTCAGGTATTGCAAAGGATTACCCTCACTTTACATGTTTGGGATTCGGTTCACCATAGGGGGCAGTATTATTGTGCTTTGAGATTCGTGCCAAGTTAAAAAGAACGTCCAGATCTAGTAATTGTAAAAGATTCCCTTATCAGGTATGGGAGAGGATGTAAATATAGCCTAATATAAAAAAATTTAGTATATCCTTACAGGTCTATACTTGAAAAAAAAGGGAAGATAACATTATTGAGTGGCCCGCAGTGACTGGAATCCGCCTTAGCATAAGGTACTCATCAGAAGATAGAATCTGCATTTATTAAAAGTTCAAAACTAAAAGGGAACATCAAAGTTGAACAACTGTGCGATTTTCCCACTAGGCAGCTGATATCCTATATTAGCGAATTAGAGGTAATGGTCATGCAGCTATTAGCGAATAAGAGAAAACAATCATAAATAATTTAGTAAATACAGAATTGAGAAATAAAAAATGGTAGGTAATAATAAATAAAATAAAGAAAACATAGGACAGAAAGAATATATTCTTGGAACAATTTTTATTCATGATCAATTATTAAAAGAAATGATTCAAATAGAAATTCTTTTCAAATCAACTCTTTTTTTTTTCAAAAATTCTTTAAAATGAAAATAGGATTTCATCATGTTTAAATGAGAATAATAAAAAAAACAAATAAAAGCACTAATGATGCTGTGCTATTTCAAAGACAACTAATCAAAGCACTAATGATGGTCCCTTAGACCGTTAAGCAGAAATTATCTACGGAATGAAATTTTACTAATTGATAATCTCACTAGTGCATATACTGCATATATATATATTCTACTATCATTTCCAAAAGTAATTAGGGAGTGGGGGACTAGGGGGGGATAAAAGAAATTATAAAAGCAAATTTGGTGCCTGGATTGTGCACCGACAAAAAAGCAAATTTCATTATATCTAAACCTTCTGGATAACAACTGAGTTGGCTATCCCTTCTTCCTCAATTGTCTTGCTGACGTCATCAAGAGGTTTTGGTGGGAACCCAACAGTCTGTAGCTGGTACGATCTATCTGTACTGGTGCCACTTGGTCTAGAGGCATCAATGAAGGCTCTCAGATCACTTATGGTATTATTGGTATTGAAACGAGCCACAAGGCGGGTCCCATCTGACAGCCTTATCTGGATAGAAGTAGTAGGGAGAGATTCATCCACTCGAAAACCAGGAGCAGAGTTTGAAGCTGGGGCAAGTACTGGTACTGGTACGGGAACATTAGTACCAGTCGTGTCAGGCACTTGCTCAGTAGGATCAATACCTAGGGTTCTCCCAGTGCCGCGGAAAGTGCCATTCTGCATTGATCTTTTCTGCATGAGATCCAAGTGGGGTAAATGAGTCACTTTACTTGAAATTAACGATTGTACCACTGACTGATGCTATCAGAAAGTAAGATCACTGGTATAATATCACTCTTCCAAATAGGGGTGTCAACGGAAATGAAACGGGTCGGATGGAAGCATTTTCATACCCTTACCCATCAAGTTAATGAAAAGAAACTTTACCCTTACCAGTACCCAATAAGCTAACGAAAAAAAATCTTACCCATACTCGTCTATCAAATACAGTATGGGTAGGGTAAATGGATAAAGGGTGCCACTGAATAGATATATATGGGCATAAATAAAACTATATCATATCATGCATAATCCCCATATAAATATATATCTATATGTATAATTTTATTTTTAATAAACGGGTACCAAATAGTCTTTATTCGTACCCTCACCATTATGTTAACGGAAAAAACTTTACCCATACCCATCTTATTGAATACAATACGGGTCGGGTAAACGAAAAAAGGTTACCATTAACACCCCTACTTCCAAGTCGGAAAATTAAAAAGAGGCCAAAATGATTTGGTATGATACTCCAATGTAATGCCAGCAAAGTACAATACTAAAGAGAACTAGTGCAAGTCAAATTGTAACATCTTATGAACAAAAATAATAGGTGGTGAAGTAATACGTACATGTGGAGGCCGTGGAGCCTGAGTGGGATAGTTACTTTGCTTGTGAACGAGCTTGACCTGGACCTCTGACGACCCATCAGAGGGTTTAAGTTCCTCTGGGCATGCAGACTTCTTGATACTCTATTTAAAAAAAATAAAAAATTTATAGAGAGAGAGAGAGAGAGATGACGATTTGTGTTTCGATTGGAAGTTAGAGAACAGGTGCATCATTCTATTAACTTCAAAAAAATAATAAAAAATAATAAAAAAAAGTAAAAAAAAACATTCCTGTAAGTGAAAACCCCACCCTTGGCACAAATTCATATCACCTGAGTTGACTTAAATTTTGAGTTTAGATCCGGACCATCCAATCTGCTTTAGCACGAATATTATAAAGGGGCCTTGGGCCAGATTGAACCGAATTCTGATCAGACGATCTGGATCTAAACTCAAAATTTGAGTTGCTTAAGATAAGCAACCCTAAACCCCAAACTACCAGCACTACGAATTGATGAATAATAACTAGAACAAATAAAATGCACAAGCTAATATAAACTTAAGAAAATGCTCGGATAAACCAATCAGCCAGTAAATGTTCAGCACTTAGATGAGCAGAAAAATTGCTCTATAATCCTACATTAACACTGCTCCTTTTTGTTTGCAGAAACATCCCTTCTATAAAAGTGAGTCCTTATAAAAGCTGGATTGTTAGCAACATTGCTTCTCAAGTTTGGCAATGGTATTAGCCATTTCAATTTATATTCTCATGGATCATTTAATTAGACTAATTCTTTATTATATATTTAACAAGAACCCTATTATCAATACAAATACCAATTTGTGTCCATAATTTAATCTGACATTTCCAAAAGTATCATCTTTTGTAGTGAAAAGTGAGGGGAATTTCCACCAAATTCCTGATAAATTAGGTTCACTTTTTAAGTTTGTCAACAAATTAAAAAGAATACTGGCAAATTTTCCACGATCGCTTATTTGGAAAACGAACATAAACACAACAAATTTAACTAACCTCCAGAAAGGCAGCATTTTCTGGATCATCAAATCCTCTCAAGGGGCCATTATCTACAGTGAAACCATTCCTCCAGAAGTAAATATTGTAAGATATACTCTCCGTTTGTTGAGCACCAGAAGACGGTGCTTCTTCACTTGATAATATCCTTCCCTTGCCGGTAAAGCTCTTGGATTTAGACTTAGATGGGGCAGGTCTCGCAAATTTCCTAGCTTGCTCAAAAATGGCTTCTCCATTATTACGGCTTCGCTTTCTAGATGAATCCCTGACAAGCATTCCACTAACAGAAAAAGATAAAATTAATATCGTGCATATATGAGTTACATTATTCAGTTTAATAAACTTTTTAATTTACTTTCATCATGGACCAGCCAGGCTGATAGTGGCACTTAATTTGGTAATAATCTATACAAGGCAATGATTTACTAAGTTCTTCTACAAATTGATAGGATTTTAGTGAAATCAACGATTTTTCTGGCCAAATTACGGAATGTATTGTTCAACTTAAAATAATAGTTCAATTTATGTTTGATTATAAATGCTTTCAATCACTTCAAACACTTCTAATAGGTGACTGTTCTGTTAGAGCTGCTTTAGGGGCCATATCGGGTCAGAACTGGATGGGCCCATATCCAGACCCGACCCAAGAAGCAAACGCAGCTGTCAGATTTACCCAGCCTGCACTCAGGTTACAACTAACAAGTTTGCGCTACAGAGCTCAGCCAATTACATTCAAACACTGAAGTACTAAACCATTTGGGCTCAGAGCCAGTGCAGTACCCTACCATGTAGAATGAGATTTGCATCATCCGCTTTAATCTGGTACGAATCTCAAAGCGACCCCCTACAATTCAAATAGGCACCAAAATGATTTTGGCTCAGCTGGGAGTCATTCCACATGGTAGGGTACCACGAATTTGCATCCCCTAAGATATCTCAAACTTTGAATTGATATGTGGAATCCAGACCGTTCAAATCATTTCTGCACGAATCTCAAAGCACGATAATACTGGCTTTAGATAAACTGAAATTTTGAGATATCTCAGAGGATATGGACTCAGGGTACCGCAAGGGAAAACTCACCCAAACCCTACAAGAAAGCTGATACATACTAGTACCACTATACCAGAAAAACAAGAATCCTGAATCAGTGTCAGATACCACACCTCTTCTCTCCTCCAGCGTAGTAATCCTGATCCTCATCAGAATCAGTATCAGAGTCCGAGTCTGACTCTGCCTTCCTCTTAAGATCTGAAAAGGTTGTGATTGCCGATCTCTTACTCGACTTCCCAGCCTTCTCTTTCCCTCTCGATCCCGACCCGCCCACACGCACGGCCACAGAAGGACGCGCCACAGCAGTATTATCCGCGTCTTCGTTTTCTGAAGGAATGTAATCATCGTCATCACTTTCAGCCTCTTTCCCTTCTCCTTCTCCTTCATCTTCCTCATTGTTTTCTTCTTCCCCTGCCAGAGGCTGGTCTTCGAAGAAGGACTCGATGGCGGGGTCCAGATGCCATTCATGGCTCTCGAGGAAGAAGAGTGCCTCCTCGCGAGAGGCGGAGGTAACGCCGACGAAGGAGTTCACCAGAGATTCTACCTCCATAGCGCTACGACCCGCTTGACCCGCTCCGGTCACCACCTCCTCCTCTTTGCTGCCGCCACTGCTCATCGGGGTTTAGATGGAAGTAGCCAAAAAATGATCGGGTAAATGGAGGTCTTCCTGTGGGGTTTTATTTCGGGTATAGATTTTAACAGAGGTTTGTTGGCTTAATTCAGCGCACAAACTATATGCAGCGCTTTATTGATTCTACAGTTAGTGCGCTGTGTAAAGCTAACATTGCTGTGTTAAAATGTTTACCATTTATTTCGGCCTTTCGGGGGATTGTACGCGTTAAAAAATCTGAATCGATGGATTTGTATCGTACGATAGAAATTGGCTTACTAAAAACAAAGACCTCCATTTCGGGTAGATATTTTAACAGAGCTATTTTAGCTTACGGCAGAAAACAATCCACATGTAGTGCTGCATTGATTCTATAGTCAGTGCGCTGTGTGAAGCTAAAACTATTGTGTTAAATTATTTGCCCTTTATTTCGGGGGATTATACGCGTCACAAATCCAAACCGATGGATTTATATCGTACGATAGAAATTGGCTAACTAAAAGCGATGAGCTATTATTATCTCTTCAGATCGGTTAGAGGTCTTAGAACCGTTAGATATTTATCGAACGGTGAGGAAATGAGAGAAAGTTTTGGGCTTACGCCAAATTGGGCTTTTCTACTGGGCCTAAAATAGTTTATGATTGAGAATGAGAACTCTACAAAGGGAGCAATCGGACAAAATTGTGGGCTGGGTCAATTTTTTATTGGGTCTTTTTAGATTATAGAAAACCATTTGGTAGAATACATAATAGAACCATTGCATTTAATTTATATCAATTTGCGACTTCTTTATATTCTATATGGAAATCAATGATAATGTGAAGTATATTTGTAACATTTTAAGAATTAGTCTTTGATCTAGTGGTAAAGATAATATCTTTCGTATGTAAAATCACAGGTTCGCAATCTAAATAAAAAAGTTTCTTTTTGTATATTAAATAATTGGATGATGGATAACTTGACCTTTAAAATTTACTTTAAGAAAAACATTGATAACAAGTAAAAAAAAAAAAAAATTCAAAACTCTGGCTTCCTACGGACACCACCCCAAAATTATTCTGATTTACATCAAGCTTTACGCTAACAGTTTAGATTCACAAGATGGTTGAAATTAGTACCCAATACAAGTAATATTTACAAGATCAATACAAAAAAGAAGTCTAGAAGCTCTACCTCTACATTTTTCTTTCAAAAAGATCAATACAAAAAATATCTGTATCAATCTCATATTAGTAGGGTTCTAAATAGTGTACGCTAACAGCATTATAGTGTTTTTGAACCATAAAAACTATGACGCTATCGGCGTTATAGCACACTATAGCAACATAATATAATAATAGCATTATTTTTTTCGGTTGTTCCGCTATGATGTGATAAACACTATTTAAACTTTTGCAGATTAGTGAAGGAATCGAGGGCGGTCTCATGATTAGATTAAATTCAGTTCGATATTCAATTGCAACTGCTCAGTCTGCTTATTGCGTAGACAATTTTAAAATTCGTGTAAATCAAGTTCACACGAATCTCAATGTAAGATCTAACGGCTCCGATTGAACATCACATTAAATTTAGTCCGACCCATCAAACCGTCTTTTACACCTGTAAGAGCTAAAGTGATCAATATTTTGTATCTTCAAACTAAAAACAAGCATATGATTCTATATATTTATTTCCTTTCTTATGTTTAATTATCTCTTGGATTGTGATATTAATTTGGTCCTGGACGACAAAATTGTAGTTGGTACCGAACCTGGAGCAGGTGGGTACCAACCAGATATCAATTCCAATTTTAAATTTAATGAACCGTTACTTGATTTCAGTGTCCTCTGTTCCTGTGCTCACTTACTGCCCCATTTAGTAAAACAGTATCCAAGGTTTATGTCTTACAATCGGAAACGGGACGTGTCCGATCCACATTGAATTCAAATCGGTTTGATGTCAGTTCAGAACTGTTCGATTTGTTTCATGATTCGTATGCAGCGCTTTAATATTTGTGCGGATCAAGAACAAACAATTACGAAATTATAGACAATTTAGTCCCTCCATAATTGTCATGTTGTAAAGTTTTTGTTTAATTCATAATTGTTCGTTCTAGGGTTGACAAAAATGCTCGTAGTTTATGATTCGAAAAAGTTTGCAATTAACTCGCTCAATTGAAGTTCATTTTAAAATGAATCAAACCAGTTCGGTTCGAAATTGATCTGGCTCAGTCTGAAACCTCCAACTCTTTCGATTCTCCTCTGATTCGCCTCAATTCCAACTATTAACGAACCAAATCAAACTCGAACTCTTCTTTTCAGTTCGAAACCTTGCTTCAATTTCGAATCGACTCAGTTCGAAATTAGTTCGAACTCAAACTTGAACCGGTTTAAGTTTGACTCGGTTTGATTCGTTTGCAGCCCTTACTTTGTCCTTCCTTGCCTTAATTTTTATTTATTAGCTAAATAACATTCACAATTAAGTAAATATTTATCTTCTAAAATGCCCTCTTGTAACTTTATTTTATTAATGCATATTTGATTTCCCTTGTCTTAATTTTTATCAATTATCTGTATAATTTCCATAAATAGTACATGATATTTATTTCTAAAATGAGGAAAAAAGTAGCTTTAGAAGGAAATGATTAAAAGTTAAGGGTAAAAATGTCTTTTCCTTCCAAAAGTTTAGCATCTCCCTGATTAGACATGCATATTAGGTAATGTCTCTATATTATATTGTCTATATGAGTGTCCTTGATGTCTAATTGTTTGATTGTCGACTGTATCCAATTACTGTTTTTCATGTAAAAGCATTTGCATAAAATTAGAAGGCATTATTGAATGTACAATTGTACATCTGGCAAAAAAAAAATCACCATAATTCTATTATTTGTTTTTTTTTCTTTCATATTTTTCTCTTAGATGATTGTGCTAATTAATAAAAATAATAAATTATTCTCTATTAAACTAAATTTTATGAGAGAAAATCCAATTAAAAAAAAGTATAGAATGTTTGATTTACTTTAAGACTAGTTCCTACTTTTAAAACATATTTATTAATAAATAAGGTATATAATTAAATTATTTTTATGTATTTGTAAATTTATTTATTATAAAACTCAATAACATGGCATAGTCATCTAATCAAGTGGATATAAAATAATCCAACAAAAAAACGGAGCAATTTTTAAAATTAATTTATAACTTCCATTTAAAAATAAATTTAAAAATGACAAATTTGCACCTCATATCCAAACTCTCTCCATTATTTTTTTTGGTAATTCAATTGCCATTTTAGAGAAAACATGTTGAGGTACGAAAAACAAGGAAGACAAGTAGAAATAATATGAAGAAAATAAATGGCAACGCACATGGGTGCTAACAACAAGGAAAATATATTAATTACGGAGCAGAAAAAAAAAAAAAAAAAGCAAGAAAATAGTAAGCATGTTTGAAAGATTTTACAAGAAGAGCTTCCCCGTAAAGAGAATTTATTTGTTTGTTTTTTTCAAAAAGAATAGATTTATTCAAACATGTGCATTTTCATTGGACTTGATGAGTACATTTAATGTTTCACGCATATATATCATGTTCAAATTTAATATGTTGTAGTGGTCCATTCTGTTCATTTAAATGGTCAACAAGGTTTACACAATCTGTAAGAAAACCGAAATTTGTATTTATACCATTTAAAAAAAAAAAAATACCAAAACACCACAACTTATATTATAGAGAATTTCACATCTATCCGGTTCTTCAAACCAATCTACGGTTCTATTCTTTGGGGACGCATATTGGTTTGAAGGACCGCCAAGCCAATATGCGGTCTTCAAGAATAGAGCTGCAGATTGGTTTGACAGTCTGGGTAGATGTGGAATTCTCTCAAAATTAACGTGTTTGGGTTTAATTTTTTTTATGGTATAATTAAAAAATTCGGGTAAGAAAACAGTTAACAAAGATTAAAAAAAAATAGTGGAAAAGAGAGGAGAAAATTATAGCGTGTTTTTAATTTCATCAAGTTTATTTGTGAACTTAATTCTAAAATTTATTGGATTGACTTCAAACAATGAATTTATACCATTGAAATTAATCTATCTTATGACTTATGAGTTATGAGTCTATATATGAACATTTTAATTTTTCGAATTAAATTTGTATAGAGTTATGTGGTGAAAAAAATATTTAAAAAATAAATGCATTAAAATTAATTTATAAACATTCTAATTCTGACCGCTTGAATTTATACTAAATTAATTCAAAATTTTAAAATTTTTGCTGAAGACACATCACTCGTAAGACAAATAGTTAGATTTCAATAGTTGGGATTCATCGTTTAAAGCCAACTTATCTGATTTTTCAGTTTCAATCTAGTCTTAGATTCAAATCCGAATCGAAATTAAAATCTATTTGAATCCGTTTAAATTAGATATGATATGATTTAGAAAATATAATAAATTTAAGAGTTAGGCTGGGGTGCTATGGATAGCATAATGGCCTCTATGCTACGGCTCAATATTCGAGTTTTCAAAATCCAAACGGTTGATCCGAACCGTTCATCTTATTCTCCATATTAATATCTGCTTGGAGACCAAATTTTATAATTTTATGAATTTTTTTATTATTTATTAAGCCACTTTGAAAATCGCTAATCCAACGGTTTTACTGTTTTGTGCAGCCACCGTTGGATCAACAATTTTGTAAAATACTTAATAAATAGTAAAAAAATTCAGAAAAATGTAAAATTTGGTCTCCAAGCAGATATTAATATGGAGAATAAGATGAACGATTCGAATCGACCGTTTGAATTTTGAAAACTCGAATATTGAGCCGTAGCATAGAGGCCACTATGCTATCCATAGCACCCCAGCCTAACTCTAAATTTAACTATGAATACAGTTATAAAACTGACATTTTTATGTTTGGTGAAATTGGATTTTGATAATGTGCAATTTTTATGTTGTTGTTTTTGTTGTCTAGCTAGTTGGGATAATATTTTTGTTCTCTATGGAGGCCATATTTTGTTTTCTAGTATAAACTCTAATTTATTTATATTTTGTCTTCTAGTTGTAACACTGATTAGTTATACATTAATGTTACACACCAAGAAGACTAGCCAATTTATTTCAGGGGTGGGCAATCATCTATCTCTGAAAATTGAATTTTTTTTATCGACTATAATAATTCAACCTTTTGTCTGCTTCTAATTTATCTTCTACCTTCCTTTGTTTTAGCCCACAAAGCAGCCCATTATAAAAAACAACCCAATTCTTATTATTTTGCGCTATAGGAGCAGTAGCAGCGTATTTGAAAAAAATCACAGCGATTATGCTTGCTCGCTGATTTGCCTCTGTTGAATTCTTTTGTCCACCCCTAACTCAGATCCTAGCTCCGCCATTGAGCATGTTATCTAATAAATTAGCATACTTGATCAAGAGATTGATTTGATTTAATCTACTAAAATTATATTATTTTCGATTTATTATTGCTAGAATTATCTATACTTTGCTCAAATAAAATGATTATTTCAAAATAAGTTCAAATTTCATAATTAAATTTTTTTAGTACGACAATCTTACTACCCATTGTAATCCTATATAATAAAAATTATATGATTAAATACATGACAATTTTTAGGGAAAAGCATATATTTTATTGTAAATGGAGAGAGAGAGAATAAATAAATAAATATGAGTTATCCAATCATAATAATTAAAATAAAGAATATAACTAGACATATGAAGATGTTGCGATCACGTGACAAATGTAAAAACTAAAAAAAGTCTTAAAAAAATTAACTCTTTTTATGATGAATAGTTTCACGTTAGAAAAATATAAAATTTTGTTCGTATTATACTTTATTTTATTATAATAACTATAAGCAAAAAAAAAAAATCCATATCGTATTCACAACGTGAGCTAAAAGTTCACCACATTTTATTTTTATCTATTTAACCCATATCGTGGCATTTATTTTTGGTTAATAGAAAATATTATTTTAACCATAAAAAATAATTTTTGGCTTGTTTAATCTGTAGGCTGTTCAGAGTTAAATAATTTGTTTTTTAGAATTAGCAACAATTTGATTATACAAAAATTTATATTTAATTTTTAAATCCAAATATATACAAATTTATTATGTAAATTGTTCAGAATTAGATAAAAATTTCTCTAAAATTGACAACAATCTAATTATACACAAACTTATATCTTATTTCTAAAATTTAGAGATAAATATCAACCGGATTATACATGGAGCCATATCCGGTTTTTTTTAAAAAAAAAGTAGACAACCGATTTTATGTGGCTCTGTCACCGCAGTCAAGTCCGATCACCCTTATCCTCCCCTCTCTTTTATGTTACTATGTAAGTATGTTTCGGCCATAGTGACAAATGAATTATTTAGGTTGCTTTCGGCGAGATTAAAAATTTGTAATTCGGGAATAATTCGGGTGTAATTCGGGAATGATTTGAAATTATCCGGATCAACAATCTCAGTCTTGCAAGGGAGCAAAAAAATAATTGTTCTGGGAAAAAATTCGGAAAAAATTAATGAATAATTCGGGAAATTCGGGAAAAGTTCATAAAATTCGGGAATTATTCAGGTTTAATTCGGTCAAAGTTCGGTCAACTGAATAATTCGGCATTCGGTTCGGCATCACTCCAAAAAAGAATTATTCGGGTATAATTTGGGTATCTTGTCACTGTACTATCGGCTGGTTAGCTGAGGAATCCTGCACGCGTGATAGTTTTGTAAAGGCCGCAGAAAATCCCCAATACAGCCAAATTAGCAAATCCCAGTAAAAGCCAATGGCATAACACAACCTTTTCCAGAAAGTCCTTTGTCTTTGACTATGTCACCAGACTCACCACTCACCATTGACCAACCATGTTTTGCAATTCTTTTAAGATATTTTAAAAAAACATTACCAGTAACCTCTGTTATTCATGCAATTTTTTCTTTTTTTTAAATCTCTAAAGATCATCATTGTCTAACACACTAAAACATCAAAATGATTTGACTAGTATCTTATCAGGTATTAAAGTGAGACTCATAATTTTACGGTTCAGATTTATTCTCAGTTAGACTTAACTCAATTCGATGTCTACTGAAAATGTAGGGACTCTCTTTAAGATGTGCTCTACAAATGCAGTGCTCATAGGAAGGGGAAGGAAGAGCTCGAGCGCTGTTTTTCTCACTACAGTAAATCCTACACTCTGATTTGAGGGTTACGAATTTTGGAGCTTTGCACAGCGGCTTACCCTCGCCACAGTAGCGCGTTCCTCCCCTTCCCTCTCTGATTACTTTCCTCTGGAGCAAGGTCACGACGTGGGCCGACCGCGTTCTTCTCTTCTTCCCCTTCGTTCCCGTTCCTTCCCTTTAATGAAGAAATTTCTACCCCCCGTCTGTAGCATGGCCTTAAGATTTGTGCCAGGTTAAAAGAACAGTCCGAATCTACTAATTTTAATAGATTATTTTTTACAGTACCGGAGATGATCCGAATTCAAAATGTAATGCCCCATATTTTAATTATTTGTTGATATATATTTTTAAAAAACCTAATTACTTCAAAACCAAGCATCCAGTTTTCTACTTATTGAGGCACACATGCTTACCAAGTACATATATTAAATTTAACAGTTATAACTTGACCTAAAGCGCCTTTTTAGTGGGGCAATCTTTAAAATTGTACCAATTTGCAATTTCCTAATAACAGAGCACGCGGGTACTCATTGCAAGAGAGTACTATATTTTTCCACTATCCCCGATCAAATCAAACTGTCTCAAAAAAGGTGTCCCGTACTCTGCAGTAACACAAATTTTGAGTTTGAATTTGGACCCTTTAATATTCGTGCCAAAACAATTCTGACGGTATAGATCTAAACTCAAAGATTGAGTTACTGTAGGGGTATGAATTCATCAAAATGTCGGGTAATTATATTAACAGAGTAGTTTTAGTTCAATGCAGCGCATGAAGCGAACAAAGTGCTGTTTTGGTTCTAAAGTTCGTATGCTGCATAAAGTGAGAACTACTCTGTTAAAATATTTACCCAAAATGTCTCGGAAAGATACAAAAAGCAGTTGTGCGCCGCTTAGAAAGAGCGTCTCTTTCTCTCTTTCTTCCCTCAACCAAGAAGCACAAGAGAGATGATTTCACTACAAACCAAAATCTCTCTGTTTTCTGTGTTCTTGTTTTATCTGTTTAATTCTGGTTTGGCAAAAGGGGAAATCGAAATGGGAGATATTGCTAATGAAATCGTAGAATGGCGATCAGCTACAGCGACTTATGTTAAAGAGAATCAGCTCTCTAGTGTTACTGGTACCATTGTACAAGGTTTTCTATGTTTATTTCAATTTTATAAATCTTTTTTTTTTTTACATGCTGAAAACCCAAAATTGTTGCTCCTTTAAAAAAGCAAAAATTCAGTGTACTTGAAGAAGTGGTTGTTCAATGGTTTTATAATAGGAGAGATGAGATTTCAGATTTTTTTTGTTTTTTTTTCTGTAGAAAAAACAACACATTTTCATATGTATGTAATCGAGAAATATCCTGCATTTCTAGTAAGAATGGCAAATGTTACTGGTACACCTTCAAAAAATTTAAAATAAAAAGGAGGAATTTCATCATGTATACCCCTCAAAAACCATGAAATTATGTATTCCCCTCGCCCTCTAAAATTTGTATCATATTTATTTATGTTAAAGAGGTTACATATTTTTTATTTTTGTAATAAAGGGTAAAATGGGAACTTTAAAAATTTTGAGTTTTTGGGTAAATTTTGTGGTTTTTGATATTTAGAAGGGTAAAAGTGTTATTATGAATGTTAGAGGGGCAAATAAGGAATTTCAAAGGTTCTGAGGGGGCATACATAAAATTCACCCCATCCCCCATCCCCCCCCCGCCCCCCCCCCCCACACACACACACACACACACACACAAAAAAAATAAAGGAAGAAAGAAAAAATAAGGAAACCATACTGTAATAGTGTGAATGTGTGATGATTTTTACAGTACACATGTTAGCTAATCTATTCAACAAAATGCCTTGTGCTAAGGTGGTGCATGTGGATATGGAAACTTGGACGAAGCGGGTTACGGGAGAGACACAACTGGGCTGAGCAGTGCCTTGTTTGGTAGAGGCGGTGCTTGTGGAGTATGCTTTGAGATTCGGTGTGTTGACCACATTCACTGGTGCTTACAGGTATGGTTTGTCAGAATCAATAGTGAATTTTTTACTGTCACACCAGTTTTGGATGCTGGAATTTGTATATCCTGCTTGAGCTTAAAGATTTAACAGAGCAGTTTTGGCTTCATGCAGTGCACGAATCATATCCAGTGTAGTTTTGATAATATAATCTGTTCACTGCATGAAGCCAAAATTGCTCTGTTAAGATAGGTTAACAGAACTTCTAATTTAAGGATCTTAACTCCAAAATGCAAAAGAAAGAATTTGAAAAAGGTCATATTAAACCATTACAAAATTTACTTGTATTAAGAACTGAAAAATATAAAAATATAAAAAATAAAGCAACATAAGCTAACTTGAGCATATTTGCAGGGAAGTCCGTCAATTGTTGTCACGGCTACTGATTTCTGTGCACCAAATTGGGCTTTGCCGGATGAAGATGGAGGTTGGTGCAATTTCCCAAGGGAGCACTTTGAGATGTCAGTTGCTGCTTTTGCTGGCATTGCAAAAACAATAGCTGACGTTGTACCTGTTCAATACCGAAGGTACATGATTTGATTCATACTTTCATTCTATGTGCAAAATCTTAATTTTGATGGACTGAGTTTTATTATTCAAAGAGTTCAGATTTAAAGTTTATACCGGAGCGCCTTAAAGGAGTAAACTGGTTATACGCAAATTCCTGCATGTAACCTCAATTAGGGTGTTCATTGGATCTGATTTTTTTGGTTTCCAACCGAACCGTCAATGGTTTGGTTCATTTGAATTTTTGAATTACTTCGGTTTTTTTATAATTGGATCGGTTTAATCTCTCTTAGTTTCGGTTGGACCGATGTATATCTCGATATTTGTTTCTATGATATATATTTGTGTATGTATTGAGTTTTGACCTTTTGCAATTTAATCTTTCTTATTTCGGTTCAACCAAATAAACTGAAATTTACTTCGGTGTTTTTTGGTTCGGTTGTTATTTTGTTGGTTCGGTAAGGTTTATAAGAACCAAATACAATTTTGGTTTGACTATTTTAATTTGATTTTGATCGAACCGACCATATGAACACCCCTAACCTGAATTATTATGAGAAATGTGAAGTTCTGGGGTTTAATAAACAAACTCCAATTATTTTCCCTACATCTTGAAACAATACTAGCTTCTATAGGTAGAGGCCATGAATTACCTTTTTAAGTCATTGTAAATATAGACTACAATCAGAAAATTATTTTCCTCCAATTATTTGAATTTAATCGTTCTTTTAGTTTGTTGAAACTCCATAATAAAAGACTGTTTTGCCCCTATCATATTAATTGTTTGGCCAACCAAACCTCTGATCAGTTCTTGTCTGAAACATACTGTTACGGAATATAATTGCAGGGTAAAATGCCAGAGAACGGGCGGCATGAGGTTCACTGTGACCGGAAGCGCCTATTTTCACCAAGTGTTAATAACCAATGTTGGTTCCGATGGTGAAATTACGGCTGTGAAAGTAAAGGGGTCGAAGACTGGCTGGATCTCAATGGGCAGAAACTGGGGCCAGATATGGCAGTGTGATGCTGACTTGTGGGACCAGCCGCTCTCCTTTGAAGTCACTACCAGAGGTGGTGGAACCGTCACATCTTATCATGTGGCGCCTTCTACTTGGCAATTTCTCCAAACATTCGAGGGAAAACAATTTGTATGATAGTAATAGATGGTAAAACAATTTTTTTCGGGACCCTTGTGAAAATCTCTAAGTGTTGTTCTGTGTACCCTGCAAAAAAATTATTTTTTAGGGACCCTTGTGGAGTATTTTTGAAAATTGTAAATTATCCATGAAAGAAACTTTTTTTTTTTTCTCAAATTTAGGAACCCTAGATTTACTTAGTGAGAATATGTAGTCTCCTATATTTGCTTTCTGTTGAACTTGCAAATAGCAATGCATCAGGACTTCAGGACAAATATGTATAGCGGGCCAAAGCGGAATTTATATTCTATGAGATATCTCAAAAAGTTTTGATTGATTTTTGAAGAATTCAGACCGTTCAGATTTCCAAAGCACGAATCTCAAAGAAACCAATTTTCTATTAATACATCCCTGAGCATCGAAATTGGCACGCACTGTCAACAATTTTAACACTGATTTTAAGATTAAATTAGAAGTTCAGTTATATCAGGCGATATACACCACAGTGATAATTTAATGATTCGGAAAAAGTTCGGTAGTAAAAAAATCATGATTCGGACATAGTTTGAAATTATATATTAAGAGTAAAAAAAAAGAATTGCAAATAATTTGCAATTAAAAAATATTCGGAAAAACAAACCATATTGATATGTCAACAGCTTAAATTCGAATTATTCACAAATCTTGTTACTGTGATGTACACTCGCTCAAGAGAGCCACTGAAAACATAGACATGGTGACGCATGTAATACATGACGAATATAATACCAAATTTTAAAATTGCAAGAACGCATGTTAGATAGGGTTCTTTATGGAAATGATCGTGCAGCAATTACAGTGCTGAATGATGATCCGCACCAGCAATCAGTAGGTCCTCCTTGCAGGACCAGTATCAGTACCTGTTTCATTTAATAAAAGCATGTTCTCAATTTTATTAGTTTATTTATTTTGTTTGTTGATAATCATTATTTTCTTAGGGAACATTTGTCTTTTGTATTTAACTAGTATGGTAGTATATTACACAGTGGCCCACAGTATACTCATATCTTCGATTTTAAGATTTAAACGGTTGATCTCAACCTTCAACAAGTGAAGAAAATGTACTTTCAAAAATAAATTTTACATTTTTTAAGAACCTTTTGCTATTTTTAAGATTATGTAGAAAATCACTTGATTTGAATATCCTGGACCATCCAAAGTATTGAATATCCTGGACCATCCAAAGTAGGGGTGTAAACGGATTGGATAATATCCGATTTCGTCCGAATCCGAATCCGGAAAAGTACTTAAATTATCCGATCCGTATCCGTATCCGAGACTATCCATATCCGTATCTGAAAAATTATAACGGATACGCATACGGTAAGGCATTTTACTATCTGTATCCGACCGTTTATACTTTAAACCACAACAAATATGATATATGTTTTTAAATTGATTTATTAAATTGCATATTGTACGAATAATTTATTAAATTGTATATAGATATATATTTTGATGAACAATATAACACTATGACATAATTAGTGACTAATATTTTAACAATATAATAGATGTTTTGTAACTAACAAGCTAATTATGAAAAATATCCGTATCTGTCCGATATCCGATCCGTATCCGTATCCGAAAAATTATAACGGATACGGATACGGTAAGACCACTATCCGATCCGTATCCGATCGTTTACACCCCTAATCCAAAGCAAGTAATTTTCAACCTATCTAAATAAATCTAAAATCTCTACAAAATGTAAATTTTGGCCTACAAATAAATTTTCATATGGAGATTATGTTTGCTGATTCAGATCAAATGTCTGAACTTTAAATTTTGAGATATGGATCCATAATACGGGTAGATCTGTAATATGTGTATTACCATAGCCTCACTCGATATTTTATACGGTTAATCGAGAGCACAGTACAGGTATACAGTGCCTACGATAACCCGTCTTCTACATTGACCAGATTAGCATGTAAATATCTATCCTGCTTTCAGCTCTTTTACCCTCTAATTGAACCAATCTTAGAATGTGCATTGCCCTACCCAACTTTTTCACACACCTCTACTCTAAAGCCTAATAATACATTGTATCGCATAAAGTAAAAGAGAAATAAGTTACACTTGTCCCCTCCTACAATCTGATAAATTTCTGAATCACACGACAGTCTACCATACAAAATTGGCAAGTAGTGTCTGAAAAAAATATATAAACTAGTACAAGGTCACATCATCTGAAGGTGCAGGTCAGCGGCTTGTTGTGCGAGCTCGTTAACCATAGCCTCATCAAAGAATTTGTTTATGCTCACATCCTCACTCATACCCTGTTATAAGATGAGAAGAAAAAAATGAAAAATAATTTAGAAATCCAACCTTATAAAGAGGCCAACATTTAAAGCTAAGAAAATCATGTTCCTTGGCTCTACTGGTATCTCAATTAGGTTTTGCACCACAAACACAGTGCGGCGGTGCGGCCTAAACATTTAATTCTCACTAACAAAAAGAAAACATAATAAATATATCTCCTTTAGTATTTGTACCTACTAGAGTACTATTTCTTTATTAAGTTTCTAAGCAATAATATCCCAACTATTATAGGGGACAGGTGATACTATACTTAAAATAGCCCAATTTATCTAAAAGCAATTACCTTGCGGCGTCTTGTTTTGACCATGAATTCACGCGCCAGATGCTGCATTGGTGCAGGCTCCAGTGGCCGAAGAACAATACTCTTATCAAGTGGGTCACCTGGTACAATAGCCCAGTGGTCGAATACTGATAGACAGAATGCCTGTCCCTGGGTGTGGTATCGAAGATCGGTTTCAAACCCAAAAGATTCTATCACTGGTAAAAATGCCTGAAATCAAAACATAAATTGAACCACCATGAGTTTAATTAAAGAGAAGCACCTCATGCTTTTTTTTTTCCTCTAAAGTTGAAGCTATGAAAAACAGTATGCCATAATTAAACTTGCATCCAAATATCAGAGTGCCCCGTCATCACTAGTTGAGCAAAATAACTAAATAACACTTCTGAAATAAATATACTCTCACCTTGATAATATATATGGGTGTGCCAGGCTTCGGTATATCTGCAGTAACATGCCCACGCCTTTTAGACAATACCGTATATATTGCAGAGACACAATCAATTGGAGTTTGGATCTGTAAAATCCCGTTATGAAAAAATGTAAAATAGCCATCAAGTACCAAAATATTAGAAATAATTTTCATGTAGACCCCTACTCTCCCAAGCAACTGCACGAAATATAATTATAATTGAAGAGAACCAGATCAAAGACAGAAGCCTCAGTCAGTCAAAAAGTGGAAACTCACCTTTCTTTTTTTAAATCTTCTTAACGTTTATTTGTATAATGTTTCAAATTGATTGATCTTTTCTTCCAATAAATGAACAGTGAACTAAATTTTCTTTAACAGACCAAAATGCCTAGGTAAGCCAAGTAAATGCTAGTGTCAAGAAGGTCAACAGGGTGGATCTTAAGGTAGTATAGGTGGTGCTTAGGAAACCCCCATGATTTTAAAATTTTCATCATGTGTATAGAAATTTAATTGAAATTTCGTTTAGTTTTTTTTAGTTTTTATATAATACAGCCCCCCTCATAAAATATCAAATGTGCGGAGATTTGGGTAAATCCCAGTGACAACACATTATGCATTTTTACGTTTCATCCCCCCAATCTAAATTTTCTATTTCAGCCCCTGAAGGTCAATAGTTCCAAGTTTCAACAAATACATTGGGTATTGCAGAATTAGATTATAAGTTATACAAGAATAATGATAAAAGATTAACAAACCTCAATGTAATAAACAGGCTCCATAAGCCGTGGATTGGCCATTAGAAAAGCAGAATAGACAACACGGCGTGCAGTGGGTATGATCTGGCCACCTCCTCTGTGCAATGGCTCCTGGGCTAATGTAGCATTTAGTATCTTAAACTTCACGTTCCTTATTGGCTCGTCGCACAGAGGACCCTCTCTCGCGCCCCACTGGAATCTGTCAGATTAGCAACAAAACAAGGTTAACAAAATAAGAGAAAATAAACTACTGCGACATAGGCACTTCAAATAAATGGAGCTTAATTTATTTTTATTCAGACAGTTATTGCAAAAAAAAAAAATAATAATAAATAATAACTTTTTGCCAATAGATGTTTTGGTATGAAATGACACTTCACTAAAATATCAGGGAGGCAGTTTTTTACTTTTGATAAACATTACCAAATAGGTTAATTTTATGAAAGTTGACTATGACTTCCGATATCTGCAATAACCCAAGTGTTTGAAAAACAGATTTGGCAGCAACTGGGGTTTATTACAATGCGCCATTAGTTTTCTAAAAGCATCTGTGAAAGAAAATAATCTCACCCCTGAACAATGGAGTCCTTGACTGCACTCAGCAAATGCTTGTCAACCTCACTCGGCAAAGTATCATCCATTAAAATGTTAGGGCCCTGAAAACATTGCACAAAGGCATATTAATATGGATTGCTAACTACTTTGTATACTAATTGATAAGAAAGAACAAGGAGCTTTTCAAGCAAATATTAACAGCCAGGTCTCATTTTATCACAAGAAAAACATGAATTTATCCATACCTGCTTATCAGGTCCAAATGCCCAAATTGACCTTGCCGAGAGCACGTCCCAGTCATACCTCTTCTGGAAGAAGTCACTTATATCTTTCTGCTTCCAGTCAATGCATACTACACTGTTTTCAATATCCTCTGATAACCCTTTCTCTAGAGGCTCTGCTACCTGTATGTATATCTCATATTTTAATAACAATCACAGAGGATAAATGCTGAAATATGGTTAAAAAAAAAGGTATGGGAAAAAAGGCATAGAGATGCACCATGGTAATTTTATTCTTTTTGTTAGGTGTTTCGGCAAAGCACTTCATGGATGACGTATCAACAACTGTTTCGCAGAATGTGACAACAGGATCCGCCACCTGTAATAACAAATATTTAAAAAAAATGCAATAGTTGAAACAAATTTAATCACATCTGCATATTGGTATGACTATTAGGGCCTGTTGGTTATACTGTCCAACCTAATCCAACAAAATCTTCATTTTATGACATTTACGGAAGCACTTTACCCATTTTCTTACTCTAGAGAAATTAACTGTGTAAATTCTGCAGTGGTCACTAGGGGTACTAATCATTTGCCAACAACTACACAACTTAATAATAGTAAAGCATATCAATAAAGTATTAAAATACAAAATAAATAACCACACAAAGAAAATGGACTACAGTGCTGAAGTCTGTAAATTTCAAAATGCTTTGATGATTCATACCAAGAACTTTGATTGGTAAGAAAATTCCAGTCATGGATCAAATTTAATACTATGCTATAGTAATAATAATATAACTTTTACCTTGACTTCAACTTCAGAATATAGCTCTCGAAGATCCCTCATAATAGAATCCAAATAAAGTTCGCCGGTACCAAGTATAGTATGCTCCCCTGACTCCTCAACCTTAGTAACAGCCAATGGATAACTCTTACTTATCTTTCTCAACCCCTCCACCATTTTTGGCAACTCACTAGGATTTAACGGCTCAGCAGCAATTTTCACCACTGGTAATGTGTTAAACTTTAATGGCCTAAATATGTATACATCCTCATGCATGTTCAGGGGGCAAATTGTTGCGGTTTTCATGATAGAGGCATCGACCCCTTCTATTAAAACCCATGACCCAGCAAGGGCTTTGCTAATTGGTATCCGATACCGAGCCTGGTACACCCATAGCTTAGTCACCTCCTTCACAGTCATATCCTCTTCATCATCAGGTGAATAACCTTCGCCGAGAACTCTAACAGTTTGGCCGGTTTGTATAGTACCACTGTAAACCCGGCCAAAAGCATCAAATACGGTACAGTCTGCTTTTGGGTACAACTTGGTGATGTTAACCATTAATGGACCGTTCGGGTCACAAGTTTTCATGGAAAGTCCAACCGATGAGTCAAGCGGGCCTGTGTAAAGATGCTCCACCTTTGTAGAAGCCGCTTGTTTGGCTGATGGTATGTGTCTTACCAGCATGTCGGTAAAACCAGAAGCATTACCAAAAATAGAGCTACATGCAAGCCTAAGAAGCGGCTGAACATTCAGCTTATATGCTGAGTTATTTAATGTGACCCCCAACTCAAAAAGTGTGGTCTCTAGACTTTTCTTGTGTTCTCCTACCACCTGACTATAGATCTTGTAAAGTGGCTCAAGGATGAACTCGACAAATGATCGGTTTGCCCCTTCCTTTGGGGGCTTCTTCCTGAAGGCTCTAGAGTCTGGGTGATAGTAAAGGTCTCCCCAGAGGCGAGATGCAAACTTGTCAGAATCAAAAGCAATCCCATGAAGGCTTACATAGAGCTTGGCAAAAGATTGAAGAGTAAAAGACCAACCGGCACTGCCACTAGCAAAGCAGACATTACCTAAGGCTGGGTCCACAAGCTGAGGCCCACCAACAGATGTGGAGAATGAGGTAATTAAATCATTTATGACCTCTAGTGTGTGACGTAGCTTGAAATAGGCATCATTAGGTGGTAGCTTCAGCTCAGTTATAAGCCTGTCAACCTGAGGCAGGATACAGTATATGCAATTAATTTATAGATAAGTTTGCAAAAAAGCCCTAGAGACTAAAGGCAGTGCAGTAGAAAATTTCTAACGTTTTTCTCGGAAAAATCCAAAAAACCCTATCACTTTATTAAAATCTACAGTTTCAATGTTGAATATAATCCTAAGCAAAATTGCATAGTATCTACCATCTATATTTCAGATAATACCTTAGGCAAACTTGATCTAAACTATAACTATATTATTAAATGTCTAGCTAATCGTGTTAAATAATACAAAAGAACTTTTTAATTTCTCCAACAGTACAAGTGGCAAAATACTGACAAAACAAAGAAGCAACGTTAGTTAAAACCATGAATGAAATGAAACTTTCTCCAACCTGAAAGCTAGAGGATATTTGTATACTCCAAATTTATATCTAGAAAAGGCCACAATGAATTAGAAAACATGTCCATGTGCCATGTGACTGGATATAAAACAGGAAGAATCTAAAAAGAAATAATAGTTAACCTTATTGATCACAACCACAATCGGTAGTCTTTCTTGGATTGCATGGCGTATAGCTCTCTCAGTGTTTACCTAATCAACAAAATGAAAGAAACCAAATATAAAATTCACATGGCAATGTATGTTAAAATAACTAGCTTATGTCTCTGCAACTCGGTACACGCCAGCATAATAATATCAAAAGTAAATCTCGGGGCTTATCAAGCAGCCATTCTAGGCAAATGCAAATCCACAAGAACAGCAAACATGTGTCAGTGGTATTAATATGCATTTTTTTTGTTATTGAATTGTGCATCCAAAACAATTCAGGCTATAATGGCCCCTTATCATGACAAAAAATCTAACGTTTAAGTGCAAAATATTAATTAGGTAGTAAACAAATGAGATTACCATGACGCCCTCAGCAGCATCAACAACAAGCACAGCCCCATCAGCAAGCCTAATCGCTGCAGTCATCTCATCAGAGAAATTGACATGTCCTGGAGTGTCCATGATGTTGCACAGGTAAGATTTCCCTGCACTGTCTTCTAGAACAAGCGACATGGGAACAGCCTTGATTGATACACGCCGCTCCTGCTCATCAACCCGTGTGTCAGTGTACCTGACATGTTTCTCTGACGTGGAGTCGAATGTGTTTATGTCATGCGTCTGCTCCACCAACATGTCCATGAACACTGTCTTCCCTGTTACATTGCAAAATTAATTTTAAAGCAAGTTATGTTTCACCTTTTCAAGTCGATTTGTACTATTCAAAGAAACACCATATACGCATAGAGGGTCCGTTTGGCAAATGCATGGAATAGTGGAAGAGTGGAAAAGGGAAGAGGCTTCTATTCCATACAATTCCAATCATGTTCGGCATGTTTGGAATAGTGGAAGAGTGGAATTGAGCCAATTCCCCCATGAGAAAAAGTCACTCTTTGGTTGCAAGAGGCTATATATGTAAGTTCAAGTCTTTCTCGGTCCCCCCCCCCTAAAAACTTATATAAAAACAAATAAAAGGACAGCTTTTTTCGAAATTTATGCATAATGGGCTCCAAATGAAACAATGGCTACTTTGATTGAACAATTCAATATATGCATGATTAAGGCTTTCTCAGTTTTTCATCCCCACCCCCTCACCCCCACAAATTTTTTTACTGCTAATTACAATAATGGGCTCCAAATGAAACAATGGCTACTTTGATTGAACAATTCAATATATGCATGATTAAGGCTTTCTCAGTTTCTCATCCCCACCCCCACATTTTTTTTTACTGCTAATTACAATATTTTGTCTTTGAAGACAACAAAATCAATTCAAAAAGAAGCAAACCATGCTGGAGTTGGCCAACAAGAGCAACATTCCGAACAAGTGCAGGATTTGAAGCAAGACCAAGTAAAAACTCAGTGGGAATGCGTGCTTTGGGTGCAGTATGACTCTTTGTCTCTAACTTAATATCTCGAATCGGCTTTATAATCGCTTGCTCCAGAGGCAACTCATCTTCATCCATCACTAGGGTTTCAACATCCTCACCGTAAACTTCCTCAGCTGTGGGATAGTACTTCTTATCTTCAGCCAGTACAATTTGGGAAGAAGGAGCAGTGTCCATGTCATCGTCGAGTAAGGCGTTGGAGCGAGGTGGAGGTGGGGACCGGTCGGAGGGGGAGGGCGAAGCCGGTTCGGATCCAGCGTCGGAGTCGGATTCCGCATCCGACTCAAGCTCCGGCCCGATATAGTTGCCGAACTCGTCGTACATAGAGTCATCCATGGCGATGCGTTGAGAGAGGAACTAGTGCCTTCAGTGTTTTCACTGGAGGAATACTAGTAACGCAGCAAAGGGTATAGGGTTTAGTTGCTGCTCGACTGCTCGGGACTCGGGAGAAGGTGGAAGAAGCAGCTGTGCGGTTTGAGGAAATTCATATCCCCTGAGGTAATTTAAAGTTTGATTTCCGATCCGGACCATCCGATCAGAATCCACACGAATCATAAAGAGTAACCCGTTAATTTTAACTAGACAGTAGCCGCAAGATGGTCCAGATCCAAATACAAATTTTAAGTTACTTTAGAGGTTACAGACCCTGCTTTGAGCGGGTTCTAGTCTTCAGGATCCTGATTTTGTGGTTAGTCGAGGTTTAGTTTTTGAAGCATATAATTCGGCCCAAATATCTGGGCCGAAAACCCAAAATAACTGCGTCTGTATTTGCCAGGACAGGCTATCGGCCTGGTTTTGACTACTTTCCTATGGCCCAAAATTCCAATAGCAGCTCGATGCCTTCATATATTGGATTGTCGTTCGCTAAAACAAAAGATATATTTCTCTATACAAGATATCTCAATGAATTTTAGAACTTTATTTTTGTTACCGTCATTTAACTAAGAATTGGGAATCAATATCTAATGTGCTAGATGTTGCTTTCAAAATTCAAATTAACTATATAAACATAAGGCTTTTTATAATAATGGCGAGTGGTTTACGTTGGTGTGTGTGGAATCATAGGAATGAGCTTTTGTTTCTCAAGGAAAATTAAGCATGGAAAAAGCATCTTGTACAAATTTATAATTCCGATTATTGACTGCTTTTATCATTGCTAAATTGTTGATAAAATGCTGAATGCAAATAAATAACATTTTAAACTGAAAGTCTAGCAACGTACTTGATTGTAAAATTAAAATTATGCAACATATATATTGTTAAAATTCAAAATATGAGCAACTTTAATTTCATATTATGAAACAAAATAACATACTGAAATCCAACGTCAAATCCAAGCTGCACACATGTTAAGTATACTAAACAAAGCCAAAAACAAAAGATACCTTCTCAAACATGTCAAACAATCTTACAAGATAATAATCTTTGCTGTTGTCACTAATAGCTCATCCTGATTGTGAACCAGTTCCTCATCCAACTTAACATTCTTCCCCGGGCATATTGTCTTCACTGCTTCAAGGTACTCATCTTGGAATGAAATTTCTCCTTGAAACTCTTCTTCATTCTGCTTTGGTGGCGAAAAATTAAAAGTTAACTAATCAGATGGTAGATAACAGTAACCGAAAGTCTAGCTTGGGTTTACATGAAACAGAGTTATGATACCGAAACCCAAGCATCTTACTAGACCCAGACTGTATCAGCCATTGTTTCATTCATTAATCAAATTAGGAATTCAGGCTCTCCTTAGAATTAACTTGACTAGTTGAAAATCAATCATCAAACCAGCTTATAACTAGGAAATCACTAGAGAGAGAGAGAGAGACTACTTGATAGAAATGCAATGTGAGGTCCTTGAGATTGGATGAATGTTGGAGGAGACAGACCACTAAATCCCAGTCATAATTGAAATCCAATGCTCCAAGCTCCAAGCTCTTTAAGTTTCCTAAGGTTGGACAGTTTGGAATATCTGCTTGCAGCAATTTCTACATAGTATAAAAGAAAAGATTATTAAAAGGGGGAATCTGATTTTCAAATCGGACAAATTATTCAATAAATCAAACTGTTGCAAATCCTACACAACTTTTTATCAATCCTAGGCCCTAGCATCAAAGTAAAAGAAGTTAATTGTCAGATCTGGTACCCTAAAATATATAGCCTACAGATCGATAGCATGTTTGAAGAATCCAACCCAACCAATCGTTATTTTAGTCACTTCCTTATATCTTTTCCTTAATTAACTCATTAACTAACTAATTAATTGATAATGAATTTTTATTTTTGATAATTAGTTTATGTTTCAAGTGATAAAGTCAAAAGTTTTACTTGACAGAAAAGAAAGGAAAATACCATAGTGTCAGGAGATATTATATATAGCTTCAGGCTTGTCACATTTGAAAGGCCACTGAGAAGCCTCAAGTCATCAATGGTATCTTCAAATTCACTATCTTTAAGAAAAATATCAACCATGGTAAGAGATGACATATTCTTCAATGTAATTCCTCCTCCTACCAGTACAGTTTTTTCAATGCTCAGAAACACAACTCCTGGGCAAGAGATCTCCATACCCCCAAAAACGCAATCCTTTAGTACCAACTTCTTCAGCACATTAGAGGAAATCAAATTCATTTCCAAACAACACTGTATCAGAACTAATTCTTCGAGAATAGGACACCCCGATATAAGCATTCTCATTAAATCATCAAGAAGATGCATGCAACCAAGCTCCAGTTTTTTTAGGAAAGGGAGGTTTATTGATCTCGGTTTAACATAATCATCAGATAAAGGATCATAATTTACAAACCACAATGACATGTCCTCTACTGACGTACATGTGCAGATCGAATCAGGCAAGTCAAAAAATGTGCAAGCAACACTGATTTGGATTGACAATACGCGGGGCCTACACTCGACAGCACAACAAAGAAATTCAAATATATGACCAAGACTGTCCTCCCTCTCAGCATTTAACAATGTCAGTTTGAATGTATCCAGGGTTATCTTTTCTCGATGGGAAATGACGCTGCGAACGAATAGTAGAAACTTAGCTTCAAGTTTTCGGTACTCGTTTGTTGTTAGATTATCAACTGGGTCATATAGAAAGATGAGAACTGGCAAAGAAGCCCAAACCTTTATCCATCGTTTGGCCAATATACACGTGCACACAGCCTCTTCGATTGGTAAAAAAGAGAGGATGTGGGTAAGAAGTGGGTCTGGTAAACCACTAATTCTGTCTCTGGCAAAATCTCCACCCTCCATCATTTCCAAGTCATGGAAATTTCAACCAAACACTTTACTTGCACGATATCTGAATTCAAATGTAAGAAAACCACAAACCATCAATAAGTTATCTCAAGCTAAATCAATAGATATATAAACAAATCAAATTGATATGATTCATATCTAAGATATTTTTGAGTAAAAACCAAATAAAAGAGGCCCAGTAAAAAAAATTATAACGACTGTTCCGTACATAAGGTATTAATTATTACCATTTGGAATACCAGCAAGAATTAGTTTTGGAATTATGTAATTAGAAATTTTGATAATAGCCCTATCTATCAGATTTGTCAGATTTGAAGCTAGATCGAACCTCTGTCTTATTATCCTGAAATTCAAGGTATAAAAAATGGAAGTTATTACTAACAACAGAGCCATGGCATGCCTTTTTGTTTTTAAATATAGTGATGACAAAGTCTGCAAACCAGTTTTACATACTATCCAAAACTGGCAAAAGAGAAACAGGATCACACCCTGTGAACACAAAATTCATAATTTGAGATTCCAGGTTTTGTACCAGTAGCAAAAGCAGTGTATCGTCCACTTGGGATTTAAGGTTTTGTACCAGTATCAGTACAAAACTGTTTTCATAGAATATATGTGAAATTTAGGTCAGTACGGAAAGCAAGTCAGGAGTATTTAGTAATATTGAGCACAGAAAACTGTGTACTTCTTCCGACGGAAGAAATAGCTTGAGAGGTGAAGAAACTAAGCTTCAACAATGGCGATTCAAACTTAGAAGTGCCAGACAACTACGATCTACACACTACCATTAATTCTTGAATATATATTCGTAAATCGAACCCTAGCTTGGCAGGAACAAAACCTCAAAGTCGAAGTATAGAGAGAAAAAGAAAGGAAGAGATAAAAAAGAGAAAGAGACCTGATAGAATCGGTGCTCTAATCCGGGAGACGAGCAGAGGAGAAGAGTTCAGAAGGGTTTAGAACTTTAGACGGAGAGAGCAAAGAGAGAGAATTCGTGTCCTCTGCATTAACTCAAGTTTCGAGTTAAGATCTGGACCGTCCGATTGAGATCTGCACTATGATTAAAGGGCCCTGTGAGTTATAAGCGTGGGCCGGATTGGCCTAAAAGCTTCAAAATTACATATTGGCCCCTCTAAACTTTCAAATTACTTTTCACAACCAATATTTTGTAGAATTAAATGATTAACTCACGGGCATCTACGTTGTTAATTTTATTCCGATTTTAATTTTAGGTGGCAATTTCATTTACAATTTCATGAATGTATGATAATTTCATAAATATAATCAGCTTAATTGTATGTTTTTATTCAAGATCTTGTAAAAAATATATTGAAATTTTGTCCAATAGATAATCGCATATTATATTTTTTTTTAAGAGAAAATGAAATCATAAATCTAGTGCTTTATACATCAAAATAACTAGTTTTCCAAAATTAAATTTAGAAATATCCAAGTCGTCCTTAACTTTCTAATTCAAATATTTAATTTAATTTCGTATCTACGTTACTAATTAAGGATGGATCAAAGAAATTAAATAAAAACCCAACTTTTGAACTTTTCTTTTGAGATGCATCTTTTATCTCATTATAGAATTTTCTCTTGTATCTTTCTTTATTAATTAGCTATGTTATTCATTGATTGTGCAAAAAATAGAAAGAGAGAGTATAGTGATAAATTGATGAGTATAAAGAAAAAAAATCTCAATATTTGTGGTCTCAAAAGAGCACCTCCAATTCTACTTGATCTATAATTCGAACTTACATTTATGTGAATTAAGTACCCATTTAACTATAATAATTATGGTTTTAATAAATCTGACATAACATGTCATGGATAAGCCTCTTAAAAAAAAGCATCATGACAATATTATACTTAAAATAGAATAATTTAGTCCAAGTAATGGATGTTAATTTGAAAATATATAATCTAAAAATACACAATGATAATAATTTGGCAGCCTCACCGGCCAAATTTGTCAGTTTAATCAAATTAAAACGCATATTGAGTACCAAAATTAAATATAGCGTGCCAAATTTTAGTAATATAAAGCAAATTTTAGTATAATATCAAGCGGTACAAAAAAATATTATAAATTAATTTTGATACATTCATTTTATCCAATATATATCTTGAAATTTACTTGAGTGTTTAAATCACAACTATATATCATGCGTTTACATATATAGTAGCTAGGTTTGAACGCACAAATTGCTTTTATGGTTTGTGATAAGAACTTTACATAAACACATGCTTTTTTTTATACGTATTGAGACATTCTACGATTGATCAAACTAAGTTAATAACACCAAAAAAGATAAGAAGAAAGGCATAAAACATACAAATATATTATTTACGAACTCATATGTTTAAAAATAGATAAAATTATCAACCATTTGAACATCGAACAGTATTGTGACTATTGTCATTCATTAAAATAATATATAATAAGAAAAGACCAAAAGAATTCCCAAATTAATGCTGTGGCTTTTACGAGCATCTTCATTTCCCCCCCTTTCTTTAACATTTTTTTTTAGTTCTGGTGTAGCTTTGCACCATACAAATGACATACAATATTTGTAGAAAAATCACAAAAGACACTATACAAATAAACTAATATTCTAAAATTTCTCTATATATAATTAATCTTGATGGAAAGGGTGGGGCTATCTAGCTAAAAATATATATAAGCCGATATATAAACTCACTGGATAGAAACAAATGACCAACAGTGAGCATAATTATTCTTTAAAGTTTGCACAACCTCAATTTTATTTGCAAATATTTCGCTATCAATTAATATGCAGATTTTAATGTGGATAATTATTCTTTCAAATAATTAAGTTAGTGACAATGTCTCATTTATAGTTAATTTATTAGAAGATGTTCAATTTTACATTATAAAAGGAGGATATTTCGAATGTTTATACTACAATAGTTAAAATATTTATAATTTGTAAATTCCTAAGCAGAAATTTAATAATTATTTTAAAAATATAGGCACTTGATTAAATATTCTTAATACATGAAATTTCAATAAAAAAAATTAGATAATTTGTATGCTTTATATAATTTCTATAAAAATATATAATTTTCCAAAATAAAATAAAACTGATAAAGCCAATTTTTCTAAAAGAAAATTATGAAATATTATCAAGTAAGAAATAATTTATAATTTAACTTGAACATTGCAAAGTATTATAACTCATTAGAATATTTAAGCAATGATAAATTTATTAATAATATTCTGATCATTTCCTACAAAAATTAACAAGCAGAGTCATTGTCACTGATTGCATGATTTAAAAGAATAGATGATTGTCATAATTAAAAATTGAGGGACCAACTTTCACAAGTTACAAGTTTGAAAACCATAGACATTTTGATTGTATACATTTCATAATTATATTTGCGGATGAAATTTTGTTGACACCAATAGATAGTTTGAAAAAAGGGATGAACCTGTTCTAATTATATTTGCGGATGGAATTTTGTTGATGCCCACAGACAATTTGAAAAAAAGGGATAAACCCGTTTTGTAATACTATGCCAAATACGCAAATGAAGTTAATAACTGTAAGTAATATACGAAATGCTTGAAGATGTTTTTTTCAAAAATTGATAATATTTAACAAGCAAATAATATTTTTTGAATAGATAAACACAGTTTAAATGTAAATTACGACAAACAGATTTTGTGAAAATTTTATTCAATTGAAATGAAGTGTGTATAATGTATAAATATGTGAAAAGCAAGATTTTGTATGAGATTGATTTAATAGAAAATTAATACAAAGTAACGTTTATATTTTTCTTCATTAATATTAGATCTAATTTTCAAATTTGGCAACTTAGAAGGTTAAATTGCAAACTAATAAAATATTTGTTTTTGGTAGGTGAGACCCACAGGACAATCTGTCCTTGTCATTTTTCTCCACAGCCACATACTCTCTCTCTCTCTCTCTCTCTCCTCAACGAGGGTTTTAAGGTTTTGATGTCCGTAAGTATTAAATTCTCTCTTTCCATTTCTCAGCACAAACAGCGTATGACTTTTGGTATACTTTTGTTTCTCTATTTTGTTTTCTACCTAACCGATAAAAAGCTCGCGATCGGTAAGTAATCAAGGCCATGTAGTATTGTTGAACAAATCATGCAATCATCTATTTTCAATTTTTAATTATAATTTTCAACTCCGGCATCCAGTTCAGGCACGCTCTTCGAGAAGATTCCATTTGAATTAAAATATTTGAATTTATCTAATTGGTCCAGTTTGGGTACTTTGAATTTATAATAATTTGCGGTTTGGATAGATTGAAAACTAAGTTTGGACCTCAGATATAATTAGATATTTATATTTAAAGTTGGATATTAATAAAAGCTAGCGGAGTCCATCTGCCACCATCAGATAGGAATCGAACGGACAAAAAAAGAGATATCACTGTAGCAGTACTGTATCGCGACAATAACACTTCAATCCAAAATGAAATATATCTCTCCTCCTTATTAACGAGCTTAATGTCTAGATCCTGCATCCTGATTTACTGTTTTTTTTGTTTATTGAATCTGAGTCATCTAAACCTTTCTTTGATTAAATACATCCTTTATATGTGTAGAAGTTCAAAATTAGTTAAAATTGTACCCGCCACACGTATCGCTACATGTATTATCACAGATATTTTGATTCTACACCGTCCGATTTAATCAAAAATCGTGCAAATTAATCTACGATGTAAATTTTTTCGCTTGAGCGCTGGGGAGGCGCCTCTCCCAGCGAAATTTTTTGTTGCCAGTCGGCAGTCTCCCTCCCCTACCCCTTCTTCCCTAAAAAAATAAAAATAAAACTCTAATCGCCTCAGACCTGCGTCGCCCAACCATATCTCTCTCTCCCAGCCCCTAAAACTCTTCGCCATGTCTCTCTCTCGCTCTTTTGCCTCAGAACTCTGCTTCTATGTTTGCTGGGAAGGGTTTCATGCCCAGCCAGCTAACTCAGGTCGCTGATCCCTCCACCTCGCCTTCGAAGGTTTGTGCTGCTTTCAGTTTTTTTGTCAGTGTTTAGTCAAATCTGTATACACGTTTTAATCTGATTTTTCATTGTACTTATCTTGTGATTTATCTCTGTACTTGATCTATGTTGCAAAATCTCTCTGTATTATAATGCTATTAGGCAAATTCGTTCGGTTGAGTAGATATTTCCTTCTCAATTTTGATATTCTCATATTTAATATATCTACGTGCTATCTAAGTATCTATTTGTCTATAGAAGGCTCGATTCAAATATAAATTTTCAGTTCTTATAGAAAAATATATTGTTGTCTAAATTGTATTTTATTTTTGAATTCTTCAGGAGATTAGTATTACTCTTTTTATCTTTTATTCTTCACCCAATCTTGGTATAAGTATATTTGTATGCAGAGTGGTGGTTTAATGGGTTTCCCAATATGTGCAAGCAGCAAATGCATCTCAGGCGGAAGCAAAAGCAATGCTGGAAGGTTGCAAGCTACTGGTAAAATAAGCTAATGTAGTGGGTACTGTATTTTCGATTCTCAGGAAACAGTAATATCCGTTAGCAGTTATCCACCTGGAATGCATGACTGGAGAGTGGCTGCTGAGGTGTGGCAAACTTGGGTAATGAAAAAAAATTGCAAGGGAATACTGGTAACATCCTTCTGTAATTGGAAAGACAGCAATATAGAGATAGAACATGTAAAGGGAACACAAGTGGATTTGTATCTCCTTTCTTTGTGAATGGGGACCTGATGTAAGGAATGCCTACGGGCTATGTAACACCAAAAATATATATATTCAGCTAAGCATGTTTTTTCGCACGGCCAGTTATATGTCGCATTGTCAAGAAGTACGTCACGACGAACAACAAAAGTCATGTTGAAACGGAAAGAGAAAATTGATGCCCCAGGAGTGTATACAAAAAATATAGTATACCGGGAGGTCTTGAGTGAGGAATAAGATATGAGCCATATTAATTCAACCATTCTAATTTTAATATATGTTTTCAAGAACAATTAATCTACTTTTTCATATTTTATTTCTTCATTTAAGAAATTAGTTGTCTGACATATATCTAAGTCATCCGAAAGCATGGTTATAGAAACTTCATCTTCTAAGAATTTAATTTAATATTTCATGTTTATTTAATTTCGTTAGGACCCTGATTTTGTGGTTGAAGCAATGACAGCGGGACCTGCATCAGCATTGACCAGTGAAAGTTTAAATCATTATTTTTTTAACAAAATATTTATTGTTTTCATTGAAATGTTTCTTTAATAGAAATATGTTTTTGTTTTTTTATAATATATCTCGTTGCATCGCACGGGCACGATACTAGTAGATAGATTATAGATAGATGTCGGGTTGGAAGGGATGGGCATGGGCTATCTAAAAATACATATAAGCCGATCGATAAGAACACTCTTTAAATGGATAGAAACAAATGACCAACAGTGAGCATGATTATTCTTTAAATTTTGCACAACCTCAATTTTATTTACAAATGACCAACAGTGAGCATGATTAATAAATTTATCATTGCTTAAATATACATATATAGACAATGTCTATGGTTTCAAATAATGCAATCAGTGACAATTAATGACTTTTGATCTGATCCTCGAGTACGTGTTAATGGTCGGTACTTAACTTCAAGTTTGCTTTGCCACTAAATATTCTTAGAATAACACTAGTACTGATGTACACCTGAGAAATGGAAGGAGAGAATTTAATACCTTGTAATAAATATTTTATTTTATTTTCGAAAATTATATATTTTTATAGAAATTATATGAAGCATACAAATTATCTAATTTTTTTATTATTGAAATTTCATGTATTAAGAATATTTCATCAAGTGCCTATATTTTTAAAATAATTATTAAATTTCTGCTTAGGAATTTATAAATTATAAATATTTTAACTATTGCAGTATACACATTCGAAATATCCTCATTTTATTATAATGTAAAATTGAACATCTTGTAATAAATATTTTATAATGTAATAAAGTAACTATAAATGAGCCATGGTCACTAACTTAATTATTTGAAAGAATAATTATCCACATTAAAATCTGCATATTAATTGATAGCGCAATATTTGCAAACATTCATCTAATCCTCGCTTTCCCACTTCAAAAGTTTGTTTACCAAGAAGCACTGCATTGATGGATAGTGCTGGTCTCTTAAGTTAACCGCCAACCGGTCAAACTAGGCTAGCTAGTGTTTTTTTTTTTTTTTTTCCGTGTAACCCAGATCAGGTGTACATCAGTACTAGTGTTATTCTAAGAATATTTAGTAGTAAAGCAAACTTGAAGTTAAGTACCGACCATACACGTACTCGAGGATCATACAAAAAGACAAATTCACGGCAGCGTAACAGAATATTTAGTAGTAAAGCAAACTTGATGATTTTTATAATATGATTATATCTTTAATGTTGTATTGTAATTTATTAATTTATTTTTGATGTGTATTTATTAAATCTTCAGTTATCATAAATCTGCATAATATCTTTGATGTTTTATGTATCTTTGTCCTATTAATAAGTTATTTTTCTAATTAATAAGTTGACTCAAACATTTTGCTCGAACATACGTATATGAAATTAATGACTGAAAGTAACACATGAAATATTTAAAGGTGTTTTTTAAGCAAGCAAGTAACATTTAAAGTGAAACATAAAAGCGATTATTTAAAATTTTGTTTGAATTACATAAAAGTACTGTTATATTGATTCGAAATTTCTAAAATATTTAGAAGTAAATGCTCGAACATTTTGCCACGGAGGTGGTAATAAAACAGATGCTTAGTAACAAAAATTACTATTTTGCAAATTGGGTCTGCTGTTCCGCAGGAACTACTAAGTCGCCAGCGAATCTCCGTCACTGTCCCTATTTCTTGTCTTCAATCAGTCATCAGTGTCACGCGTCACCACAAATCCGCATTTTTTTTATAAGAAACTTTTTGAGACATGTGGTTTAGGTTTTCTGTGAAAAGTAGTATGTTGATAGTCATATAACATATCAATATCATGATTTCTTGCACTATTAGGGCCTATTCGGCTGCACAGTGGAAATGGAAATAGAAATATAAAATTTTTGAACTGAAATTTACTGTTCATGTAGGAAAAAAAAAATTTAGTTTGAGTGAATTTTATTTTTCCCACGTGAACAGTATTTTGTGGGAAGCAGCTGAACAAGCCCTTAGATTTTTGTTCTAAATAATGCATTATAGTTGTGTTACATTTTTTTTTTTTACCTTAAAGACTAAGCTATGAAATAAAAATACGTTATTTCAGTTACAACTGTTAAGGCGCATCTCATGTATCACAAATAATGCATGCTATGCTATATAGGTTTTTATTTCAAAGTTCAAATTAATTTTTTTTTTCTAATAACCACTTTTTTTAAAATTCAAATTGTTTTTGTTACTAAGAACGGACTACCAAAGATCTCATCATGGATTGTTGATTTGTTATACTTCGGGTCAAATAAACTATCTTATATACTTGGGGTATATCATCATGGATAAATGATTTGTTTACATTTTCCAAATACTAAAATCCAACTAAACTATTCTTCCATAGATTTCTCTTGTGAATTTGGCCATTAATTACGTAAGCAACGAGCCAACGACAAATACAAATTTGGCCAATAAATTAAACAAATTAAATGAAGGCCACTAAACTATATTATGATGGTCACAAGCATAGTCACAATATTCGCAAATTAAATCTGAATTAAACTTGAATAATTCGTTTTTTTTTGTGATGCCGAATCGAACGCCAAATTATTCGGCTGACCGAACTTTAACCAAATTAAATAATTAATTCATTAATTAAAAATTAAAAAAAATTATCTTTGTTGGAGCGGGGAGACCGCGTGCGGGGGGGAGGGGGCTGGCTCGGGGAAGAAGAAGAAGAAAGCGTGGGTCGCATTTGTAGGGTAGGACTTAGTCCGGAAAAAAATTTCCGGATTGGGAGTCCAGAATTTTTTTTTTCAGGATTGGAGTTCGGTTCCCGGAATTTTTTTTTGCGGTTTTAGAGTTTCATTTCGGAAAAAAATTTTCCGGTTTGAATACTTTTGAAAATACGAAACCGAATCGGTTATTTTTTTAAATTTGATTTATATTTTGAATATAAATAAAAAATTCGGCAAATCATAATTGGCCTCTGCTCCCCCCCCACTTAGCCGCTTAATTTATTTCACTCCGTCTTCTTTATTTTAGCAAACTATACATGTCACACCCACACACACACACTTAATTATATATGCCTCAATATTCATTTGGGAATTGCCAAGTCATTATTTCTCTATACATATTACGGATTAACCAATGCTATGCATTTTATATTATCATTTTTAAAATACAAACAGTTGATATGAACCAATAAATATAATTTTCATATGAACAATGTATTTGGAGATTCAAATTTTATATCTTTTTTTTTAAAATAACTTTTACTATTTATTTTAAAGATATAAATTCACTTGATCTAAAAATCATAGACCATCTGAAAAGCAGTAATTTTCTATCTATCTAAAAATATAATAAAAAATTCTAAAAAATATAAAGTTTTATCACAAGTATTATTCGTATGAAAATCATGTTGATCAAAACATAAACAGTTGATCTGAACTATTAAATATAATCTTCATATGAAAAATATACTCGATCAAATTTTTTATTTTTTAGAATTGTTTTTACTATTGAAAATTACTTGAACTAAAAATTCTAGATCATCTAAAAGGAGTAATTTTCTACTTATTTAATATATAGTAAAAAAATTCTTAGAAAATGTAAAATTTTTAGAAGATGTAATTTTCTACTTATATTATATTATATTTTTTTTTTTACGGCCGTAAAAAATCCAGCATAAAAAATGTTGATCCGGATTATTTGTAGCAGTCTTTCGAATAAATCAAATTATATAGTATTCCATCTATTTTTTTAAAAATATATTAAATATTTGTAATACTTCAATACAAAAAATAAATAAATTATAAATAAAAACTGAAAAAAAAAAAATTCCTAAAAAACAAAAAATCCTAAATCCGGAAAAAATTATTCCTGATTTAGCAAAAAAAAAAGAAAAAAAAGAAATCCTAAATCCAGAAAAAAAATTTCCGGAGTTAGAACCGAGTTTCCGGAAATTTTTTTTCCGGGTTTAGAGTTTAATTCCGGAAATTTTTTTTCCGGAATGGGTAGATTTCGAAAAAACCAACCGATTCGGATATTTTTTTTAAATTTAATATAAAATTTGGATATTAATAAAAAATTCGGCATAGTTTCATTGTAATTCCTCTACCGTAACACTAAAGGTATATTTATGTGGACCCCAACCTTCATTTAGAATTATTTCATCCATTTTAACACTTTTTAGGTACTCTATCTTAGCCAAACCTCCTTTGAATTTATCGGTTGCACCTAGTTAATTTCTACTGTGCTTCTTATCGTGGTATTGACATGACAATGTTTATAGGAGGATAAAATTTCAAAATTCATCGAGATGATTTTGAAGAATTAAATAAAATCATTAAAACCGATATATGTGATTACGTCATATTTATAAATTTTGAACTTAATTTAGTATATATAAATTTAAGTAGGTAAGAAAAAAAAATTATAAGTTAATTTTTTATATTATTTTTTTTACTACTTGATATTATACTAGATTGTTTTCAACAACTTAAATTCGTTATTTGAAGTTAATCAGTTAAACTCACAAAGAACTTTGTGAGCTAAGAACATCCTAATTCTACTCATATAATGAATATAAAATAAGAATATTCTAATCTCTCGACCGTATTTAATATCAAACATAGTTCATGAAAATAGTGATACAAATTATTTTATCTTCGCATTATTTTTTTTTATCAAACATGCCTTAAGAACAATACATTTTAAATCTATTGTGATGTGACGCCTCTTTTTGTGGGGTTCGAACTTTAAAGTCACAGCAAATTAATTTAAAATAACATCGCGTAAAGGAGAATTGGTAACGCGAATATTTTGCATAAAACCTGAATAGTTCGTAAAATTCGTAAATCTTGTGAATTATTTGTGAATTACACGCTAATAGTTCAGTCAAGCGAATTATATGGTATTCAGTCCGGTAGTATCAAGAAAACATTTTATTCGCGAATAAAACAGGAATGCTATTACTACACGGTAAGTATTTGGTAACTGAGCAGACTGTTACACACTGTCCTACTAAGAAGTGATTAGAGAAGTTCTACGAACCTAAGACTGCCGCGTATCACCAGTATCGAAGTCGGGTTGGCGGCTGATATTGACTTTATTTTAATTTTATTGTTTAGGGATTTATTTAATGGAGGCGTCTAATTGTCCACAGCCTTTTGTCCACCATTTGTCCACAGCTTTGACTTGCGCGAATACTGTAAAATTACTTCTACATGCTGTATAATTATACAATATATCACATAAAATATATCACTCAATCACAAAACATCCATCAACTATTTGAAGTGGTCCCATGATAATTAGAAAAAGATTGCAACTTGCACAACAGGACAAAATAAATGTACTTTCAAACTGTAATTTCGGAAATTACAGTTATAGGAAGTTATTGGCAGTTAGAGTTAGTTATTAGCGGTTATTAGCACTGGGTTGAATCTTATATACTGTAAAATTGAATATTGTATACTGTAAAATTGAATATTGTATACTGTAAAATTGAATCTTGTATACTGTAAAATTAAATCTTGTATACAGTAAAATTTTCAATTGAATCTTGTATACTGTAAAATTGAATCTTCTACACAGTAAAATTTACAATTGAATCTTGTATACTGTAAAATTGAATCAGCAGAACTGTAAAATTGAATCTTGTATAAAGTATAATTTTCAATTGAATATTGTTCGGATGAGTAAGAAGCATTTCTATCATCTTTTTCTTTCAGATTTTCACAAGATGAATACTGTAAAATTACAATATGAATACTGTAAAATTACAAGATAAATACTGTAAAATTAACAAATCAATACTCCATATCGCCTTTCTATCATCTCTTTCCTTCAGATTTCCACAAGATGAATACTATAAAATGACAAGATGAATACTGTAAAATTAACGGAGCAATACTATAAAATTAACAGATTAATACTCCATATCGCCTCTCTATCATCTCTTTCTTCCAGATTTCCACAAGATGAATACTGTAAAATTAACAAGGAAATACTGTAAAATTAACAGATTAATACTCCATATCGCCTCTCTATCATCTATTTTTTCCAGATTTCCACAAGATGAATACTGTAAAATTAACGGGGCAATACAGTAAAATTAACAGATCAATACTCCATATCGCCTCTCTATCATCTCTTTCCTCCAGATTTCATTTGAAATGCTAGATCTGTTACTGCATACAACGAAAACAACAAATTCAACAGAAATAACTTACTAGATTTGAATTTTGCCGTGCTCTTCAACAAAAACAACTTCTATTCGATCGCGCTCCACGATTGAAGGTTCCATTGCGATCATGTATAAAAAACGAGATCGAGTCAGTAATCTCAATTAAAATCGACATTGCAAAGGAAAAATGAATCAGAGAAGGTAAATACAAAAAAACAACAATTACGATTTCGTTGCCGTCGCGGCCGATCCAGATTTTTTTTCCGATCCGATCCGATCAAAGATAAAAAATGTCATAAGCAGATTATATAAGAAAAAATAAATAAAAAAGTTACAGATTATTATAGGAAAAAGAAAAAGGTTACAAATTGAAGAAAGCGAACAAATTGAAAAATCAGAGCAAATATTAGTTCTAATCCTTTTTTGAGTAAAGAATAAGAAATCGGAGCAAATTGAAGAAAAAAGTTCCAATCCTTTTTTGAGTAAAGAATAAGAGATCGGAGAAAAAAGTTACCGATTGAAATCGCCTCAGAAAGGAAATCGCCTCAGAATTGAAATCGCCTCAGAAAAGAAATCGCCTCAGCTTTACGGAGAAGAAATTGCCTCAGAAATTTAAGATATCGGAGAAAAAATCCTTTTTCAGATATCGAATTTTAGATTCAGAAATTTTTATCTCTGTAAAGTAAAAAAGTAATATCGGAAAGAAATCGCCTCAGTTGATCGGAGAAGAAATATTTTGAAAATGAGATTCAAAAGGGAATAGAGGCACGGAAGGAAGATTAAATAGGCGGAGTAAGTGGTTAGAAGTGGGGACCAGTGTCCGTTAAAATTAGTTAAACACGGGGTGGATAGCGCTGTAGACAAATGGTGGACAGAAGGCTGTGGACAAAAACTTTTTCTCTTATTTAATAATTTTTTGTATTCAAATCAATTTCAAAAGAAGATTGGTCAAAGATTCGGTTTTGGCCTTTCATCCTATCTTTGAGTATTTAATATAAGCAAAATCCTTCCTATCTTTGAGTATTTAATATTTATAGTTGAGTATTCCTATCTTCCCCACTCGGAAGCTACTGAATTCACATCCTCTCCAATACCTGATAAGGGAATCTTTTACAATTACTAGATCTGAACCGTACTTTTTTAACTTGGCACGAATCTCAAAGCTCAAAATGGGGCCCCCTACAGTGACCCGAATCCCAAGCCGGTTGAGATTTAATCTCAAACCGTAAAGTAAGTGATCCTCTGCAATAATTGTGCAATACCTGAGAGGATACGGGTTCGGAGCTACTGCCCACTGCCCAGTTATAAAAAAAAAAGAAAAAAAAAAGAGAGTATTCCTATCTTCCACCCCCCCCCCCGGAAACTATAAATATTGCAGACTGGCCTCTTCCTCTTCATCTAAATTGCATAGAAACACAATTTTGGTTCTGAGTTCTCATTTTTCCTAGAAGAAATGCACACCATAGCAAACCACGAAGATCTGCACCTAGTTGGCCTGACTGGCCCGGTACACATCTCCGTACCAACGCTCAACGGTGATTTGACTCATGACCTAGTTGGCCGGGTCAACGAACTAATAAACAATGGTAGTAAGTGGTTTTTTTTTTTGGCTGTCTTTTTAATTTTCCTTTTTTGAATATGGAATAGTCCATATTAAAAAAACTGAGAAGAAAAGAATTCAATTCAATAGAAAAGAAAGGATTGGGATTGATTTGGAATTGAATTTTGTTGATTGGAAGGAGTAAAATGCATAAACGAATTCAATATTTGACAATGAAAGAAAAGTCTAAAAGTTCAATTAATTTACAAAGGACTGCCATTGCCATTACTCAAAAGGAAACCTTCTTAATAGAAGGAAGAAATAGCAAAAAAACCCTAAAACGAAGCGAAGACGAAGACGAAGAGGTGAAACTCATGGCTCCTCATTAACTCAGTCAGATCCATACTTTAACTCTTCCCTCCCCGCCTCTTCTTCTCCTCCTTTAGTTACGACTTTCTCATAAAACTGGGGTCCACAGCTTCTCCCACAACAACGAAAGGGCAGGGTATGTGCAACAGCAGATAGATGAGGGTAGCGACGTAATTTTATCTCAACGAAATCGTTTCTCGTCAAATACCTTCAACTTTCACGTAATTTTGTTGGAGGAAATATGCCCTCTCAAATCCATCTTAATCAAATCATCTCCCTTTGAGGTCTTTGTTCCGATCAGACAACGAAAAAGAATTCTGATTCTATTTCTCGTTTGAGCAAAAAAATTTTTTGTTCCGATCATAGGGGTTGTGTCTCCGTTCCGATCAGACCCTTAGTTTAATTATAAATTAAGTTAATGTCTACTTTTGCTTTTGTATTTGTAGTGGTCTAGTGGACAACTATAAGTCTATAACTGGTGTTATATAATTATCTCTATGTTTTTATATATGAAACGGACACTCTGTTGCTTTTTATATATAAAAAAAAAAATCATGTCTTTTCAAGTAAAAACTACCGTTTTTAGATTTTTTTTTTTATACACATTATATCGTCAATCCTTTCACTTTTATTTAGGGACGTGATATGAGTACCCGCACTCTCATCCCCTCATTATTCCCCAATTTTATTTGTTCAATTTCATCCACATTTTTCATGATCTATAAGGAATTTTGCGAATCTAAACACACGAACATCTTCTACGCAATTTTATCTTTCAAATGAGATCTATGATGACATACTTTCAATCTCGTCATCACACAAGTATTTATACCTCATCATTTAAGTATTTATACCTAGTATTTTTCACATATGACACTGCTGACATTTAAAAGTATTAATATCAAGTATTTTAAGTATTTATACCTATGCACGAAAGTATTTATACCTATGTGGTAAATTATTTTTGTTAGAGAAAGGTTGACGCAGTGACGATTAGGGAAATGTGATGCGGAGATGCGGGGTCCACGATTAGGGATAAAATACTTACAAGTATAGGTATAAATACTTGTATGATGAGGTATAAATACTTGCATAATGAGGTATAAATACTTGTGTAACGATGAATCCGAAAGTACGTCATTATGGATCTCATTTAAAAGATAAAATTGCGTAGAATACGTTCATGGTTTTAGATTCGCAAAATTCCTCATAGAACATGAGAAATGTGGAAGATATTGAAAAAAAAAACCCACCTCTAAAAACGTGTATGATTCTTCTCCCATGTAGTTTGAGTGGTCTCTCTATATAGTTATATCAAGTTAAACATGCAAGTATTAATATCTTAGTTTGCAAGTATTAATTTATTATCTTCCAAGTATTTATATCCATAAATTTAATTAAACTTGAAATATCTGTTACATTCCGAAATTTTAAAACTTGATTAAATTGATAAATCGATCAATTGGCTTAAATAAAAAGTTTTAATTAACTTAACGATCGTTCAGAAATTTTCTGACCGACTAAAACGAAACTAAAATTTCGAAATATAAATAATGTATGAAATTATGTATAATAAAATTTAGAGATTTAGAAATAAAATAAATTGATTCGTGTAAATAAATGACCTAGTTGAAATCTAGATTAACATATAACAATACGAATTATTTGTACACATAAATTATGAAATTTATAAATCTCATTTATTAATGAATTATGGAAGTTTAATTAAATAAATATATATATATGGAGATATACAATTGATATCGAATTATTCGAATTCTAAAAAAATTGACAGATAGATACACAAATCTTGATATAATACCATTCATTGGATTGAATAAATTAGAGCTTCCTTTGTAAATTAATAAACTCTGCAATTATCTTGGTCGTCCGATCTAATCTAGCACGAATCTTGAAGCAGCCCTTTAATACTCTCCCTTCTCTCTTTCTCTCCTCTCCCTCTACGTGACAGAACCCCCCCCCCCAAATCAGCGCCCCTCCTTCTTCTTCTACGCCAAAGAAAAAAAAAAAAAGACAGGGGCTCCGCCCCCTCCCGTCGCCGGCGAGCCGCCCCGCCCCACGCCTCACCCCCTCCTCTCTCTCTCCTTCTCGGTTCGGAAAACCCCAGCTCGCCCCCTCTCTCTCTCGTTTTCTGCCTCCCCTCCCCTCTCATGAAACCCTAGAAATTAGGGTTGAGGGGTTGGCTTGGTGCTGTCCCGGTACTCGCTGGGTGCCGTCCTGGTGCTTGCTTGGTGCTGTCTGGTGCTTAGTTGGAGCCGGCCGTTCTTTTCCCAATCCATGTCGTGCGAGCTCAATCGGGTAAATTTCTGAGTCCCTCGTTTAATTGATCAGATTTTTGCCTTGTCGGATTGTTTCGTTAAATACACCTTTGCTCGGGTTGTTGATTTTCCCGGCAAAGGTGCTGCCTTGTTGTGCCTTGTTGAGGCTGTTCTGACCTGTGTGCCTTGTTGTGCCTTGTTGCTGTTCTGGCTTGTGCCCTGTTGAGGCTGTTCTGACCTATTTTGCTGGCCTGTTCTGACCTGTTTTGCTGGCCTGTTCTGACCTGTTTTGCTGGTTCTGTGTTGATGTTGTACTGGTAAATTGCGACTGGTACATCCATGTTTGTTGTTGTGTATGTGCTGCTGGTACCAGTCGGTACTGGCCCAGTGATACCACTGGTATTGTGCTGAATTTTTGCGTGCATACCAGCCTTTGAACTGGCAGGGACCATATTGCAAATTAATTATATTTAGGGGTTTGAATTGTAAAATATAAGGCCTTATGTGGAGTAGTATAAATTAATAGCCTAAATGTGAAAATGTGAGGTTTTGAATTAATGACCGGCCTATGCATTAGAAATGTTATAAATGGACTTGGAGTAAATTGTGAATTGTTAATTAGAGACTTAAACCTTTGCTAAATTATGGGCCTTTAATTAAATTGAATTAGAATAAAATAATTGATACGTCAAATGGGCCAAAGTGTAATAAGGTGAAAGTTTATATAAGAGCCGACCATATATGTAAATTTGGAATTGGACTTGAATTAAAATGATTATAAATGAACCGAAAGGTATAAAAGAATTGACGAATTAAAATACGGCTTTCAGAATTTAAGTTTTGATAATTTAACCGAACTAAACCAAGTAAACGTATAATATAGGTGTAGGCTCAGTCGAGCAAGATATCGCGAGGTAATTCGAGACGCCCGATCCTAAAATTAAGCGGTACGCTCATCATACTAAGGTGCGGGATTCTTGGACTTGTTTGATACTTTATTTTCAGGAATTAAACTGTTTATTCGTTTGTCATGTTGAATATCATTGATTGCATCATTGAATTGTGTAGAGCATTTGCATAGCCCAATCAAATTAAACTCGAATTGATGTGACTTGAGTGATTTGCATGCTGGTATGGTTGTAGGTTGTGTCGATCTATTATGATCTGATTTGATTGAAAGTCACCACGATTTAATTTGATATGTATGTGAATGGATTTACGAAGTTAAGCACTTGGATCCAATTAATTTGCCAAGTCGGGCTGTATGCTGACTTGGATTCCCAGGATCCTAATGACCTTAGGTGAACGACCCTCGATGTTCCCAGTACCGGTTGGGACGAGGGAGGGTGATTATGTTATGAGATGTGATTTGGGATCGTGGGTGACATGTGTAACGTCTGTGGCTCAGTGGCATTCTCGTACGTGTTAATGCATTTGGAAGATCAATTGAATATTACGACTATTGGAATGATTCCAAAGATGATTTTTTTTATATGATTCGAATCAGACCTTAATAAACTGTTAAACCAAGCGATTGCAGATGGGTGTCAGATAAAGGGTCCAGCGATTGGCCATCTGTAGGCGTCTGTAACCCTACAGATGTGGGTTTGATAAAGGTCCAGCTCGAAAGAACATCTGTAGTTGCTACTAGCCCTAATGAATTTAGTTAAGCCAAAATATCTGTTGTGTTTGAAATTCATTTTGGAAATTCCGTTGAACTGTGTTTCAGGTTGATAAATTGTTGTCGAGTATTGGCATTCTGTTATTTATGATTATATATATATATCTGTTTGCATTATTATGGTTTGGGTTTCATTGTTGAATATAGAGTTTGATTGCAAGTCCAATAATCTAAACTGTGGCAAATTTCGCACTGAGAATTTATTCTCACCCCCACCCTCCCGATTATTTTCAGGTTTATTTATCGGATGCAGCAAATGAGGATATTGGTAATGCATATAAAAGATTCACTGCCTTGCGTGTATATGTGACACTTGATAAATATACGCGGCAGGCTGTCACACCCGTGGATTTGGGGTGTGACAATATCACAGTGTTGTGAATAAATTTAATTAAACTAATTAATTAAGTTAGTTTATGAGAAGTTAAAATATGTTTAAGAGATAGGGGTACAATGCAGGTACTGGAGTGTGGGGATTGAAATAATTATTCATTTATTTATTCACTAACAAGCATAAACCTCTAATATTATTATAACTAGGGCTGGTAACGAACCAAACCAAACCAAACCTACCCTAAGTTCGAATTCGGGTTCGAAATTGAAACTGGATTTCGAACTGAATAACCCAGTTCGGGTTTAGTTAGGTACAAATTCAAACTGGTTCGGTTTGATTCAAAAATGGTTGGAAACATAACCCACTTATATGTGGATTTATAGTATTAACCGAAATCATAACCCACTTACAATATTTAATAAATTAAAACTGATTTAATATCAGTTTTCAGTAGTAACCAAAACCGCAACCCAATAAAAATATTCTTTTAAAAAAAACGGTTCAGATATTTGATAACAACCAAAACCCAATCGGCATTCTCTATTGCAATTGAGTTATTTCTCAAGTTGATCTCAACTGGTTTTATAGGCAGTAAAGAGATGCCTTTTTTGTTTTCAAAAGATGTGGGACTAAACAGATGGTTATAACCGGACGGAAGCGCACTTTTTCCTTTGCTTTTTGCTTGTGGGGCCAAAGGAATCACGTGGCAGTGCATTTCCTCTTCTTTATTTTTGCTTATGGACTAACTGGGCTTTGCTTATTTATCTTTTCTTCTCTTGCATTACACATAATTAATTTCTATGCTTTGAATGTAATTAATTTCTTTTTTTGAGAACTTGGAAGTGACTCCCAAGGTTTGTATTACCAGAAAAAAAAAAAAAAAAAAAACAGCCATTACAGACATCCTTAAACACCTATTACATCAGGACCACCAATTGTAAACAGTCTAAGGAAAAAAGAAGCTAAATAAATAACAACAGCATTGCATAAAATTAAATCTGCGTGCACAGTACCGTGCAAGAGTGCAAAGGTACATTTTCATCAATTTGTCAGCAGTGCTTGTACCATAGCCCAAACTCACTTATACATCTGTCGGCCACTATATTTGTATGAATAGCCTCATCTCCAAAAACCACCCTATTAATTTCTCTGCTTCCAGATGTGCCAGACTGTGCACATGAAGCTGGTTGCCCATGCTTTACGTTTCATACCTCTGGTCTGTCTGACTGCTGCCCATGATCTAATCCAAACTTCCTGTATAGAATCTGCGACCGTCATGAGCTTGACCTGCAGAATCGCTGAGACCCTTCGCCATATGGCAGTAGCATCTGAACAAACAAAGAGCATATGGCAGTAGCAAATTTGAACAAATACCATTTCTTATGGGCTAACTGGGCCAAGGGAATGACGTGGCTTTGAATGTAATTAATTTCTATGTTTAATTGTAACTCTTATGTGAATCCAATTTGTCTTTTCGATTTGATCGGATTTATCATCAGGATAATCAACTTGCTATTTTTAGTTTTTCATATTATACATATACTTAGTTTACAATATGATTAAAATTAATTTCAAATTTTCTCCAATAAAATATGATGTCTGAAGCAAATCTCATTATTTTTACGAGGGATCCGATTACCACAATTTTGAGTTACCGTAACTATTTTCTACATTTTCAAAGTCCAAATCGTCGATCCAAACCGTTCAACATGATCTCCACAATAAAATGTGTTTCTCGATCAAATTTTACATTTTTTTTGAATTTTTTTACTATTTATTAAGATGGTACAAAATTCAATGGTCTGAATTTAACTAATTTTTTAAAAATGCTTCATGAAGAAGCCCAGGTGGCGTTCCTTGCTGGCATCAACCTTTCTTCCAATACACTGGTCGCTGTTAACTGCCTCTATGGAGAAGCCCAGGAGGCCCATGAGAGAAATTGGGTAAGTCTTGCTTTACCTGTTTGTTCCTTGGGTGTCTCTTCATTCACTATTTATATTATTTGCTCTAAGATATAATCATATAATTTATATTTAATGGTATTAATTTAAATTTGCTTTTCAGAGGGCAGAGCTCATAGCGAGTGTCGGCGCTCCAATTGCTGTCTCAGTGTTTACTCTTTTGTCCAGCTTTCGTTTTGCATCTGATCCAGAGAGATGGAGTAATTGGATCGCAGAACTGTCTAGGCTGAATGCTGCTATGATTGGTGCTCGTCCTCTCGCTTTTTACTTGATGAGTAATGGGGGAACTCAAAACTAAGATGTCAAGAGAGCTGTTCCCTGTTTGGTGGATATTTCCATTTTTTTTTCACATTTTGCTTGCAGAAAATAAAATTTAGCGTGTATTTAATAGTTTTATGTTTTCATTGTTTATTGATACTGCAGTCAATGTTTGGTATTTTAGATATTCTTGTTTGATTGTGGATTAAGTTATGATAGAATAAGTTTAACCTCTTAATCTTCATATTTTATTTTATGCATTTGACAACAATTAGTAAGCTTTTTTAATTACAAAAAAATAAAATATAAATGTTAGTTTAGTCTTATGTATTCTTAGGACTGACGGGATGCACAGAAACTAAGTTCATTCTAAATCCTTAAACATCCTTAAGTTCATTCCCATAATATTTATAATTTTTTATTTTGCAAAATAGGAATTTTTAAACTAATTCATTTTCTTGATTTTTCTTTCGTTCACATTCTGTTTCTCACGAGTTCATATATTAAATTTTTAAGTATATTGTATATTAAACTTGGATTAACTCTTAATCTAAGCACATGTTATATCAAATAAATAACATGCAGGTTGTTGATATAATTCAAAACTTATAAACTTCGACATGTAGACATGTCCAATACTTGTATCTAACTATCATGCGTTTACAGACTAGGTTTGAAAGCACAAATTGATTTTATGGTTTGTGCTAAGAACTTCACATAAACACATGCTTTTGTACGTATTTAGACATCTACAATTGAAAGCTTAGTTAATAACAATTCAGAAAGCAACTATCAACCATTTGAAAATAGACAAAATTATCAACCATTTGAAAATCGAACAGTATTGTGACTAATGTCATTCATTAAAAGAATATATCATAAGAAAAGACCAAAATAATTCCCAAATGCAATGGCTTGTACGAGCATCTTCATTTTTTTTCCTTTTTTTAAAATTTTTTTTTATTCTGGGGTAGTATAGCTTTGCGCCATACAAATGACATACAACATTTGAAGAAAAATTCACAAAAGACACCATACAAATAAACTAATATTCTAAAATTTCTCTATTTTCTTGGTTGGAAACGGTGGGGGGTCAAAAAAAAATGGAAAAACTGATTAGAAGAGGCTATCTAAAAATATAAGATGATAAGAACACTCAATGGATAGAAACAAATGACACTAAATTCTACAATTATGTATAGAGATCATCGGCCAAAGCACCGGAATACAGATGAAATGAGAGTTGACGAAAGGAACTTCAGTCCTGCTGATCCTCCCGGAAAATATGAAATCGCATAATATGCAAGCGCCAACACCTATTAATAGTGCAAAATATATACCCATTATTACTGATATTTGACTTGAGAGTGCATCGGACCTACTTTGGTTCGATGGAACCAATCACCATTCGATCTGCTTTAAGATACGTGCGCTTTGCTTTAAATTTTGTGTGCATCTGCTTCAATTTTCATGTGCACAGATCTCAAAGCAAATCGGACAGTCTTGGAGATCATTGGACCCAAAAGTAGGTCCCATGGGCATCGGACCTACTCTATTCTCTTCCTATATAACTCTACTCAACTGTATATGGAGCTGTTATTCTTTGCATATAATCTTCCTGTTGCATCCTTGCTGTTGTTTTATTTCCTTATTTTATATTTTCTAGAGTAGCTTTAGGGTGTTCAAATGACGAATCCAAACCGTTGAAACCGATCTACTTCACGAGTGATGTAATTACATGTAAAATTCATAAATTTTTGAAGTAATTTATTATATATTCAAGCGGTCAAAAATTGATGAAAATGAATGTAATAAATTTATTTATAAACCTTTTTTTGACCACTTGACTATAAACTAAATTAATTCGAAAAATTATAAATATTATATCTAAATGTATATCTAGTAGAGTAGATCGATTTCAACGGTTTAAATTCATCATTTGAAGTCAATCCGATAGGTTTGGATTTAAGCTCACTAAAAGACTCGGTGAGGTTAAGAACACCCCTATTAGTCCAAAATAACAAAATGACCTTCTCTATACCAGAAAGTGAGAGAAAGAGAGCAAATGTGAATAACCTGAAGTGCAGAGAAGAAAACAGAGAGGATATAACTATGGAGCACCATAGACACATAAATTGTTGCTACCATGCTGCCAGTGAATCCCAGAGTGAAAGGGAGCCTCTGCAAGAAAACCATAAACATGTACATGGAATTAATGCAAATTAGAGAAAATCTAAGAGAAAAAATGCAACGCACAAAGAGCAGCCAATGTGCAAAATTTCAAGAAAGTGTCTACACTATTCTAGATGAATGAAGTTACGAGGGAACCGAAATAAAACTTCAAAACAAAACATGCAACTTGTCAGGTCAAGTTACTGTACAGTGTTTTCATCATTTCAGGGTACCATATACTACTTGATATATGTCCAACAAGATACCAGAAAAATTTGTAGAGGAGGTATCACTATCATATACCTCTTTGGAGATCATGTGATAGAGTTGATTTCTGGGGCCTTTTAATGCGAAAAATGAGCCGATAATGCATCCACAACCAAGAGTGAAACAAATGGCGAATTTCTGAGGCACTAAAACCATTGCCGGTAGAAAGATCGTGAAGGCGATGAACACTAGAAAGATGCCACTGGTCAATAAGAGACCAAAGTACATCAACGACTTGCCAGATGGCACACTACTAGTGGCTGACTGGAAGCTGCCTGGGAGCTCCCTTACTCCTTTTGTAACCCTGCATTATTTAAAAAACAAATAGTAAAGTTTGGACCAAAACTAGATGTGTAATATTCTATTATTAAAATGATAAAACAAAAGCACTATATAAGAATATATATACTATTCGATTAAATTCAAAAGTATAATGCTTTAACTAATTAAAAACTGAATAACCAATCAGTCTCAAAATGTACACTTCATTAAGTGTTTCAGCATACGAAACCACTCCAAATGTCCTTAACCTTCTATATCTTTCATTCTCTTTCACGTGAACTTACAATAATATAATAATATCATACAAAAAGGACAGGAGATAACATAAAAACTAGCAAGCATAAAAATAAAATGGTGATATAAACACAATGAATGGTGATCTATTTACTGACATGCCACAGAAATAATGTAAATTTCAAGCACCACTGGCTTCTATAATCAGTTTTAACAAAACTCACGTCAAGAAATGGGTTGTATTCCAAGTTGAGAGTGAGGTTAGTGAGAATAGTGTGCTAACTCCGAATTCGGAATAGCCACTAACCCAACATTTCAATAGATTAGCGGAATAGTGGCTAACCCGAGCTAACCCAAGTGTTGAGAATAACTATTTTTTCACCCAATCATGGAATGGTCACTAACCCGAATTTGGAAAAGTCACTAATCCAACTAACCTTGCTATTCCTTGGCACCCAAACGCACCCTGAATGAATATATTAATCCTTCATCTTTCTACAAAAATATTAAGTAGTCTCCTCATAAAAGAAGGTCAAAAGTTTTGTAAATAACGGTATACGGTTGTCGGATGGAAATGGTACCGCCAACGACTATATTAATCGGGAATAATCGAAAATAATAGGCCGATTAATCGGGAAAATCTGTGACGGTTTGATCACCGCCAACGACTAATCGGCCAATTAATCAGCCTAAACGGACGTTTTTTACAACACTGGGTAAAACTGCATAGCACACTCTAATCAAACTATTCAGTAAATAATAATTTGGTTTTCGGATCCACCTCTTTAAATTAGCTTTTCAACAGAGAAGATAAGAAGAAATATTTGACTAATTTTGCACTACCATTTTTCTTATGTATTTAATTTCTATCAATCAAGTATAAGTCCCTGAATTCCTTTTCTATCTCATGAACTAGTTATAATTCTAACTATCTAACCTTAGAAGCTCAAATCAAATCCATTCCAGTTCAACCAATTCACTACAAGCCTGTAACTAGCTTAATTTTCACTTAATTTCACAAAAGTAATGGAAAGAAACAGCTAGTATAGGATTCAAGGATTCACTTACACACTAAAAGTGCCCGAGACCTTATCATTGGCTGTACGGACAGCGGATTCAATATCGAAATCAAACCCGAGATCCGCGTCTTCCTCGGCGGATCTGGTGGCGGCGTAGGAGTTCCACTCCGCCAGTACAGACTGAGAGCTCGACGACGAGGCTCCGCCACCGCTCGATGAGGGGCCGCCGGTGAACCACGACTGAGCTGTCTTGTGCATCTTGATCGAGAAAAGGAACGGAGGGGTGAAATGAGGTGAGCAGAGACAGGTTCGATTTTGTTCGAGAGGAGAATATAAATTGTTCACCTGAGGTAACAGAAAAGTTTAGTTTAGATCTAAACCGTTTGATCTTCTTTGGCACGAATATTAAAGGGGATGCTGGCATTCAACCTCGAGCTGGATTGGCTCGGATTCTGATCGGACGGTCACAATATAAACTCAAATATTCTGTTACCTGATTGTTCTCCAAAGAGGTTTCCCGGAGGAGAAAACTACGCCAAAGTAGAGTAAAATGTGACTCTCCTCCTGAAAAAAGAAGAGAAAAATGTTACTCTCACCTTGGACCGAGGCCGATTCTATTGACATAGCTTATTTGGCTTCATGCAGCGCGTCAGTCACATACTTTCCGTTTTAATTATGGCAAATGCTTCTGCATTAAGCCAAACTAACTCTGTTAATAAATTTACCCATTATCAGTTTCTGTGCAGTAAATGCAATTTTTATGTTGTACAATTATTCATAAGTGAGGAGAAATATACAGTGCCTTTTCTAATTAATTATTAATTACTTGGGTTGAATATTTATTTGTACAAAATACTGGTTGTCGAAAGTAATTTTTTTTATTGTAGTTCATCAAATATAACTAAGGAACAGTGTTATATGCAATTATTCATACTTTCATAGCATCTGTATTCATGAAATTAAACTGAAATTTAAATAGAAATAAAATAAGTGAAATTAATTTGAAGTTATTTTCAAAAACAATGCATTTTTGTAATAAGAATTAGAAGTTATTTTCAAAAACAATAGCAAATAAGAATTAATAATTTTGCCAACAAGAAATTTCACTAAATAAATCTTTTCTATTTATGAAATTACCATACATTCATCAAATTGCAAATGAAATTGCCACCTAAAATTAAAATCAGAATAAAATTAACAACGTAAATATATATATATATATATGCTCGTGAGTTAATCATTTAATTGTACAAAATATTGGTTGTGAAAAGTAAATTTATAACTAACGAGCTGTGTGTGTTATTTGCATTAATGTAGATGAGGCTTTCAACTAATAAATTTTCCTTTGGAAATGAAGGAATTAGTGGCGGTTTGATGATCAACATCAGATCAAATTCAATCAAATGCACGATCATAGCTGTTTGATCTGCATTAATATTCACACGGAAGATTTTAAGATTCATGCCGATTAAGTGTGCACGGATCTCGATGCACAATGACTAGTTAATAATCGCATTAAGGGCCATTTTATAAGTCAGTGTGCATCATTTCATCTTCTTTCGATTCTCGGATGATGAGGTTGAACCTGATTATCTCATCTTTCACTTCAATACATAGATGGCCGTTGTAGGGAAATGAAATCTGCTGAAATCCAAAGGATTTGGATTTCAGGGACTCTGGAATTTCAAATCCATCCATTTTAAGTTTTTTATACACGCATCTCAAAGCAAACATAATTTTATACAAAAATCACAAAATATATAGATGGTTGGATGTGGAATTCCAGGGACCCTGAAATCTCCGTGAATTCCAATAGATTTGTTTCCCGTTGTAGGATCCTCTGAAAATGTCCATCACTGTCCAAATCTCGAGGCATCCAAATTTCATGGGGATCAAAATCCACATCAACAACTTTGGGGTTTTCACAAAAAACGCTAGAATGAATCCCTTTCTATATATTTATTGAACTTTTAATTTATTCCAATCAAATCACTTTAATCAGAACCAAACTTATCCCAATCAATTGATTCAGACTCAAATCTCCACCTTTTAGTTAATGATATTAATTACGATGTTTTGTTTGAACTTTTTGTTCTATATTCATCTAGAAATGAAAAGTAATTTTTTTCCACGTTCAAGAAAAAAAAAAAACTATTTCATACTTTTGTGCGGGAGACAGGGTCTACACTATGAAAGGAGAGGTAGTACAATTGGTTAGGAAAAAGTCCTAGAGTTGTAAATAGACTGCAAGATTTCAACTATTGATTATGGACTGAAAATGAATGGGGTGAACTTATTGGACTTATTTAGTTAAGAGTAAGAAAATGATAGAATAATTGATAAATGATGTTTTTAATTAAAATGTATATATCTCTATTATATTATTAAGCACGTTGGGTGTCCAATCCGCCAACGGCTACGATTGAGAGATGAAACTTCAGATTTGATCTCAGCTCTCCAATTACATATTTTGTCTTCTTTTGATTAAATGCATCTGTTTTATGTATAGAACTCTAAATTTAGTTAAAAACATACCTACCACATATGTTGCCACATGATACGTTACAATTAAAATTGAATAAATTCTGAAATTTAGCGATATATTTATCCGTTTCCTTATTTTTTTGTTTTCATATTTCTCATCATCAATTGAGAAGACTCCACCTTCCATTTTCTTATTTATTGTTTCCTTACTTCTTCGTTTCTAGACGGATCACAATGAAAATTGTTATTTTTATTTCCTTATTTCTCTTTCTTTGTTTCTATACATATTGGTGTGGGCAATTTAGAATATATTTCCGATATAAAATATATCAATGTGTGTGTGTGTGTGTATGTTTGTTCTAAATTGGAAACAAAGAAGAGTATAAATTGGAATGTGTGTGTGAATATATATTTTTCTTATAATATATGTGTGTGTCCTATACATACACACGATAACACTTTTTATTTATGTTTTTTGATATCATATTATATGTTGATATTAAATTGTTGTATGATATTTGATATTAGATTCGAATCGAGCTATTATTTGATAACTTTGGTACTTAAAAATAAAAAATCATCACATCATCAAATTGTTATCAGAGATCACGATTAAAGTTAATTAAAAATACATAATCATATAAATTTTCTATTAATATGTGTTTTAATTTTTAGATAATTATTATTTTCATTGATATATTTGTTTCTTATAATATGTCCCCGTTGCAACGAACGGATATGATACTAGTTATTGTTAAAGTAGGCATAATTATGAGAAAGATTGATGAGACAGCATGATTAGGAAGAATAGACTGTTAGCGATCTCATCTGTTGTCCTACGATATCAGGTGCGAGGTTATTGGATTAGTTTGAGATTCATGACTAGGAATTAAATCGTAACTCGTTGTGCATTTTGAATGATTGATTGACTGCATTGTTAAACTAATGCATCATATGCATACCACAATATAACTGAACTAAATTGCAAATGTAAGTCTACTGATCTATCATTTTGGTACAATTTATCGATTGTCTGTTCTTGTTCTATTGATTGATTGAGACCACAATGACTAAATTAATTGAATATTGAATACTATAATCCTTGAACCTCCATATAGTGGAGAAAAATGATTAATATATAATTTAAAGTCTAGATCGCTACTAGACTTTGATCCGGGATCCTTGTGCGCATATGGCGAATGGCCTCAACTGAACCCAATACCGGTTGGGTAGAGAATATTGTAAATGACTGAATGATTATAAAACTGTGGTAAATGTCTGTTTACTGGTCACTACCTATATGGTGTGGCAATATTGATATTCTATTGAATTGTATTATTGTTGATCTGAATTATTGAAATTGAAATGTTTGGCTATGAACCAGAACTGTTATAACGGTATAAGCCTAACACTACAAATAATGGATACGAGTAAAGGCAGACGTGGGTTTATGGTGGGCGTCGACATAGACAAGCAGGGTGGTATCTGTTAGTGTTACCAAACTTAGCGGTTGTAAAGATTAGGTCCCAAATATTCATGTTATTAGTTATTTGATTTTTGGTTAATGTTATATATATATATTGAATTTCGATTGATTATTGTTGTTGAGCATTTGCATTCGTCATTATATAATTGAATTGATAATTTCTCGTGCGGTGATTTCATTATGAATATAGATTTCCTTCGAATCCAATAATCTGAGTAGCAATCAACACTGAGAAATAAATTATTATTCTCACTCGTTTTCCCTTGTGGGTTACAGGTTCATTATGCGAAGTCAGAGAAACGCTTCCAGGTTATAATTGACAGCAGGGCCACCTAAATATATGTGATTTGGGATTATTTTATCTGACAGGGTGCAGAGAGTATATCTCTAGCATCATCCACTATAAAATGTCAGATAATTATTGTAAATAAATTGGAATGTAGCAAAAAATAATGGATGCTAATGGCAATGCATAAAAAAATTCATGTCTTATGTTACGTATATTGTTATGATAAATAGACGCGATTAGATTAACACACCTCCGAATCGGAGGTGTGACACTAGTTCTACTCGTAACTTTGTATGTTTTATGCCTTCTTATATTTTTAACTTTTAAGTATTATAACACAAGTTTTCAATAGTAGATGTCTAAATATGTCTAAACGTAGGTGTTTATATAAAGTACTTGGAACAACTCATGAAAACAATTTGTGCGTTAACGCTTGGTAATTGTGATTTAAGACTTAAATAAATTTCAAGATATTTGATAAAGACTCAATTTATATAAGAATTTGATATAATTTGCAGTTACATGTATTAGCAAAATAGATATACATGATGATTAAATATTTAAAAATAAAGATATATTGTTATTTATTTAAAATAATTCGGATAAAAGAAAATCTTGTTGCACCACAAACAAATGAGAATACATCAATAATAATAATCAACTAACTTGACATTAACATTTGTCTTATCAGTTAACTAAATTTATTTAAAACAAACTAGTCATCTATTAATTAATTGCTTCTAATATTTGAAAATTTGAACGTTGTATGCAAACTCACAAGTCCAACATGTCTTTTGTAGATTAACAAATTATGTTCTTAACCAAAATAAATAATATATATGTTGATTTTTTCTAATATCTCATTTAAAAGTTCTAAAATTATATGCAAAATCACAATTGCAACTACTGAAGATATGTTTTGATCAAATTATATATTTGAACATAAATATAGATCTATTTGCAACTTTTTATTTTTTTATACATGAAAAAAAATATAGCTAGTATTTTCAAAAATTGAAGAGATATTTAAATATAGAACTGAATAATATAAGCATGATAAAATCATGCAAAACTTCTTTCGCTCTCTAGCTCTCTCTCTCTCAAACTCTCTTTCTCTCTCTCTCAAACTCTATTTCTCTCTCTTTTTTTTCGTCTCACTCATCTGAAACTTTTTGTGATTTAGATCAATTAAAATGAAAACTTGTAAAATGTCTCTAAATTTTTAATTTGAAGTTTCCTACATACTAAACCACACCAAATAATTTACTTTTAATAAGTTTGAGATTAAAAAGGTAAAACGGAGTTCAATTTTAACAATAATAAAGTGCTTCGAAAGCTTTCATGTAATTATTATTTATTATAATATATGAATTAATTTATTTAAAATATAAAGCGTTGATGTAATTAACATATATAAAGAAACATTTTAAATCTTTTCTCACATACAGAAACGAGCCAGGATATATAATAAGACGAGATAGAATTTGAGAAGTACAAAATATTTCCAGCTTTTATCATCATAATATTTTATACTAAATTAGTTTGAAACATTTTAAATCTTTTCTCACATACAGAAACGAGCCAGGATATATAATAAGACGAGATAGAATTTGAGAAGTACACAATATTTCCAGCTTTTATCATAATAATATTTTATACTAAATTAGTTTGAAATTTTATAAAATAGATAGATAGATAGATATATTACTCGTGATGTAGATCGATTTTAATGGTTTGAATTAGCCATTTGAAATTAATCTAATAAATTTTACAGTTAAGTTCATAAAAGAATTTGTAAGCTTAAGAACACATCCTAGTTCTACTCATATAACTTTGTATGTTTTATGCCTTTTTATCCTTTTAAGTATGGGTGGTGATTTTGTCCAAAGGGCTTTGAACAAAGTCTCATTCAAAGTCTTACCTGAACCGTCTGATCTGCATCAGAATTCGTACAAACATTTATATTCAAAAAACTATTTAAATTTATTAAGACTTTAATGTATTTGCACGAATCTCAATGCAAATCGGATGCTTAAACTTGACTTTGAATAAGACTTTGAACAAAGCCTTTGAACAAAATCCAATCTCTTTTAAGTATTATTATATAAGCTTTCAATAGTAGCTAGATGTCTAAATATGTCTAAACGTAGGTGTTTATATAAAGTACTTGGAACAAATCATAAAAGCAATTTGTGCTTTAACGCTTGATAATTGTGATTTAACACTTAAGTAAATTTCAAGATATTTGATAAAGACTTAATTTATATAAGAATTTGATATTATTTGCAGTTACATGTATTACCAAAATAGATATATATGATGGTTAAATATTTAAAAATAAATATGCAATTGTTATTTATTTTAAAAAAATAAGATAAAGAAAATCCTTAGTTGGACCACAAACAAATCAGAATATATCAATAATAATAATCAACTAACTTGACATTGGTATTTGCCATATCCGCTAACTAAATTTATTTAACCAAAACAGATATTATCAATTGATTTCTTCTAATATTTGAATATTCAAATTCTGTATGCAAACTCGAAAGTCCAACATTTGGTGCACATAAACCAATTTTATATTTAACCAAAATAAGTAATATATATGTTGATTTTTTCTGATATTTCATTTCAAAATTTAAAACTATATGCCAACTCACAATTGCAACTACTGAAGATATGTTTTGATCAAATTATATACTCGAACATAAATATATATCTATTTGGAAATTACTACTATTTGTCTACATATGAGAAAAAATATAGTTATTATTTTCAAATAATTTAAGAGATATTAAAATCTAGAATTGAATAATATTGGTGTGATAAAATCATGCAAAACTCCTTTCGCTCTCTCTCTCTCTCTCAAACACTTTCTTTTTTGTCTTACTTGCTCATATGAAACTTTTCGTGATATCAATTAAAATGAAAACTTGTAAATGCCTCTAAATTTTTAATTTGAAATGCCTGCATACTAAATCACACTAAAAAAAAAAATACTTTTAATAAGTTTGAGATTAAAAAAGTAAAAAGAAGTTCAATTTTAACAATAAAGTACTCGAAAGCTTTCATGTAATTATTATTTTTTCCAATAAATAAATTATAAAGTTTTGATGTAATTGACATATATAAAGAAACATTTTAAATCTTTTGTCACACAGAGAAATGAGCTAGGTATATAAAGTACACAATATTTCCAACTTTAAAAAACACCGTCACTGTATGTGTGCAAGTTAATAATATATTCAAAAAAAATTTGTGTCTGCATATTTTCACAAATAATAATAGAAAGGTGATTACTTGACAATTGTTTATTTCAACAATCTTTATATTATTATAAAATTATAAAATAAAGTTTAAAATCCAACATAATATGCATGTGTTAGCAAGCAAATAGGTATACTACGTATTCAAATTATCTTTAATGAATATTTTGTTGTCATTCATTTGAAATTACCAGGATAGACAGAGAAAATAATTTTTCTTATTAGGTCCCTGAAAAAACAGAGTATATCAAGTTATCAGCAATAACAATCAACGACTTTTTTCAACCATCTCAATTTTGTAAGCGTGATATGATTCTCCTGTTTAATTGCTGATTTACACTGTATTTAATTTCTAATTGTTGCCATAGTTTTAAAATTTTAATCAATTTATTGTGAGATGTATAATAATCACAAAACCTTACCATATGCTAATAATCATTAACTTTAATCAACTATACACTATCCATTTAATCCCAATGATTTATTTATATATGAACAAATTTTGTGCAAAATTAGTTTGAATCTTAATGCAATGCTAACTGATAGAGTCACGTGCCGAAGGCCCTATGAAACAGCTTCCGAACTGAACTAGAAGCTAGCCGAACAAGGCCCTCAAGGCCCCCAAGACGAGCCTCGCAGGTTGGGTCCGAAAAACCCGTGACAATGCCCGCTAAGGCCCTTCCTTGGCAAGCCGTCTCGATGCAACAAGGTTCAGCTCGAATCCGAAATCACTCCTATGGAGTGATCTTTGGGATACAAATTTGCTGCTATTCTTCTAAGAATAGCAACTTCGTGCTTTTCGTTTATGTGTCTATCTCTCTCTTCAAAAGAGGAGGAGAGAGAGAGTGGAGAGATAAAGAGAAGAGAGATAGAGAGGATAGCACGGACAACAGCAAATTTGAATAATAGCGGATTTCATTCCTGATCTTTATAACTGACTACTGTACAATCTGTCAGACTTCCAGATCAGCACTACACGACAGTGAAAGACTGATCTATAAAGAACCTAAATATAGGCCGAAGAGAGGGTTCACAATTTTACACAAAACAAGGTGTCTAGAAGTTAAAGTCCGAACACCTTAAACCCATCCCTTCTCCCATCTCGAGCCAGCCTCGAGACGACACAGCCAGTCACTCTGGAACTGGATGTATCACTAACTTCTACAAAAACTCACATATAAATGAAAAAATCATTAACAAAAATTAGAGTCATTCTAATTTAAATATATTACAATTCAGTGCATATACTTTTTTTTTTTTCCTGAATTACACGATAAGCATGTATGTGAGTTGTTGGGGTTTATAACAAGCTTGCTAGTCAATATTAATGACTCATATTTTAATCAGATTATAGTATAATCCAATTTATAAAAATTATATAAAATCTACCTGCTTAATCATATCCAATAAATGATGTTTTGTAGATAGAGATTGGTCAAGATGATTTTAGGTATTATTTGGTGTAATTTTTCAAAATCATTGTTGGTATAATTCAGAGAGCAAACAAGTTATAATTTGACCTAATCTGATTTTTTTTTCTTCTTCCCATTCACTTTCATTTAATAATAAAATGATACTTGGATTTACTTGGGAGATATGCGCTTGCAAAAACTTTGGTTCTAGTGAAATTATTAGCAACTATATTTTTTTTCATTAAAATAATATTTTTCTCTCATTTCTTATAAGATAGGTTGAGGTTCTTATTGAATCATAGTTACTTACTTGTTAATGTTAATTTTAGTATAATATTTTATACTTATTAATTCGATACAAAGTCAAAAATAATTTTTAATCAAATAAATTGTTTAAAAAATAATTTTTAATCAAGTAAAGTAATTTATCTATCTGTTAGGTGGCGTTTAGTTTGCGCTATAGCTCATTCCATAAAATATTAGAATTTCAAATAATGTAATACCAATAAATGTCATTCATGATAACATATTGTTACGATATTTGATTTTAAATAGCTATCGTTCAACATTCTAGAAAAAAAAAATATGATTACAGTGTTTGATTTAATGTACATTGCAATATTTATCGAAATTAAAAAATTTAACATTCGATTATAAATAAACTTAGGTTGCTTCAACACAATTTATATATAAAAAAAACTTAAGTGAAAGAAAGTTAATAAACTTTATAACATAAAACCACGAAGAAAAAAAAAATAAAAATACAAAAATTAGAAAAAAAATTAAAACTTGCATCGTTCTCTGAGAAAGAAGATGTGGAATGAAATGTGATTTCTGTGAATTGAAAATATAACGAAGTCATCTTTCATTTTTGTTGTGCCTATCAAGTATTGAATTGTAATTTTAAAATACTCACATATTATAATAATTACTTCTTTATTAATTTTATCAAATTCGGTAATTAAAAAGTAATATTTAAATAACAAAAAATCATCTTCCAAAAAAGCGAATCATACGCTCCTTTAAGATCTCATTAATTAGTTGAACTTTGAATTCTAAATATCAACAAACTTTTTTAATTAGTTGATTTTCTCTGATATCTAATTTGAATTTTAAAGAAATGTATTCAAATTTACAAATACAACTACGTGAGACATGTTCTGATCAACTTATTTACTTTAACATAAATATCGATTTATTTGCTGACAACTTTTTACTATTTTCTTGCGTGCAAACTTATAGCTAGTATTTTCACATAATTCAAGAGATACTTAAATCTAAAACTGATACTTAAATCTAAAACTGAACAATATAAGCATGATAAATCATGCAAAACTCCTTTCTCTCTCTCTCTCTCTCTCTCTCTCCCACCCATTCATTTAAATATTTTCGCAATGTCAATTAAAATAAAAACTTGTAAAATGCCTCTTAATCTTAAATTTTGAAGTGCTTAATACTAAATCACCCAAAAAAACATACTTTTAATAAGTTTGAGATAAAAAAAAAAGTAAAAAGAAGTTCAATTTTAACAATAATAGAGTGCTTCTAAGGCTTTCATATAATTATTATTCTATTACAAGAAACGGATTAATTTATTTGAATTAGAAAACTTTGATGTAATTAATGTATAAAGAGAAACGAAGGGATATAGAATAAGACAACCTAGAATTTGAATAGTACACAAAATTTTCCAACTTTTATCATCATAATATTAATTTTTTTTATCCCAAAAAGAAAAAAAGATAATCACTTTATCTGAGCAAGTTAAATGATACATTCACCAAGAAAAAATTAAAAAGAATTTGCATCCTTTGACGAATATTAATAAGAAGAGATTATTTGACAATTCTTTATTTTAAAACTTAGAATTTAAAATCCAACATTATAGGCATGTTTATGTTAGCATGAAGGAGGGCATTTGACAATTTTATATTTTGACAACCTTGACATCTTCAAAAATATAACTTAAATTCAAAATCCAACGTTATAAACATGATCTAAAATATCCACAAATCATGTCTATTAAACAAAAAAAATGTCAATAGATATTTGGTTCAGCGTACATGAAATCATGACTTGAATTCTAACAGTCTAAAATTAACAATTCTTGATGAATCATCAAACAATACTTAAATTGTATGACATAAATAGTTAGACTATTAATATGACCAATAATATGTTTATAAATTTACATCTCAGTTTTCAAAATTTATTTGATTTCTTTTGAAAATTTATCAACAAGACTGTCTAATTAACCATTGTCAAGTGATCCATCCTTTTTTGGTTATTCATACATAATACTACAAAAATATGGTGGTATTTTATTTAATTTTTTCCATGTATCTAATTTTTCTGTAATTTTAATAGTCAAAAATTAAAGTTGTTTCATGCATTATCAATAGGGGTGTAAACGGATCGGATTCGGAGCGGTTAATGTTGATACTAAATCCGTATTCATTTTTCATTAAGCGGATACGAATACGGATACGGATAGTAAACAAATATCAAAATTTAAAATCAAATATGCTTTAAATAGATACAAAACGGATAATTCACGGATACGAATTCGAATACGGATACGGAACAAATAATTATCGAATAATTGAGTCATATAAATAATTACTAGAATAATCTACTTATATAATATAATACAAGTATTATAACTAAAACTGATTAATTTTAGTAATACAAAAAAGGAACAAAAAAAATAAAAATAAAAAAAGACATGTCAGATGTTAGTAAAACACTTAGCTCATTCTCAAGAAAACACTTATCCCGTTTGTATGCATATATTAGTCTCACAAAGGATATAAAACTATAATTGCAGGTGTTATATACTTAGAAATAACATTCAGCATCACATCTACGCTATGCGGGAGTTCTTCAATGCAGCCACGTGATCCCACCACAAAAGTTGGTTCACTTTACCCACGCGAAAACCAAAACACAAAAGTTCTTCGATGCAGCCACGTCATTCCACCACAAAACACTTAATTTTTATTCAAAAATTTTCAAGCTCTGACAGCTGAGTATGGCTAATATAACATCAGTGTCATTTCAGTCTATATAACACCAACTCCAAAACCTATCAAATCGAGTTTAAATGGTGAATTCAAACCGTTCAAACCGATCTACTTCATTAGTTGTGCGTTTACATGTAAAATTTATAAGTTTTTTAGTTTATTTGATATCAAGTCAAGCGGTTAAATGTTTGAGTTTTTAAGTTAATTTTAATACATTCATTTTTCAATTTTTTTGCTGCTTGATTTGATACTAAAATAACTTGAAAATATAAAAAGTTTGCATGTAAACGCATTGTTGGGTTTCGGGATAACCAAAACCCGTTTAGGCTTAAGCTGCGGAAAGAACGTAAAATAAAAATTTTACCTCGGTTAGTGACTTCGTAAGAGTATATATCATCTTAATTATGGAGTTTCACAATTCCAGTCATGAACTCGAAATGATCCATAATACAATAATACTCAAGGCAACAAAATGATATATAAATAAACATTCAATTCATGAACAAAGCTTTATGAAAAATTATCGTATTATTGACTTCTAGATTATTATACTAACACGCATCACTCATAAAGTAAATTGGTTTGAACGGTTTGGATTCACCATTTGAACTCAATTTGATAGGTTTTGGAGTTAGTGTTATATAGACTGAAATGATACTGATGTTATATTAGCCATACTCCTGACAACTTGTTGATCTTCTTCTCTTTTTCTGATTTTTATAATATATGTATAATATATACATGACGAGGGTTCAAATGCCTCTATTTTTTGTGCCTCCATCATGCCTCTATTTTTTAAAACTTTAATAATTCAAAATTTAAAACTTAAAAGTCAAAATAAAACCATTGGATATGATCTACATCATTTTATCTATGCACGTGTAAAAAATTATGACATTTCAATTTTATTTTGGTTGTCATCAAGAGCTTGTAAAAAACGTACTAATTTGGATGATTTCTAGACGTTGATTTTTGAACTCATAGATTCACATAAAAACAAAATTGAAATGTGATAATTTTTTATTAGCACATAGAGAAAATAAGATAGATCACATCTAACGATTTTATTTTGACTTTTAAGTTCTAAATTTTGAGTTATTAAAGTTTTAAAAAATGGAGGCATTTGAACCCTCCTCTATATACATATATACATATACATATACATATATACATATATACATTGTCACACCCCGAGGCCCACGAGGCGTGACAGATGCTCCTGCCGTAGGCATACGGTTGCCCGTATACCTACTAGGCAATTACGATATGATAGAAAGTAAAACATAACGCACAAACAAAACCAATAAATAACATAAACAGATCACAAATCCCAGCTGGTCAGGTTACAGTATACAAAACCCGTATCTCGATGGATACGCATCACAAAATGACATAGAGAATATATATATATAACCAAAACATAACTATATACATAATCTCTAATGTCACAATACCAGACAAGCTAGGCAGCGGTGAAACCAGGGCCTACCGACCTCGTGCCTCTCCCGGATCAGCCGAACCAGCACCTGAAAAATTTACCCAAAAGAGGGGATGAGAAATAAATTCTCAGTGCGATAAATTGCCACAAATCGTTCCTGGACTTGCAATCACAGATTATATTCAAAAATAAAACACAAATAAAGCTCCTATCAGTTTATAACCATATATAAACAAGAATGCATAAATTCAACAACATATATCCAAATGAAATCACAATTCAGAATTGTCAAGATGAAATTCAATCACACAATATTTGGTTTAACTCGGTTTCAGAATATCTGGTAGTAACTACAAATGTTCCACCAATCTGGACCCCAATTCGTTCCCTCTCATCTGTAGGGTTACAGACACCTACAGACGGCTGCGCCAGGTAAAACCTTTTCTCATGACACTCATCTGTAGTTACAGGCCTAACCGTTTAATTAAAAGTCTGGTTTCAATTCACATCCAGAAAATCCATATAAAGCAAATTGACCATCCAAATGCATTACCCCCTGGGTAATGCCTCTGATGCACAAGTCACATATAACCACAATCATAATACAAAGTCACTTACCCCTCGTCCCAACCGGTACTGGGAACTGCCGAGGGCCAGATGATCTAAAGCTTTAGAACACTGGGCATCAAAGTCTCTGCAGAGACTTTGACAAATCCGATTTCACCCCCTGGGTAACGTCATCACGGTGGATAACAATAATACCATATCCACCAACCAATGGTGATATGAAGCACGGTGACTTTAATTCCAAAATCAGATCATTCAGATCAACACAATTAATAACCATACCAGCATGCAAATCAATCAGATAAAACAATTTAAGTTTCACTTATTTGGGCAATGCAATGCATATGCAACACAATCCGATAATGCAATTCAATCAATAATCAACATGTCAATCGAAACACAGTTTAATTCTGAATATAAAATATCAAACAAGTCCAGAAACCCCGCACCTGGTTATGAAAAGCGTATCTCGCACTTATAGTTCGGACGTCTCGAAAGATCCCGCAAAATCTTGCTCAACCGAGCCTACACCTATATTAACATATATACTTAATTAAATATTTGTTCGACGATTGATATGCTTACTTGAGTGATATTATTTTCTATATACTTTCTTTAAGATAATCCATTTTGGAATAAGTGATCAAGCCTTTCTCAATAAATATTAAGCCTTTCGGAGACAATATTAGCACTTCATCAAAATATTATGACTTTGTTTAATTATCACCATACACAATAAATATTAAGCCTTTCGGAGACAATATTAGCACTTTCTCAAAAATATTATGACTTTGTTTAATTATCACCATACTCAATAAATATTAAGCCTTTCGGAGACAATATTAGCACTTCCTCAAAAATATTATGACTTTGTTTAATTATCACCATACTCAATAAATATTAAGCCTTTCGGAGACAATATTAGCACTTCATCAAAATATTATGACTTTGTTTAATTATCACCATACACAATAAATATTAAGCCTTTCGGAGACAATATTAGCACTTCCTCAAAAATATTATGACTTTGTTTAATTATCACCATACTCAATAAATATTAAGCCTTTCGGAGACAATATTAGCACTTCCTCAAAAATATTATGACTTTGTTTAATTATCACCATACTCAATAAATATTAAGCCTTTCGGAGACAATATTAGCACTTCCTCAAAAATATTATGACTTTGTTTAATTATCACCATACTCAATAAATATTAAGCCTTTCAGAGACAATATTAGCACTTCCTCAAAAATATTATGACTTTGTTTACCTATCACCATACACAAAAGAGGGAACAAAGAAAAGAGATCAACACCAAATTAATTTCAGATATTAAGAGAGTGAGAGAAGAACTTACCAATCAACACCTTTGTTTGTTGGATTAGACTAGACAAATCAAAATATTTCTCTAATTTTCGGATTTGAACCAAACCCTAGATAGAAAATCAAGATTAAGATAGAATTGAGAAGAGAATCACTAAATTAACAACCTAGAAGCATAATGGAGATAGATTACTCATCATTTATACAAACATTTCAGATTTGAGCAAAACCCTAGCAATAGAGATAAAATTCAGATTTTTGATGAGAGAGGAGAGAAAGGGAGTACCAATGGGGAAGCTAAATGGCCACTAGAATGAGAGATTCTCAACAATTTCCATTCTTTTCTTCAATTTCTCAAGGTTTCTTGGTGGATTTTTGAGAGAGAAGAGATGATCTCTCCTTCTCTTTCTTTTGGCAGCAAACACACAAGGGAGCAACGAAGGGAGAGAGAGGGTTGAATTGTTTACATGCATTTTGGACATTTTTCAAAATAGACCCTCCACTTGTTTGATATTACTAAAAGAAGAATATACATATATAGATATGTATATAAAAATCTCCATATTTCTTAATAAATCTTTAATTTATGTAAGGTATAAATTTCAAGATTTGATTAAGTCTGACTGTTTCGAAATTTCAGACTAATGTTATGTTATAATTGTTTTAATCTTCAACTCCTAGTTCAACAACAAAATATATATATATTTTTTTATTATGTTTTAAACATTCTCATTATTATTATTATTTTTCTATTATAAAAATTTTCTTAACGTAACATACATATACATATATACATACATACATACATACATACATATATACATATACATATACATATACACATATACATATACACATACACATACACATATACATATATATATACATATACACATACACATACACATATACATATATACAATTTTTTTTTATAAAATCATTTTTTTATAATATATGTATATATGTATATATTATAAATATATACATATATTATATATTATATATATAATATACATATATATACATATATATACATGTAGAGTAAGGCTACGCTACATCGTGAATTAAACGGGGCGTTTTAATTCGCGCTCATATCTCTAGTTTGGAAGTCCAAATAGCCGATCCAAATCATTAGATGTTTAATCTATATTAAAATGTGCTTGGAGACCAAATTTTACATTTTTTTGAATTTTTTTACTATTTATTAAGATGGTTTGAAAATCGCTGTTTTTAATGCTTACCGTCGAACGAAACTTAAACTGGATTTTTGAGGCACTAAACGATATTTTTTTTAAATTCTGATGTTTCCGATGCGACGATGCCCGATGTATCACCGAGACAAAATCAGATCCGTCTCATCCTCCCCTTTTCGAAAAAGTGCTCATACGCGTAAATCCGACTTTTCTAGCCAAAGTTATGGCTGTTTAAAGTTTTTTCAAAAATTAAACTTTGAAAATTCATAACTAACTGTAGAAAAATCCAAATAAGTTGAAATTTATATCAATTCTGTGTCTTTTTGAATGCTCTACATGATGGTGCAATCACTTTTGCAGTTTAGTCCCTGTATCAATCCATACTTGCTGATTTACCAGCAAATGTCAAATTTGATATTTTTAGTGCATTGCACTATACCAGTGGCCTTTGCCTAGTGCTTGGCTGCTGAGTTTGGACTTGATACCATTCCAAAGGACAGAGATCTAATTTGATGTTTGAACATATTTTAGTAGTTCCAAACTACTGTTTTAGTACCATAAATAAAGAGAAGAAGATCAACAAGCTGTCAGAGCTTGAATATTTTTGAATAAAGGCCAAGTTCTTAATTAGTGTTATATTTAGACTTGTGATATCTAACTGAAAAATAAAATCAAAGTTCACCAAAAAAAAAAATAAATAAAATCAAAGTTATAAAGAGTTACGACATCACTTCATAAATATATCATTATTTTTTGGCATACACTCTAAACAAGCAAACTTTTTATTCACAAAATTATTTAAATCAAAATACTAAGATCTCTAAAAAAAAAAAAAAAAAAAAGAGGACCGCCCGTGGGACGGGCGGTCCGCTAGTGCTGTGATCCGCCCATGGGCTAGGCGGTCCGCTTGTGTTTTGGGCCGCCCGTGGACCAGGCGGTCGGGGCATTTATAAAAAAAAATTAAATCAGAGGGTATTTTTAAAAATTTTCTTTTTTTTTTCTAAAGATATTAAAAAAAATGGCCGCATAATACGAAAGTCCTTATACTATCTATAATATACACCTAAGCCTTACTCTTAATTAAATATGCTTAGAAGAAAAAATAATATAATTATTTAAAAGAAATTAACTTTCTTTAAACTAGAAATGGAAGTGACACCGGACCATACTTTATCAAATTGAGTTCGAGTTCGGACAGTGTTTTTGTCTGATTTGCTTCAAGTGCACTATTTATGAAATCCAAATTGAGTGCAATAAATATCAAACCTACTCGGCTCCCATCCCAACCACATCTATTTATACAGAGAAGGGTTCAAATGCCTCCATGTTTTTGTGCCTCCATCATGCCTCCATCTCTCTCCATCATTTTCAAAGTTCAAACAGTCGATCCGAACTGCTCAACTTAACCTCCATACTAAAATATGTTTGGAGACCAAATTTTATATTTTTAGGAATTTTTTTACTATTTTTTTTACATAGGTACAAAAATACTGTTTTTAGATGGTTCAGATTTACTGATTTTGTACCTATCTAAAAAAATAGTAAAAAAATTCCTAAAAATATAAAATTTGGTCTCCAAACATATTTTAGTATGGAGGTTAGGTTGAGCGGTTCGAATCGACTGTTTGAACTTTGAAAATGATAGAGAGAGATGGAGGCATGATGGAGGCACAAAAACATGGAGGCATTTGAACCCTCCTCATTTTTATATCTAATCTATCTACTAATATATTTAATTTTGAATGGAACGGTCATTGTTATGGAGTGTTCATCAGTTGGTTTAAATAGTTTTAAACTGAATCGAGAGAATTCAGATTAAATGATTCGGTTTTTTGGTTAAATGGATCAGTTTGTTTTTTTGGTTAAATGAGTTGGTTTGGTTCATTTTTAAAAATTGATTAAATTGTTCAATTCAGTTTAGAAATTTTGAAATTAGTTAGCTAAACTGACTGAAATTTTTAAAACCGTTCTCCGTCTGAACCAAATGTTAAAAAATATTCAAAAATTATGACATGACGTATACTGTTTGGCTCAGTTTAAAACCGATTAGCACAATTTTCTAAATCCAACTTAAAGAAAATTTCAAAAAAATAACAAAATTTGTTTATTCTTATGATTAATCTTCTTATTCGATCTGTTAGATCGGTTTTATTTTGGTCGATAAATTTATTTTAATCGGTTCGGTCATATTTTTAAAAATTGAATAAAATTTTAATTTTCTATTTATTTTGATTTTAACCGAACTGAACAGATTAATACTTATAGTTATTGTAGCTTTAATATTGGAACTTTAACACTTCCTTGGTACTTCGTATTCATACGATATGAATCTGTATTCATATCTGATTATCAAAGATGAATTCCACTGACAAGAGTGCAAACGGTTCGGAATTTCGGATACGGATCATTATTGATAAAATTATATTGATATCCGCTTTTATTTTTCGATTGATACGCATATTAAACAGATATAAATATAAATAAGATATTAAATTAAATATCCGTTTCTCAATACTATTATTTATTAAAAATATTAATATTTATAATATTTATCTAATTACAACAGTAAATAATAAAAATATTTTATAATATATAAAAATTACAAATAAAGCTAGCATGCACTACGCTCATCAAACTTTTTTTGATAAATATAACTTATAAAATTATTGAATTGGTTTCAAACGACATATGTAAACATTTGAAACTGATCTACTTCACGAGTAATACATGTATATAATTTTTTTTTCAAAATTTCAAATTCATTTAGTATAAAATCAAACGGTAAAAAAATAATTAAAAATAAATGAATTAAAATAATTCATAAATCTTCATTTTTTTTACCGCTTAATTTATTACTAAATAAATTCAAAAAATTTGTATGTACACTCATCACTTGTTCAATTGTTTAAATTATCATTTGAAGCCAAATAAAATCAATAAATTTTGGAGTAATAAATTTATTGAAGCTTTACTTTTGAACTACATGGTGTATAGGGGCATTCATCGGTTTGGTTCGGTTGAAACTGAACTGAACTAAGCAAACCAAGTTATAATTCGGTTTAAAAAATAGAACTGAACCGAACCAGAAATTTATTTATATTTGTTTGGTTTGTTCGGTTCAAACCGGAATATATTATTTTTTAGGGGAGAATTTCATATATACTACTCAAAAAATGTAAAATTACGTATTTACCATTCAAATTTCTATAATTACATATTTACCATCTAAAAATATAATAACTCACATATTTGCTCAATTAATAAAAAAATGATATTAGTTTAGTTTAATATTATATAAAATATAATTAATAAGTTATTTAGTCTCTTCTTCTTTTGCGCACTGATTTCTCTCCCCTCTTTTTTGATGTAACTTCCTATTTTTGCTTAAACTCTCTCATCATCTCATCTCCCCCGCTTAAACTCGAAAAAAAGGGGCAACAATCTCGGATTTAAGGATTCCAACTCCAGCTTGATTGTCTAAAAACAGGGTAACCACTCCAACTTTCCAACAAAATAATTCATACTAAATTCTACGTTGATACCGCAACTCGTTATCAAAGTACTAACTGAGTTTGAGAATCTGTGTTTTGTTACTGACTCAGTTTGGAATATCTGTTTTTAATATTTTATATTAGGTATAAAGGAGAATGGTTCTAAGGAATGAAAGATAGGGTGCTAATTTAATCCTTGATTAATTATAGTTTTAAGAAGATTAAACATAATTAATATGAGTTTGGGTATATTTGATATATACTAAAGTTATATTGGATAAATATGTGAGTTATTGGATTTTTAGATGGTAAATATGTAATTATAAAAATTTGGATGGTAAATATGTTATTTCATAGTTTTTGAGTGGTATATATGAAATTCTCTCTATTTTTTTATTTAAAGCAATTGATTTGTAATAAACTGAAGTATATTAAAAAATAAATTGGCGTATTAAAAAATAAACCGAAGTATGTAAAGCAATTGATTAAGAAATAAATCAGAGTATTAAAAAATAAATTGAGGCAGTTCGGACCAAATTCATAATATATAAAAATTCGATTAATTCGGTTATTTTGGTTTTAAAAATTGTCAAACCGAACTGAATCGAAGTTATAATTCGGTTTTAAAAAACAAAGCGAATTGAACCATTAAACTGAAAAAACCGAACCATTTGGTCCAAACTAAACCGGACCCAATAAACACCTCTAGGCTCTAGCGGTATATAATAGTTAAAATTTAAAAGCATAACGTTACCGACGGATAATATTAATACCGTTTCCTCTGCATTAACTCAAAAGGGTATCTTTTGAGTTAATGAATCTCAACCATCTGATTTGTTTCAAGATTCGTGTGGACAAGATCTACACTAATATTAAAGGACTCCTATATTATAAACAGGAGCCGGATTGGCTCCGTTCAAAATCAAACGGTTGGGATTAATTAACTCAAAAGATGCCCTTTTGAGTTAATGCAGAGGATACGCATTGGTTTCTTCACACGCCGACACGTCCTCTCTCTTCTTCTGTTGGTTCCGTATGGATTCCCGTGTCAGACCCTCTCTCTCTTATTATGTCAAAGGTGGACAGGTGTCTTCTCTCTTCTCTTTCTTTTTTTTTTTACCCTCGGTGGAATCTTCGCTCCTCCTCTTAATTTCTTCTCTCTTCCAACGATTTAGTTTTCTTTTGTTCCTCACACCACAGCTCCATTTCTTTTGTTTCTACTTCTACTGCTGGTAATTAATATATCAACTCCTCTTCTCTGTTTCTTTATTTACTCTGTTTCATTATTGCAATGAACTTATATTTTGTTGCTCTGTGAGAGAAATAATGCATGGCTAGTGTATTTCTTACTTTTTTTTGTGGGTGTTGATGTCATTTTAATTTTTTTTTAATAATTATAACACATTTTACAAAAAAAAAATGAATAATATTTTTTAAATTATTGACCTTTTTTTTGTTTAGTGAGATGCATTTTAATCTTAATCAATTCATTAATAACCATATAATAAGTTGGTAATGCTACTTGCATGCAGGTTGAAATTGATTACAAATTATTAATGGAAAAACCTCAGCTCCAAATAAGCAGAGATAATATTGATTTGAATCATGATTATCTCATCAACTTGCCAGCTGATCTAAAAGAGAAAATTTTACTGAAACTTCCACTGAAAGAGGTCGTCAGAACAAGCATCCTTTCGAGCAAGTGGATTGATTCATGGACTTGGATTCCAAATTTGGTCTTTGAAGAAAATTCTACCGAGTCAGGTTTTATTAAAATGGTCGACCAAGTATTACGGGTTCATCAGGGTCCGATTAAAATATTCAAACTTGATAGTAAGCATGATTGCAATGAGGCGATAGGCCGATGGATGCTTATTTTGTCAAGAAATAATATCAGTGATCTAGAGCTAAGTTTTTGTTTTAACAAAAAATGCTATATTCCTTTCCGATTCATCTCTTGCCTTGCGTTAGAACGCGTGAATCTATCATATTGCATTTTCAATGTTCCTCGGTTTTTCAATGGCTTTCCTTTTTTACACACACTTCACCTCTCTTATTTTTCTATGCCAGGGTTCGGCATAGAGAAATTGGTTTCGAATTGCCCTTTGCTACATCACTTGACACTTCATTTATTTCTCCAACAAGGTTGCCTTCGGATCCTCGCACCAAACCTCGTTTCTTTGGATATTATGGGTGAATTTCATGATATCTATTTGGAAACTCCGAAATTGGCCTTGGCATGCGTTTATCTCAATCCAGTTAATCAAGATTTTCAAAAGTTAAGCGGAGCAAAACATAGCAAGGAAAGCAACATTACACGTGCTCTCGGTCACCTTTCTAACATTCAAAACCTAAAGATAACTGGTGCTTTCTCTGATGTAAGATTCATATATTTGAACTTTTGTACAAAATGGTTATATTCTAATTAATAAATCCTCAAAATAATAATAAAAGGAACTGATACTGGTAAAGAATTGTCTGATGCTGTAATATTATGACTTATTTTTGACTTGATGTTTATGATTTCTACTTCTCTTTGCAAGTACTTGGCCATGGGACCTATTCCGGAGAATCTACCAGTTATCTTCAATAATTTGACAGAGATTTCTCTGGAGCTACGTATTGGCCCGGATGAGATTGCGACTGCTCTTTGCTTGTTGCAAAATGCACCCAACTTAAAAGAACTCTGTATAGAGGTCCAATACTTCTCTACAAGTTATATATGATTTAATCAATTTTCTATTTTCGTTTTATATTCCTTTTTAGATTTTGGGGGCAGAACTGAATGCTCAGTTATTTGCAACAGAGATTTTGGGGGCAGAACTGAATTTGAACCGTAAAGTTGTGGGTCTCACTTATGCGGTACCTTGAAACGATACGGACTCGTTAACTGAGCCCCTTTCTTTTGTAAAAAAATATGTTTGATGTGTTGGATTTTAGCTAAAATTGCTACAAATAAGCTTATTGACCCCCATAATTCCCATAAACATATGTTATCAGCAAATTAATTAATTACATCTTTCTATTTATTCACACTGTCTAATCATACCACTGACATGGCTTCTTATTTTTATTTTTTTTAACCAATTTTCAGTTTTATGCTTTTGGGGATCAAGGGCATGTTCAAGGTTTATGGGAATCAAAAGCAATCAGAGATTGCTTGTTTAAGTGTCTGGAGTTTGTATCCGTTACTTATGAGCACGGCAACGAGTTGTCCTTACAATGCTCCAAGTCGATGCTAGAATTTGCGGAATTTGTGTTAATCACTGCACCTCTGTTAGAGAAATTCCATGTCACTGAGTTAGGCGATGACACAGTATTTTCTCAGATGCTCGAGTTGCCAAAGTTATCAGAGAAATGTAAAGTTGTTTTTTCTGAGGGAGGTGATGAAGAGAGTGATGAAAATGTTTTTACAAAGGGAGTTGATGAATGAATAGTGGTGACATTTTAAGAAAAAAAAATGTTTTGAGGGAATATCATGCACTTTGCACTTCTATGTTAGGTTTAATTTATGTGTTAGTTAGTATTTGCACTTTATGATCAGTTATTATATTGGAGCACTTGATTTTCTTTCTGACACTGATGGACCAGTATGTACTATCTGCAATAGTAACAAGATTTACGAATTATTTGCTAATAATTTGGATTTGAGCTATTGGCGAATTAATCATTCCACGTATTATTCAGTTTCTTGAATTTTTTTCCAAATTATTCACAAACTTTACAAACATTTTTTTTTAAATTTTACGAATTATTCGTGAATTTTTTACAAAATTCCGTCATTTTTTTCCTTTTTTGCTCTCTTGTACATGAGATTATTTTTTTTATTTTTGCTCTGAATGTATAATTCGGAATTATTTTTGAATTATGAATTTTAACTCCGCCGAATCTTTTTCAAATCATTAAGTTGTTGCTATGCTGTGCTATCTGTTCCATTGAAGCTTAGTATATAAAATTAACAAATGTTTCATATATGCTTGAGAACGGATGCAAATTTCTTTGTTGTCCAAATGACAAAAAAGTAGGCCTAACATGCCAATCCAATTTTTATTTTGATGCTCCATAAATCTTTGAACATTAGAATTGGTGGCCACAGAGATCACACTATCTTGTACAAATTAAGTAATGTAAAACACCCAAATGTGAATCTTTGTATGATATGAATTTCCAAAAAAAATGTACACTAAAGGGGTACTGTCACACCTCAAACCAGGAATTCTGGATTAAGGTGTGATCAACCTCGCATCGTGCTTAATTAATCATTAAGCATGCAAGGCTAATCATAAATAATAAATCAAACAGCAGCGGAAGCAAAATAATATAAATGTCAAGCATCAGTCACATAGCAAATAAATAAACATACACATACATAACATATAATTCGATCCATCTCGGATCCAAATAACACCATCTATAGAAGGGGATACATGATCTATCGAGCCCGTATATATAACACAGGAAATACGGGACTCGTAAACCTAATCAAAAGCCTAACCCTAACTAGGTCAAGTGGTATGGCCCTCGGGGACAGCTCCTGACATCTCATGCTGCGGACCGCCAGAACCTGTACCTAAAACCCACGAAACAACTTGTGGGTGAGCGACGAATCGCCCAGTATGTGACCCAGAATTATCCCCTCAGGGATCCTCTACGGTCGAAGCACTTTTATTTATAAAATGAATACAATTAAAAATATGCACATGTGTGAACCTATATTAATAGCTAATAGAATTTTCAATACTTTTGAATGATGCCATGATACAATTATTATATTATGCCAACATGCGAAATAAACCCAAAATAAAATCAAGGTGTAATATCGGATATAAATCAAGTCGGAATCCAGTACTCCTTGCACTGTGTGCCCAAATACAATAATAATAATAATAATATGGATAAAGTAATCACCCCGTGCCGTGCCAATAGGATAAAAAAGATCCAAACAATATAATCCAAGGACTGTGATCAGAGTGCAATGATACACGTTGCCTAGTGACATCGAGCATTGCTCCACAAGATAATAGCACACTAGCCGATGGTTATATCAAATCCAATGTGTCATCCCGCCTAACGATTCATCACCCAAACATATCTAATAGGAGAAATCATACAATGCAGGTCGTAAAAAGTTAATCTCTTCCCTCATGAGCAGGAGAGAACTCTACCGTCCGGCCAGACCAATAGAAATCAAGGGCTCGACTCGAGCTCGACCCCGTGCATCAAGGCTCGCCGACCTTATGCACTTGCACTTCATTCCTCAAGACCCGCATTGGGCCTTGGGAACTTCCGTTCTAGACAAAGTAGCTCCTAATGTAGGGAAGGAATAAATTCCCGAATCATATCGTGCCACAGAACTCGAGATCGGAACTGCTCACGTCAAATAGTAAAATTATCGAAAATGATACATAATCAAGTTTATACATATAATATAATCCTAAAGCCATCCAAGGATCAAGTGACCCTCAGCTCAGTGGCTGTCGGGCCGTCCCATGCCAAGTGACACCAAGACGGAACGAAGTCACTCGGCTCTGCTCAGCTCTTACCAATGCATGCGTATTCACGTATTATAATAATTATATATTGTCTTCCACGAGAAAGAGACAACTAATAACCTAATATTCTAATAATATATTTATAATATTATTTAATTATTCTACTCCTAAAATACAGTAAATTCAAGTTTTTTTTAAGGTTTATGCAAATCTAACTACAGTGCAGAAAGGATAAACATGCTCTACAGTTTTAATGCATCTACTTAAAAATAAAGTGCGGATGTCAGGTCAGATGGATCGACTGGTAAGAGTACGCCTACGAAAAGAATAATTCAGATATCCCACACCTGTAGGGCTGGAGTCTCTGTCGCTAATAATCAGCGTGCTCCGCGTATGCTCCGAACTGCAGGTCAGTCAAATCGATCCACGGATCGGACTCGTACGGAGTCGACTGATTTGAAATTACGAAATTATAACTAATTAAGATCTACTCTAAATTATTCTAACCCTCGCCCCAATTAATGTGTAAGTCAAATTCTCGATTATTTCAATTTTATAAAGATTACCAATTCAGTCAGTCTGACTGAACTGGTTAGTCAGATATTAATTATTTACTTTGATCTAAATCAATCTAATTTAATTCCAAAATAATTTATATTTTTAATAATTTAATTTGAAGATAAATTGCTTGTAAAAATTCTAATGTCGAAATATTCGCAAAAATAATTATTTGTGAGTTAAGGTAATTTTGTACGTGTTTTATCTACATAATATATCCTAACTACTTATCTATTTGATTTATTTTAACTTATCTATAATTATTTTAATCGATCGAAATGTAGTTTTGAAAGTTAGTTTGTTATTAAAAATGTCTAATGCTACTATTTTTATAAAGTGCATAAATTTTGTAGTCATTGCTAAACTAGTTAGTAGTATAATGTGTTTTTAGTTATTTATAATTTAGATATGTAATTTGATTTGCAAAATTTTAGAAAATGAATTTTTTTACCTATTTTACGTGTTTTCTAATTATTTCTAAGTCGAGCAATTCGTTATTTTATAACTACTCTAATTCTACGTGTAATTAGTCGTTTCAAATCTAAGTCAAAAATATATATTTTTTGTTGCTAATTAATTGTTCTTTATTAATTTAACAACGAGTTTTCATATAAGTCCGAAAACATTTAAATGTTATAAACTTTAAAATTTGTTAATTATACTTTTATTTTATTATGTGTTGGGTGTTTTAAATTTATTACCTTATAAAAATAAAATAAGTCATAATAAAATCCAACTATTCCGATTCGAGTTAAAAAAAAAAATACGTTTGTTAATTTATTATTCTAACCAATTAGTAACTTGTTAACTTTTAATTTTTTTTTTGAATTAAAAATTCGTACATGTTATTTTATTTACTTGAGCGCCGAAATACGTTATTTACTCGTTAACCTAATTATACCGCTAGTTCATCGTTTTATAAATATGTATAAAACAAATACTTGTGTTTGTTAATTAATTTTTCTTATTAATTAACAATGTATAAAATTACGTTTTCGAAATTAAAACTTGGTAACGCAAATTTTTAATTTAACTACGGGTTGGGTGTTTTAATTAACAATTTCATTCCAGATTTTCATATAGACCCCTCCTTTTAATTAATTTATACAACAAGGGCAATTAGCATATCACCCCCCCTAAATTTCAGAAATTACATCAAGGGCCCTGCAAATCATATACTGGTAAAACCAATGCCATACACTACCAGTAACTCAAGGCACGAAGGCCAGCAAAACAGAACAGAACAAGGCAACAGGTCAAAGGGCGAAACACCCAGCCAAACAAAACAGAGCAAGGAAACAGGTCAAGGCAAACAGAACCAGGACAGAGCAAGGCAAGCACAGACAAGGCAACAGGTCAGAGGGCAAGGAAACACAGCCACGTGCATTGGCTTGCCGGGAAAATCAACAACCCGAGCAAGCCACAATTCTAACGATTATAACTTGACAAGGCACAGATCAATCAAATAAAACGAGGCATTTCGAAAGATTGCCCGAATAAGCAAAGGAAGAGATGGAGATGAAAAACAGTCGGTTCAAAGCACGGCTCGCGTCTCGGCCGTCTAAATCGATTTTTCGCACAATTGAAATGCCTGTTTCTTAGAAATGCCTCAAGAACAACCAACAGCACAGATTCACAATCACAACAGAAAATCGAATTTAAAATAGGGTTTTTCTCAACACATGAGAGAGAGGCAGAAAGAATGAGAGAGAGAGCCTAAAAATCCATCAAACAAGTAATATATAGGTTGAAATTACCAATCCTTCTGCCAAAGGACGGAACAAGGCATCCAAAGTCGCAAGGGGGGCGTGGGTTTCACTGACAAGCGACGGGACGACGCGTACGGCGTTGAAGAGAAAGAGAGCGGGGAAAAACTTGAAACCGAGATCCTTCTCCTGGAAGGGAAAGAAATGGAGAGGGGAGCGAGGGGGTGGGCTCGTCGCTTCAGAGACAAAAGAGAGGAGAGGCTTTTGCCCTCTGTTTTGCGCGAACAGGAGAGGAAGAAGAAGACAGGGAGAAACTCTCAAGGGCGGACCCGAACTCCCAATTCAATTGGGTTAAATCCATTTCTCAATTCAAAATAGAATAAATGCATGGCTTAGAGATTTGTGCAGCAAGATTTGAACGGTGGAGATTTTCCAAAGAATCAAGTTATTCATTGATTAATATGTATATGGTGCGATTTGACAGGAAGCAAAAGCATAGTATAAAAATTTATTTAGTGTAGCCAAAAATTAACTTGTTCAATGGTTTAAATAAATTCTGATTTCCAATATACGGTTTCAATTTACTATTTTAAAATGCATTATGTTATAAATAATTTGGGTTAAGGTCTCGTAAAATTTTCATAATGTCGTATAAATATTTTCAAGCGTTTATAATTCGATTTTACAATCCGAATAATTTGATTTCAGAATTCGAATAAATCGATATCGGATAATATATATGTGTATATATATAAATATCAAATCAAATCATTATAATTCTCAAATAAACGAAATTGGTAACTTTTATATAATTTATCTCGTACGAAAATTTTGTATAATTATTCTCCTAATTAGAACTCAATATAACTATTTATTTACATGAATTAATTTGATTTGATTTATTTTCTATCTTAGTTTCATGATTGTAACGAATCTTTGATTTACCAATTTGCCGGATGTTTACAATTTATTTATAATGCCATATTTTATTTTATGTTTTAATCCTCTAAATTTTAATGTACATAATTTCATGATTCATTTATATTTCGAAATTTTAGATTCATTTTAATTGGTTAGAAAATTTTCTGAACGATTGTTTTTAAAAAAAAATATTTTATTTAAGCGAAAATGATCGATTTTGCAATTTAATCAAGTTTTAAAATTTTGGAATATAACAACCTCCCCCCCAAATTAAAAGTTCGTCCCGAACGTCTGGGACTACTTCATCGATGCAATAACTGCGAGTATCATTCTCGCATCTCATCCTCGAGCTCCCAAGTCGCCTCTTGTGGAGTATAATACTCCTACTGCACTAGTACTCGACGAATATTCTGCCTCCGTAGCTGTGTATTATGTTCGTCCAGAATACGTATCGGATGGGCCTCGTGGGTCAGATCCTGAGCGACTTGTAACGGCTCGTGCTCCAAAACATGCGTCTTATCTCTCACATAGCGTCGCAGTTGAGACACGTGAAAGACGTCATGTAAACTAGCAAGAGATGGGGTAATGCAAGTCGGTACGCGGTACTACCGACTCGCTCAAGAATCATATAACATGTTGTTCGATCAATTAAATATAGATAATCAAGTCCTCCTAATATAGAAGAGATTTATGTTAGAATAAATTAATTTGACTCATGTATCTCACGTAGACTAAGAATAAATTAATTAAATTCAAATTAATTTTAGGTACATTGAATTCAATTTGTCGTAGTTCTTTTTTTTTTTCCTTCTTTTTTTTTTTCCTTCTTTTTTTTTTTGAAATATATGAGTCATGTAGACAACCCATTAAGTGGTAAGTGAAAAATTTACAAAGAACGCAAATGGTCTGATAGAAGTTTTGAGAGGATTATTAAGAAGACTTCTGGTGGATTAAAATTAATGATTTAATAGTTGATAGATTTCATAAGATTGAACCTAAAGAAGGTGTAATCACATAAACAAAATATGAATGTTCAATTTAGTTAAGAGTATATAATAATGAACTTACTATTATATAACGGAGTATGATTTAGCCAGATTTACTAAAATGGTAAATAATTTTTTTAAATTTGTCTATTGCTAAATGTGAAAATTAAGTGCTTTTGCTTTAAGAAAAGCTAATTTTTTCAAGTAATCAAGCTGTCCATTGATAATTATTTTTATCAATCAAAGTCAAATGGAAACAAGTGAGAAGAAAAAAAACATGCCATAACTTAGATCAATCAAGACTCCAAGCATACACAAATGCAAGCTCGTGTGGAATATATTTAATTTTGAACTCAATTTACTGTGAAAATGAGATGAGCTTCTAAAAGGAATCATCTCAAACCGATATTGTATAAATAAATAAATAAATATATATATATATATATATATATATATAAGTTTAAGGGATAGAAATAGTTATTATGAGAACACCAGAGTCAGTTGTTATATGAATCCACCTAGCATTGACAGTTTAACACCCACATTAAATTATTACATAATAAATTGCGTAAGAAAATATATCCACATTTTAAAAGTAGAGAGATTCAATCAAGGGAAACGTTATGGTTGGAATTCCACTTATTTGGTGGTAATATCATGCATCCTGTACTTGAGTTCGTATCTTGAAATCCTGTGGCACGGACTCCAACTTCAACTCGGTCAGGTGCTGTACCTCCGGAGGAAGCGCCCGCAACTTCGGGCAGCTGCATATTTTGAGGTAGGTTAGCTTCGGCATAGATTCCTTCATTACTTCCCAAACCTCAAGCTCAGTTAACTGAGACAACTCCAACTTCTGCAGGAGGATGAATCCTCCTGCCGGACATATCATCTTTCTCCCGAGATAAGAGTGCTGCAACAGTCACAGCTTCTTTAGGTTTTCCAGCTTCCCCAATTCCAGCAGCGGGTCTTCCGAAAGCATGGAACCGGAAAACGTGAGCTTTATAAGGTGTGGCGGGAACAAGTCCGCTTTAATGGCAACGCTCTCCAACCATTTTCCCTCCAAGTACAAGGACTGTAAATTGCGGTAACTTGGCAGTGGTCTCATGTCCACAATCTCCAACGGGATCCTATCACCTTTTAACCCGAGGGAGACCAGGGACGATAGAGTTGTCAGTACTTTCGTCACAGTGTCCCAATCTGTAAACGGGTTCTCCAGACCCAATCTCCGTAGGTTGGTTAATGTAGGTAATTTCTTCTCCCATGTTTTTAAAACCAGTACCCATTGAAGGGTTTGGAGATTTTCAAGTTTCGCTGAGGATGTCAGTCCATTTGCTGGTTTGCTCAATTCTACATGCCTCAGTGTACCTATTTTCCATAATGAACTATGAGGCTCCATTGGAGTGCCTTGCAGATCCAAGGTTTCAAGGTTCAACAATCGGCCAAATGAACGAGATTCTACATGCAAGTATTTGCAATTCCTAAACCCTAGGTATTTCAGGTTGATCAACCGGTTGAGTCCCCTTAGTTCTATGCTTTCTTGCACACTTTCAATATGTATTACCTTAAGCAACCTAAATTCAGAAAAATTGGGTAAAAGTTCTCCAAAAAAGAGGAAAGAACGGGTTTTGGGATGTATATCTTTCATGAGCTCAGAACTGCAAAACTGAAGTGAGTTACGCCGTGTTGACGTCGGCTGATGTAAACCTTGTCCTTTTGAGAAAACCGTGATAAAGTTATCCTCTTCAGCTTCATGTTCTGCTAAGTCGCGAAGAAGATTATGAACTCTGCAATACTTGATGGAACCATCAGTGTATCTGCTTGATACTTCAACCATACAACTACAATAATAATGGTATACAAAGTAATCAATACAAAAATAGTCTTAATGATTTTTTCTTTCTTTTATCCCTCAAGATTTACATCCAGATTCACGACTGTCATCTCTTATTTTCCTTCTTTGTTTCTATTATGTACCCTTATTTGTGACTAATAAGAGCAGATGATTGAGACTTGATCCACCTCATTACTTCCTTATGAGGAAGAACTAATTAATAATTAAGATTGAGTTTCGAATGCTATAAATGAGTAATGATTTACTTCGAATTCATTCAGAATTTTTACTTAAAAATGTAATGAATTTCAGGATTCAAATAATAATTTTTGCTTCTAGATAAAATTTAGGATAGCTAAGTAGCATTATTCATGATTCCTTAATCATGAGTTTCTAATCGACGCAGAAAAGTAAGTTGTGTCATTTGGCTGCTTAATTAAGAAGATATAGCTGTGCTCATTGGGCATTGGACCTACTTTTGGGTCCAATGAGATCTATAACCGTCCGATCTGCATCAGGATTGTGTGTACGGATTTTAAAGCAGAGCGCACACATTTAATGCAGATCGGATAGCTATTGAGCCCATCGAACCAAAATAGATCCGATGGACATGGGACCTACTCTGAATTCTTACAATAAAGATAAGAGAATTAATGTGATAACCACAACCTTTGAACAAGCTCATCCAAGCAATCCTCAGCAGCTTCCTCCATAGTTCTGCTGGCTGTACATGGTATGAAACCTTCTGCTGTCCACATTCAGATTAGTTGTTTCGCAGAGATCTCGTAGTCTATAGGAAAAGAAGCAAAATATTTGAAGCCCGTCTTAAGATGGTGTGGCATGTCTTCGTAGTTCAAGGCCACGACGTCCATGCAATGGTTCCCGTTCGAGTGCCAATCCATTGTTCGCAACACTCTCTCCCATGCAGTATAGGACGGCTCTTTAGTGGAGAGGATACCACCTGCCACAATCAATGCCAGAGGTAATCCATTACATTTCTTTGGTAGCGATTTCCCGACCTCGAGGAGATCAGAGCTGATTTCACTCGGGTTTTGAAATGGGAGAGCCTTTTGAAGGAGAAGGTCCAGGCTTTCTTTCTCGTTTAACAAGCCGAGTTGATAAGGTTCCATTGTAGGGTCCGCCCCTATAGCAACACCCCAACTTCGATTCGGCAAGTCATCAGCACACGGCTCCCATTCTTTTCATCAGGTAATGCTAATATCAGTAGATCCCACAAATCTCCATCCCATACATCATCCATGATAATAAGATATCGTTTTCCTCTTAACAAACTTCTGAGCTCGCGCGTCAATGAGATGGCGCTCGTCTTGCACCTTTGGTTCAGAAAAAATGAGGTTGCTTATCATTTTTCTCAATATGTCAGATAAATTGTAATCTCGTGAGATCGTCAACCATATATGATAGTCGAATGCTGCCTTGGCACTGCATATATAAACAAAAATAGAAATTAGATTGGTTGCAATTGAGTTCTTCTACACGGTGGTCTTATTATCTGTTATTTATTCAAAGACAACCTTTATAATTAATTTGATAGGTGAGATACATATATAATGGTTCATAATCATGACGCAATATTTCTTCCCATGAATTATAGTTGCTATTTGTGTTTATATATATGTACTTCACATTTAAAATTTATCATCTATCTTTTAGGAAATCAGCTGCTATACCTCAAAGTTTGACTTACTGTGGGTAGGGGTGTCAATAATACCCGTTTACCCATTTATCATACCCTTATCGCATTCGATAAGATAGATATGGGTAAGATTTTTTTTTATTAGCTTATTGGATATTCAAATGATTGATAATTTTGTCTATTTTTTAAATATATGAATTCATGAATAATATCTTGGTATATGTTTTATGCCTTCTTATCATTTTTTTACCTAACTTTTCAATCGCATAGTTGTGATTTAAATTTCAACACTTTTGAGTAAATTTGAAGATATCGGATAAAGAGACTCAATTCATAAATTTTCAAATAATTTAATATAAATAAGTGATAAAAAAATATATTTATAAATCTTCTTTCTTGATTTTATACTAATTATTTTCAAATTTTGTAAATTTGATGTAATGCATTATTCGTGAAATATATTAATTTCAATGGTTTTAATTAAGAACATCCTAGTTCATCATTTAAAGTCAATTTAATAAGTATTAAGTAAGCATAAGAACACCCTAGTACATTCTACTCATAACTTCGTGTGTTTTATGCCTATTTTATCCTTTTAAACATTACTACATAAGTTTTCAATCGTAGATTTCTAAATATGGATGTTTATATAAAGTGTTTAGAATAAACTATATAAAAGCAATTTGTGTGCTTGATAATTGTGATTTAACAACGCTATGATTTAATACTTAAAAAGTAAATTTCAACATACTAGATAAAAAGATTAATAATATATAAATATTTGATATTATTTGCAGTTGTTTGTGTTAATTAGTAAATAGACATATATAAATATATACAGAATTGTCAAATATTTAAAAATAAAGATAAAATTGTTATTTATTGGAAATAATTTGGATAAAAATATAAATTTCTAATAAGATCATGAACAAAACAGAGATATATATGACAATAAACAGTAGAGTTTGCACTAGAATATGCTATTCCCGTTAACTAAATTTATTTAATAAAAAAAAGTAATAAATGATCGTGATTTTTTCTAGTATCTCATTTGAAAATTTAGAAACTATATGCAAACTCACAAGTGTAACTACTAAAGACATGTTTTGATCAAATTATATATTTGAACATAAATATAGATCTATTGACAAGTTTTTACTATTTTTCTACATGAAAATAATTATAGCTAGTATTTTTCCAATAATTCAAGAGATATTTAAATCTAGAACTGAATAATATAGGCATGATAAAATCATGCAAAACTCATTTCGCTCTCTCCCTCTCTCTCTCAAACTCTCTTTCTCTCTCTTTTTTGTCTTATTCATATGAAACTTTAGTTTCGTGATGTCAATTAAAATGAAAACTTGTAAAATAATGCCTCTTAATTTTTAATTTGAAGTGTCTACATACTAAATTAAAAAAAAAATACTTTTAATAAGTTTGAGATTAAAAAAATAAAAACAAGTTCAATTTTAACAATAATAAAGTGCTTCGAAAGCTTTCATGTAATAATTATTTATTACAATAAATAAATAATTTATTTAAATTAGAAAGTTTTGATGTAATTAACATATATAAAAGAAACGTTTTAAATCTTTTCTCACACATAGAAACAAGCTAGGATATATAATAAAACGAGTTAGAATTTTAAAATATACATTCACATGAATATTTCCAACTTTTATCATCATAAGACAAATTTATTTTTCTTTCCTAAAAGAAAAAAAAAAACATCACTGTATATGTGCAAGTTAACAATATATTCGCAAAAAAATAATTCTTAATTTTGGCATATATTCACAAATAATAATAGAAAGGTGAGTACTTGACATTTGTTTATTTCAACAATCTTTACAATATTATAAAATAAAGTTTAAAACCCAACATAATATGCATGTGTTAGCAAGCAAATAGGTATGCTGAGTATTTAAGTATTTTTTTTAATGAAGATGTTGTTGTCATTCATTTGAAAATAACCAGGATAGACAAAGAAAAACATTTTTTGTTATTAGGTCCATGAACAAAACAGAGTACATCATCCTCTGTTTAATTGCTAACTTTCACTGTACTTAATTGCTAGTTGTTGCCATAGTTTAAATCAATTGATTGTTAGGTGTACAATAATCACAAAACCTTACCATATGCTAATAATCATTAATTTTAATCAACTATATATACACTATCCATTTAATTCCAATGATTTATTCAGATATGAACAAATTTTGTGCAAAATTAGTTTGTATATAATTAAGTGAAAAAATCATTAACAAAAAAGTTGAGTCATTCTAATTTAAACATATTACATCAGTTCAGTGCTTATAATTTGCTAGTCAATACATTTACAACAATAGCTATAGGGTTATTAATGACTAATATTTGAATCAGATTATAGTATAATCCAAATACAAATTTATAAAAATTATATAAAATCTACCTGCTGACTCATATCCAATAAATTATGTTTTGCAGATGGAGATTGGTAAAGATGATTTTAGGTGTTATTTGGTGTAACTTTTCAAAATCATTGTTGGTATAATTCAGAGAGCAAACAATTGATAATTTGACCTAATCTGATTTTTTTTTTCTTCTTCTCATTCACTTTCATTTAATAATAAAATGATACTTGGATTTACCTGGGAGATATGTGCTTGCAAAAACTTTGGTTGTAGTGAAACTATTAGCAACTATTTTTTTTTTTGCATTAAAATAATATTTTTCTCTCATTTCTTATAGATAGGTTGAGGTTCTTATTGAATCATAGTTACTTGTTAATGTTAATTTTAGTATAATATTTTATAATTGTTAATTTGATACAAAGTCAAAGTCATTTTTATCAAATAAAGTAATTTATCTAACTGTAAGGCCTTTAGGCAACGTTTGGTTTATGCTATAGCTCATTCTATTAAAAATTAAAATTTCAAATAAAGTAAAATACCAATGAATGTTATTCATGGTAACATATTGTTATCATGTTTGATTTTAAATAGTTATCGCTTTCAACATTTTAGAAGATATATGATTACGGTGTTTGATTAAGTATAAATTGCAATAGCTAGCTATCGAAATTCAAAATATTTAACATTCAATTATAAATAAACTTAAGCTACTCTGCTACAATTTGTATATAAAAGAAAAAAAAGTTAAAATGAAGAGTTAATAAACTTTATAACATGAAAGAACCAAGAAAAAAAATGAAAGTGAAAAAACTAATAAAAGAAAAAACTTGCATCTTTCTCTGAGAAATAAAATGTTAAAGGAAATGTGATTTCTATAAAGGAAAGAATATAACAAATATATGGTTCATTCTTATTATAGCAAATATAGCAAATGAGTTATTGGCACTGCATATTCATGCTCTGATACCATCTTAACTGTCACACCCCAAATCCACGGGGGTCTGACAGCCTGCCGCGTGTATAAATCAAGCGGCACATATACACGCAAGGCAGTGGATCTTTTATATGCATTGCCAATATCCTCATCTACTGCGTCCGAGCAACAAACCTGAAAATAATCGGGAGGGTGGGGGTGAGAATAAATTCTCAGTGCGAAATTTGCCACAGTTTAGATTATTGGACTTGCAATCAAACTCTATATTCAAAAATGAAACCCAAACCAATAACAGTTCAAACAGATATATATTCATAAACATAAATAACAGAATGCCAATGCACGACAACAGTTAAATCAACCTGCAACACAGTTTACGGAATTTCCAAGATGAATTTCAAACACAACATATATTTTGGCTTAACTCGATTCATAACTCAGTTCATTAGGGCTTGTAGCAATTACAGATGTTCTTTCGAGCTGAACCTTTATCAAACCCACATCTGTAGGGTTACTGACACCTACAGATGGCCAACCGCTGGACCCTTTATCTGACACCCATCTGCAATCGCTTGGCTTAACAGTTTATTAAGGTCTGGTTCGAATCATATAAAGAAAATCCACTTTGGAATCATTCCAATAGTCGTAATATTCAATTGACCTTTCAAATGCATTAACACGTAGGAAAATGCCACCGAGCCATAGACGTTACACATGTCACCCACGACCTCAAATCACATATCATAACATATCACATATCATCACATAATCACCCTCCCTCGTCCCAACCGGTACTGGGAATATCGAGGGCCGTTCACCTAAGGCCATTAGGATCCTGGGAATCCAAGTCAGCATACAGCCCGACTTGGCAAATTCATTGGATCCAAGTGCTTAACTTCGTAAATCCATTCACATACATTCACATACATAGTTCGTGGTGACTTTCAATCAAAATCAGATCACAATAGATCAACATAACCTATAACCATACCAGCATGCAAATCATTCAATTCAGATCAATTCGAGTTTAATTTGATTGGGCTATGCAAATGCTCTACACAATTCAATGATGCAATCAATGATATTCAACATGACAAACGAATACACAGTTTAATTCCTGAAAATAAAGTATCAAACAAGTCCAAGAATCCCGCACCTTATTATGACGAGCGTACCGCTTAATTTAAAGATCAGGCGTCTCGAATTGCCTCGCGGAATCTGGCTCGACTGAGCCTACACCTATATTATACGATTACTTGGTTTAGTTCGGTTACATTCTCAAAACTTAAATTCCAAAAGCCGTCTTTCAATTCGTCAATTCTTTTATACCTTTCGGCTCATTTATAATCATTTCCATTCAAGTCCAATTCCAAAATTATATATATATGGTCGGCCCTTATATAAACTTTCACCTTATTACACTTTGGTCCATTGGACGTATCAATTATTTTATTCCAATTCAATTTAATTAAAGACTCATAATTTAGTAAAGGTTTAAGCCTCCTATTTAAAATTTACAATTCATTTCAGATTCATTATAACTATTTTCACTTTCAAGGCCCATGTATAAAATTCTTATGCATGTCATACATTTTAATACAATGACTTACTTATTTAATTTAGTCCAATGCATACATAAACAAAGGCCCCCAATTCATTTAATCAATTCATCCACAAGCCAACAGTAACGGTCACGGCCTAATTTATCACATATACCAATTTGGTCTTAAATTACACAATTTCATTTCATTTATGCCATATTCCTCTTTTTTTTTTTTTATCACTTAACCTCCATAAAAATTCACACACTTGCACCTTAGTCATATAAACCATACACCTTTCCGTATATAGACACAATTTGCAAAATTTACCAATTTAGTCATTGTTCAACCCAAGGCCGAAAATATAAAAGAGATGAACAAGAGTTATCAAATATACACATCTAATCAATTTATTCTCATACTAATTTGGTGGTTGTACGTATAAAAGATTTAAGAGGCACCCAATAATTTTCCCCAATTACAGAAACCATAAATCAATTAAAACCAAATAAATTTCAGATTTTACAATATAACCCCTTATACTTAATTTATTCGAACAAATCGATCGAGTCGGGAAAATCAACAACCCGTACTCGAAACTTAACCAATTCACATCCTACGACATTAATCAATTCATCAATACACACAATTCACGAATTTTAGAAATTAACCGCAAGAGAGGATGTCAAGAAAAGTGATCGGTTCCGAGGGTTTCGCCTCGCCTCGCGGTCGTCTAAAATCAGCGAGCACCACATGAAATGAGCACTTCCAAGTACCGGGACAGCACCAATCGAACCGAGGCACCACCAATCCTAAACCCTAGTTTCTAGGGTTTCAAGGAAGGGGAAGGGGGCAGAAACCGAGAGAGAGGATGGGGGCGGGCTGGGGTCTTCCGAACCGAGAAAGAGAGAGAGAGGAGAGCAGTGGGGCGGCAGCGGCGCTGCTGGCCGTGGCAGCGGCGGAATGGGAGGGGGCCGCCCTGTTTTTGGCGGAGAAAGGAGGAGAGGGGGCGGGGGCTGCAGCCCTCACGGCCAGAGAAGAGAGGAGAGCAAGGCGGCGGGTTTGGTGGGGTTCGCCGGCGACGGGAGGGGGCGGAGGGAAGAGGGGGCGGAGCCCCTCTGTTTCTTTGGCGTAGCAAGAGGAAAGGGGGGCTGGGGTTGGGGTTGGGTTTCTGTCACGTAGAGGGAGAGGAGAGAAAGAGAGAATGGAGAGGGTGGGGTGTTAAATGGCCTGCTTTAAGATCCGTGCTGCAGCAAAATCAAATGGTCTAAACAATTCATAATATAAACATTGTTTCTTTTAATTGGTTTTAATTCCGTTTCTTTCATAAATTCAAATCGAAAGTTCATAATTTTTTTGTAACTATATTTGTGCATATAATTTGTGTATTTATCTCTCAATTTAAGATTCGAATAATTCGTTCTCAATTTAAGATTCGAATAATTCGTTCTCAATTTGTATAATTTTTATATATTCCATTAACTCTCTAAAATTCCTAAATGAACTAGTTTTATAAATTCTAAAATCCAATTGTACGAATAATTTTGTATAATTATGCTCTTATTTGGAATTCAATTTATTTATTTATTTACACGAATCTAATTAAATAAATTTCTTCTTTCCTAAAACTTAAAAAGAATTGTAACGGATTTTCTAAGTTTCTAATTTACCGAATAATTATAATTTTATTCCTAGTGCTATATTTTATTTTATTTCTAAATCTCTAAATTTTATTATACATAATTTTATACATTATTTATATTACGAAATTTTTGTTTCGTTTTAGTCGGTCATTAAATTTCTGAACGATCGTTAATTAAATTAAACTTTTCATTTAAGCAATTTGATCGATTTATCAATTTAATCAAGTTTTAAAAATTTCGGAATGTAACATCGACTCAGGCTTGGGCCAAAATAAACAAGTTGATCCAGAGGTCAGCTCAGACTGAGCCAACTCGGTCCATAACCAGCTTGGCCCATTAATTGATTTTTGTGTTGATTTATATGTTGTATGAATTTAATTGTATGAATTGACTTGGTTGTTGCATGAATTTATAATATTTAGTAGGCTGTAGCATGTATTTATAATATTTAATGGGCTTAGCTGTTGCATGTATGAATGAGTTTTCTTATTTTATATTTTTGAATTTGTATAATAGCAGCCTAATAAAGCTCAGTGAGCCAGCTTGTCAGCTCGCGAGCTAGCTCGGACTGGCTTGTCACAAGCTGAGCCAAGACTTTTGGCTCGGGAGACTTAAATCTAGCTCGCTCGGGCCAAAATTAACAAGCTGAGGCAAGGTGCAGCTCAGCTCGAGCCAGCTCGTTTACAACCCTAATCAAGACTATCTAATTAACCATTGTCAAGTGATCCATCCTTTTTAGGTTATTCATACATAATACTACAAAAATATGGTGATATTTTATTTAATTTTTCCATGTATCTAATTTTTCTGAAATTTTAATAGTCGGAAATTAAAATCTTTTCATGCATTATCATTAGGGGTGTAAACGGAGCGGGTAATGCTGATACTAAATCCGTATCCGTTTTTCATTAAGCAGATACGAATACGGATACAGATAGTAAATAGATATCAAAATTTAAAATCAAATCCGCTTTAAACGGATACAGATACGAAATGGATAATTCACGGATACAGATTCGAATACTGATACGAAATGAATAATTATCGGATAATTGAGTCATATAAATAATTACTCGAATAATCTCCTTATATAATATAATACAAGTATTATAATTAAAACTGATTAATTTTAGTAATAAAAAAGAACAAAAAGAACAAAAAAAAAACATGTCAGATGTTAGTAAAACACTTTAACTCATTCTCAAGAAAACGCTTATCCGGTTTGTATGCATATATTAGTCCCACAAAGGATATAAAACTATGATTGCAGGTGTTATATACGTATAAATAACGTACGGCATCAAGTCTACGCTATGCGGGAGTTCTTCAATGCAGCCACGTGGCCCGACCACAAAAGTTGGTTCGCTTCTCACCCACGTGACAAAAGTTGTTTCACTTCACCCACACGAAAACCGCGCCAAGGTACCTGACTCAAGACCAATTGAAACGACGGACGGCTCAGATTTACTCTCAGCCGGTCGGGATTCCGGATGACAGAGGGGTATCCGTGAAAAGCTGAATATCCAGTGGGTCCGGGTATATGCTTCAGTACCCTCTTTCCTTTCTGATATTACTGGATATCCGTTCTGTTTAGCATCAATCAAATTAATCCTTATCCGTACTGTGGACACCTTTCTGATATTACTGGATATCCGTTCCGTTTAGCATCAATCAAATTAATCCTTATCCGTACTGTGGACACAGGATTTTTGTCAGAAAGAGACAGGAATCGGATTTAAATAGTTTACTGGGTTCAAAACCATTAGGGTCGATTCAATGCCTTAAAACCTAATTTTTTAAAATTCACAAAAATGAGATTTGGATTTATTGAACATAAAATCTATAATAATGTTCAATGTGTTAAACCGCAAATTTTGATACGAAGAACGCGAAAAACTTCCAAACAATTGATTTTATATGGATTTTATAAGATTTAATGTACATTTGGGTGCAATTTGGGTGTGTTAGAAACACTATTTGAATTAATTTGAACTCTTCATTTAATGTGATTCCTTCATTTTGGATACACCCACATGACATAGACCAAAACATGAAAAACATAAAAAAATCATGAGCTCACCATAAACGAAGCCTATTCAAAAATTAAAATAAAACAAGAAGCATTCTATTAGATCAATGACATGTGGGACCCCTTTATAAGATTATTCTCCCTCTTTTGTTTTATGAAAATTGGCTTAGAGAAGATTTTTAGAACTACAAAATTCATTAGAAAGAGAAAATCTCGTGGCTTATTCTCACCAGTAATCAAAAGAGAAAGAACCAGGCCTGTTTTTTTTTCCAGAGAGAGGCAACTTAATTTTCAGGGGGGGGGGGGGGGGGGGGGGGGGGGGCAAAACCGAAATCAACCTATTTTTTCTACTACTTTCGAAAATCCAAAGAGGCAGCTACCCCTGGACTACATTGGGTCCTCCCCTACGTATTCGACAGTGTTGTTCATATTCAATAAATTATCCGGATACGGATTGTAAACGGATACGGAGCAAATTCAGATTGGATAATCCTGATCCATTTACACCCCTATAATCATCAAACAATACTTAAATTACATCAAATTATTATTAGGTTATCTGTGTCCAACATACCGAAATTAATTTCAGATTTTGATTTTATTTGATTTCTTTTAAAAAATTTATTGTTAAGAATTAAGTTGCTTGTTGTCAAATAATACCTTCTCAGTCGTCATATATGATTTTTTTAAGCTATAGAACATGCTTTTGCAATAAATCCATATATAACTCTTATCAAACATTACAAATAACATATTCAATAACAAAATTTCAAAAGAACTTGCATTTGATCTAGTGATAAAGGCACGTGGTCTTTATGTGAGAAGTTATAAGTTCGAAATTCACAAAGTGAGAAAACCCTCTATACTAATTTATAGGAGTTTGAAATGTGTTAGGTGACTTAACCTCCAACCCATATTTTAAAAAATAACAGATTTTCAGTCCAAAAATTAAAACTTGTTGATTTTTTAGGAAAATAATTTCTCACAATGTCTTTGGCCTTCCATGCTACGGTCTTAAAAACTTATTGTATAACTTTTAAACTTCGATTTAAGTAGCTCAGTAAATGTAGTTACATAATGAACTCATAAAATACCAATTTTACTATTTTTTATGATTTATGAAATATGGCAAAAAATGGCCTAAAACATTATTAATTTTCTTTTATTTTTAAGTCATTTTTTGTCATCTTTCATAAATAATAAAAAATAGTAAAAAAGTTTCAAAAATAATAAAAATTGGTATTCTGGAAGTTCATTACATAATCAATTTATTGAGATACTTAAATCAAAGCTTGAAGTCTATACGATAAATATTTGAGACCGTAGCACAAAAGTGCTTGTGCTATCTATAGCATACACCTAAGCCTTACTCTTAATTAAATATGCTCAGAAGTAAAAATAAGATAATTATTTAAAAGAAATTAATTTTCTTTAAAAACTAGAAATGGAAGTGACACCGGACCATACTTCATCAAATTGAGTTCGAGTTCGGACAGTGTTTTTGTCTGATTTGCTTCAAGTGCATTTAATATGTATAAATATTGAAATGAACACACAGATAGCAAAACAATACACACTTCTTAAAATAAAATCAGATAAAAGCACTATTTATCAAATCCAAATTGAGTAAAACAATACACACTTCTTAAAATAAAATCAGATAAAAGCACTATTTATCAAATCCAAATTGAGTAAAACAATACACACTTCTTAAAATAAAATCAGATAAAAGCACTATTTATCAAATCCAAATTGAGTGCAATAAATATCAAACCTACTCGGCTCCCATCCCAACTACATCTATTTATATATCTAATTTATGTACTAATATATTTAATTTTGAATGGAACGGTCATTGTTATGGAGTGTTCAGATTAAATGGTTTGGTTTTATCAGTTCCGGTTAATATATTTATCAGTTCCGGTTTAAATAATTTTAAACTGAATCGAGAGAATTCAGATTAAATGGTTTGGTTTTTCGGTTAAATGGGTCGGTTTGGTTTTCCGGTTAAATGAGATGGTTTGGTTCATTTTTCAAAATTGATTTAATTGTCCAGTTCAGTTTAGAAATTTTGAAATTAGTTAGCTGAACTGACTGAAAATTTTAAAACCGTTCTCCGTCTAAACCAAATATTTAAAAATATTCAAATATGACATAACGTATACTGTTTGGTTCAATTTAAAACCGATTAGCCGAACCAAACAATTTTCTAAATCCAACTTAAAGAAAATTTTAAAAAAATAACAAAATTTGTTTATTCTTATGATTAATCTTCTTATTCGATCTGTTAGATCGGTTTTATTTTGGTCGATAAATTTATTTTAATTAGTTCGGTTATATTTTTAAAAACAGAACAAAATTTTAATTAATTTATTTTAATTTTAAATGAACTGAACAAATTAATACTTGTAGTTATTGTAGATTTAATACTGGAACTTTAACACTTTCTTTGTACTTCTTACGATATGAATCTGATTATCAAAGATTAATTCCACTGATAAGAGTGCAAACGATTCGGATACGGATTATTATTGGTATAATTATATTTATATATGCTTTTATTTTTCGAGTAATACACATCAGATATTAAACATATATAAATATAAATATAATATTAAATTAGATATCCGTTTCACAATACTATTATTTATTAAAAAATATTAAAATTTATAATATTTATCTAATTATAATAGTAAATAATGAAAAGATTTCATAATATATAATAATTACAAATAAAGTTAGTATGCACTATTTTCCTCAAACTTTTTTGATGAATATAACTTTAAATTATTGAATTGGTTTCAAACGGATGTAAACCGTTGAAACTGATCTACTTCACGAGTGATGCATGTATATAAAAAAATTTCAAAATTTCAAATTCAGTTAGTACAAAATTAAACGGTAAAAAATAATTAAAAATGAATGAATTAGAGTAATTCATAAACCTTTATTTTTTTTACCGCTTAATTTTGTACTAAATGAATTCGAAAATTTTGTATGTACACTCAAAACTTGTGAAGTAGACCGATTTCAATGGTTTAAATTTATCATTTGAAGTCAAATCAATTCAATAAATTTTGGAGTTATAAATTTACTGTTTGAAGACTTGGTAAGCTTTACTTTTGAACTACACAGTATATAGGGGTGTTCATCGGTTTGGTTCGGTTGAAACTGAACCGATCTAGGCAAACCAAAGTTATAATTCGATTTCTACCGATTTAGCATTGCAACCGAATCGAATCGAACCAAACCAAAAATTTATTTATATTTCTTTGGTTTGTTCGGTTCAAACCGAAATATATTAATTTTTTTATTTAAAATAATTGATTTATAATAAACCGAAGTATATTAAGAAATAAATTGGAGTATTAAGAAATAAACCAAGATATTAAAAAATAAACCGAAATATTTAAAGCAATTGATTAAGAAAATAAACCGGGGTATTAAGAAATAAACCAGGATAGTCCGGACCAAATTCATAATATATAAAAGTTCGATCAGTTCAATTATTTTGATTTTGAAAATTTCCAAATCGAACTGAACCGAAGTTATAATTCGGTTTTAGAAAACAAACCGAACTGAACCATTAACCGAAAAAAAACGAACCATTTGGTTCAAACTAAACCGCACCCAGTATTCCAGTAAACACCTCTAGCGGTATATTATAGTTAAAATTTAAAAGCATAACGGACGGATAATATTAATACCGTAGCATCGCTTCTCATATCCTCTGCATTAACTCAAAAGGAAATCTTTTCATTTAATGAATCTTACCCATCCAAATTGTTTCAAGATTGTTGTGGACTAGATCTACACTAATATTAAAGGGCTCCTATATTATAAGCAGGAGCTGGATTGACTCCGTTCAAAATCAAACGGTTCATATTAATTAACTCAAAAGATTCCCTTTTGAGTTAATGCGGAGGATACGAATTCGTATCTTCACACGCCGACACGTCCTCTCTCTTCTTCTGTTGGTTCCGTATGCATTCCCGTGTCAGACCCTCTCTCTCTTATTCTGTCAAAGGTGGACAGGTGTCTTCTCTCGTTCTCTTTCTTTTTTTTTTTTTTTTACCCTCGGTCGAATCTTCTCTCCTTCTCTTAATTTCTTCTCTCTTTCAACGATTTAATTAGTTTTCTTTTGTTCCTCACACCACAGCTCCATCTTCTTTTGTTTCTACTTCTACTGCTGGAGTGCTGGTAATTAATATATCAACTCCTCTTCTCTGTTTCTTTATTTTCTCTGTTTCATGATTGCAATGAACTTATATTTTGTTGCTCTCCGAGAGAAATAATGCATGGTTAGTGTATTTCTAATTTTTTTGGGTGTTGATGTCATTTTAATTTTTTTTAATAAAATTAAGAACACATTTACAATTTTTTTTTTAAAATTAAATAATATTTTTTTGTTTAGTGAGATGCATTTTAATCTTAATCAATTCATTAATAACCATATAATAAGTTGGTAATGCTACTTGCATGCAGGTTGAAATTGATTACAAATTATCAATGGAAAAACCTCAGCTCCAAAAAAGCAGAGATAATATTGATTTGAATCAGGATTATCTCATCAACTTGCCAGCTGATCTAAAAGAGAAAATTTTACTGAAACTTCCACTGAAAGAGATTGTCAGAACAAGCATCCTTTCGAGCAAGTGGATCGATTTATGGACTTGGATTCCAAATTTGGTCTTTGAAGAAAATTCTACCGAGTTGGGTTTTACTAAAATGGTCGACCAAGTATTACGGGTTCATCAGGGTCCGATTAAAACATTCAAACTTGATAGTAAGCACGATTGCAATGAGGCGATAGACCGATGGATGCTTATTTTGTCAAGAAATAATATCAGTGATCTAGAGCTAAGTTTTTGTTTTAACAAAAAATGCTATATTCCTTTCCGATTCATCTCTTGTCTTGCGTTAGAACACGTGAATCTATCATATTGCATTTTCAATGTTCCTCGGTTTTTCAACGGCTTTCCTTTTTTACGCACACTTCACCTCTCTTATTTTTCTATGCCAGGGTTCGGCATAGAGAAATTGGTTTCGAATTGCCCTTTGCTACATCACTTGACACTTCATTTATTTCTCCAACAAGGTTGCCTTCGGATCCTCGCACCAAACCTCGTTTCTTTGGATATTATGGGTGAATTTCATGATATCTATTTGGAAACTCCGAAATTGGCCTCGGCATGCGTTTATCTCAATCCAATTAATGAAGATTTTCAAAAGTTAAGCGGAGCAAAACATAGCAAGGAAAGCAACATTACACGTGCTCTCGGTCACCTTTCTAACATTCAAAACCTAAAGATAACTGGGGCTTTCTCTGATGTAAGATTCATATATTTGAACTTTTGTACAAAATGGTTATATTCTAATTAATTAATCCTCAAAATAATAATAAAAGGAACTGATACTGGTAAAGAATTGTCTGATGCTGTAATATTATGACTTATTTTTGATTTGATGTTTATGATTTCTACTTCTCTTTGCAAGTACTTGGCCATGGGACCTATTCCGGAGAATCTACCAGTTATCTTCAATAATTTGACAGAGATTTCTCTGGAGCTACGTATTGGCCCGGATGAGATTGCGACTGCTCTTTGCTTGTTGCAAAATGCACCCAACTTAAAAGAACTCCGTATAGAGGTCCAATACTTCTCTACAAGTTATATATGATTTAATCAATTTTCTATTTTCGTTTTATATTCCTTTTTAGATTTTGGGGGCAGAACTGAATGCTCAGTTATTCGCAACAGAGAATTCGGATCACCTCTGGTACTGTACATCCAAGTACTAAATCCTTACCATTCTTTTAACCTGGCACAAATCTTAAAGATGACCCCCTATTTTTAAATAGGCACCGGGTTGAATTTGGTCCGACTGGGAGTAAATTTGAACCGTAAAGTTGTGGGTCTCACTTATGTGGTACCTTGAAACGATACGGACTCGTTAACTGAGCCCCTTTCTTTTGTAAAACAATATGTTTGATATGTTAGATTTTAGCTAAAATTGCTACAAATAAGCTTATTGACCCCCATAATTCCCATAATCATATGTTATCAGCAAATTAATTAATTACATCTTTCTATTTATTCAGACTGTCTAATCATACCACTGGCATGGCTTCTTATTTTTATATTTTTTAACCAATTTTCAGTTTTATGCTTTTGGGGATCAAGGGGATGTTCAAGGTTTATGGGAATCAAAAGCAATCCGAGATTGCTTGTTTAAGTGTCTGGAGTTTGTATCCGTTACTTATGAACACGGCAACGAGTTGTCCTTACAATGCTCCAAGTCGATGCTAGAATTTGCAGAATTTGTGTTAATCACTGCACCTCTGTTAGAGAAATTCCATGTCACTGAGTTAGGCGATGACACGGTATTTTCTCAGATGCTCGAGTTGCCGAAGTTATCAGAGAAATGTAAAGTTGTTTTTTCTGAGGGAGGTGATGAAGAGAGTGATGAAATTGTTTTTACAAAGGGAGTTGATGAATGAATAGTGTTGACATTTTAAGAAAATTTTATGTTTGAGGGGTATCATGCACTTTGCACTTCTGTATTAGGTTTTTATGTATTAATTAGTATTTGCACTCACGAATTATTTGTGAATCAATGTGCCTATTATTCGGTTTTTGAATTTTTTCTGAATTATTCACAAACTCTACAAATTTTTTCCAAATTTTATGAATTATTCGCAAACTTATTACAAACTTTCGTGAATAATTTTCTTTTGCTCTCTTGTGAATTTTCTTTTCTCAGAATATATAATTTTGAATTATTTTCAAATTACGAATTTTTGACCTCGCTTAATCTTTGACGAATTATTAAATTGTGACTATGCTAACTACTCAGTTGAACCTTAGTATATAAAATTAACAAAATGTTCCATATATGCTTCAGAACGGATGCAAATTTCTATGTTGTCCAAATGACAAAAAATATGCCTAATTAACATGTCAATCCAATTTTTATTTTGATGCTCCATAATTATTTTAACGTTGAAATTGGTGGCCACAAAGATTAAACAATCTTTTAGAAAGTAATGTAGAACTCCAAATGTAAATCTTTGTACGATATGAAGCTCCAAAAAAAAGAGGAACACTAAAAGTGCACGGTCTTGGCTTTTGGATGATACTAATCTATTTTAGTTAGGCATCACAGTTTGCGTTTGATTTTGACTTCTAATTGAGCAGGAAAAAAAATTAAAGGGCAAAAATGAATAAAAAATTGGGCTCGTTTTTTTGAGAAAAAAAAAGAGTGATTTGCATATATCATAGCCATCAGGTATAAAATCATAATTACAAGTTAATCAAACACTATTCTAAAAATGATACTTTAAAAATAAATTTGAGATTTCATTTTAAGATTTAGGAACAATTGCTGATTAAAAAATGTGATTGGCACATTTATGATTAATCTTAAGATTTCTTGAGACTTGAGTTAGAGTACTTAGTTGCAATTTATTTTAATCAGTTGATTTTCTCTTATATCTAATTTGAAAATTAAAAAATTGTTTGCAAACTTCTAAATCCAACTACTGAAAAAAACATGTTCAGATCAACTTATTAACGTGAACATAAATGTAGATTTGTTTGTTATCAACTTTTTACTATTTTCTTACATGCAAAAAAATATAGCTACTATTTTCACATAATTCAAGAGATATTTAAAATCCAAAACTGAATAATATAGGCATGATAGATCATGTAAAACTTCTTTTTCTCTCTCTCTCTACCTCTATGTCTATTTCTCTGTCTCGCTTTTTCTCGCAATGTCAATTAAAATGAAAGCTTGTAAAATGCCTCTTAACCTTAAATTTTGAAATGTTTACTTATATACTAAATCACACACAAAAAAAACTTTTAATAAGTTTGAAATAAATTTTTTTTTCAAAGAAGTTCAATTTTAACAATAATAAAGTGCTACGAAAAGCTTTCATGTAATTGTTATTCTATTATGATAAATGAATTCATTTATTTAAATTAGAAAGCTTTGATGTGATCAACGTATATAAAGTAGCATTTCAAATCTTTCCAACTTTATCATCATAATATTGATTTTTGCTTTCTTTTTCTTTCCCAAAAAGAAAAACATAGTCACTTTATTCTTAATGGGTCATAAAAACAATACTTAAATTGTATGACATGTGATAGTTAAGACCAGTTCAATAAAAAAAATATTTCTTAGTTTTCAAGTTTATTTTATTTCATTTGAGAATTCATGGTGAAGACTGTCCAAATTACAATTGTCAAGTGATCTATCCTTTTATGTTATTCATATATCATTTTTTTTATGATGAGATTTGATATCCTTTTTACCACCCATCAAATAATTTGAAATTTTAACAGTCATAGATTAACTTTGTTTTCATCAAACAATACTTAAATTGCATAAAATTTCATTGTTAGGCTATCTACGAAAATGAGGATTCAAATGCCTTCAATTTTAAAACATTTATAACTCAACATTTAAATCATAAATGTCAAAATAATACCGTTAGATGTGATTTATGTTATTTTCTCTCTGTGCTCATAAAAAATTATCACATTTTGATTTTATTTTTTATGTGAATTAATAAGTTGAAAAACCAACGTCTATAAATTATCCACACTAGTACATTTTTACAAGTTCTTATTGACAAACAAAATAATGTATATCATATCCAACCGCTTTATTTTGTCTTTTAAGTTTTAAATTTTGAGTTATTAAAGTTTTATTTTAAAATAGAAGCATGACGATGGAAGCACAAAAATAGGGACATTTGAATCCTCCTCATCTATGAATCCAATAATATACCTAAATCAATTTTCATTTTCAATTTTATTTAAATGTTTTTTAAATTGTACTATTTTTTTGTTAATTAGTTTTTAATTTTCATTTAAACCCTCCCCATCTATCGTCTACAATTTCAAACTGTGATCGTCATGCATGCTATTGTTTTTCTTTCTTTTAAATTAGTGATTAGGCGTCAATTTATTCAACACTTTTTAATATCTACGAAGAGTTTTTTAGTCAGATTTTGAATCTGTAATCTCATTACAAACTATTAATTTTTAAAAGTTGTTTAGATAAAGTAACTAAATCATTTTTTTTTTTAGTGCACTAGTTTGGATTAATTCTTGCCCGATTTTTATATTCATAGAATTACAAATATTGAAATAAATGAATAGCATCATTTTTATTTTTATTTTAAATTACAAAATCAGAAAGAAACATTCCGGTTATCTAAGTGTGACGAAATGTGCCGTTTGAGTTTTGATCGTGACGATAGGTCAGTGTTTAATTTACTGAAACAATAATTGAAAGTAAGTTGATCATTATTTTTCAAATAACTCATTCATACATGCATTTTCCTTCATGATTATATTTTAAAAGTAATTAGTTTTATGTTGAAACTAATAAAATATCAAATTTAACAACACTATAATTTAACACTAAAATTAATTTCAACATATATATTTGATACATTTACTCAACTTACATAAATATTTGATATTATTTGTATTAATTAGCAAACAGATGTATATACATAATAATCAAATATTTAAAAATAAAGATACAATTATCATTATTGGAAATAATTTGGATAATTTTTTTTTCAAATAAAACCATGAACAAAGCAGAGATATATATAACAAGACAAACACATTGATGTTGCATAACAAAAAAAACACAGTTTATATTGGAATTGACATTACCCATTAATTAAATTTATTCAACCAAAATAAGTAGTTAATACGGTTGATTTTTTTCTAATATCTTATTTTAAAATTCATAAACTATATGCAAATTCACAAATGTAACTACTGAAGACACGTTTTGATTAAATTATATATTTGAACATAATATAGATCTATTTGCAACTTTTTACTATTTTTCTACATGAGAAAAATTATAGCTAGTATTTCAAATAATTCAAGAGATATTTAAATCTAGAACTAAATAATAAAGGCATGATAAACTCATGCAAAACTCCTGTCACTCTCTCTCCCTCTCTTTCTCTCCCTTTTTTTTGTCTCACTTACTGATTATCTGAAACTTTTCGTGATGTCAATTAAAATGAAAACTTGTAAGTGCCTCTAAATTTTTAATTTGAAGTCACTATATACTAAATCACACCAAAAAAAAAAAAAACTTTTAATAAGTTCAGATTAAAAAAAATAAAAAGATGTTCAATTTTAACAATAAAGTGCTTCGAAAACTTTCACTTAATTATTATATATTATGATAAATTAATTTATTTATTTAAATAGAAAGCGTTGATGTAATTAACATATATAAAGAAACATTTTAAATCTTTTCTCACATATAGAAACATTTATATATATATATAGAGAGAGATATGGGCTACGGTGAGTTGCGAAGTAAAGCGACTATTTTACTTCACGCTCATATTTTGCGATTTTAAAGTTCAAAACGTCGATCCGAACCGTTCATCTTGTTCTCCATATTGAAATGTGCTTGGAGACCAAATTTTACATTTTTTTGAATTTTTTTACTATTTATTAAGCAATTTTGAAAGTCGCTGATTTGATGGTCCAGAAAATTTTACTGTTTTTACTGTTTACAGCAAAACAGCAATTTTAAAAAATGCTTAATAAATAGTAAAAAAATTCCAAAAAAATGTAAAATTTGGTCTCCAACCACATTTCAATATGGATTAAACATCTAACGGTTCAGATCGGTTGTTTGGAGTTTCAAAATAAAAATACGGCGTGGAGTAGAAATGCATTTTACTTCGCAACTCACCGTAGCTCACCTCATATGTATGTATGTATGTATGTATGTGTGTGTGTATATATATATATAGAGTTAGGCTGGGGTGCTATGGATAGCATAGTGGCCTCCCGTGCTACGGCTCAATATTCGAGTTTTCAAAATTCAAACGGTCGATCCGAACCGTTCATCTTATTCTCCATATTAATATCTGCTTGGAGACCAAATTTTATATTTTTCTGATTTTTTTTACTATTTATTAAGTATTTTACAAAATTATTGATCCAACGGTGGCTGCACAAAACAGTAAAACCGTTGGATCAACAATTTTGTAAAATACTTAATAAATAGTAAAAAAATTCAGAAAAATGTAAAATTTGGTCTCCAAGCAGATATTAATATGGAGAATAAGATGAACGGTTCGGATCGACCGTTTGGATTTTGAAAACTCGAATATTGAGCCGTAGCACGGGAGGCCACTATGCTATCCATAGCACCCCAGCCTAACTCTATATATATATATATACACACACACATACATACATACATACATATGAGGTGGGCTACGGTGAGTTGTGAAGTAAAACACATTTCTACTTCACGCAATATCTTCATTTTCAAAGTTCAAAACGTCAATCCAAACCGTTAGATGTGATCTCCATATTTAAATGTGCTTGGAGACCAAATTTTAGATTTTTTGGAATTTTTTTACTATTCATTAAGCCACTTTGAAAATCTGAAAATCTGGGTGAACAGTAAAAATTTCTGGACAACCGGATCAGTGATTTTCAAAGTAGCTTAATAAATATAAAAAAATTCTAAAAAATATAAAATTTGGTCTCCAAGCACATTGTAATATGGAGAACAAGATGAACGGTTCAGATCGACGTTTTGAACTTTAAAATCGCAAAACATGAGTGTGAAGTAGAATAGTCGCTTTACTTCGCAACTCACCGTAGCTCATCTATATATATATATAGTAAGGCTACGCTACTTCGTGAATTAATGACAGTGTTTTAATTCGCGCTCATATATCTAGTTTTGAAGTCCAAATAGCCGATCCAAACCGTTAAATGTTTAATCTATATTAAAATGTACTTGGAGACCAAATTTTACATTTTTTTGGAATTGTTTGACTATTTATTAAGATGGTTTGAAAATTGTTGTTTTTATTAAAATTCTGCACCATTAAAAAATAACAATTTTCAAACCATCTTAATAAATAGTAAAAAAAATTCAAAAAATGTAAAATTTGGTCTCCAAGTACATTTTAATATAGATTAAATATCTAACGGTTTGGATCGGTTATTTTAGACTTTGAAACTAGAGATATGAGCGCGAATTAAAACACCCCCATTAATTCACGAAGTAGCATAGCCTTACTCTCTCTCTCTCTCTCTATATATATATATTTAAATAAATGACAATACCGTTTCGATTTTCAAATGGTTAATAATTTTGTCTATTTTTTAATATTTGAATTCATAAATAATATCTTGGTATGTTTTATGCCTTCTTATCATTTTTTTAAGTATTATTACCTAAGTTTTCAATGGTAGATATTTAAATATGTCTAAACGTATGTATATAAGGTTAAGGTACATTAATTTGGAGTGTTTTCATATGATGAAACACGTAATGAAGTGTACATTTTGAGACTGATTGGTTATTCAGTTTTTAATTAGTTAAAGCATTATATGTTTGACTTAAGCGAATAGTATATATATTATTATATAGTGCTTTTGTTTTATCATTTTCATAATAGAATCTTACACATGGTCAAGTTCTGGTCCAGAACTGTACTATTTGTTTTTTAAATAATGCAGGGTTATAAAAGGAGTAAGGGAGCTCCCAGCTGGTAGCTTCCAGTCGGCCTCTAGCAGTGTGCCATCTGGCAAGTCGTTGATGTACTTAATTTGGTGATTGGTCTCTTATTGACCAGTGGCATCTTTCTAGTGTTCATTGCCTTTAACTTCAGATGACCAAATGGCTTTCTTGATAGTCTATAGTTCTTTATATTGGATAATTTGGAAACATAGGAATGATGTTTGCTTTAACAACAAACTTACAAAAACAGCTCGAAATATTATCCTAATTACAATTTCTCTTGTTTCTTATCGGACAGAATCAGCTCACAAGAAAATCAAGGATGGTGTAGCACTGTGGCTGCCAACTGATCTTGATGCAATTCCTCTTCAAACTATGGAACCGGAGGCACTACCAGTTGCAGACCATCCCATTTTGTATCTGCCAGGCACTGAGGACTTCAACAGGGACTGATCATTTTGTAGATGTCGCTCCAATCTCAGACTTATGAATACCATAGTGTCCTTAGCCCGCTTTGCCGAGGCTTAGATTTACATTTTGTGTCCTGTCTACTGTTGCTTTTCAAAATATCTTTCCATGTTTTGGCTATTTTCGGTGCCTTCATGTGTTTGGCACAGCTGTGTTTTGTTTTATTGGAAGACTGCTTTTCAATTTCCTGGTTGTACGTAATTTAACCTTTCCAGGGTACGAATGAGATATTTCAAACTTTCTGGTTGTACGAATGAGATCGATATTTCAAACTAATAAATTTTAACTTACGAATGAGATATTTTCGGTGCCTTAATTCATCTGCAAATTTCATGTACTTGTTTATGATTATATTTTAACTTTCTGGTTGTATTTTCAAAACGTGTTGTATTTTCTGGTTGAAATTTTCGAAACGTGTTGTATTTTCTAGTTGAAATTTTAACCGGAAATTTTCAGGTCAACTTGTCCTGGCTATTTTCGGTGCCTTCATCTGCAATTTTCTGGTTGTACGAATTGAATGAGATATTTCAAACTTTCCAGCGAAGGAGATTGGGCGGCCTTCCTGAGAAGTCCGATGAGCGTGGGGGAGGCTTCATGGTTTGCCATGGTGCGCAGTGAGCTTTTCTTGGTTGATTTTGATGGTGTTATAATTATTTATTTGAGGGGAGGCTTCATGGTTTGCCATGGTGCGCAGTGAATCTTAATCGTATGATTTTAAACATAATCAATCCGGTCCTCGCTTATGATATAGGCGTCTGATTTTAAACGGAATCAATTCGGTTCTCGCTTATGATATATGAATTTTTTAATATTAATACAAATTTAGTCTGCAGAAATCATAAAACAGATTGGAAGATTACAATTCATTAACGCAAAAGATTCCCTTTTGAGTTAACGCAGAGGATACGAATTCTAATATTATTAATACCGTTTGTCTTGACGCGCTGACACCGCGTCTCTCTTCTTGGTTCCGTATGGGTTCCTGTGTCAGTCCTTTTCTCTCTCTTTCTCTAAGTTGGACAGGTGTGTTCTCTCTTCTCTTTCTTTTGTACCCTCGCTCCAATCTTTCGCTTCTTCTCTTAATTTCTTCTCCCTTCCAACGATTTAGTTTTCTTTTGTTCCTCACACCACAGCTCCATCTTCTTCTGTTTCTACTTCTACTGCTGGTAATATATCAGCTCCTCTTCTCTGTTTCTTTATTTTCTCTGTTTCATGATTGCAATGAACTTATATTTTGTTGCTCTCCGAGAGAAATAATGCATGGTTAGTGTATTTCTTACTTTTATTTGGGTGTTCATGTCATTTTATTTTTTTTAATAATTAAGAACACATTTACAAATTTTTTTTTTAACATGGAATAATATTTTTCAAAAATATGTTCCCTACATTTACTTTACAATTATTGGCTTTTTTGTTTTGTTTAGTGAGATGCATTTTAATCAAAATATAATAAGTTGGTAATGCTACTTGCAGGTTGAAATTGATTTAAAATTATCAATGGAAAAACCTGAGCTCCAAAAAGACAGAGATAATATTGATATCAACCATGATTATATCATCAACTTGCCAGCTGATCTAAAAGAGAAAATTTTACTGAAACTTCCACTGAAAGAGGTTGTCAGAACAAGCATCCTTTCGAGCAAGTGGATTGATTCATGGACTTGGATTCCAAATTTGGTCTTTGAAGAAAATTCTACCAAGTTGGGTTTTATTAAAATGGTAGACCAAGTATTACGGGTTCATCAGGGTCCGATTCAAATATTCAAACATGATAGTAAGCATGATTGCAATGAGGCGATAGGCCGATGGATGCTTATTTTGTCAAGAAATAATATCAGTGATCTAGAGCTAAGTTTTTTGTTTTAACAAAAAATGCTATATTCCTTTCCGATTCATCTCTTGCCTTGCGTTAGAACGCGTGAATCTATCATATTGCATTTTCAATGTTCCTCGGTTTTTCAATGGCTTTCCTTTTTTACACACACTCTACCTCTCTTATTTTTCTATGCCAGGGTTCGGCATAGAGAAATTGGTTTCGAATTGCCCTTTGCTATATCACTTGACACTTCATTTATTTCTCCAACAAGGTTGCCTTCGGATCCTCGCACCAAACCTCATTTCTTTGGATATTATGGGTGAATTTCATGATATCTATTTGGAAACTCCGAAATTGGCCTCGGCATGCGTTTATCTCAATCCAATTAATCAAGATTTTCAAAAGTTAAGCGGAGCAAAACATAGCAAGGAAAGCAACATTACACGTGCTCTCGGTCGCCTTTCTAACATTCAAAACCTAAAGATAACTGGTGCTTTCTCTGATGTAAGATTCATATATTTGAACTTTTGTATAGAATGGTTATGTTATAATTAATTAAGCCTCAAAATAATTATTAAAAAAACTGATACTGGCAAAGAGTTGTCTTATGAAAAATTATGATTTTTACTACTTTCTTTGCAAGTACTTGGCCATGGGACCTGTTCCAGAGAATCTACCAGTTGTCTTCAATAATTTGACAGAGATTTCTCTGGAGCTACGTATTGGCCCGGATGAGATTGCCACTGCTCTTTGCTTGTTGCAAAATGCACCCAACTTAAAAGAACTCAATATAGAGGTCCACTACTTCTCTACAAGTTATATATGATTTAATCAATTTTCTATTTATGTTTTATTATATATTCCTTTTTAGATTTAAAAATTTCATGTTTGATGGGTTGGGTTTTAGATAAAATTGCTACAAATAAGCTTATTGACCCCCATAATTCCCATAATCATATGTTATCAGCAAATTAATTAATTACATCTTTCTATTTATTCATACTGTCTAATCATACCACTGACATGGCTTCTTATTTTTATATTTTTTAACCAATTTTCAGTTTTATGCTTTTGGGGATCAAGGGCATGTTCAAGGTTTATGGGAATCGAAAGAAATCCGAGATTGCTTGTTTGAGTGTCTGGAGTTTGTATCCGTTATTTATGAACACGGCAATGAGTTGTCCTTACAATGCTCCAAGTCGATGCTAGAATTTGCGGAATTTGTGTTAATCACTGCACCTCTATTAGAAAAATTCCATGTCACTGAGTTAGGCGATGACACGGTATTTTCTCAGATGCTCGAGTTACCGAAGTTATCAGAGAAATGTAAAGTTGTTTTTTCTGAGGGAGGTGATGAAATTGTTTTTACAAAGGGAGTTGATGAATGAATAGTGGTGACATTTTAAGAAAATTTTATGTTTGAGGGGTATCATGCACTTTGCACTTCTGTATTAGGTTTTTATGTATTAATTAGTATTTGCCCTTTATGATCAGTTATTATATTGATTATTGAAGCACTTGATTTTCTTTCTGGCACTAATGGACCACCTTACATATTTATCTACCATAGTAATAAGATTCACGAATAATTCGGATTTGAGTTGTTGGCGAATCAATTTGCTTATTATTCAATTTTTTGGATTTTTTTGTGAATTATTATTGAATTTGATGAACTTTTTTCAAAATATACAAATTATTTGCGAATTTTTCACAAACTTCTGCGAATAAATTTTATTTTTTTGATTTCCTGGGAGATTTTTTTTTTTTATAATTTTGATTTACAAATATGTGATCCTACCGATCGAATCTTTTCCGAATTATTATCTTTTTCAAATTATTAAGTTATCACTATGCTATCTACTCCATTGAACCTTAGTATATAAAATTAACAAAATGTTATCCATACATGCTTGAGAACGGATGCAAATATCTATGTTGCCCAAATGACAAAAAAATATGTCTAATTAACATGCCAATCCAATTTTTATTATGATGCTCCATAAATCTTTTAACATCAGAATTAGTGGCCACAAAGATCACACTATCTTGTACAAAGTAATGTAAAACTCCCAAATGTGAATCTTTGTATGATATGAATTTCCAAAATGTACACTCATGAAGGTGTACTGTATAAATTACAACGCCAAGATAAAACAAAAGAAAACTAGTTATATCCAAATCGGGTTGGGTTGTGTTTGAGAGAACAAATTAAGTCTGAATCCGAATCTAGATTTGTATTTTTTAGATGAAATTAATCTATTTTAGTTAGGCGTCACAATTTACGTTTGATTTTAACTTTTAATTGAGCGAAGAAAAAAAAAATTAAAGTGTGATTTGCCCAATAGCCATCAGGTATAGAATCATAATTACAAGTTAATATTCAAATATTATGCTAAATACAATAATTTAAAAATGTGTATGAGACTTCATAAGAACGAACAAAATGTCTTTTATAAACTTAACATGTTAATAAACTTTATAAATTTTATAAAAGAAAAGTGTTAAGAGAAAAAATTGAAAGTGCAAAATAAAAAAAAATGGTTGGCACCACGCAATCATGCTGATGAATCTTAAGATCTCCTGAGACTTGAGTCAGACTTAGCTACAATTTATTTTAATTAGTTGATTTTCTCTTATATCTAATTTAAAAAGTAAAAAAATTATTGGCAAACTTCTAAATACAATTACTGAAAACATGTTCATATCAACTTATTAACGTGAACATAAATATAGATTTGTTTGCTATCAACTTTTTACTATTTTCTTACATTCAAAAAAAATATTGCTACTATTTTCACATAATTCAAGAGATATTTAAAATCCAAAACAAAATAATACAGGCATGATAGATCATGCAAAACTTCTTCTCTCTCTAGCTCTGTCTACTCTTTGTCTTGCTTACTCATCAAAAACTTTTCGCGATGTCAATTAAAATGAAAACTTGTAAAATGCATCTTAATCTTAAATTTTGAAGTGCTACGAAAGCTTTGTAATTATTATTCTATTATAATAAATGAATTAATTTATTTAAATTAGAAAGCTATGATGTGATCAATGTATATAAAGTAGCGTTTCAAATCTTTCCAACTTTATCATCATAATATTGATTTTGCTTTTTTTTTTCCAAAAAGAAAAAAAAATAGTCGCTTTATCCTTAATGGATCATCAAAACAATACTTAAATTGTATGAGATGTGATAGTTAAGACCAATTATATGTCCAACAGAAAAAAATATTAATTCTAGTTTTAAATTTTGGAAGCGTCTAATTGTCCACAGTCTTTTGTCCACCATTTGTCCACAGGTTTGACTTGCGCGAATACTGTAAAATTACTTCTACATGCTGTATAATTATACAATATATCACATAAAATATATCAGTTAATCACAAAACATCCAGTAACTATTTGAAGTGATCCCATGATAGTTAGAAAAAGATTGCAACTTGCACAACATGATAAAATAAATGTACTTTCAAACTGTACTTTCAAAAATTACAGTTATAGGAAGTTATTAGCAGTTAGTTATTAGCAGTTATTGGCAGTTAGAGTTAATTATTAGCGTCCGCACTGGGTTGAATCTTGTATACTGGAAAATTGAATCTTGTATACTGTAAAATTGAATCTTGTATACTGTAAAAATTGAATCTTGTATACTGTACAATTGAATCTTGTATACTGTAAAATTGAATCTTCTACACAGTAAAATTTACAATTGAATCTTGTATATTGTAAAATTGAATCAGCAGAACTGTAAAATTGAATATTGTATACAGTAGAATTTTCAATTATATCTTGTATACTGTAAAATATATACTGTAAAATTGAATCTTGTATACTGTAAAATTTTCAAATAATACTGTAAATTTTCAATTGAATCTTGTATATTGTAAAATTTTCACATAATACTGTAAATTTTCAATTAAATCTTGTATACTATAAAATTTCTAAAACTAAACCATAAAATAATACCATCTATATGCTAGTTTGTAATAATCTAGAAGTCAATAATACGATAATTTATCATAAAACTTTGTTCATGAATTGAATGTTTATTTATATATCATTTTGTTGCCTTGAGTATTATTGGATTTATGGATCATTTCGAGTTCATGACTGAAATTGTGAAACTCCATAATATAGATGATATATACTCTTAAAAGGTCACTGACCAAGGTAATTAGCAGGAACACTAATTACCGCTATAAGGTTAGTATGTGGATTAAAAGATGGTTAAGTTTTACAAACCACCTGACACGAGATGTCATTTTAATCACATAGATACATGTTCTAGGAACATGGTATTTGACAGACCCCGAATGAAACATTAAATAGAATTGTGTTCATGTCATTAATATTTTCATTCAGTGTCAAGTTCTACAGTATGAGGTATTTATCGTTCCCACTAAGAAATATGTATGTGTAAGTGTTATCTAACGCTGTCCGTAAAAAGCAGTCATAACGGTAGCACTTCCATATGTATAGCTTAGCTGAGGAAGTGATAGTCTGCCAAAAGTACTATTTGTCCCTTGTATTTTATACGAGCTATAGCATCACTGGGCCCCTTGGTAGAGTTAGATTATCTGCATGCGGTATAATTACAAGAGTAATTATATTTGATAATCTACTCAAGATCAAGAAAAGATTCAGTTAGCAAGGATGACACAAATCTACCTTGAAACTGATCTGATAGCTATGAGACAGAAGAACAGACACAAGTAAATTGTTTACTGGATTGTGATATTGTACAATACAACATCATCTGTGTAATTGGATGGTCATGATGTATACTGCCAGATGCCGCTCATGATTATAGAAGTTAAAACAGTTTTAACTCTATTTACCAACATAACACAGATCCTATTGGGTCACACCATATAGGAGCTACTTGAAGAATCTTACTGATTAATTATAAATTGATTATAATTAATATTGAGATTGTTATAATTAATTATACGTGATATAATTAAATTATAAATGTCATATAAAATTGACAAGCAAAAACAACAGTTAATTTATAAACGTACACGTTACGTTGTATAAAGGTTACCGAACAATAACCGAAAAGAAATATAATTGTACATGACAATTATATATATTTGATTTGAAATTTTAATTGTTAATTATGGATTTGAATTATGGATTTAAAAGCCCAAAATAATCAAAGCCTTAATTAAAATTAAAAAGCCCAAAGTCAAAAGCCCAAAATCAAAGCCTTTTACTATTAATGCTTAATGGGCCAAGGGAAAAATGGTCTTTTCACCATGGTGCCGACCTCCCCATGTGATTTGCAAGGTGGCATATGAGGTGGAAGGGGTATTTTGGTCTTTTCACATATTAAAGCATGAGGTGTCAAGGTATTTTGGTAAATAGATTTGTTTTGAGGGGTATTTCGGTCTTTTGCGAACCTCCTCAAAACCTATAAATAGAGGGGTGAGGGTGAAAGAGAAACTTACTAATTCACGTGTTAATCTAATTATTTCATTAATCGAAATTTCTCTCTTCCCCGGTTTCGGTTATTACGAGATTCAGAAATAATATATTTTTGCAAACTCTGCGGTATTTCTGGTTTTTCTTTTAAGTGGAACGGAATAAATTTGAGTCATAAATATATTTATTTTGTCCCTTTTTTGGTGAATAGTGTTTTTGCAGAAAACTGTGGTTTACGGTATTTCTGGCAAAAGAAATAAACAGCTCTCCAGTTAGTCCTGGTGGATAACCAATAGAGGTATCACACGTGTGATACTCCGAGTCGATTCCTTCCTTGGTGTAGCTCTTCTCGCTTAATCTGCATTCCAACTGAGTTTTGGTAACGAGGTATAAACATGTTATATTAATCTATTTAATTGGTAAATAGATTTAATGCTTTAGAAAATCAATTATGGAGTAGATCTGTAAATGAATTAAATGAGGTTTTGATGCCAAAGGAATACTGAAGGTGGACCGCCTTGGAAAGTTTCCTGACATACCTCGTTTAATTCTTAGCTTAACTTAACCGTAAAAATTTTGTTTGACACACTTCTGCTGTTAAGCTAAATCAATGGGTTTGAACTGTCAAAACCCCAACACTATACTGTAAGATAAAAATGTAACAAATGCTACATTTCAGTTTAAACTACAACCTACAAAGAATCATGTATACTGTAAAATTTCAAAATATAAACCATAAAATAATACCATGTATACTCTAAAATTGCCAAATCTATACATACATCCATCATCACACAAAAAATATGTTCATCACAAAACAACATATGTTCACCACAAACAACATCTGTTCAACACAAGATAAAAATATTCACCGCAACATTCAGAATAGCATAATAGCAACAAAAAAACTATGGACAAATAACTTTTACATTAGAAACCTCTTGTGTTCATTGTTCGGATGAGTAAGAAGCCTCTCTATCATCTCTTTCCTTCAGATTTTCACAAGATAAATACTGTAAAATTACAAGATAAATACTATAAAATTAACAAATCATTTCTTTCTTTCAGATTTTCACAAGATGAATACTGTAAAATGACAAGATGAATACTGTAAAATTAACAAGGCAATACTGTAAAATTAACAGATTAATACTCCATATCGCCTCTCTATCATCTATTTCCTCCAGATTTCCACAGGATGAATACTGTAAAATTAACGGGACAATACAGTAAAATTAACAGATCAATACTCCATATCACCTCTCTATCATCTCTTTCCTCCAGATTTCATTTGAAATGCTAGATCTGTTACTGCATACAATGAAAACAACAAATTCAACAGAAATAACTTACTAGATTTGAATTTTGCCGTGCTCTTCAACAAAAACAACTTCTATTCGATCGTGCTCCATGATTGAAGGTTCCATTGCGATCATGTATAAAAAATGAGATCGAGTCAGTAATCTCAATTAAAATCGACATTGCAAAGGAAAAATGAATCAGAAATGTACAATATTTCTTACCAAAGCTTGAAACAATGCATTCACTGTTCGGAGTAGCGAGCCGAAATTGAACCCGTACTTGATTGAAGCAAATGAAGGATAGAGACAAATGAAGAGCGAAGGGCTTGATTGAAGCAAATCGAACCAGGTTAATCGAAGCCCTTGTGACCCTGATCGGAGATACTTGATTGAAGCAAATCGAACCAGCTCATTATTAGTGAATATCTCCTCGGTTCCTGCGACTGAGACGCGAATGAAACAAAAATGAGATTCGCGATCGGGAATTTCATTTGGATTTGAATAGGCGATTCGCGAACGAAACAAAAAGCTCCTCGGCTTAACTTTTTTGAATTTCATTTGGGTTATCGACTAGCTCCGTAGAAATCACGATCGGTAAGACAGTTTGAGAAATGAGATTAAAAAAAAAGGTAACCCATGATCTGATCGGGAAGGTTTAAATCGGCGAAGGATTTGAATATCCGTTGAAGGTAGGGACCATCGCTATTAAAGGCAAGTGGATAAAGTTTGTAGACAGATGGTGGACAAAATCCAGTGGACATAAACATTTTCTCTTAAATTTTATTTTATTTCTTTTGGAAATTCATGGTCAATACTTCCTAGTAACGATTGTCAAGTGATCCATCCTCTTATGTTATTCATATATCATTTCTTTTATGATGAGATTTGATATACTTGATCTAGAAAAGGAGCGGAGGGGTGAATGAGGTGAGCAGAGAAAGGTTCGATTTTGTTCGAGAGGATAATATGAATTGTTCATATGAGGTAACAGAAAATTGAGAAGGGTTCAAATGCCTCCATTTTTTGTGTCTTCATCATTCCTTCATTTTTAAAAACTTTAATAACTCAAAATTTAAAATTTTAAAGTTAAAATAAAATCATTAGATGTAATCTATCTTATTTTAACTATGTACTCATAAAAAATTATCACATTTCAATTTTGTTTTCATGTGAATCAATGAGTTCAAAAATCAACATCTAGAAATCATTCAAATTAGTACGTTTTTACAAACTCTTGATAACAACCAAAATAAAATTGAAATGTCAAAATTTTTTACACGTTCATAGATAATTTAAGTTTTTAATTATTACGTGTAAAAAACTTTGAATTATTAAATTAGTACGTGTCAAAATAAAAAACTTTTAAAAACTAATTTTGACTTTTAAGTTTTAAATTTTGAATTATTAAAGTTTTTAAAAATAGAGGCATGGTGGAGGCACAAAAAATGGAGGCATTTGAACCCTCCTCCAGAAAATTTTAGCTTTGTTGTGGATCGTCCGATCTTCTTTGGCACGAATATTAAAGGGGATGCGGGTATTCAACCTCGAACTGAATTGGCTTGGATTCTGATCGAACGGTCCTGATCTAATCTCAAATATTCGGTTACCTCAGAGGATGCGAATTCGGAGAACATGGCGATGATTGAAACTCGAAAGAGGTATTCTTCTTCCCGGAGAATTAAGGCAGAGAGAACAATGATTAAAGTTATTGACAGAGCTTATTTGACTCATGCAGGTCACCAGTTAATTTTTTCTTTTCATTTTAATTATAATTATATTGTTTTGCGCTGCATTAAGTTAACTTGCTGCATGCAATTTTTGTTGTTGTGCAATTAATCAATTAATCAATTAAATGAAGAGACATCTAATGATATACACAGCTAGCCTTTTCTAATTAATTCTTAATTAGGTGGGTTGAACATTTAATTGTACAAAATATTGGTTGTCAAAAGTAATTTTTTGTTGTAGTTTATCGATGAGTGGAAGAGAAACAGAGGACTAATTTGAGGGTTATATGTTACGGGACTGGACTCTTAAGGAAGTCTCCCCTGATTTACACCCCTAACAGAATTACAACTCAAGTGATTTTTTTGCAAGGAATGAGAAATAATGAAAAATTATTAATGAGAAATAACAAAAAAAAAAAATACAAGAGTCGTATCGTATAATTACTATAAAAAAAATGCAAATCTTATAATTTCAAATGTACATAAAAGAAAAAAAAATAATATAAAGAATGTGAAATAACATAATTATATAATTTCAAACAAGATTCAAATGCAACTGCATAATAATAATATCTTACAAAAGTTCATGTTAGGTCTAATTTTTTTTATTTGTCTATATATGCTAAATGTAATCAAGCTGGTACAATGATAGTTCTTTTTTATTTTGTCTATGTAAGCAAGAGTTCATGCTGATTTTTTAATATGTCTATGCTAGATTCAAATAATTTTTTTTAATTTGACTATTGCTAAATGTAAAAATTAAGTGCTTTTGCTTTAAGAAAAGCTAATTTTTTTCAAGTAATCAAGCTGTCCATTGATAACTATTTTTATAAATCAAAGTCAAATGGATCGAAACAAGTGAGAAGAGAAAAAAAATACCATAACTTAATTAGATCAATCAAGACTCCAAGCGCCGATTTTTTTATTTATATCCAAAAAATAAATTAAATTTTAAAAATTAACCGAACCGGCTCCTCAATTTGAAATCTACCCAAACCGGTTAACCGTTAACCGGACCCTTTAAAAGAGTCCGGTTAACCGTTAACCGGATTCGTTGGTTCGCTTAACCGTTAACCGAACCCAATTTTTTTTTTTTTTTTTTTTTTTTTTTTTACTTTTTTTTTACTTTTTTTTAAAACAGAAAATTTTTAATTTTTTAATTTTTCTATTGAAAATATACATGAAAATTCGTATTTAGATTTATCAAATTTACACCAAAAAAATTTGTAAATCAAATATGAAATTTAAAATTATAGAAAAATACACATACACATATACATATCCATATACATATACATATTATATATGAAATTTAAAATAATATGTATATGTATATGTATATGTATATTTATATGTATATGTATATGTGTATGTGTATGTGTATGTGTATGTGTATGTGTATGTGTATGTGTATGTGTATTTTTCTATAATTTTAAATTTCATATTTGATTTACAAAATTTTTTGGTGTAAATTTGATAAATCTAAATACGAATTTTCATGTATATTTTCAATAGAAAAATAAAAAAATTAAAATTTTATGTTTTAAAAAAAAGTAAAAAAAGTAAAAAAAAAAAAAAAAATGGTAACCGTATATTATTTATGTATATGTATATGTATATGTGTATGTGTATGTGTATGTGTATGTGTATGTGTATGTGTATGTGTATGTGTATGTGACTATAATTTTAAATTTCATATTTGATTTACAAAAATTTTTGGTGTAAATTTGATAAATCTAAATACGAATTTTCATGTATATTTTCAATAGAAAAAAAAAAAAAAAAAAAATTTCTGTTTTAAAAAAAAAGTAAAAAAAAAAAAAAAAAAAAAAAATTTGGGTTCGGTTAACGGTTAAGCGAACCAACGAATCCGGTTAACCGTTAACCGGACTCTTTTAAAGGGTCCGGTTAACCGTTAACCGGAAATTTGATCCGGTTAACGGTTAACCGGTTTGGGTAGATTTCAAATTTAGGAGCCGGTTCGGTTAATTTTTAAAATTTAATTTATTTTTTGAATATAAATAAAAAAATCGGCTCCAAGCGTACACAAATGCAAGATCGTGCGGAATTTAGTTACTTAATTTTGAACTCAATTTACTGTGGAAATGAGATGAGCTTCTAAAAGGAATCATCTCAAACCGATGTTGTGTAAATATATATATATAAGTTTAAGGGATATAAATATTTATTATGAGAACACCAGAGTCAGTTGTTATATGAATCCACCTAGCATTAACAGTTTAACACCCATATTCAATTATTACATAATAAATTGCGTAAGCAAATATATCCAACTATATCCACATTCTAAAAGTAGAGAAATTCAATCAAGGGGAACATTACGGTTGGAATTCCAATTATTTGGTTCGTATCTTGAAATCATGGGAAATAAATCTGCTGTGATTCTCCATGAGTCCTCTTCAGGAATCATAGGACCTGCTATTCCAAATCCTACCCTTTACTTTATGGAATATGCAAATCTCAAAATCAGTAATTTTCTGTGCACGAATCTCAAAATAAATGAAGGGATCGATTTGGAATAGCAGGGTCATGTGATTCCTGAAGAATCACAGCAGATTTATTTCCGAAATCATGTGGCATGGACTCCAACTTCAACTCGGTCAGGTGCTGTACCTCTGGAGGAAGCGCCCGCAACTTTGGGCAGCCGCATATTTTGAGGTAGGTTAGCTTCGGCATAGATTCCTTCATTACTTCCCAAACCTCAAGCTCAGTTAACTGAAACAACTCCAACTTCTGCAGGAGGATGAATCCTTGTCCTCAAGCTTAGTTACGCCGTGTTGACTTCGGCTGATGTAAACCTTGTCCTTTTGAGAAAACCGTGATAAAGTTATCCTCTTCAGCTTCATGTTCTGCTCAGTCGAGAAGAAGATTATGAACTCTACGATACTTGATGGAACCATCAGTGCATCTGCTTGATACTTCAACCATACACCTACAATAATAATGGTATACAAAGTAATCAATACAAAAATAGTCTTAATGATTTTTTCTTTCTTTTATCCCTCAAGATTTACATCCAGATTCACGACTGTCATCTCTTATTGTCCTTCTTTGTTTCTATAATGTACCCTTATTTGTGACTAATAAGAGCATATGATTGAGACTTGATCCACCTCATTACTTCCTTATGAGGAAGAACTAATTAATAATTAAGATTGAGTTTCGAATGCTATAAATGAGTAATGATTTACTTCGAATTCATTCAGAATTTTTCCTTAAAAATTAATGTAATGAATTTCAGGATTCAAATAATAATTTTTGCTTCTAGATAAAATTTAGGATAGCTAAGTAGCATTATTCATGATTCCTTAATCATGAGTTTCTAATCGACGCAGAAAAGTAAGTTGTGTCATTTGGCTACTTAATTAAGAAGATATAGCTGTGCTCATTGGGCATCGGACCTACTTTTGGGTCCAATGAGCTCTATAACCGTCCAATCTGCATCAGGATATGTGTGTACGGATTTTAAAGCAGAGCGCACACATTTTAATGCAGATCAGATAGCTATTGAGCCCATCGAACCAAAATAGGTCCGATGGACATGAGACCTACTCTGAATTCTTACAATAAAGATAAGAGAATTAATGTGATAACCACAACCTTTGAACAAGCTCATCCAAGCAATCCTCAGCAGCTTCCTCCATAGTTCTGCTGGCTGTAAATGGTATGAAACCTTCTGCTGTCCACATTCGGATTAGTTGTTTCGCAGAGATCTCGTAGTCTTCAGGAAAAGAAGCAAAATATTTGAAGCCCGTCTTAAGATGGTGTGGCATGTCTTCGTAGTTCATGGCCACGACGTCCATGCAATGGTTCCCGTTCGAGTGCCAATCCTTTGTTCGCAACACTCTCTCCCATGCAGTATAGGACGGCTCTTTAGTGGAGAGGATACCACCTGCCACAATCAATGCCAGAGGTAATCCATTACATTTCTTTGCTAGCGATTTCCCGACCTCGAGGAGATCAGAGCTGATTTCACCCGGGTTTTGAAATGGGAGAGCCTTTTGAAGGAGAAGGTCTAGGCTTTCTTTCTCATTTAACAAGCCGAGTTGATAAGGTCGCATTGTAGGGTCCGCCCCTATAGCAACACCCCAACTTCGGCAAGTCATCAGCACACGGCTCCCATTCTTTTCATCAGGTAATGCTAATCTCAGTTGATCCCACAAATCTCCATTCCATACATCATCCATGATAATAAGATATTGTTTTCCTCTTAACAAACTTCTGAGCTCGTCAATGAGATGGCGCTTGTCTTGCACCTTTGGTTCAGAAAAAATGAGGTTGCTTATCATTTTTCTCAATATGTCAGATAAATTGTAATCTCGTGAGATCGTCAACCATATATGATAGTCAAATGCTGCCTTGGCACTGCATATATAAACAAAAATAGATATTAGATTGGTTGCAATTGAGTTCTTCTACACGGTGGTCTTATTATCTGTTATTTATTCAAAGACAACCTTTATAATTTGATAGGTGAGATACATATATAATGGTTCATAATCATGACGCAATATTTCTTACCATGAATTATAGTTGCTATTTGTGTTTATATATATGGACTTCACATTTAAAATTAATCATCTATCTTTTAGGAAATCAGCTGCTACTGGAATATGCTCTTCCCGTTAACTAAATTTATTTAATCAAAACAAGTAATAAATGATCATGATTTTTTCTAGTATCTCATTTGAAAATTTAGAAACTATATGTAAACTCACAAATGTAACTACTAAAGACATGTTTTGATCAAATTATATATTTGAACATAAATATAGATCTATTGACAACTTTTTACTATTTTTCTACATGAAAATAATTATAGCTAGTATTTTTCCAATAATTCAAGAGATATTTAAATCTAGAATTGAATAATATAGGCATGATAAAATCATGCAAAACTCATTTCGCTCTCTCTCCCTCTCTCTCTCAAACTCTCTTTCTCTCTCTTTGTCTTATTCGTATGAAACTTTAGTTTCGTGATGTCAATTAAAATGAAAATTTGTAAAATAATGCCTCTTAATTTTTAATTTGAAGTTTCTACATACTAAATTAAAAAAAAAACTTTTAATAAGTTTGAGATTAAAAAAATAAAAACAAGTTCAATTTTAACAATAATAAAGTGCTTCGAAAGCCTTCATGTAATAATTATTTATTACAATAAATAAATAATTTATTTAAATTAGAAAGTTTTGATGTAATTAACATATATAAAAGAACATTTTAAATCTTTTCTCACACATAAAAACGAGCTAGGATATATAATAAAACGAGTTAGAATTTTAAAATATACATTCACATGAATATTTCCAACTTTTATCATCATAAGACAAATTTATTTTCTTTCCTAAAAGAAAAAAAAAAAACATCACTGTTTGTGTGCAAGTTAACAATATATTCGCAAAAAATTAATTCTTAATTTTGACATATATTCACAAATAATAATAGAAAGGTGATTACTTGACATTTGTTTATTTCAACAATCTTTACAATATTATAAAATAAATTTAAAACCCAACATAATATGCATGTGTTAGCAAGCAAATAGGTATGCTGAGTATTTAAGTATTTTTTAATGAAGATGTTGTTGTCATTCATTTGAAAATAACCAGGATAGACAAAGAAAAACATTTTTTGTTATTAGGTCCATGAACAAAACAAAGTACATCATCCTCTGTTTAATTGCTAACTTTCACTGTACTTAATGGCTACTTGTTGCCATAGTTTGAATCAATTGATTGTTAGGTGTACAATAATCACAAAACCTTACCATATGATAATAATCATTAATTATAGTCAACTATATATACACTATCCATTTAATTCCAATGATTTATTCAGATATGAAGAAATTTTGTGCAAAATTAGTTTGTATATAATTAAGTGAAAAAATCATTAACAAAAATTTGAGTCATTCTAATTTAAACATATTACATCAGTTCAGTGCTTATAATTTGCTAGTCAATACATTTACAACAATACCTATAGGGCTATTAATGACTAATATTTGAATTAATCAGATTATAGTATAACCCAAATACAAATTTATAAAAATTATATAAAATCTACCTGCTGACTCATATCCAATAAATTATGTTTTGCAGATGGAGATTGGTAAAGATGATTTTAGGTGTTATTTGGTGTAACTTTTCAAAATCATTGTTGGTATAATTCAGAGAGCAAACAATTTATAATTTGACCAAATCTGATTTTTTTTTTCTTCTTCTCATTCACTTTCATTTAATAATAAAATGATACTTGGATTAAATTCTTGGATTTACTTGGGAGATAATATGTGCTTGCAAAAACTTTTTTTTGCATTAAAATAATATTTTTCTCTCATTTCTCATAGATAGGTTGAGGTTCTTATTGAATCATAGTTACTTTTTAATGTTAATTTTAGTATAATATTTTATAATTGTTAATTTGATACAAAATCAAAGTCATTTTTATCAAATAAAGTAATTTATCTAACTGTAAAGACCTTAGGCAACGTTTGGTTTACGCTATAACTCATTCCACTAAAAATTAAAATTTCAAATAAAGTAAAATACCAATGAATGTTATTCATGGTAACATATTGTTATCATGTTTGATTTTAAATAGTTATCGCTTTCAACATTTTAGAAGATATATGATTACGGTGTTTGATTAAGTATAAGTTGCAATAGCTATCGAAATTCAAAATATTTAACATTCAATTATAAATAAACTTAAGCTACTCTGTCACAATTTGTATATAAAAGAAAAAAAAAAGTTAAAATGAAGAGTTAATAAACTTTATAACATGAAAGAACCAAGAAAAAAAATGAAAGTGAAAAAACTAATAAAAGAAAAAATTTGCATGTTCTCTGAGAAAAAAAAATGTTAAAGGAAATGTGATTTCTGTAAAGGAAAAAAATATAACAAATCTATGATTAATTCTTATTATGTCTATCAAGTGCAGACTTGTAATTTTAAAATAATCACATATTACCATATGTATTACTTTATTAATTTTATCAAATATGGTAATGAAAAAAATAACATTTGTAATACCAAAAAATCATTTTTCAAAAAAACGAATCAAACGCTTCCTTGTGATCTCATAAGTTGAACTTTGAATTCTAAATATCAACAAACTTTTTTAATTAGTTTATTTTCTCTAATATCTAATTTGAATTTTAAAGAAATGTATTCAAATTTACAAATACAACTACTTGAGACATGTTCTGATCAACTTATTTACTTTAACATAAATATCGATTTATTTACTGACAACTTTTTACTATTTTCTTGCATGCAAAACTTATAGCTAGTATTTTCACATAATTCAAGAGATACTTAAATCCAAAACTAAATAATCTAAGCATGATAAATCATGCAAAACTCCTTTCTCTCTCTCTCTCTCTCACCCACTCATTTAAATATTTTCGCAATGTCAATTAAAATAAAAACTTGTAAAATGCCTCTTAATCTTAAATTTTGAAGTGCTTAATACTAAATCACACAAAAAACTTACTTTTAATAAGTTTGAGATAAAAGAAAAGTAAAAAGAAGTTCAATTTTAACAATAATAAAGTGCTTCTAAAGCTTTCATATAATTATTATTCTATTACAATAAACGGATTAATTTATTTGAATTATAAAACTTTGATGTAATTAATGTATAAAGAGACAAACGAGGGATATAAAATAAGACAACCTAGAATTTGAATAGTACACAAAATTTTCCAACTTTTATCATCATAATATTAAAATTTTTTATCCCAAAATGAAAAACATAATTACTTTATCTGAGCAAGTTAAATGATACATTCACCAAGAACAAATTAAAAAGAATTTGCATCCTTTTACGAATATTAATAAAAAGAGATCATTTGACAATTCTTTATTTTAAAACTTGAATTTAAAATCCAACATTATAGGCATGTTTTATGTTAGCATGAAGGAGGGCATTTGACAATTTTATATTTTGACAACCTTGACATCTTCAAAAATATAACTTAAATTCAAAATCCAACGTTATAAACATGATCTAAAATATCCACATATCATGTCTATTAAAAAAAAAATGTGAATAGATATTTGGTTCACCGTACATGAAATCATGACTTGAATTTTAACGGTCTAAAATTAACAATTCTTGATGGATCATCAAACAATACTTAAATTGTATGACATAAATAGTTAGACTATTAATATGTCCAATAATATGTTTATATTTACATCTCAGTTTTCAAAATTTATTTGATTTCTTTTGAAATTTATCATTAAGGCTGTCTAATTAACCATTGTCAAGTGATACATCCTTTTTAGGTTATTCATACATATTACTACAAAAATATGGTGATATTTTATTTAATTTTACCATGTATCTAATTTTTCTGAAATTTTAATAGTCGGAAATTAAAGTTGTTTCATGCATTATCAATAGGGGTGTAAACGGAGCGGATTCGGAGCGGATAATGCTGATACTAAATTTGTATCCGTTTTTCATTAAGCAGATACAAATACGGATACGAATAGTAAACGGATATCAAAATTCAAAACTAAATCCGCTTTAAATGGATACAGATACAGAACAGATAATTCACGGATACGAAACGAATAGTTATCAGATAATTGACTCATATAAATAATATTACTCGAATAATCTACTTATATAATATAATACAAGTATTATAATGAAAACTGATTAATTTTAGTAATAACAAAGAACGAAAAAAAAAAGACATGTTAGATGTTAGTAAAACACTTTAAGGGCCTGTTCGGTCGAATCACTGTTCACGTGGGAAAAAAAAATTCAGTTCAACTGAATTTTTTTTTCCCACGGGAACAGTGTTTTTCAGTTCAATTCCCGTGTCCGTGCCAGTGCCCATTCCCATTTGTCGGCCGAACAGGCCCTAACTCATTCTCAAGATCGAGAAAACGCTTATCCGGTTTGTATGCATATATTAGTCCCACAAAGGATATAAAACTATGATTGCAGGTGTTATATACGTATAAATAACGTACGGCATCAAGTCTACGCTATGCGGGAGTTCTTCAATGCAGCCACGTGGCCCGACCACAAAAGTTGGTTCGCTTCTCACCCACGTGACAAAAGTTGTTTCACTTCACCCACACGAAAACCGCGCCAAGGTACCTGACTCAAGACCAATTGAAACGACGGACGGCTCAGATTTACTCTCAGCCGGTCGGGATTCCGGATGACAGAGGGGTATCCGTGAAAAGCTGAATATCCAGTGGGTCCGGGTATATGCTTTAGTACCCTCTTTCCTTTCTGATATTACTGGATATCCGTTCCGTTTAGCATCAATCAAATTAACCGGATTTGATAGAAATGTTCGGTTACCCACTCCCCGGACTCAAAATGCACAAATCCGGTTAATGGTTAACCGGATTTGTGCATTTTGCTTTTTTTTTTTTTTTTTTTTTGAAAACAGAATTTTTTTTTTTTTTTTGTATTAAAATATTAGAAATATTGAATATATTTCTTTGAAAATAGATAGAATACAATATAATTTGATTTATTAGAAAGACTGCAACAAATAACCCGGATCAATATTTTTCAGATCGGATTTTTCGCGGCTGTAAGAAAAATTAATATATTTCTTTATGTGTTATTGGAAAAAAATAAAAATAATTAGATTCTGAGTTATTGATTCCGGTTCAAAAGTCACTTCTAGGTAATTCAGAAAATATTGTGATCCTTCTAGTACATTTAATTTATAAAAAGTTGTATCTATTTTTGAAAAAAATCAAAAACTTTAATTTATTTAATTATTTTTTTTCAAAAAGAATTCTCAAAATAGATACAACTTTTTATAAATTAAATGTACTAGAAAGGTCACAATATTTTCTGGATTACCTAGAAGTGACTTTTGAACCGGCATCAATAACTTAGAATCTAATTATTTTTATTTTTTTCCAATAACACATAAAGAAATATATTAATTTTTCTTACAACCACGAAAAATTCGATCTGAAAAATATTGATCCGGGTTATTTGTTGCAGTCTTTCTAATAAATCAAATTATATTGTATTCTATCTATTTTCAAAGAAATATATTCAATATTTCTAATATTTTAATACAAAAAAAATAAAAAATAAAAAATTTCTGTTTAAAAAAAAAAACAAAATGCACAAATCCGGTTAACCATTAACCGGATTTGTGCATTTTGAGTTCGGGGAGTGGGTAATCGAACATTTCTATCAAATCCGGTTATTGGATAACCGGATTGGGTAATAATTGAAATTCAACGGTGCTTCGGTTATTTTTTGTAAATTGATTTAATTTTTGGATATATATAAAAAAATCGGCACTATTCTCATCAAACTTTTTTGGTGAATATAACTTTAAATTATTGAATTGGTTTCAAACGACGGATGTAAACCACTGAAACTAATATACTTCATGAGTGATGCATGTATATAATTTTTTTTTCAAATTTTCAAATTCATTTAGTACAAAATCAAACGGTAAAACAATAATTAAAAATGAATGAATTAAAATAATTTATAAACTTTTTTTTTACCGCTTAATTTTGTACTAAATGAATTCAAAAAATTTGTATGCACCCTCATAACTTGTTTAATGGTTTAAATTTATTTGTTTGAAGACTTGGTAAGCTTTACTTTTGAACTACACGGTATATAGGGGCATTCATCGGTTTGGTTTGATTGAAACTGAACCGAACTAAGTAAACCAAATTTATAATTCGGTTTCAAAAATAGAACCGAATCGAACTGATTTAGCATTGCAACCAAACCGAACCGAACCAAAAATTTATTTATATTTGTTTTGTTTGTTCGGTTCACACCAAAATATATTAATTTTTTATTTAAAGCAATTGATTTATAATAAACCGAAATATATTAAGAAATAAATCGGGCTATTAAGAAATAAACCGGGATATTAAGAAATAAACCGAAGTATTTAAAGTAATTGATTAAGAAATAAATTGAAATATTAAGAAATAAATCAGTAGTCCAGACCAAATTCATGATATGATATATAAAAGTTCGATCAATTCGATTATTTTGATTTTAAAATTTTTCAAACCGAACTGAAGCATTAAATTGAAAAACCGAACCATTTGGTCTAAACTAAACCGCACCCGATAAACACCTCTAGCGGTATATAATAGTTAAAATTTAAGAATGCGTACGTATTCTCCATTAACTCAAAAAGGAATCTTTTGAGTTAATAAATTTCAACCGTTTGATTTTAAACGGAGCTAATCCGACCATATAGGGGTCATTTAATATTAGTGCGAATCTATTCTGCACGAATCCTAAAACAGGTTGGATGATCACGATTCATTGACTCAAAAGATTCCCTTTGAGTTAATGCAGAGGATACGAATCTAATATTAATACCGTTTGTCTTGACGCGCTGACACCGCGTCTCACTTCTTGGTTCCGTATGGATTCCCGTGTCAGTCCTTCTCTCTCTCTTTCTCTAAGTTGGACAGGTGTTCTCTCTTCTCTTTCTCTAAGTTGGACAGGTGTTCTCTCTTCTCTTTCTTTTGTACCCTCGCTCCAATCTTTCGCTCCTCCTCTTAATTTCTTCTCCCTTCCAACGATTTAGTTTTCTTTTGTTCCTCACACCACAGCTCCATCTTCTTTTGTTTCTACTTCTACTGCTGGTAATTAATATATCAACTCCTCTTCTCTGTTTCTTTATTTTCTCTGTTTCATTATTACAATGAACTTATATTTTGTTGCTCTGTGAGAGAAATAATGCATGGCTAGTGTATTTCTTACTTTTTTTTTTCTGGGTGTTGATGTCATTTTACTTTTTTTAATAATTAATAACACATTTACAAAATTTTTTTTTAACATCGAATAATATTTTTCAAAAATATGCTCCCTACATTTACTTTTCAATTATTGGCTTTTTTGTTTTGTTTAGTGAGATGCATTTTAATCAAAATATAATAAGTTGGTAATGCTACTTGCAGGTTGAAATTGATTTAAAATTATCAATGGAAAAACCTGAGCTCCAAAAAGACAGAGATAATATTGATATCAATCATGATTATATCATCAACTTGCCAGCTGATCTAAAAGAGAAAATTTTACTGAAACTTCCACTGAAAGAGGTTGTCAGAACAAGCATCCTTTCGAGCAAGTGGATTGATTCATGGACTTGGATTCCAAATTTGGTCTTTGAAGAAAATTCTACCAAGTTGGGTTTTATTAAAATGGTCGACCAAGTATTACGGGTTCATCAGGGTCCGATTCAAATATTCAAACTTGATTGTAAGCATGATTGCAATGAGGCGATAGGCCGATGGATGCTTATTTTGTCAAGAAATAATATCAGTGATCTAGAGCTAAGTTTTTGTTTTAACAAAAAATGCTATATTCCTTTCCGATTCATCTCTTGCCTTGCGTTAGAACGCGTGAATCTATCATATTGCATTTTCAATGTTCCTCGGTTTTTCAATGGCTTTCCTTTTTTACACACACTCTACCTCTCTTATTTTTCTATGCCAGGGTTCGGCATAGAGAAATTGGTTTCGAATTGCCCTTTGCTATATCACTTGACACTTCATTTATTTCTCCAACAAGGTTGCCTTCGGATCCTCGCACCAAACCTCATTTCTTTGGATATTATGGGTGAATTTCATGATATCTATTTGGAAACTCCGAAATTGGCCTCGGCATGCGTTTATCTCAATCCAATTAATCAAGATTTTCAAAAGTTAAGCGGAGCAAAACATAGCAAGGAAAGCAACATTACACGTGCTCTCGGTCGCCTTTCTAACATTCAAAACCTAAAGATAACTGGTGCTTTCTCTGATGTAAGATTCATATATTTGAACTTTTGTATAGAATGGTTATGTTATAATTAATTAAGCCTCAAAATAATTATTAAAAAAACTGATACTGGCAAAGAGTTGTCTTATGAAAATTTATGATTTTTACTACTTTCTTTGCAAGTACTTGGCCATGGGACCTGTTCCAGAGAATCTACCAGTTATCTTCAATAATTTGACAGAGATTTCTCTGGAGCTACGTATTGGCCCGGATGAGATTGCCACTGCTCTTTGCTTGTTGCAAAATGCACCCAACTTAAAAGAACTCAATATAGAGGTCCACTACTTCTCTACAAGTTATATATGATTTGATCAATTTTCTATTTATGTTTTATTTTATATTCCTTTTTAGATTTAAAAATTTCATGTTTGATGGGTTGGGTTTTAGATAAAATTGCTACAAATAAGCTTATTGACCCCCATAATTCCCATAATCATATGTTATCAGCAAATTAATTAATTGCATCTTTCTATTTATTCATACTGTCTAATCATACCACTGACATGGCTTCTTATTTTTATATTTTTTTAACCAATTTTCAGTTTTATGCTTTTGGGGATCAAGGGCATGTTCAAGGTTTATGGGAATCGAAAGCAATCCGAGATTGCTTGTTTAAGTGTCTGGAGTTTGTATCCGTTACTTATGAACACGGCAACGAGTTGTCCTTACAATGCTCCAAGTCGATGCTAGAATTTGCGGAATTTGTGTTAATTACTGCACCTCTGTTAGAGAAATTCCATGTCACTGAGTTAGGCGATGACACGGTATTTTCTCAGATAATCGAGTTGCCGAAGTTATCAGAGAAATGTAAAGTTGTTTTTTCCGAGGGAGGTGATGAAGAGAGTGATGAAAATGTTTTTACAAAGGGAGTTGATGAATGAATAGTGGTGACATTTTAAGAAAATTTATGTTTGAGGGGGTATCATGCAGTTTGCACTTCTATATTAGGTTTTTATGTATTTTTTTTTTTTTGATGGTTTAGGTTTTTATGTATTAATTTGTATTTGCACTTTATGATCAGTTATTATTTTGAAGCACTTGATTTCCTTTCTGACACCAATGCACCACCTTACACATTTATCTACCATAGTAATAAGATTTACGAATAATTCGGATTTGGGTTGTTGGCGAATCAATCCGCGTATTATTCAGTTTTCTGGATCTTTTCCGAATTATTCGTGAATTTTATGAACTTTTTCCAAAATATACGAATTATTTGTGAATTTTTCACAAACTTCCACTAATAAATTTAATTTTTTTTGGTCTCTTGTGAGATTTTTTTTCTTTTATAATTCTGAATTACAAATTTTTGATTCTGAATTATTAAGTTATCACTATGCTATCTACGATCCGTTGAACCTTAATTAGTATATAAAATTAACAAAATGTTCTATATATGCTTGAGAACGGATGCAAATTTCTATGTTGTCCAAATGACAAAAAAATATGGCTAATTAACATGCCAATTCAATTTTTATTTTGATGCTCCATAATTCTTTTAACGTTAGAATTGATTGGTGGCCACAAAGATCACACTATATATATATATATATAGAGGAGGGTTAAAATGCACCCTCCTTTTTGTGCTCCTAACGTGCACTCTCCTCTCGTATCTTCATTTTCAAAGTTCAAATAATTGATTCGATCCTTCCAACGTGTTCTTCATATTAAAATGTGCTTAGAGACCCAATTTTACATTTTTTAGAAATTTTTTACTATTTTTCAAGAATTTTTTATTAAACTAAACAATAATAAAAAATTCAGCAAAGTGATGATTTTAAAAAATTCTGAAAAAATAGTAAAAAAATTTCAAAAAATGTAAAATTTGGTTTCCAAACACATTTTAATATGAAGAACACGTTGGAATGTTCGAATCAACTATTTGAACTTTGAAAATGAAGATATAAGGGGAGGGTGCACGTTAGGAGCACAAAAAGAGGGTGCATTTTAACCCTCCTCATATATATATGATATAAAACTCTTAAAAAATGTACACTAAAAGTGTACTGTATAAAATAAAACGTCAAGATAAACAAAAAAAAAATAGTCATATTTAAATCAGGTTCGGGTTGGGTTTGAGAGAACAAAGCTATGCTCAAGGGCGGATCTAGAATTTCTATCGTAGTGGGACAAGAATCAGATTCAAACCCATTAATTAATTGGATTCAAATAACTTATAAAAGTTTATGTTTGTTTGTAAATTCAGAATATTCTTCTTTCCACCAATTTGTTTTATAAAATCAACAAAAGGTCCTACCACAGGATTACTAATTATTCATATCAACATTAATCAATTGAATGTATTCTTTAATATTATTTTTATCTTTTATTTCAAATCGATGCTATATATGTCGCGATAATTGATTGGTGAGCGGAAAAGGCATGCACGGATGTAATATCTTATTTGTATTTTTGTGTCATGCACGGATGTAAAATATCTTATTTGTATTTTTGTGATAAAATTAATATAAAAATATATATTCTTACCATTACCATAGACGGTGCAATCCCCATCAAGTGTAAAATTGTAATTGCAAATTAATTACACATTATTATATCCATTCTCTTATTAATTTTGACAAATAATAGAAAAAATGCACTTGTGATGAAAGAAAATTATTTTTCAAAAAAGCGAATTAAATATCACTTATAAACTGTATAACATGTTAATATAAGTTTTACAAAATTTATAACATGAAAGTCCCAAGAAAAAAAATAAAAACACAAAAATAAAAATAAAGTTGCCGAAATCTGATTAATTTTAAGAATTATTAAGACTTGAGTCAGACTTTGGACGGCCATTTTTATTAATACCCTAAAAACAAACTTAATTTTAAAAATAACTCTGCATTGGATTTTTTTTTAAAATGCCCCAACCGCTAGGCCCACGAGCAGCCCAAAACACAAGTGGACTGCCTGTCCCACAGGCGGGTCACAGCACTAGCGGACCGCCCATGGGACGGGCTGTCCTCTTTTTTTTTTTTAGAGATTTTAGTATTTTGATTTAAATAATTTTGTGAAGAAAAAAATTTTGTTGTTTAGAGTGTATGCCAAAAAATAAGACATTTGATATATTTATGAAGTGATGTCGTAACTTTTTATTATTATTATTTTTTTTGTGAACTTTGATTTTATTTGTCAGTTGGATATCACAAATCTAAATATAACACTTATTAAGGACTTGGCCTTTATTCAAAAATTTTCAAATTCTGACAGCTTGTTAATCTTCTCTTTTTCCTGGTTTTTATAATATATGTATAATATATACATACATACATATACATATATACATATATACATATACATATATTCATATACTTATACATATACATATACATATACACATACACATATACACATATACATATACATATGTACATATATACAATTTTTTTTAATAAACTCATTTTTTTTATAATATATGTATATATTATAAATATATACATATATTATATATTATATATATAATATACATATATATACATGTAGAGTAAGGCTACGCTACTTCGTGAATTAAATGAGGTGTTTTAATTTGCGCTCATATTTCTAGTTTCGAAGTCCAAATAGCCGATCCAAACCATTAGATGTTTAATCTATATTAAAATGTGCTTAGAGACCAAATTTTATATTTTTTTGAATTTTTTTACTATTTATTAAGATGGTTTGAAAATCGCTGTTTTTTAATGCCTATCGTCGAACAAAAACTTAAACTGGATTTTTGAGACACTAAACGGCATTTTTTTGAAATTCTGATGCTTCCGATGCCTGGTGCATCACCGGGGAAAAATCGGATCCGTCTCGTCCTCCCCTTTCCAAAAAGTGTTCATACGCGTAAATCTGACTTTTCTAGCCAAAGTTATGGCTGTTTAAAGTTTTTTCGAAAATTAAACTTTGAAAATTCATAATTAACTGTAGAAAAATCCAAATAAGTTAAAATTTATATAAATTATGTGTATTTTTGAATGCTCTACATGCTGGTGTAATCACTTTTATAGTTTAGTCCCTATATCAATCCATACTTGCTGATTTACCAACAAATGTTAAATTTGATATTTTTACTGCATTACACTATACCAGTGGCCTTTGCCTAGTGCTTGGCTGCTGAGTTTGGACTTGATACCATACCAGAGGTCAGTTTATGATACTTTGTGCATGGACAGAGATCTAATTTGATGCTTGAACATAATTTAGTAGTTCTAAACTACTGTTTTAGTACCATAAATAAAGAGAAGAAGATCAACAAGCTGTCAGAGCTTGGAAATTTTTGAATAAAGGCCAAGTTCTTAATTAGTGTTATATTTAGACTTGTGATATCCAACTGACAAATAAAATCAAAGTTCACAAAAAAAAATCATAGTTATAAAGAGTTACGACATCACTTCATAAATATATCAAATGTCTTATTTTTTGGCATACACTCTGAACAAGAAAACTTTTTCTTCACAAAATTATTTAAATCAAAATACTAAGATCTCTAAAAAAAAAAAAAAGGATTGCCCGTCCCACGGGCGGTCCGCTTGTGTTTTGGACCGCTCGTGGGCCTGGCGGTTGGGGTTTTTTTGGGGTATTAATAAAAATGGCCGGACTTTGGAAACTAAATAGCAACAATTTATTTTAATAAGTTGATTTTCTCTTATATCTAATTTGAAAAAAAAAATTGTTTGCAAACTTATAAATACAACTACTGCAAACATGTTCCGATCAACTTATTTACCTGAACATAAATATTTTCCTACATGCAAAAAATTATAGCTGGTATTTTCACATAATTCAAGAAATATTTAAAATCCAAAACTGAATAATATAGGCATGATATATCATTCAAAACTTCTGTCTCTCTCTAGCTTTGTCTATTTCTCTTTGTCTCGCTTAGTCATCTAAATTTTTTCGCGAAGTCAATTAAGATGAGAACTTGTAAAATGCCTCTCAATCTAAAATTTTGAAGTGCTTACATATATACTAAATCAGACAAAAAAAACTTTTAATAAGTTTGAGATAAAAAATAAATAAAGAGAAGTTCAATTTTAATATAATAAAGAGCTACGAAAGCTTTCATCATGTAATTATTATTCCATTATAATGAATGAATGAATTTATTTAAATTAGAAAGCTTTGATGTGATCAATGTATATAAAGTAGCAATTCAAATCTTTCCAACTTTATCATCATAATGATTAATGAATCATCAAACAATACTTAAATTAACTTGTATGACATATGATATTTAAGACCATTTATATGTCCAATAAAAAAAATGTTTCATAGTTTTCAATTTTATTTGATTTCTTTTGAAAATTCATGGTCAAGACTGTCCAAATAACGATTGTCAAGTGATCCATCCTTTTTATGTTATTCATATATCATTTCTTTTATGATGAGATTTTGATATACTTTTTACCATACATCAAATTATTTGAAATTTTAATAGTCATAAATTAACATTGTTTTAGTTCACTAGTTTGGATAAATTCTTGCCCGATTTTTATATTCATAGCATTACAAATATTGAAATAAAATAAATAGCATCATTTTTTTTTTATAAATTGCAAAATCAGAATGAAACATTCCAATTATCTAATTGTGACGAAATGTACCGTTTGAATTTCGATCGTGACTAGGGGTGTTAATGGGTACGATACGGGTAGGTGGAAGTATTTTTATACCCATACTCAGTAAGAATGACCTTACTCATACTCTACTGGCCTATTCTTATCAATTAAGAATTGACCTTACTTTACTCTACCCTTCAGGTTTCGAAACGGTAGCGGGTGAATAACAAATAATACTAGTATAATAATTAGTTTATTTTTTACAAGTAAAACATCAAAACTCATTTATTTCACACATATTCAATGACATTACTAATAAAAAAATAAAAATAAATGTGTAATTAATTTCAACTAAATTGTATTTTTTATAAAACAAAAGAATTCAAAAACAAGAATATAATTCAAAAACAAGAATATATCTTCCGATAAATTTAATTATTTAATTAAAGAACAGACATTTAAATAAAAATAATATGTTTAACATTTTTCTTACAACAATTATCCCGGCCACATTTAATCTAAGTCGGGTCAGGTTGAGTTTGAGAGAATAAAGTTATGCCCGCTAACGGCCCGGCCCATCAAGGCTTCTTCTCAGCTGTTTATAAGCCCATTAAAAAAGGCCTTCTATGGAAATTAAAGTCCGAACCCGAACCCTAGCTTCGTTTCGATTCTCTCTCTCAAGTCTCAAACCCTCCTTTCTCTTTTCGATTATGGATTCCTTTGCGCGCTTCCTTGGATCAAGCAGCTGCTAGACCTTTGGCGAATGGCGAGAGAGCCGATCCAACGGTGATCTATTCTTTAACATCATTTTTTATCTCTTCTTTGTATATTTGGGATGAAATTAATCTATTTCAGCTTGGCGTCACAATTTGATTCTGATTTTGATTTTTAATTGAGCTTCCAAACTAATGAGGTTATGTACCGATTAGGGAACCAATGCTGTACCAGTACTAATGACCAAGTTTTACCAGTACACCTTGTAAGATGTAACCAAGGCTAATTGCCTTTGATTGATTTTACTATTTCATTTCCAAGGTTCTTTTCATAGAGCTTGATTAAGGGTAAAGATAGTGACAGAGCAGTTATTGCTCCATGCAGCACACGGCTCTATACAATAGAGCCAGAACAGTGCTGCATGTGAGTCATGCGCTGTATGAAACAAAAATTGCTCTGTCAGTATCTTTACCCCTTGATTAAACCACATATCCCTATTCAAATAAATGAAGTTGTGTATTATGCCAAAATTTTATGGCTAGTGTATCCTTCAATGTCTCCGAGGAGTTGTTTTGCTATTTCCATGTTTTGGGTAAGGCAGGTTGTTCTTTTTGCAGAGTTAGCATAACAAAAAGAGTTCCGACTAACAAAATAATGATGCTTTTAGACTAATTATTTACTTTTTTCTCCAGGTTATAATCTCCTGTAAAGTGTTACTTCCCCCAACTAGTATTTAAATACCTCTTTTGCTCAACAATGAAGGTTTTGGGCCTTCTAAAACGTGTACACGGTACCATTACCGTACCGGTAACACCTGCCTCCTTCTCACTGTCCCGTCACCTCTCTGATGCTGCCCCATCAGCACCGAAAGACCCCACAAACAAATTCACGTACCCACCTGTCTATGAGCCGTATGGACCGAGTCCACCACCTTCCTCTAAAATCCTTGACCTAGCTGACCGCATTGCCTCTTTACCGCCCGGAGAAATAAAACAAATTGGGCCGGCCTTGTTCCTTCGTCTCAACCAACCTCTACCACGCACTCTGTCTGGCCAAGGTTTGAGTCTCGGCTCCTCCCAGGCTGCGGGTCCCGGGAAGTCAGAAGAGAAAAAGAAAGAGGAAAAGACAGCATTTGATGTGAAGTTAGAGAAGTTTGATACCGCATCCAAAATTAAGGTGATAAAAGAGGTAAGGAGTTTTACAAATTTGGGCCTGAAAGAGGCGAAGGAGTTGGTTGAAAAGGTACCGATTGTGGTTAAACAAGGTGTCACAAAAGAGGAGGCCACGGAGATTATGGCGAAAATTAAGGCAGCTGGGGGTGTTGCTGTCATGGAATGAGGTCATTTATTAGTTTTTTTTGTTTTCTTTTGTTAGTTAATTTAGATGCTCAAAATGTCTTAATAAGAAATGTTTTGCGTGCCCAGTAAAGCAGTGAAAAAGGGGTGGTTTGGTCATTTTGATACGGTGATATTTCTGAGCCTTACTGCAAATTGGATATTCTGATGTCTCAGAGGGTATAGGAGTAATGTCTTTTTCTTGTTAGCATTTTTTTTAGATTTAATGGGAGCAAGAAAATTCTTGTATGGTCAAACTTTTTTTCGGTCCATATTACCCTTTGGTTCCATATAATTGACAGTGTTTAGATCTGAAGTTGTAATAAGCCAGTTCAAACTCAGGAATTTTTGAATATGTAGTGTGGTTAATTACTCTGTTCATGTATCATGAGAAATACCATGTAGATTTCAGTTCATGTTTTGTTTTACTGGTGTATAACTTACCGTTTCCTCCCTCCGATTTGGCGGATTTACGGAACTTGTTTAATTTGTTTTTTTCCTATTCAGAAAGATTGAGCAAAAATTACATAATGTAAATATGTGCAATGTGTATATGAAGGATAGATAATTGAACAAGCTTCCATCATTTCCTCCATTATATACAAGAATTCAACAGGATTAAACTATGAAATGCTTCTCATTTCAAATATAGAACAAAATTCTCTACCTTATTGTAAACCAATAAATTCAGACGCTACCTCAGCCAACTCTTCAATCTCTCTCATTCGGTCCTCCATGCATTTAAAAAGAAACAAAACCCACTCAAATTATCGCAATCGCACAACATTTCTCCGTCATCAGCATAGTTTTTCGCCAACTCGGCCTCCCCTGGTTTGAAAACAAAGAACGCTTGCGACCACGGTCCGTTGAAGACCCAATCGTGCACGTCCCAGAACACCTGTACCGGAGATTGCTCCACGAAAACTATCGCACTTCCGCGAAATTTCCAGTGCAAATTCTGAACATTGATCAGAACTTTACCATCTATGCTTATTCTCATCTCAGGATCCCTCGATCCTGGTATGGAGTTCTCAATGACAATGTCGTGCTCTTTTCTTTTTCCGCTGTTGAACCGTGCCCGTGTGGTGAAGTTCCTTCTAGAAAGTGCACTTTCTCGTTTGCAAAGCAAAATCGGGTCCTCCAACGAAGGCCTCGATTTGCTCTTCTTGTAGGCATTCTTCTTTGAATCCCCAAGTAATAAAACCACTTCTTCGTGGCTTACAATTGCGACATAATAGCCGCTTATGGGCTCAGGACTTTCTGTAAACTTAGCCGATCGCATGTCCCAGAATATCTTAACACGATCACCATCAACGTCTTCTTCTCTTGAGCCCTTTCGACCCCTAAACGGCCATGGTTTGAGGTCAACACGACATAATAGGGGTCCGTTTTCCCTTCCTTCTACAGAGATAGAGAATGAATGACTGATAAGGCTTCTGTTCCATGAGACGGTGACTTGACGGGGCACACCGGCTATCTTCGTTTCGTAAAATGAGACCACTGAGCTTTGTGGGGCTTGCTTGGAATTGTTCGGCGACTCGTCTTGCGGTGTATCAGAGCTCATTGAAGAATTATGAGCTGCACTTGACAAGCTCTGTTCTTCAAGTCTCCTCATTGCATTTCGAGATCTCAATCTCTTAATCATTTTGAACTTCTAGATTTTCTATGAAGATTAAAAATTCATATATGAGATGATATATTTCCTGTTCTTCTTTCTGTCTCTTTCTTTTACAGGCCTCCACAAGATCATGCAAAATTATGAGTGAGGATAGAGGAATTACAAAGAGATATTCAGGCAAAGGATATAAAAAGTTAAATATAGGTAATTACATTTTGTCTTGAGAAGGATAATTTCACAGTACAATTTGAACAACTCAAAAGAGAGCTGTAATTTGTTTTTTGCGACGAGGTTTTAACCTTATTTGGCTATATTTAGGCAAAAAATAAATGCCAAATGGTGAAACACTAATGACCAATTAATCCTTAGGTGGGTCCCACAGGCCATGATCTTAATTCAAAGCTAATTAACTGTTAGTCTAGTAGTAAGTTATCTAGAAAGATTTTATCTTAAACACTAATTTTTACTCATAATTAGGGTAATTTTTGGTGACCTTGTTTAATGCATGCTAACAGATATTATCTAAATAGCAAGAAGTGAAAATCAGTTTTTGATCTAATTACAACAAAAGATAATGTTTTCCAAATAGAATTTCTTTTTTAAAATTTAGTAGGGACTACTAAAATTGTATAGACGAAGATTTCTTGTAGATATTAAATAGTCAAATGACTTGACTTTCAATCTTTACCCAAATAGGTTACTAAAATATTTCATTTATATAGAAATTTTTTTTCATATAGCCACATCATAAATTAAAGTGATGGACATAATGGACAACAAAAGGCAAAATCTAGACTATGCATTCTAAACACAAGCTAATTATAGTATCTTGATAATTAGGAATATGCAGATTTTAATTATTTCAATTTTTCATAGATATTTTGAGTTAATAAATAAAACATGATAGGACCAAAAAGACATTAAACAATAAGTTCCTATTAAGACCTCAATTTCATTTGCTCAGAGCTTCCAAGTATTCACCTCTCAAAACCCTCAATTGAAAAGAGATAAATGTGCAATATATAATATAACTAGATATCATAAGTTGTAATCAAACGTGCATTAATTTAATAGCCATTGTTGAGTGGGACTAATATGCATATATATTACACAGTTGGACTCATATCTTTGTTTTTAAAATCCAAATAATTAATTTGAAATGTTCAACATGATCTTCATATATATAAAAGTGTACTAGCATGCCAAATTTTACATTTTCAAGAATTATTTCACTATTTTATTAAGATAGGTAAAAAATCTTTAAATTCTGGACCATCCAAAAACAGTGATTTTCAATCTATCTAAAGATATAGTAAAAAATTAAAAAAAAATATAAACTTTTGACTGCAAATACATTTTTATATGGTAATTATGTTCAACTAGTTGAATCGACTATTTAAACTTTGAAAATGGAGATATTGATTTATGACACGGATTGATCCGTAATATGTATGCATCATAACTATCAGTAACGGATTTAAATGCAGTGTATATATGGGGTCACTCGACCCTTATTTTGTAGTAAAATCATGCAATTTGCAGGGTATGAGTCGACGGTTTAAATCCGTTACTGTTACTTACAATTGATAGAATGCATATTATAGTTACAATTGAGAAATGCGTATTATTTTTCTAGTTACAATTGATTTTAAATGATTTGCATTTTGCACTGTATTTATTTAAATGCAGATCTGAGTCGGTTTTAAACTTTCAAATGAACACGGAATTGAATTGAGTTTGACCGACCGGAAATAAATCTGCTGTTATTCCACATGAATAATAGGAACCCGTTATTCATATCACAACCGTTGATTTTCGTTTAGATTCGTGTTTGTAAAACTTTCTTTCTTGAGATTCGCATAGGGAAAAATTTGAACGGTTGTGATCAGAATAATAGGTTCCTGTTATTCTTTTGGAATAACAGCAAATTTATTTCCTGACCGAAATTGGTTTGACCATGAGAATAGATTTACTGGGTCCGGTAGTGAGGAATCCATGCCTCTAACTCTGAGGTAACAGAATATTTCTGTTCAGATTTGGACCGTCCGATCAGAATTGGGTTTCTTGCTAATTGGGTAATAGAATATTTTCATTTTTTGATATGTGATATTTGATCAACATTTAATCCTCACAGTGATCTTAGTTGTAATTAGGGTTTTTTTTTAATTACACCAATTAAGGATCATTTAGAGTTCAATATTTATTGCATTAGTGCTTTACAATTCATTCCCCAACTCGGAATGAACTATTAAGTCAAAACTCTAAGGATTAAATTGAACAAGTTAATCATTTTATGAACAATATCATAGAGCAAATAGTTGCTCTAAAACACTAACACTATCAGGTATTTGGTTCCATACCGATAAAAGAAGGTGGTTCTTCTTACGACAATGAGCCGATAGTTGATCTAGCAGTACGGATCCGTTAGCAAATTCGGTTTTAACCCGATAGAAGACTACATTTCTGTAGTAGTGACAGTATGGTCAATCACTTCTTGACTGTAGTTACACAAATCTTGAAAACGGAAAAATATAAGCACGCTCCAAGAAAAACATACATAGGTAATTGAAACAATAATCATTGTTAAAATAAAAGAAAAAACCCAGTGAAACTTGAGTGATGCAACATAAGAACTGTTTCAGGGCTTTTACAGGATTCTCTAAATGATTCAGTACAAGCTGAGTTATTGTAATTTTAAATCATGAAATGATGTATATTCTAAATTAGTGCAAACAGAAATACGATAAGGGACGTGCCAAGAATGGGATAAAACTTAAAGAAGCATTCTATGCTGGTGGCTATGAGCTTTAATCTACATCTAGCTTCACCTCGAAATAATTGTCTGTATACCATATCCAACTTCATCCCCTCCACTGGCGTATGTTTCAATTGATTGCCAGAGAATAGAGCAGAGAAGAGAGAAAGAGCGAGAACTACAGCCCCAGTATTTCCAATAGGAGCTAGCATCAGATATAGACCTAATCCAAGTGCAATGAGCATGGATTTCGCAGCAACAGTAAATGGCAACAATGAACCTTCAACCATACTTTCCATCATATCAGATTTGTCAACACACGAGGTGTATACGATATTTAGAGTAATCAAGAAGGAACAAAAAAATGCATAGTAGTCTGCTATGACAAATGCCTTGAAAATATACTTCCTTCCTAGAATTGGTGTGCCGGTATCTTGATTTGTACCTCCTGGCAGAGTAAAAGCTGCCGCAAATGTTACTGTTGCAATGAGTACAGAACCCAGACCCACAAATTGGGCTTTCATCATCACACTTTCTGAGCTGTTTTTAGCACCTCTTGTGTCTGTTGTCGAAATGCCGTCCTCATTGGTGCCTCTAATTAATTCCGTTTTTGACATTTGCTCTTTAGTATAGTGCTCTTTAGTATAGTGCTGAAACCAACCTCTACTGAAACCACACAACATATCCTTAATATCCTTAAGCTGCAATGCGCCAAAAAAGTATGTTATTAGAGAAGGTAAAGGAATACATACAGCAAGTTGCAGGTAAGCCCTACAAGAGACCACTTCTTTTAGAAATGGGCTCCGCTGACCCATTGGCCGTGATGGAAATCTGCGTCTTCTTATGTTGTCATCAATTAATTGCAAGTGCATGTATTTTGCTGTTTTATTTTTCTTTTCTTTATGCTTTCAAAGACATAATAGATTGGATCATTTCATCATTTGATCTTGCTACCCACTGTCATCAACGAAACATATTCATCTTCCAATAAAGTTTTCCTATTCCTTTTTATTTGTGACTAACGCTCATTCTTTCTCTCTCTCTCATGCACATATGCACACATGCACACATGCACCAGTTAAATATGCAATGACACCTCCATGCACAGGCACAAGCACCATATCGAAAATAAACATGCATTACTTGAAATAGTGGGGAAGTACTGATCAGTATATTTATGATCATTACTGGAAACATGCATTACTGCAATGACATTTCATGAAGCCAACATTTGGATAAATCTTGGATTGAGACAATAAATAAAGTTTGGTTGTTGGCTACCATTTTTTTTTAAAGAAAAGAATATTCTATCAAGGTTGATGAGAAATAGAAAGCAGCTTAACCTGATATGGATCTGTATAATATTTCTCTTGTTTAATCTCTGCAATGTCCTGTGCTGTTAGACCTTCCTTGTTTTGCAAAGTCATATCCACTTTAGTTTTTTTTAAAAGAGAAATCATAACATCATTATCTTCATGTTCTGCCGCTAAATGTAATGGGGTGTTTCCTTTGTTATCCGTTGCGTTTGCCATTCTATTGATCCATTTCTTCCAGGAGGAGATGGCAATTTTGTCTTTTGAATCATTTTGCAATTTATAAAGTATGTCTGCGGTCTTCGCTTCTATGGCAATGTGTAGGATGTTCTTTCCACTACCATCAAGTAGCTGACATGGATCAGGGCACCATTGTAAGAGAAGGCGAGTCGTTTGGATGCGGCCCATTCGTACTGCAGTATGTATGGGAAATGATCCGTCAGAATCTGGGATGTATGCCAGTGATGGATCTTTCTCCAATAGGAGTTCGGCAATATCACAGTCTCCAAATATTGCTACGAAGTGGAGAGGAGTTCTTCCTGTTTCATCTATCTCCTTACCAAGTGGTTCTGAGTACAGTTTTAGTAGTTCTTCGGTGAGTTCTGTCAATAAGATAACATAGAGAAGTTCAATTAGGAAAACCTAGTTCAGTTTTAGTAAGCAATAATAATTCCTCACTGGCTGAATGAGAAACAGCTCACTGAATGGATTTGGGCATTGTGCATACCATATGAAATGTAGTCACTATGAATTAATAAAACAGAGGTCGAAGACACCAGTCAATAAGAACTAAAGGAAGCCGAAAAATGCAAAAAAAAAGGTCATTGGCTAGTTCATTGGTCGATTTGGTAGTTCATTGGTCGATTTGATATAAACAAGACTAAAAATAAAGTCTAACCAAATATTTTTCATTGACAAATATATAAATTGAATCAACTAAATAAACCGATCAACCGATCGAATTAGAAAATAAACCAAATAAACTGATCAACTAAATAAACCGATCAACCAAATTTAATTTTGGTTTAACTAAATTACTATGAAAAATGCAAAATAAGAACCGTTAATATAAATATTAAGTACCTATTTTATGTTCAATATATGTGCAGGACTTGGTTTGATTGATTTGTTCGGTTTATTTAGTTTTCAACCATCAAAACCGTACCAAACAAAATGAACATAAAACGACGAACTGCTTTAACCAAAATATATTTAATTTGATTTATAATCTAATTAAAAGAAACTAAACCATCTGAACAAAACTTAGCAGGGACTTCCCTCTGAAGTTGAGTAAAATAAGATAATCAACATTGTTATTATATATATACCTGTGTCTTGGCGCACTGCAGCAAACAACGCTGTTTGTTGTTTTGGTCCTGAGTAAAAAGCTGGTGTAATTTCCTGACCCAACAGTTTTTCCACCATATTATGTACCATACCAACCGATCCCCTTGCAGTAGCCAGGTACAAGGGAGATACGGAATCATCGTTGACCAACCCCGCCAATTCTATGTCTTCTTCCATCAGAATCGAGACGACAGCTCCATGATCATGTCGGGCAGCTTCATGTAAGGCTGTTTCCCCCAGACAGTTCTTTTGTCTAAGCAGCTCTTTCAACCCATCCTCACCGAATACCGATTTGGAACAACTGATCAACTCCGAAATGGTTTTTTTGTGCCCAAATCTCGCAGCATGGTGGAAGGGTGTCTCATTTCTTACATTGTGTTCCTTCAGCAATGAGCTATCCTTCATACATATTTTAGACACAAGTTTTTCATGGCCATAGGCAGACAGCATGTGAAGAATCGTATCCCCCATACCTGTAAAAGGAATTGTCAATTGTCAGTTTAGCCCGCATGATCAAACGGAGACTAGTCTGCTACATTTGTGCCATACTTCACAAAATCAGAATCAGAATCGGACTCGGTCACTTGACCATAAAATTGACATCTGATGAATCGAATCGGTAACTAGGATTTTTTTGGCAATCCCAGTGAGTCAACAGTAACCCTAAAATCCATGCTATTTCAAATCCAGTCGTTAAAATGTTTCAAGATGAGTGCACAGAATTTTTTTGAAAAGAGTTGCTTGAAGATTTGTTCTTGAAAAAAATTCGACGGATGGATTCAGAAAAGCAGAGATTTTAGAATTTATCTTTTGCAGCATATTTATTTCCGTTATTTTGGGTGCTGGTACTGTCAATCAAATTGGGATCAGAGTCCATTTCTGACATTTGGATAGTCGGTCCTCATGTTAGTAACTATTTGGACAGTTGTTATTGGGAAAAAAAAATAAAAAATTTGATGTGTCCAATGGAATAATGGATATGGAAGTCGAAAGAATACATGCAAGTTGGAACAATTTTGTAGTGCTTCAGAAAGAGTACAACGACATGAATGAGTATCCAAAATGTGATGCATCACAATACAAGAGAAAAGGACAGAACAAACTGTGAAATCAATCATAGAATCAACAACGATGCAATGAACACCCGTAGTAAAACCGGTTTTCAATATTAAAAAAAAAAAGAAACCGGTGCTGATTTAAAATTGTGTAGTAGTGCCATCAACCACACCAAATCTATATTTCTTTCTCTTTATATTCTTAGCACTAAATAACTAGTAGACCAAGACTAATGTGCCATGCTTGGTACGTACTATGTTATTCTTGTATTGGCAAAAAAAAATATTACCTGTTGTGCTCCTGATCAGGCTGTCAGAGAGTTCCATTGGTGTGTCATCATCAACAGATACCATCGTATGAGGGGGATGTTCTTCTTTTGATGGTTGAGGATGGTCTTCTTCTTCATTGTTCAATCCCAGAAGCTGATTCAAATATGCCGCTGTAATGAGCTTGCGTGGCATCAGTGGGCGCTTAGGCTCATTCTGAGTTTTGGATTGACACAATAAATAAAGGTTGGTCGTCAGCTACCATTTGTTTAAAGAAAAGAAAATTCAATCAAGGTTGATGAGAAATAGAAAGAAGCTTAACCTGAGTTGGCTTTGTATATTTCCTGAGTTGATTCGGTGCAATGTCGGGAGCTGTTAAACCTTCCTTGTTTTGTAAAGTCAGATCCCCTTTATATCTTATTAAAAGAGAATTCACATCATCATCTCCATGTTCTGCCGCTAAATGTAATGGGGTGTTTCCTTTGTTATCCATTGTGTTTGTCATTCTAGTAAACATTTTCTTCAAGTAGGAGGTGGTAAATTTGTATTTTGAAAAAGTTAGCGATCTATAAAGTGTAGTTGCGGTCTGCGCTTTTGTGGCAATGTGTAGGATGTTCTTTCCATTGCCATCAAGTAGCTGACCTGAATCAGGGCACCATTGTAAAAGAAGGCCAATCATTTCGAAGTGGCCCATTCGTACTGCAGTATGCACAGGAAATGATCCGTCAGAATCTGGGATGTATGCCAATGATGGATCTTTTTCTAATAGAAGTTCAGCAATATCATCGTTTCCAGTTGATGCTACGAAGTGGAGAGGAGTTCTTCCTGTTTCATCTGTTGCCTTACCAAATGGTTCTGAGTACAGTTTTAGTAGTTCTTTGGTGATCAGTTCTGTCAATAAGATAACATAGAGAAGTTCAATTAGGAAAACATAGCACTGTTTTAGTAAGCAATAATAATGAGTTTGGCTAGTATAACATTAGTGTCATTTCAACCTAAACTCTAAAACATATCCAATTGACTTCAAACGGTGATTTCAAACCATTCAAACCGATCTACTTCATTAATTGTGCGTTTACATGCAAAATTTATAACTTTTTGAATTTATTTAGTATTAAGTCAAGCGGTCAAATATGTGAGTTTTTAAGTTAATTTCAATACATTAATTTTTCAATATTTTTACCGCTTGATTCGATACTAAAATAACTCGAAAATATAAAAATTTGTATATAAACGCATCAGTCATAATGTAAATCGGTTTGGATTAGTCGTTCGAAGTCAATTTGATAAGTTTTAGAGTTAGTGTTATATAGACTGAAATGACATTGATGTTATACTAGCCAAACTCAATAATAATTCCTCACTAGCTGAATGAGAAACAGCTCACTGAATGGATTTGGGCATTGTGCATACTATATGCAAACATAATACAATCATTTTAAAGCATCTGTTTACAAGAGAGAACGGTCGTCTTTAATTCACTGGAAGAAGTTCATCTTATAACTACAAGGGATATTGTGATTACAGAATATTGAGACTACAGTTAAATTGAATTTAAACATTTGACTGAGAATGACTTGATGCAGGGTAACAGCATAAAAGTTTTATGAAATGTAGTCACTATGAACCTGAAAGATGCAAAAACAAGGTCATTTGCTAGTTCATTGGTAGATTTGGTAGTTCCTGGGGCGGAACTAGAAAATCTGGATAGAAGGGGCTAAAAATTAAAATATACAAATTGTGGCTAGTAAAAATTGAACCCAAGCTTTTTCCAACACATTGTAACCTCTTACACTAGACTACAAGTAGGGGTGTTCATTGGGTCCGGTTTAATCAATTTTGAACCAAACCGAATTAGTTTGGACCAAACGGTTCAGTTTGTTCGGTTTAATGGTTCGGTTCAGTTTGCTTTTTAAAACTGAATTATAATTTCGGTTCGGTTCGGTTTGAAATTTTTAAAACCAAAATAACCTAACCGGCCGAACTTTTATATATTATGAATTTGGTCCGGACCGTCTCGGTTTATTTCTTAATCAATTACTTTAAATATATTGATTTATTTCTTAATATCCCAATTTATTTCTTAATATCATGGTTTATTTCTTAATATACTTTGGTTTATTATAAATCAATTGCATTAAATAAAAAAATTAATATATTTCTGTTTAAACCGAACAAACCAAATAAACCGAAATAAAACTTTGGCTTGGTTTGATTCGGTTGCAATGCTAAACCGTTTCGGTTCGGTTCTATTTTTGAAACAAAAAATATAACTTTGGTTTGTCTAATTCGGTTCGATTTCAACTGAACTGAACCGATGAACACCCCTTACTACAAGTGAACATGTGATAATTTATGAGGGAGGCTAAACTATATAAAATGTTCAAAAAAAATAAAATTTAATTAAATCTTAGTGTATGTATAACTAAAATTTTAAAATCATAGGAGTGAATTAGCCACGTTTTGATTGATTTTAGATCCGCCCCTGAGTAATTCATTGGTTGATTTGGTATAAACAACACTAAAAAAAAGTCTAACCAAATATTTTTCATTGACAAATATATAAACTGAATCAACTAAATAAACCGATCAATCGATCAAGTTAGAAACTAAACCAAATAAACTGATCAAAAATAAACCGATCAACAAAATTTAATTTTGGTTTAACTAAATTAGTATGAAAAATGCAAGTAAGAACCGTTAATATAAATATTAAGTACCTATTATATGCTCAATATATGTGCAAGACTTGGTTTGATTGATTTGTTCGGTTTATTTAGTTTTCAACCATCAAAACCGTACCAAACAAAATGAACATATAACAACGAACTGCTTTAACCAAAATATATTTAATTTGATTTATAATATAATTAAAAGAAACCAGACCATCTGAACAAAACTTAGCAGGGACTTCCCTCTGAAGTTGAGTAAAATAAAATAATCAATATTGTTATTATATATATATACCTTTGTCTTGGAGCACTGCAGCAAACAACGCTGTCTGTTGTTTTGGTCCTGAGTAAAAAGCTGGTGTAATTGCCTGACCCAACAGTTTTTCCACCATACTATGTACCAGATCGACTGATCCCCTTGCAGTAGCCAGGTACAAGGGAGATACAGAATCATCGTTGACCAGGCCTGCCAATTCTATGTCTTCTTCCATCAGAGTCGAGACGACAGCTCCATAACCATGTCTGGCAGCTTCATGTAAGGCTGTTTCCCCCAGACAATTCTGTTTGCTAAGCAGCTCTATCAACCCATCCTCACCGAACACCGATTTGGCACAACGGATCAACTTCGAAATGGTGTTTTCGTGCCCAAATCTTGCAGCATGGTGGAAGGGTGTCTCATTTCTTACATTGTGTGCCTTCAGCAATGAGCTATCCTTGATACATATTTTAGACACAAGATTTTCGTGTCCATAGGCAGAGAGTATGTGAAGAATGGTATCCCCCATACCTGTAAAAGGAATTGTCAATTGTCGGTTTAGCCCGCATGTTCAAACAGAGACTAGATCTTAGGGAAGGTCAGGCAGGTCTAGGTTAGGATCATTTTTAAAGAAAATAAAAAAAAAAATCAGTCATTTCTGGCCTGCAGGGCTGTAATGAGCCGAGCTAGGCGAATATCGAAATTGGCTTGTGGAGATCACGAGCAGAGCCAAACCGGGCCAGCCTTGAGGTCCGAGCTGAAAATAGTGGTTTGTGACTAGCTCCAGATCCAGTCATTTCTGGGTCATGAGTGGGTCCTCAGATCAGATCCAGGTTAAATCAGGTCCTGCTGGTAGACTCCACACCTTGACTTCATATTGTAGGTCAGTTTGAGGATCAATTGGGGCGAGCTTAATTTATTGAGTTGTGAGTTAATAAGGTTGGTGTTATTTTGGGTGCTGGTACTGTCAATCAAATTGGGATCAGAGTCCACCGAACCATTTTGAATATATGGTGGCCATTTTTGACAGTTGTTATTGGGCAAAAAAATTAAAAAAACAAATAAATTGATGTGTCCAACGGAATAATGGATATAGAAGTTGAAAGAATACAAGTATGTCGAACAATTTTGTATTGCTTCAGAAAGAGTACAACGATATGAATGAGTGTCCAAAATGCGGTCCATCACAAAACAAGAGAAAATGACAGAACAAACTGTGAAATCAATTGTAGAATCACCAACGATTCAATCAGCACCGGTAGTAAAACCGGTTTTGAATATTAAAAAAAAAAGGCGCTGATTTAAAATTGTGTTGCAGTGTAGTGTCATCAACCACACCAAATGTATATTTCTCTCTTTATATTCTTAGCACTTAATAATTAATAGACCAAGACTAATGTGCCACGCTTGGTACTATGTTATTCTTGTATTGGAAAAAATATATATATTGATGTGAATTATTACTACACAAGTAATAAATCCTAATTTACGCTCAATTCGGTTGCAAGTGTACAACCTTGTCGAGTAGTACTTAGGAATCGTCTCCACAGGAACAAGTTGGAATATTAAACCTAACCTAACAATTTAATTTAGTAAAAAGAAAATAAGAAGGTTTTTGTTTGTTTAAAGGGTTGGTTTGATTGTGATTAAACTAAAGTCTTTAAAGCAAAATTAGATTTTTAACAAGAATGAGAAATTATGGTTTCTTAGGGTTCCTATCCACTGGTGTTATGACTAATTGGTTTATTAAATTTGTTATTTTAGTTATGAAGGCACAGTTGGGTGTTGTAGGTACAAAGGGATATCTCTATATTAATACCATTTTTAAATTAGAATAAACGTCACCTCTCGGTACTTGACTACTCTAATCTAAAGTCATTAAGTTCTTACTGTCCCAATAAATCTAGAAAACTATCTTTCACCTCTCGGTACTTGGCACAATTATGACCAAATTTTACATAATATGGTGGAAAAACTGTTATGATTTAGTTGGTTTTATTTTATATATTTTTGTTCTTTGTTATGATCTATTCTTTATTTTAATTGATTGTGAAGACTTAATCGAAATCACATGAAACCCTATGATTTGGTATTTGCAATTGAGAAATTGAATATTAGGTCCAGACCATAAGGAATAGGGTATTTGATAGGCTAAGTACCGAGAGGTGACGCTTGTCTAATACGGGCTTTACCTAATAGTTACCGTTGTTTTCAATGCTTCAGAAATTTAATTGATTGTGAGGTGACGCTTAATAAATAGTAAAAAATTTCTAAAAAATGTAAAATTTGGTCTCCAAGCAGATTTTAATATAGATTGAACATCTAACAGTTTGGATTTGTTGTTTGAACATTAAATACTAAAATATGACCCCGTAAGCACCTCGGTCGAAGTGCTACCGGTAACAATTTAGCCATACTCTACATATATATATTGAGTATGGCTAAATTGCTACGGTAGCATTTCGACCTAAGTGCTTACGGGATCAAATTTTAGTATTTGATATTCAAACAACAAATTCATACCGTTAAATGTTCAATTTATATTGAAATGTGCTTGGAGACCAAATTTTATATTTTTTTGGGAATTTTTTTACTATTTATTAAGATTGTTTGAAAATCGTTGTTTTTATTAAAATTTTGCACCATTAAAAAACAACAATTTCAAACCATCTTAATAAATAGTAAAAAAATTTCAAAAAATATAAAATTTGGTCTCCAAGCACATTTTAATATAGATTGAACATCTAACTGTTTGGATTTGTTGTTTGCACATCAGATATTAAAATTTGACCCCGTAAGCACTTAGGTCGAAATGCTACCGATAGCAATTTAGCCATACTCTATATATATTACCTGCTGTGCTCCTGATCAGACCCTCAGAGGGTTCCATTGGTGTCTTATCATCAACAAATACCATCGCATGAGGGGGATTATCTTCTTCTTCTTCATTGTTCAATCCCAGAAGCTGATTCAAATGTGCCGCATCGCCATCCATAGCCGCTATAAGGAGCTCGCGTGGCATCAGTGGGCGCTTATGCTCATTCTGAGTTTCGGATTCTCCGGTTGCAGGCGAACTTGTTATCTTGCTAGCCATTAATTCTGGAGCTTAATCTAGCTAGTGTCTGATACGAGAGATTGCACAATAAATGTATAGAGGATTGATCTTATATAATTAAGAAATGCAAGTTTGCCTCAATTATGTATAGCCCTAGAATAGTGTGCCAATGCTTGGTGATGTCAAGTACCTTGGTTAGGATGCGAACAGGTCCCTTATCACGGAGCTGATCCAGAAGATCTATTAGAGAGGAAGGGGAGGGGAAGGGGAAGGGGACCTAGGGTGCTTAATAAAAACAAAGTGGAAGGAAGTGAAAGGCAGAGAAAAAGCCAAGTGGAAGTGGGTAATGAGGACCTAGCGGATAACCTAGCTGGTATTAAAAAATCAAGGAGCAATTTCATGTATATCCCTCAAAAGTTTTAATATTACATATTTATCCCTTCAAAATTAATAATTATATATTTATCCTTGAATATCATACAAACTCACATATTTATTCAATCTAACTCTATAACATATCAAATATCTCCAAAAGTAATTAAATAATATTTTTTTAAACTTATAAAAAATATTTTACAGCATTAATTAATTAATAATACATTGACTATTATGCTCTTCGTTTTTTGTCTCTTCAGCCCGACTAAGTTCTCTTTTCTCTAAGACGTCAAACCTCTTACCTCTCTCTCCAAACGAAAATGGAAAATTAAAGTAATGAGGGGTGGCATAAATTTGTGAGAGGGGAGAAAATTAGGGAAGGCGGGAAGAAATATGTGATTTGGCCTGTTTGGAGAGAGACGCGGGGGAGGTTTGGTCATAATGAGATCGAAGAGAACTCAGGCGGACTACTCAAATTGCATAGACGAATCTTTCTTGTAGATATTAAATAGTCAAATGACTTGACTTTCAATCTTTACTCAAATAGATTACTAAGATATTTCATTTATATAGAAAAAATTTCATATAGCCGCATCATAAATTAAAGTGATGGACATAATGGAAATCAAAAGGCAAAATCTAGACTATGCATTCTAAACACAAGCTAATTGCAGTATTTTTATAATTAGGAATATGAAGAGTTTAATTACATCAATTTTCATAGATATTTTGAGGTAATAAATAAAACATGATAGGCCTAAACAGACAATAAACAATAAGTTCCTATTAAGACCTCAATTTCATTTTGCTCAAAGCTTCCAAGTATTCACCTCTCAAAACCCTCAATTGAAAAGAGACAAACGTGCAATATATAATAACTAGATATCATAAGTTGTAATCAAACGTGCATTAATGTAATAACTATTGTTGAGTGGGACTAATATGCATATTACACAGTTGGACTCATATCTTTGTGTTTTAATCCAAACAATTAATTTGAAATGTTCGACATGATCTTCATATATATAAAAGTGTACTTGCATGTCAAATTTTACATTTTTAAGAATTATTTCACTAGTTTATTAAGATAGGTAGAAAATCTTAAAATTCTGGACCATCCAAAAACAGTGATTTTCAACCTATCTAATGATATAGTAAAAAATTCTAAAAAATTTAAACTTTTGACTGCAAATACATTTTTATATGGTAATTATGTTTAACTAGTTGGATCAACTATTTGAATTTTGAAAATAGAGATATTGATTTATGATACATATTGATCCGTAATATATATGCATATTATGATACAGATTGATCCGTTATTCATATCACAACCGTTGATTTTCGTTTAGATTCGTGTTTGTAAAACTTTATTTCTTGAGATTCGCATAGGGAAAAATTTGAACGGTTGTGATTAAAATAATAGGTTCTCTTTTGGAATAACAGCAATTTTATTTCCTGACCGAAATTGGTTTGACCGTGAGAACAATATCATAGAACAAATAGTTGTTATTCATATCACAACCGATGATTTTCGTTTAGATTCGTGTTTGTAAAACTTTCTTTCTTGAGATTCGCATAGGGAAAAATTTGAACGGTTGTGATTAGAATAATAGGTTCCTGTTATTCTTTTGGAATAACAGCAAATTTATTTCCTGACCGAAATTGGTTTGACCGTGAGAATAGATCTACTGGGTCCGGTAGTAGAGGTTTGCTAAACCCGTTAGGGGCTGAACCCGTTTTGCCCGGCCCGTACCCGTTACCCGTGGTACCCGTACCCGTTGCCCGGGTACAAACGGGTAGACGGGTAGACGGGTACGGGTAATAAACGGACCGGACAAAATAATTTTGAAAAAAACCCGTTGTACCCGTACCCGTCTACCCGCCAACCCGTACCCGCCTACCCGCATACCCGTACCCGTACCTGACCCGTTACAAAATTTGAATTTCAAAATTTTTTTGGCGGCCTACTTTTAGAATTCAGATCCAGTGCAATACCTGACTGAGTAGAATGAGATCTGAGTCGTCAATTTTAATTTGGCATGAATCTCAAAGTTGACCCCTATAGAATTCAGATCCAGTGCAATACCTGACTGAGTAGAATGAGTCAATGAGATCTGAGTCGTCAATTTTAATTTGGCATGAATCTCAAAACGGACCCCTATATCTAAACGGACTCCGGGATATGTCCTTTAACTTGGCACGAATCTCAAAGCATAAAAATTCAGAAAAAACAGAAAAAAAAAACCCGCCCGTACCCGTCAACCCGCAACGGGTACGAGTAATAAACGGGTAGGGTAGAGGTTTTGGGAAAACTACCCGTCTACCCGTTGCGGGTTGTACCCGTACCCGTACCCGTCCTACCCGTCTACCCGCCCTACCCGTTACCCCTAACGGGTTACCCGGAACGGGTCACGGGTAACCCGTTAGCAAACCACTATCCGGTAGTGAGGAATCCATACCTCGGACTCTCTGAGGTAACAAAATATTTCTGTTTAGATTTGGACCGTCCGATCAGAATTGGGTATCTTGCTAATTGGGTAATAGAATATTTTCATTTTTTTTATCTATGAAATTTGATCAACACTTAATCCTCACAGTTTGTAATTAGTGTTTCTTGCTAATTACACCAATTAAGAATCATTTAGAGTTTATTACTTATTTATTTAGTGCTATACAATTCAGAGTCGTCAACTCTGAATGAACTATTAAGTAAATCAAAACTCAATAATCAAATTGAACAAGTTAATTTTTTTATGAACAATATCATAAACGGGTAGCAACTTCGGTTTTAACCCGATAGAAGACTACATTTCTGTAGTAGTGACAGTATTGGTCAATCACTTCTTGACTGTAGTTACACAAATCTTGAAAACGGAAAAATGTAACCACGCTCCAAGAAAAACATACTGAAGTTTTTATTAATATCCAAAAGAAATAAAGAATTTCAAAAACTATTCAGCTTTTTGAGTTATTTTGAAATCTATCCAAACCCGCAAAATTTTTTTGCAATTTTTTTTCAAACTCCCTTTCCGCAAAAAATTTTTGCGGTTTTCTCTTTTAAAAAAAAAAATTATATATATAATTTATTTATTTTTTATATTTAAATATTAGAAATATTTAATATATTTCTTTGAAAATATATGGATTATTATATAATTTGATTTATAAGAAAGACTGCGAGAAATAACTCGGATCAATATTTTTCATGCCGTATTTTTCATGGCTGTAAGAAAAAAATAATATATTTCTTTGTGTGTTATTGGAAAAAAAAAATGCTTGTATTATGAGTTATTGAAAAAACGCGGTTCAGAAGTCACTTCTAGCCTAGGTAATACATAAAATATTGTGATCCTTCTAGTATATTTAATTTCTAAAAAGTTGTATCTATTTTGATAATTCTTTTTGAATAGCAATCATTAAATAACTTAAAGTTTTTGTTTTTTTTCAAAAATAGATACAACTTTTTAAAAATTAAATATACTAGAAGGTTCACAATATTTTCTGTATTTATCTAGAAGTGACTTTTGAACCGAGATCAATAACTCAAAATCGAAGCATTTTTATTTTTTTTCCAATAACACACAAAGAAATATATTATGTTTTCTTACAGATATGAAAAATCTGGCCTGAAAAATGTTGATCCAGGTTATTTGTCGCAGTCTTTCTAATAAATCAAATTATAGAATATTTCATTTATTTTCAAAGAAATATATTAAATATATTAAATATTTCAATATAATAAATAAATAAATTATAAATTTTTTTGTTAAAAAAGAAGAAGACAAAATAACAAAATATATTTACGGAAAGGGGTTATTTTTTTTTTTTAAAAAAAACAAATTTATTTTTGCGGAAAGTAGGTCTAAAACTGCAAAAAAAAATTGCAGTTTGGATAGATTTCGAAATATCTCGAAAATCTAGATAGTTTTTTATTCTTTATTTTTTTTTGGATATTAATAAAAAATTCGGAAAAACATACATAGGTAATTGAAACAATAATCGTTGTTTAAAATAAAAGAAAAAACCAAATAAAACTTGAGTGATGCAACATAAGAACTGTTTCAGTGCTACAGGATTCTCTAAATGATTCAGTACAAGCAGAGTTATTGTAATCTTAAATCATGAAATGATGTAAATTCTAAATTAGTGCAAACAGAAATATGATTAAGAACATGCTAATTTTGTTATATGCGGGAGTCCACATTTGAGTATTCAAATAAAAACGGTCTCTGGCTGAGATGATGGACTTGGGCTTTACACCACTGTCTCTATCGGAAATGTGTCTCAGTAATTGTCTTTCCAACTTGTTCCACTTTCCTGCCGGCGAGTCAAAGAATCGATATTCGTAAATTACAGTGAAGAGAAAAACAGCGAGAATTACAGCCCCAAGATTTCCAATAGGAGCTAGCAGCAGATACAGAGCTAATCCCAGTGCAATGAGCATGGACCTTGCAGCAATACCAAGTGAATTAAATGAATGATCAATGGACCTTTCCATATCATCATTAGAATAGCCATAATACGAGCCGTATATAATATACATAGTAGCTAAGAAGGATTGAAGAAATGCATAGCCGTCTGCTATGACAAATGCCTTGAAAATATACTTCCTTCCTAGAATTGGTGTGCCGGTATCTTGATTTGTACCTCCTGGCAGAGTAAAAGCTGCCGCAAATGTGACTGTTGCAGTAAGTACAGAACCCAGACCCACAAATTCGGCTTTCATCATCACACTCTCTGAGCTGTTTTTAGCACCTCTTGTGTCTGTTGTCGAAATGTCGTCCTCATTGGAGCCTCTAATTAATTCACCTCTACTGAAACGTGCTTTTCTGATTACCGTGTAAATTGCTCCACACAAAACGTCAATAATCTGCAATTCGCCAAAAAAGTATCTTCTTAGAGAAGTTAAAGGAATATATACAAGTTGAAGTTCAAGATCGATGTATATTAAGAACTAGTCTTTGATATAGTAGCAAAGGCACATGGTATCTATGTGGAAGGTCATGGGTTCGAAACCCGGATGAGGGAAATCTTTTGTTGTATTACAAGGGTATTAAATAATTGAGTGGCTTGACCTCCAACCTTTACTCAAAAAAAAAAAAAATCGATGTATATTTTGCAGGTAAGCCTTACAAGAGAGCACTTCTTTTAGAAATGGGCAGTGCTGACCCATTGGCCGTGATGGAAATCTGCGCCTTTTTATGTTGTCATCAATTGTTGCAAATGCATGTATTTTTTTTTTTCTTTTTGCTTTCAAAAGACATAATAGATAGGTCATTTGATCTTACTAACCACTATCATCAACGAAATGTATTCACCTGTTAAAAATGAAATGACACTTCCACGCATAGGCACAAGCACCATATAGAAAATAAACATGCATTACTGGAAATGGTGCAGAAGTACTGAAGCCAACATTGGAAAAATCTTGGATTGACGCAATTAATAAAGTTTGGTTGTCGGCTACCATTTTTTTAAAGAAAAGAAAATTCTATCAAGGTTGATGAGAAATAGAAAGCAGGTTAACCTCATATGGCTTTGTATATTTCCTGAGTCGAATCACTGCAATGTCGGGAGCTGTTAGACCTTCCTTGTTTTGTAAAGTCAGATCCACTTTAGTTGTTTCTAAAAGAGAAATCATAACATCATTATATCCATGTTCTGCCGCTAAATGTAATGGGGTGTTTCCTTTGTGATCCATTGCGTTTACCATTCTATTGAGCATTTTCTTCCAGGAGGAGGTGGTAAGTTTGTCATTTGGATATATTAGCGATCTATAAAGTATGTTTGTCGTCTCCGCTTCTACGGCAATGTGTAGGATGTTCTTTCCATTGCCATCAAGTAGCTGACATGGATCAGGGCACCATTGTAAGAGAAGGCGAGTCGTTTTTCTGTGGCCCATTCGTACTGCAGTATGTATAGGAAATGATCCGTCAGAATCTGGGATGTATGCCAATGATGGATCTTTACCCAATAGGAGTTCGGCAATATCATAGTCTCCAATTAATGCTGCGAAGTGGAGAGGAGTTCTTCCTGTTTCATCTGTCTCCTTACCAAGTGGTTCTGGGTACAGTTTTAGTAGTTCTTCGGTGAGTTCTGTCAATAAGATACCATAGAGAAGTTCAATTAGGAAAACCTAGCACAGTATTAGTAAGCAATAATAATTCCTCACTGGCCAAATGAGAAACAGCTCACTAAATGGATTTTGGCATTTTGCATCCAATTTTTGACACTCTATTCACCAAACCATCTGTGCATACTATATGCAAACGTACTACAATCCTTTTAAAGCATCCGTTTACAAGGTCATTTGCTAGTTCATTGGTAAATTTGGTAGTTCCTGGGGGGGAACTAGAAAATCTGGATAGAAGTGGCTAAAAATTAAAATATTAAAATTGTGACTAGTGAGAATTGAATCAAAATTCTTCCCAGCACAAAAAGTCCTTATCATTAGACTACAAGTAAACATGTGATAATTTATGAGGAGGGGCTAAATTATATAAAATGTTTCAAAAAATTAAAATTTAATTAAATCTTAGTATATAATTAAAATTTTAAAATCATAGGATAGCTTAGCCATCTTTTGATTGGCTTTAGATCCGTCCCTGGATAGTTCATTGGTCGATTTGGTATAGAGAAGACTAAAAAAAAGCCTAACCAATTATTTTTCATTGACAAATATATAAATTGAATCAACTAAACAAACTAATCAACCAATCGAATCAGAAACTAAACCAAATAAACTGATCAACTAAATAAACCGATCAACCAAATTTAATTTTGGTTTAACTAAATTAGTATGAAAGATGCAAATAAGAACCGTTAATATAAATATTAGTACCTATTTTATGCTCAATATATATATGTGCAAGACTTGGTTTGATTGATTTGTTTAGTTTATTTTGGTTTCAACCATCAAAACCGTATCAAACAAAATGAACATATAACAACCCAACTGCTTTATGGAAAATATATTTGATTTGATTTATAATCTAATTAAAAGAAACTAGACCATCTAAACAAAACTTAGCAGGGACTTCCCTCTGAAGTTGAGTAAAATAAAATAATCAATATTGTTATTATATATATACCTGTGCCTTGGAGAACTGCAGCAAACAATGCTTTCTGACTCAACAGTTTTGCAACAGAGAACATGCCCAATTCCTCCCTGCCTGAACGAGAAACAGCTCACTGAATGGATTTGGGCATTGTGCATACTATATGCAAATGTAATACAATCTTTTTAATACTATACTGTTTACAAGAGAGAACGTTCCTCTTTGATGCACTGGAAGAAGTTCGTCTTATAACTATAAGGGATATTGTGATTACAGAATATTGAGACTACAGTTAAATTGAATTTCAACATTTGACTGAGAATGAATTGAAGCAGGGTAACAGCATAAAAGTTTTATGAAATGTAGTCACTATGAACTATTAAAACAGAGGCCAATAGGAACTAAAGGAAGCTGAAAGATGCAAAAACAAAGTCATTTGCTAGTTCATTGGTACATTTGGTAGTTCTTGGGGCGGAACTAGAAAATTTGGATAGAAGGGGCTAAAAATTAAAATATACAAATTGTGGTTAGTGAAAATTGAACCCAAGCTCTTTCCAAAACAACATAAGCTCTTACCACTAGACTACAAGTAGGGGTGTTCATTGGGTCCAGTTTAATCGGTTTTGAACCGAACTGAATTAGTTTGGACCAAACGGTTCAGTTTGTTCGGTTTAATGGTTCGGTTAGGTTTGCTTTTTAAAACCAAATTATAACTTCAGTTCAGTTCGATTTGCAATTTTTTCAAAACCAAAATAATCGAACCGACCGAACTTTTATATATTATGAATTTGGTCCGGACCGTCTCGATTTATTTCTTAATCAATTACTTTAAATATATTGGTTTATTTCTTAATATTCCAATTTATTTCTTAATATCCTGGTTTATTTCTTAATATACTTCAGTTTATTATAAATCAATTGCATTAAATAAAAAAATTAATATATTTCGGTTTGAACCAAACAAACCGAATAAACCGAAATAAAACTTTGGATTGGTTCAGTTCAGTTGCAATGCTAAATTAGTTCGGTTCGGTTTGGTTCTATATTTGAAATCGAAATATAACTTTGGTTTGTCTAATTTGGTTCGGTTTCAACCAAACCGAACCGATGAACACCACTAACTACAAGTGAACATGTGATAATTTATGAGGGAGGCTAAACTATATAAAATGTTTCAAAAAAAATAAAATTTAATTAAATCTTAGTATATATAAGTAAAATTTAAAACCATAGGGGTGGCTTACCCACATTTTGATTGGTTTTAGATCCACCCTTAGTAGTTTATTGGTCGATTGGTATAAACAAGACTAAAAATAAGTCTAACCAAATATTTTTCATTGACAAATATATAAATTGAATCAACTAAATAAACCGATCAACCAATCGAATTAGAAAATAAACCAAATAAACTGATCAACTAAATAAACCGATAAACCAAATTTAATTTTGGTTTAACTAAATTAGTATGAGAAATGCAAAATAAGGACCGTTAATATAAATATTAAGTACCTATTTTATGCTCAATATATGTGCAAGACTTGGTTTGATTGATTTGTTAAGTTTATTTAGTTTTCAACCATCAAAACCGTACCAAACAAAATGAACATATAACAACCGAACTGCTTTGACCAAAATATATTTAATTTGATTTATAATATAATTAAAAGAAACTAGACCATCTGAACAAAACTTAGCAGGGACTTCCCTCTGAAGTTGAGTAAAATAAAATAATCAATATTGTTATTATATATATACCTGTGCCTTGGAGCACTGCAGCAAACAACGCTGTCTGTTGTTTCGGTCCTGAGTAAAAAGCTGGTCTAATTTCCTGACCCAACAGTTTTTCCACCATACTATGTACCAGATCGACTGATCCCCTTGCAGTAGCCAGGTACAAGGGAGATACAGAATCATTGTTGACCAGCCCCGCCAATTCTATGTCTTCTTCCATCAGAATCGAGACGACAGCTCCATGACCATGTCGAGCAGCTTCATGTAAGGCTGTTTCCCCCAGACAGTTCTTTTGTCTAAGCAGCTCTTTCAACCCATCCTCACCGAATACCGATTTGGCACAATGGATCAACTTTGAAATGGTGTTTTCGTGCCCAAATCTTGCAGCATGGTGGAAGGGTGTCTCATTTCTTACATTGTGTGCCTTCAGCAATGAGCTATCCTTCAGACATATTTTAGACACAAGTTTTTCGTGGCCATTGGCAGAGAGTATGTGAAGAATGGTATCCCCCATACCTGTAAAAGGAATTGTCAATTGTCAGTTTAGCCCACATGATCAAACGGACACTAGTCTACTACATTTGTGCCATATTCCACAAAATCGGACTCGGACACTTGACCATAAAATTGAAATCAGATGAATTGGATCAGTAACTAGGACATTTTTTTGGCAATCCCAGTAAGTCAACAGTAACCTTGAATCCCTGCTATTTTAAATCCATATTTGTTAAAATACTTCAAGATGCGTGCACAGATTTTTTTAAAAGAGTTGCTTCGAGATTCGTTTCCGAAAAATATTCAATGGCTAGATTTGGAAAAGCAGGAATTTTAAAATTATTGTTCACACACGAAGGATTGCAGCAGATTTATTTCTGTTATTTTGGGTGCTGGTACTGTCAATCATTTCTGACATTTGGATAGTCGCTCCTCATGTTAGTAACTATTTGGACAGTTGTTATTGGGCAAAAAAACAAAAAAAAAAAAAAAGAAAAAAGAAAAAGAAAAAGAAACAAAAGAAAAAGAAAAAAAAAGAAAAAAAAAAGAAGAAAAAGAAAAAAGAAAAGAAAAGTAAATTGATGTGTCCAGTGGAATAATGGATATGGAAGTTGAAAGAATTGGGAACAATTTTGTATTCCTTCAGAAAGAGTACAACGATATGAATAAGTGTTCAAAATGATATGCATCATGATACAAGAGAAAAGGACAGAACAAACTGTGAAATCAATCGTAGAATCAGCAACGATCCAATGAACACCGGTAGTAAAACCAGTTTTCAATATTAAAAAAAAAAAACGGTGCTGATTTAAAATTGTGTAGTAGTGCCATCAACCAGATCAAATGTATATTTCTTTCTCTTTATATTCTTAGCACTAAATAATTAATAGACCAAGACTAATGTACCATGCCTGGTACTATGTTATTCTCGTATTGGCAAAAAAATATATATATTACCTGCTGCGCTCCTGATCAGGCCATCAGAGGGTTCCATTGGTGTGTCATCATCAACAGATACCATCGTATGAAGGGGTTGTTCTTCTTCTTCTTCTTCTTTTGATGGTTGAGGATGGTCTTCTTCTTCAGTGTTCAATCCCAGACACTGATTCAAATATGCCTCATCGCCCTCCATAGCCGCTACAAGGAGCTCGCATGGCATCAGTGCGCGCTTATGTTCATTCTGATTTTCGGATTCTCCGGTTGCAGGAGAACTGGTTTTGTTAGCCATTAATTCTGAGCTTAATCTAGCTAGTGTCTGACACGAGAGATTGCGCAAAAAATGTATAGAGGATTGATCTTATATAATTAAGAAATGCAAGTTTGCCTCAACTATATATAGCCCTCGAATAGTGTGCCAAAGCTTGGTGATGGCAAGTACCTTGGTTAGGACGCGAACAGGTCCCTTAATACTAGGGGTGATAATGAGTCGAACTGGCTCGCAAATTAATGAGTTGAGCGGCTCAATATTTCATAACGAATCAGACTCGAAATTGAAAAAAGCCCAAACTCAACTCGGCTCGGCTCATGTAAACACTTGGCTTGACTCGGCTCAACTTGCGAGCCAGTTCAAATGCAAACGATTGATCATATTTATGATTTATCTCAGCTAACAACGGTTAATTTGTCTGAGAAATATTCATTTATCTACATTGATATAGGTCAGAATATTCAAATTTTTTTTCTAAATTTCATTTTTTTTTAAATTTCAATTTTTTTTCCAAATTTCAAATTGTTTTTCATCACAGTATTATTCACATAAAAAAATTCTGTCCGATAACCCATTGGACGCGTGGCGTTTGTTTATAGGTCAGACTATGCTTGGGCGGGCCCAAAGCTAGCTTGACTTCATAATTTACAAATACAGAGCATTCATAATTTACTGATAGTTTGTCTTTAATTACCTTATGAAAATCATAATTTACTGTTACATCTCAACATTGCCTTATCCGTATTAAAATTTATTGTTAGATCTCACCATTGCATTATCCATATTAAAATTTACTTTTATATCTAACATCTACCCTCTAATGGCAATATGAATCAAACATCAATTAAAAATATGAGTTGACTCGCAAGCCGACTTTTGAGCTCGTGAGCCGAGTCAAGTGTTTACATGAGCCGAGACAAGCCGAACTTTTTATTTCAAAAGCGAGACGAGTTAAGAGCCGAATCATTGGGCTACAATTGACGAGCCGAGCCGAGTTTGAGCCGAACCTTAATCATTAGTAGCTCTACTTAATATGGAGCTGCACCGGAAGATTTCTTAGAGAGGAAGGGAAAACTAATATTTTAGGTAAGGAAGGAAAAATAAAAGCAGTCAATAGAATCTCTATTGAGTAAGCATAACTGTATGCATAAATGTAGGTGTCTAAAATATGTTTCTTTATTCGGTAAGCATGGTTTTATCCCGTCCAGTGCTAGACGGGATAATCGATACCGTCTAAGATATCTTATTTTCTCAAGTTAAATCGCTAATTAAAGTCAAGATTAACGGGACGAGATGGCAACTACCTTGGTTAGGATGCGAACATGTCCCTTAATATAGAACTGCTCCGGAAGATTTTTTAGAAAGGAAGGGAAAACTAATATATTGGGTAAGGAAGAAAAAAATAAAAGTAGTTAATAGAATCTCTCTATTGAGTAAGCATAACTCTAAGCATAATTGTAGGCATCTAACATCTCTTTTTTTATTCGGTGCACATGTAGGTGTCTAGAATTTCTTTTTTTATTCGATAAGCATATATATTAAGCTGCTTGAAAAAGCAATAAAGTATTGAAAAAGAAATATGATTTTCCAAAATATATTGGTATTTTTTTGGTAACAATACCGCACGAACTAGTCGATTTTTTTATTAATCAAAACTAAAATAAATAAATATCGAGAAAGCGCCAAGTAGAAAACAAATGCTACAATGCTGGAAGGGATAATCTATCACATCCAATATATATATTTTTAAGTTAAATCGCTAATTAGAGTTAAGATTAACGGGACGTAATGGTTTGTTCCGTCCAGACACTGTAGCTGGACGGGATAAACCATCTCAAACGACGGATTCGAATCGGATGGTCTCGATCCAAAACCCAAAGATTGGGTTACTTTAGGAGATCCGGACCCCTGGACAGAGGGGTTTGGTTTTCAAAAGAAAAGTTGGGTTTGATTAAGAGATCGAGTAGGGAAATATTCGACACTTTTATTATAAGAATGGGTTCGGTAGGTTCGGTTCAATCGGTTTTAAAAATTATAAACCGAATCAATTAAGTAAAACCAAAATAGATCAAAAATTGAACCAAACTGAACCATTTAAACCAAAATCTGTCGGTTCGGTTTAAAACCAAACAAACCGAACCATTTGAAAACCCCTAGTTGCGGAGCAACTTGCTCTCCGCTATCTTGGGAGCCTAGATCATGCGGGTTTTTTATTAAAAAAATTTAAAAAAAAATCGCAAAAGGGGGTCTTTTTGCTAGAAAATCAAAATCTATGTAAAATGGGATGGTTTATCCCGTCCAGCTACAGTGTCCGGACGGGACAAACCATTACGTCCCGTTAATCTTAACTCTAATTAGCGATTTAACTTTTAAAAAAAATCTTGGACGTGATAGATTATCCCTTCAAACACTATAGCTTAACTATATATAGCCCTCGAATAGTGTGCCAAAGCTTGGTGATGGCAAGTACCTTGGTTAGGATGCGAACAGGTCCCTTAATACTAGGGGTGATAATGAGTCGAGCCGGCTCGCAAATTAATGAGCTGAACGGCTCAATATTTCATAACGAATCATACTCGAAACTGAAAAAAGTGCAAACTCAACTCGGTTCGGCTCATGTAAACACTTGGCTCGACTCGGCTCGACTTGCGAGCCAGTTCAAATGCAAACGATTGATCATATTTATGATTTATCACAGCTAACAACGATTAATTTGTCTGAGAAATATTCATTTATCTACATTGATATAGGTCAGAATATTCATTTTTTTTTTCTAAATTTCATTTTTTTTTTTAAATTTCAATTTTTTTTCCAAATTTCAAATTGTTTTTAATCACAGTATTATTCACATAAAAAAATTATGTCCGATAACCCATTGGACGCGTGGCGTTTGTTTATAGGTCAAAATATGCTTGGGCGGGCCCAAAGCTAGCTTGACTTCATAATTTACAAATACAAAGCATTCATAATTTACTGATAGTTTGTCTTTAATTACCTTATGAAAATTATAATTTACTGTTACATCTCAACATTGCCTTATCCGTATTAAAATTTATTGTTAGATCTCACCATTGCATTATCCATATTAAAATTTACTTTTACATCTAACATCTACCCTCTAATGGCAATATGAATCAAACATCAATTAAAAATATGAGCTGACTCGCGAGCCGACTTTTGAGCTCGTGAGCCGAGTCGAGCCGAGCTTTTTATTTCAAAAGCAAGACGAGTTAAGAGCTGAATCATTGGGCTACAATTGACAAACCGCGCCGAGTTTGAGCCGAACCTTAATCATTAGTAGCTCTACTTAATATGGAGCTGCACCGGAAGTTTTCTTAGAGAGGAAGGGAAAACTAATATTTTAGGTAAGGAAGGAAAAATAAAAGCAGTCAATAGAATCTCTATTGAGTAAGCATAACTGTATGCATAAATGTAGGTGTCTAAAATATGTTTCTTTATTCGGTAAGCATGGTTTTATCCCGTCCAGTGCTAGACGGGATAATCGATACCGTCTAAGATATCTTATTTTCTGAAGTTAAATCGCTAATTAAAGTTAAGATTAACGGGACGAGATGGCAACTACCTTGGTTAGGATGCGAACATGTTCCTTAATATAGAACTACTCCGGAAGATTTTTTAGAAAGGAAGGGAAAACTAATATATTGGGTAAGGAGGGAAAAATAAAAGTAGTTAATAGATTCTCTCTATTGAGTAAGCATAACTCTAAGCATAATTGTAGGCATCTAAAATCTCTTTTTTTATTCGGTGCACATGTAGGTGTCTAGAATTTCTTTTTTTATTCGATAAGCATATATATTAAGTTGCTTGAAAAAGCAATAAAGTATTGAAAAAGAAATATGGTTTTCCAAAATATATTGGTATTTTTTTGGTAACAATACCGCATGAACTAGTCGATTTTTTTATTAATCAAAACTAAAATAAACAAATATCGAGAAAGCGCCAAGTAGACAAAAAATGCTACAATGCTGGAAGGGATAATCTATCACATCCAAGATTTTTTTTAAAAGTTAAATCGCTAATTAGAGTTAAGATTAACGGGACATAATGGTTTGTCCCGTCCAGACACTATAGCTGGACGGGATAAACCATCCCATTTTACATAGATTTTGATTTTCTAGCTAAATGATCCCCTTTTGTGATATTTTTATTTTTTTATTTTTTATTAATAAAAAACCGGCATGATCTAGGCTCCCAAGATAGCGGAGAGCAAGTTGCTCCGGAGCTAGGGTTGTTCAAATGGTTCGGTTTGTTTGGTTTTAAACCGAACCGACATATTTTGGTTTAAATGGTTCAGTTTGGTTCAATTTTTGATCTATTTTGGTTTTACTTAATTAATTCGGTTTATAATTTTTAAAACTGATTGAACCGAACCTACCGAACCCATAATTATTATAAAAGTGTCGAATATTTCCCTACTCGATCTCTTAATCAAACCCAACTTTTCTTTTGAAAACCAAACCCCTCTGTCCAGGGGTCCGGATCTCCTAAAGTAACCCAATCTTTGGGTTTTGGATCGAGACCATCCGATTCGAATCCGTCGTTTGAGATTGCTTTGCAATTCGAATTCATCTCTCGGAATGTGTGCGCTCCACTTCGGATAGATTATCACGGATTCAAATCGGATGGTCCTGATTTAAAACCCAAAAATTGAGTTACTTCGCTGGATCTGAACTCTCCCCTCGGTCTCCTCCCCCAACCTTCGCTCCCCACTCTTTGTTTTTTGTTTTTGTTTTCTAAAACGACGCTCCACACTCTCACTTTCTCTCTCTTGGCCCCCTCTGATGATTGCTCCCTTCGTTATTGTTTCTATCCTCTAATTCTCCTGCTTGCCTGCTAAGGTAAGATTTTATACTTTTTTTAATTCTAATTTTGGATAGATTTGAGGGTTTGATTTGAATTTGATGGGTTTCTAAATTTGATTGATCAAAGAAGAAGAGATCAAGGTAGTTGCTATGGATATTTTACACTTGATTATTTGAAAATTCTCAAGGAATTAAGATGCCTTTTCCACTCTCATGCTTATTTCGGTTCAACCGAACAAACCGAAATTTGGTTCGGTTTGTTTGGTTCAGTTTTTAATCGGTTGATAGGTTTAAATGGTTCAGTTCGGTTCTAATTTTGAAAACAGAAAAAAAGTTTGGTTTGACAATTTTAGTTCGGTTTCAACCGAACTGACCGTTTGAACACCCCTATCTGCACGAGTCCGTGTCCCCACAGGTACCTAAGGTGCAATTAATAAAAGTTGACGGCCCAGATTAATTCCATCTAGATCAAACTCAATCCAATAACTGTTGAGGTTGTGTAAAATGAACAGTTCGAATTCACAACTTGCACTCAGGTACCTGGGGTGATACCGATTCTATCCGCCTCTCCTCTGGAAGGGGAGGGAAATAGATGGGAGGGAATAATTAAATCTAAGTTACTGGTTCCACAAGTGTATCAAAGGAGAGAAATGTTCCGAAGTAACTTTTGATTCTAATTTAAGAGGAATGTTTCTATAGAAAAGAAGACAAAATAGCGATCAATTTTTTGGATGCTTCTATGGTAAAACCGGTGTTGTAAATAACAGTATGCAGTTGTCGGACTGATAGAGTGCCGTCAAACGATTAATTGGTAATAATTAGGAATAATCAGAAATAATTGACCGATTAGTCAGGAAAACGATTAATTGGCCGATTAATCGGCTAAACGGATGTTTTTTACAACACTGGGTAAAACTGGTATGTAACTTTGAATCCGCATCAGTCAAGGTACCTAAGGTGTTCAGGTATCAGTTGAAAATTAGAGCCGTGCTTTTAGTTTGGCACAAATCTTAAAGCAGCCCCTACAGTCACAGCAGCTACTGAATTGATTTTGATTTGAATAAAATTAATCTAGACCGTTCATCCTTTTAAAATGCATCTCAGGTACGGTACCTGAGCGAATATGGACTCTATAACTCGCTCCGTTAACCCTTTCTTCTCTTCCAACCATGCTCTCGCAGTCTCGCATATGGAAATTTTGAATGGTTATGATCGGAATAATAGGTTCCTGTTATTCTTTTGGAATAACAGCAAATTTATTTCCTGACCGAACTTGATTTGACCATGACAATACTCTCTGAGGTAACAAAATATTTCTGTTTAGATTTGGACCGTCCGATCAGAATTGGGTATCTTGCTAATTGGGTAATAGAATATTTTCATTTTTTTTATCTATGAAATTTGATCAACACTTTGTTCTAATGTGCGCACATTGCTGTTGCCGGTACACCTTTTCAAAAAGTTGCTATGCTCTGAATGTGGAAAAGGAATGGAATTTTCAAAATAACTTGTTCGATCCCCCATCAGGAAAAAGGAATGGAATTTTCATCGCTATACTTAGTTTAATTAATCATGCATAATGACGAATATTGTGGAGTGACACGGGATGAGTTTTGGGGACGGAAATATATATTAGATGGGCTGATAGGCTGAATCCGTTGGGTTACACACGGTTAATTTGTCAACAACTGGTGTTAAATCCATGATGAAATTTTCTCTAACAAGTCTAATGCTTCCATGTGATGTTAAGGACCTTCCAGTTCAGATACTGGCGGAGGCAGAGGCCACTCAAGCTCTTGGAGCCGGCAACCCCCCAGATCATATGTCTGGAGACGTGCTGTCGGATGAGGATTTATTGGATTACTAGTCTTCTATGATATGCTTGCTTTTTGAGACTTGTTCTTTGGCTTAGTATTCATTTTATTTCCCATTTAGTTTTTGCTGTGGTACTATCTCTATTTGTATGCTTTTATGTTTGTTGATGATGACTTGATGTACAACTTTTCATATTTGATTTTGGTATCAATTTTAGGTACCATATCAAATATGCTTGATTTCTATGAAATCGGTGGTAATACCACTATTTTTCAAAAAATATAAGTTCAGGAATCCATATTCTTTGAGGTAACGGAATATTTTAGTTTGAATTCAGACCATCCGATTAGAATCCTGGATAATCTAATCTGAGGTGGAATGTATGGGAGATTTAATATCCGTGCCAAAGAAGATCAGACTGTCCGAATTCAAACTCAAATATTCTGTTACAGAGAGCAATAATTGTTCTTTGCAATTATTAATGTTGAACTACTTTCCTGTTGAGTTTGACTGTGAAGTCTTCTTGTTCCGCAATTTTTATTCATAAGAAATAAAATAAATAAAATATTAAAAATAACAAAAGTTGGCTGAAAATTCTAAAAATAAGAAGGTCCGGACACCAAATAATCCAAAATCTCCTGCCAAAATTATATATATATATATATATAGAGAGAGAGAGAGAGAGAGAGAGAGAGAGAGAGGAGGGAGAAAGTTACAACATCTATTTTTTTCATTTTCAAAGTCCAAATCGTCGATCCAAACCGTTAGACTGTGATATGGCCGCATCGCCTAGATGCGGCCACTTTTTTGCGGGCCGCATCTAGGAGATGAGACTCATTTTTTTCTTTTTTTTGTCTCCTTCTTGTGTGGCAGTTCAATCTGAACAAAAAAAAAAAAGGAGTGGCCGCACCTTGGGGATGCGGCCGTGTCAAAATTCGAAATTTTCAGAAAACGTGATGGTTTGGTTTATCTTTCTTGAGCGTATGGTATATATAAAAATTTTGGTAAAAGAGGATAGAAGAAATAATATCAAATTTGTATGGGGATATTGGAAATTATGTTGTTTTGTTGGGAAAATTGGATATTTTCAAAGTTTATATGGGAAATTAACTTTTATTTTCAAAGATGAAGTGCAGTGGTAAACCTATTTGTTTTCAACTAACACACAATGCGTTCAAGTCATCCGATGAGAAAATAGCCTACCATGTAACTCGATCCAAAATTGAATTGGTACAATCCGATTCCAGTCCGGATCAGCCAATTCCAGTCCGGAATGGCTGATCTTTCCTTCTATGTTTCAAAGTCTATGCTCTCTGCTCTACACCAGCACCCCTCATGCATTACGTACCTCTCGATTGATCTATAATGACACTTAATTGGGAGCCTTAACGTGGGTCCTCTAATGCAGAGGGTATGTGTAAAAGGACTTTTGATAGGGGTATTTATTTTGTTAGCATACATAAGTATTTGCTATTTTTTACTTTTGTTGGTACCTTTTGTTGTCGTCTTGTAAATAAAAAAGTTAAATTCCAATATAGTTCTATTTTACATGTATACATGTCCCGGAACTAAACACTACAATAATAGAGCGGCAAACTTCTATTTGGCACAGTACACTCAGAAAAACAACATAAGTAACAACTGATTTGCAAGAAAACAATCAAAGAAAATAGTTACAGAATTTTGCATGCATCTTATAACACAAAACCAAATTTGAAGCAGGTTTAATTCATCCACCTCACCTCGGTCCTCCGGTGCTGATTTCGAGCATTGAATTATATTGGGTACTATTCGAACTAGATACATCTGATATAGATGGAAATTTCCTGAGCAAGCTCTCCATCTCTCCTTGATCAATTTGGTGGCCCGGGGAGCTGATATGGAACCTCACTAACTTTGTAATTGCTCCACAACTTGCTCCATTGTTGGCCTATCGTCTTTTGGGCTCAGACGCGGCAGAGAAATGTCACAAATTTCTTCGAGAACCTTCATAACATTCTCGTCATTAGTTACTATTTCCTCATCCAACATCTCAAGATGCTCATTTTGCCTTGCTTTTGAAAGAAAAGATGTAGCCAATGGCTGCTTTTCCCCCTTTTCATCATAAACTGCCTCCTTTCTAGTTAATTAGGAGCTCCAACATTAATTACTACCCCAAAGCTATACACATCACTTTTCTTGGTTATTAACTCTGTATAAAAGCACTCAGGATCTACATACCCATGTGAATAATAGACAAGCTTAACAATTTCGTTTACTGGCACAGCACTTGAAGCTCCAAAATCGGACACCTTCGTAGTGTAGTTAGCATCTAGTAGTATATTAGCCGACCTAACATCGCCATGAATGATAGAGCGAGAAATAGAAGAGTGCAGATAATCTAGAGCCATCGCTGAATCTAGAGCAATTTTTAGCCGACTACCAAGGAGATTGGCCTTCTACTACTGTTTCTATGAAGCAACTTAAAAAGTGTCCCATTGGGAACAAATTAATAGACCAACATAGGGATCTTATGCTCCAGACAACAACCCAATAATCTAACTATATATATTCTTGTGGTTTATTTGTGAAAGAAGAATAATTCCATAGTTCAAAAAATCGGCCGATTCCGAGTCAAATCGGAATCGGACGGGACCGAGCCGATTTTTGCCCGATTCTCAAGTTTGTGCTATTTTTTCCAAAAAAATCGGATGAACAGTGACGGAATCGGCCGATTTTCTGATTTTTCGTCTGATTTACACCGATTTAAAGCAAATTGAGCCGATTTAAAGAAAAAATATTTTTAATTTCACTAACCTGTGCCGATTCAAGGCGGAGGAGAAAGAGGTGCACCTGTGCCATTTGAGTGAAAGGCGGAGGAGAAAGGACTCAAAGGATCGGGAGCGCCATTTGAGCTTCAATAGCGCCAGAGGAGAGAAAGGACTCAAAGTCTGCACTGATTCCAGACAGATTCTCACATTTTGGGTTGATTGTCTCACTGATTCTGCATTTTTTTTTTTTGTTCAATTTGGTTTTGCTAAGTAACTAGTGCAGAGGAAAGGGCGAACGGGTTGAATTTGACCCACGTGAACGTCGTGAAGAAGAAGAAAGAGATATGGGTGGGTCAGTGCGTAAATGAGCAGGGGCAGCGAAATATTAAATGGATTTTCTCTGCAGCTGGGCCCGAAATTGAATTAGAAAGGATGGCCAGCTTTGTTTCCATTGGCCAGAGGTTTCTTGCAAAGGAGAGATATGCGGGCCCCTCAAGAGAGAAGAAATGAAAAAATAAAATTTTTGTCGGACATGGATACACACAACAATCTAAATCGAAGTCAAATTGACTTAACAGTAAAAAAAAAAAGATTGGGTGTGTAATTTTCATGAAAATTGACATGGATATAACACTCTAAAAGAAATTGACTTAAAAAAAAAAACATATCATGTGATTTACTAATTTGTATAGCGTATAATAAGCAGAGGTGATAATTGGGTGTGTAATTTTCATCTATAAATTGATAACAGAATTAGCATTCTAACTTCGAAAAAAAAAACTAACATTCTAAATCGAAGCAAAGAGAAAAAAATTTGTTGTAAAAAATTGTATGATCTAGTGATGTGTTCTAGCTTTATTGGTACGTTACAAAATTATATTTATATTTATATTTTGTTTTGTTATATATTTATATATTTTAATTTCGTTTTTTTATATATTTATTGTGGTTTACATTATGGTTTATAAAGAGCTCAATATAAGTACAAAAAAAAGCTTTTTATTGGATTATTTGAGTGTAATATTTTGTCTTAATATAGTTTTTTTATAAATTATTTTTATCAATTTTTTTCTACTTTTTGGCTACAAAACAAGGTTTCTGCCAAAAAAACCCAAGTTACCAATCTGATTCTTCCGATTCCGACCGATTCATCTGATTCTAACTCGGCGGTCAAAAATCCGATTCCGATTCCGATTTTTTGAAATATGAATAATTCCATTCACAAATTCTTCGATTTGTCTTTCTTCAAGTTCCTTTGCTTTCTTTATGGCCACAATTTGATGAGTTTCAGCAAAATTATTGGTTGCAACTTCTATCTGCTTTTTACTAAACATAGGAAGGTGGTTTTTCATCATCTGGTAGTATGTTTCATACTCTTCTTTTTCTTTGATGTGTCTTTTATTCTGTTGATGTGTGGCTACCAGAAAACATAAGCCCAACAAAATAGCAACACCAAGGATAGAAGCTGCATTTGTTAAAGAAAGAGAATGACTACAATTTATTTATCTGCAATTCAATTCTTTTGTAAAGTGAACAGTATAAAGCAGGCGCAAAATTGCTGTGATAAGGGTGTGAAATAGGATACTCTGTTCTGAACAATTATCTGGCAAATTATTATTGTTCATTTCAGTTAACCTTTGATATCGGTTGTCAAAATAAGTCGGCTGCCAATGCATTCTTCAAATGAGTTGTATTGACAGCAATGTTAGTAACAACTGACATAACCGGAGAATATCCATGGCTACAACAAGAAAATCAATGATGATGATGGCTGTAATTATTGTCACCATCATTGCCATCATTACTATTGTTATTGTTTTTGTTATTTGTAATATCATTATTGTTATTTATTGTCAATTTCATTGATTATCACATATTTAGGACTTTGTAATACCACTTATAAGGACAATTTAATTTGCAAAATCCTTTGTCATTTGTTTATATCATGTAATTATGAATACTTAGGTTCTGTTTTATTATTATTATTATTACTATTTCTGAGAAGAGCCAAGCGATTTATCTGCACTTTATATTGGACAATAACTTGTCAATCCAGAAAGAATACTTACATATCGCCACCCGAGCAGGATAGGGAAACTTCTCTGGAATCTCGATGCAACGTTCTGTTTTGCCGTCACCTTTTCTGCCTCCTGGGCATGAACATTCGTAGCTTCCTTCTGTGTTAATGCAAGTGCCGTCCTTGCACAGGTGTTTCTCACATCCATTGATATCTGTTCAATCACAAAAAAAATTATAATTAAACACCCGCAAAGTAAGCATACTCTAAAATAGCCGCTTCTTCTTGGCTTACAATTGCGACATAATATCCGCTTATGGGCTTGGGACTTTCTGAAAACTTAGCCGATCGCATGTCCCAGAAGATTTTAACATGGTCACTGTCAACACAACATAATAGGGCACCGTTTTCCCTTCCTTCGACAGAAATAGAGAATGAATGACTGATAATGCTTCTGTTCCCTGAGATGGGGACCTGACGGGGCACACCGGCCGGCTATCTTTGTTTCGTAAAATGAGACCACCAAGCTTTGTGGGGCTTGCTTGGCATTGTTCGGCGACTCGTCTTGCGGTGTATCAGAGCTCATTGAAGAATTATGAGCTGCACTTGACAAGCTCTGTTCTTCAAGTCTCCTCATTGCATTTCGAGATCTCAATCTCTTAATCATTTTGAACTTCTAGATTTTCTATGAAGATTAAAAATTAATATATGAGATGATATATTTCCTGTTCTTCTTTCTGCCTCTTTCTTTTACAGGCCTCCACAAGATCATGCAAAATTATGAGTGAGGATAGAGGAATGTCACACCCCAGATTTTTACCATCCGGAGCATAATTATATAAGCATTTTCACATCTTTCCTTGGCCCATCAACCTACGTCGCCAACAGAAATGAAAAGAAAACAACAAAACGGAATCAGCTACAAAACTCAGTAACTGGTTATTTAACGACGCGCTTCTCTATAATTGGCTTAATTTAACAACCAATTAAATAGGCTAGATTAATTCACACAAATACACATCAAATTATGCACGCATATTTAACCAGCAATAGCACATCGGTCTAAGTTATCCATAAAACAAGTCACATCATATTCACACACGTGTGATCCCTGTCACAGACAATTTTCACATTCTCATAACACAATTCCTTTAAACCGCCAATTCAATGGGAAATCCATCCAACATTGGAATGCCGCCAATCTATTGGGAAATCCATCCAACAGTGAGAGGCTGCAATCACATATCAAATTCCAACCTTAGACCCACTATCCCGTTAAATATGCCATCATAATTCAATATGCAATACCAATATTCAAATCAACCATACAAAACGAAAACACAGTTATAGAGAAATCTAGTTACCTGATAGCGAGATATTCAGAACTTCAAATTCAATTGTAACAACTCAAAATCACTGCGACGTAGTCAAAATTCAAATCAGACAGACAATCGTCCAATGATTGAAATGAGAATTTTGTTAAATGGACTATGTTGGAAAATGAGATATCAATCAAAATGATTCATATCCAGTGGTAGTAAGAAAAGGAATTTTCATTTTTTTTTTTTGTATTCATATCGGATATCAAAACGAGAGAATGGAAGCGTCTGTCGGATATAAAACAGAGAGAAAGGAATCGAGTCTATCAATTTTGATATTTTATTATGTATATGTAGTTAGAGTGTAATCCGAAACGGTGCATTAATAGAAGAGGTGCATTTATCAGGAGTTTAAAATTTAAATAGGAATGCTTCGAAACCGTTTCTAAAATAGTTATTAAAATAAACATTGTTATCAGGTTAATATGCCGAATGAAGCGGATCGGTTAATTTGTAGCGCCTCCTCAATTTTACCGAGCAGTTATATGAAAGAAACTTATTTAAAACAAATGAATTAGATATAGAATTTTCATAAAACTTCTCAACTTTATAGAATATTACAAACATAGACTTTAAATATGCTACTAAAACAAATATCATCTTTATTATATTTTATTGTGATTTTTTTTTTGAACATAAATAATAACGACTGAATTTTTCGGGACATTACAACGAATTAAAAAGAGATATTCAGGCAAAGGATATAAAAAAGTTAAATATAGGTAATTACATTTTGTCCTGAGAAGGATAATTCCACAGTACAATTTGAACAACTTAAAAGAAAGCTGTAATTTATTTTTTGCGACGAGGTTTTAACCTTCTTTGGCTATATTTAGGCAAAAAAGAAATGCCAAATGGTGAAACACTAATGACCAATTAATCCTTAGGTGGGTCCCACAGGCCACAATCTTAATTCAAAGCTAATTAACTGTTAGTCTAGTAGTAAGTTATCTAGAAAGATTTTATCTTAAACTCTAATTTTTACTCATAATTAGGGTAATTTTTGGTGACCTTGTTTAGTGCATGCTAACAGATGTTATCTAAATAGCAAGACGTGAAAATCAGATAATGTTTTCCAAATAGAATTTTTTTTTTTTTTTTTAAATTTAGTGGAGACTACTAAAATTGTATAGACGAAGATTCCTTCTAGATATTAAATAGTCAAATGACTTGACTTTCAATCTTTACTTAAATAGGTTACTAAAATATTTCATTTATATAGAAAAAATTTCATATAGCCACATCATAAATTAAAGTGATGGACATAATGGACAACAAAAGGCAAAATCTAGACTGCATTCTAAACACAAGCTAATTGTAGTATTTTGATAATTAGGAATATGCAGAGTTTAATTACTTCAATTTTTCATAGATATTTTGAGGTAATAAATAAAACATGATAGGCCCAAAAAGACAATAAACAATAAGTTCCTATTAAGACCTCAATTTCATTTTGCTCAAAGGTTCAAGTATTCACCTCTCAAAACCCTCAATTGAAAAGAGACAAACGTGCAATATATAATAACTAGATATCATAAGTTGTAATCAAACGTGCATTAATATAATAGCTATTGTTGAGTGGGACTAATATGCATATTACACAGTTGGACTCATATCTTTGTGTTTTAATCCAAACAATTAATTTGAAATGTTTGATATGATCTTCATATATATAAAAGTGTACTTGCATGTCAAATTTTACATTTTCAAGAATTATTTCACTAGTTTATTAAGATAGGTAGAAAATCTTAAAATTCTGGACCATCCAAAAACAATGATTTTCAACCTATCTAGTAATATAGTAAAAAATTCTAAAAAAATTAAACTTTTGACCGCAAATACATTTTTATATGGTAATTATGTTTAACTAGTTGGATCAATTATTTGAATTTTGAAAATAGAGATATTGATTTATGATACATATTGATCCGTAATATATATGCATATTATGATACAGATTGATCCGTTATTCATATCAGAACCGTTGATTTTTGTTTAGATTCGTGTTTGTAAAACTTTCTTTCTTGAGATTCGCATAGGGAAAAATTTGAACGGTTGTGATTAAAATAATAGGTTCCTGTTATTCTTTTGGAATGACAGCAATTTTATTTCCTGACCGAAATTGGTTTGACCGTGAAAATAGATCTACTGGGTCCGGTAGTGAGGAATCCATACCTCGGACTCTCTGAGGTAACAAAATATTTCTGTTTAGATTTGGACAGTTCGATCAGAATTGGGTTTCTTGCTAATTGGGTAATAGAATATTTTCATTTTTTGACATGTGATATTTGATCAACATTTAATCCTCACAGTGATCTTAGTTGTAATTAGGGTTTTTTTTAATTACACCAATTAAGGATCATTTAGAGTTCAATATTTATTGCATTAGTGCTTTACAATTCATTCCCCAACTAGGAATGAACTATTAAGTCAAAACTCTAAGGATTAATTGAACAAGTTAATCATTTTATGAACAATATCATAGAGCAAATAGTTGCTCTAAAACACTAACACTATTAGGTATTTGGTTCCATACCGATAAAAGAAGGCCGGTGGTTCTTGTTACGGCAATGAGCCGATAGTTGATCTAGCAGTACGGATCCGTTAGCAAATTCAGTTTTAACCCGATAGAAGACTACATTTCTGTAGTAGTGACAGTATGGTCAATCACTTCTTGACTGTAGTTACACAAATCTTGAAAACAGAAAAATGTAAGCACGCTCCAAGAAAAACATACTGAAGTTTTTATTAATATCCAAAAAAAAAAAAATAAAGAATTTCAAAAACTATCTAGCTTTTCAAGTTATTTTGAAATCTATCTAAACCCGCAAAATTTTTTTGCAATTTTTTTTTCAAACTCCCTTTCCACAAATAATTTTTGCAGTTTTGTCTCTTTTTTTTTAACAGAAAAATTTATAATTTATTTATCTTTTATATTGAAATATTAGAAATATTTAATATATTATCTTTGAAATAGATGGAATATTATATAATTTGATTTATAAGAAAGACTGCGAGAAATAACTCGGATCAATATTTTTCATGCTGGATTTTTGACGGCTGTAAGAAAAAATAATATATTTCTTTGTGTGTTATTGGAAAAAAAAATGCTTGTATTCTGAGTTATTGATTGCAGTTCAAAAGTCACTTCTAGATAATACATAAAATATTGTAATCCTTCTAGTATATTTAATTTCTAAAAAATTGTATCTATTTTGATAATTCTTTTTTAATAACAATCATTAGATAACTTAAAGTTTTTGTTTTCTTTTCAAGAATAGATACAAATTTTTAAAAATTAAATATAATAGAAGGTTCACAATATTTTCTGTATTTACCTAGATGTGACTTTTGAATCGAGATCAATAACTCAAAATCCAAGCATTTTTATTTTTTTCCAATAACACACAAATAAATATATTATTTTTTTTACAACCGTGAAAAATCCGGTATGAAAAATATTAATTCAGGTTATTTGTGGTAGTCTTTCTAATAAATCAAATTATATAATATTTCATCTATTTTTAAAGAAATATATTAAATATTTCTAATATTTCAATATAAAAAATAAATAAATTATATTTTTTTTTTTTAAAAAGAAGACAAAATAACAAAAATTATTTGCGGAAAGGGGGTTTTGGAAAAAAAAAACACAATTTTTTTTTTTTGCGGAAAGTAGGTCTAAAACCGGAAAAAAAAATTGTGGTTTGAGTAGATTTTGAAATACCTCGAAAATCTGGATAATTTTTTATTCTTTTTTTTTCGGATATTAATAAAAATTTCGGAAAAACATACATAGGTAATTGAAACAATAATCATTGTTTAAAGTAAAAGAAAAAACCAAGTGAAACTTGAGTGATGCAACATAAGAACTGTTTCAGTGCTTTTACAGGATTCTCTAAATGATTCAGTACAAGCTGAGTTATTGTAATAAATCATGAAATGATGTAAATTCTAAATTAGTGCAAACAGAAATATGATTAAGAACATGACAATTTTGCTAAATATGGGAGCCCACATTTGAATATTCAAATAATTACGTTCTCTGGCTGATCTGATGAACTTGGGCTTTACACCACTGTCTCTATCGGAAATGTGTCTCAGTAATTGTCTTTCCAACCTGTTCCACTTTGCTGCCGGCGGGGCAACGAATTCAAAGGTGGCGATTATAACAACGAAGAGAGAAACAGCGAGAACTACAGCCCCAAGATTTCCAATAGGAGCTAGCACCAGATACAGAGCTAATCCCCCTGCAATGAGCATTAACCTTGCAGCATTGCTTAATGAATAAAATGAAAAATCAACCGACCTTTCCATATCATTAGAATTGCCAGAATACGAGCTGTATATGATATACATAGTAGCCAAGAAGGATAGAAGAAATGCATAGGCGTCTGCAATGACAAATGCCTTGAAAACATACTTCCTTCCTAGAATTGGTGTGCCGGTATTTTGATTTGTACCTCCTGGCAGAGTAAAAGCTGCAGCAAATGTGACTGTTGCAACAAGTACAGAACCCAGACCCAAAAATTGGGCTTTCTTCATCACAGGATTTGAGCTGTTTTTAGCACCTCTTGTGTCTGTTGTTGAAATGTCGTCCTCATTGGAGCCTCTAATTAATTCACCTCTACTGAAACGAGGTTTTATGATTTTTATGAAAAGTACACCCAAGACGTCAATAATCTGCAATGCACCAAAAAAGTATCTTCTTAGAGAAGTTAAAGGAATATATACAAGTTGAAGTTCAAGATCGATGTGTATTATTTGCAGGTAAGCCCTACAAGAGACCACTTCTTTTAGAAATGGGCAGTGCTGACCCATTGGCCGTGATGGAAATCTGCGCCTTTTTATGTTGTCATCAATTGTTGCAAATGCATGTTTTTTTTTTTTTTTTTTGTTGTTGCTTTCAAAGACATAATAGATAGGTCATTTGATCTTACCAACCACTATCATCAACGAAATGTATTCACCTGTTAAATATTCAATGACACTTCCACGCATAGGCACAAGCACCATATAGAAAATAAACAGGCATTACTGGAAATGGTGCAGAAGTACTGAAGCCAACATTTGGAAAAATCTTGGATTGACACAATTAATAAAGTTTGGTTGTCGGCTACCATTTTTTTAAAGAAAAGAAAATTCTATCAAGGTTGATGAGAAATAGAAAGAAGCTTAACCTGATATGGCTTTGTATATTTCCTGAGTTTAATCATTGCAATGTCGACAGCTGTTAGACCTTCCTTGTTTTGTAAAGTCAGATCCGCTTTACCTATTTTAAAAAGACAAACCATAACATCATTATATTCATATTCTGCCGCTAAATGTAATGGGGTGTTTCCTTTGTTATCCATTGTGTTTGCCATTCTAGTAAACATTTTCTTCGAGTAGGAGGTGGTAAACATTTTCTTCGAGTAGAAGGTGGTAAACATTTTCTTCAAGTAGGTGGTAAGTCTGTCATTTGGACATATTAGCGATATATAAAGTATGTTTGTCGTCTTCGCTTCTACGGCAATGTGTAGGATGTTCTTTCCATTGCCATCAAGTAGCTGACATGGATCAGGGCACCATTGTAAGAGAAGGCGAATCATTTTGATGTGGCCCATTCGTACTGCAGTATGTATAGGAAATGATCCGTCAGAATCTGGGATGTGTGCCAATGATGAATCTTTAACCAACAGGAGTTCGGCAATACCATAGTTTCCAATTAATGCTGCGAAGTGGAGAGGAGTTCTTCCTGTTTCATCTGTCTCCTTACCAAGTGGTTCTGAGTACAGTTTTAGTAGTTCTTCGGTGAGTTCTGTCAATAAGATAACATAGAGAAGTTCAATTAGGAAAAACTAGCACAGTTTTAGTAAGCAATAATAATTCCTCACTGGCTGAATGAGAAACAGCTCACTGAATGGATTTGGGCATTGTGCATACCATATGAAATGTAGTCACTATGAATTAATAAAACAGAGGTCGAAGACACCAGTCAATAAGAACTGAAGGAAGCCGAAAAATGCAAAAAAAAGGTCATTTGCGAGTTCATTGGTTGATTTGGTATAAACAAGACTAAAAAAAGTCTAACCAATTATTTTTCACTGACAAATATATAAATTGAATCAACTAATAAACCGATCAACAGATCGAATTAGAAACTAAACCAAATAAACTGATCAACTAAATAAACCGGTCAACCAAATATAATTTTGGTTTATCTAAATTAGTATGAAAAATGCAAATAAGAACCGTTAATATAAATATTAATACCTATTATGCTCAATATATATATGTGCAAGACTTGGTTTGATTGATTTGTTCAGTTTATTTGGTTTTAAACCTTCAAAACCGTAACAAACAAAATGAACATAACAACCGAACTGCTTTAACCAAAATACATTTAATTTGATTTATTATATAATTAAAAGAAACTAGACCATCTGAACAGAACTTAGCAGGGACTTCCGTCTCAAGTTATGTAAAAAATAATCAATATTGTTATTATATATATACCTGTGTCTTGGTCTTGGAGCACTGCAGCAAACAACGCTGTCTGTTGTTTCGGTCCTGAGTAAAAAGCTGGTGTAATTTCATGACCCGACAGTTTTTCCACCATATTATGTACCATACCAACCGATCCCCTTGCAGTAGCCAGGTACAAGGGAGATACAGAATCATCGTTGACCAGGCCCGCCAATTCTCGATCTTCTTCCATCAGAATCGAGACGACAGCTCCATGACCATGTTGGGCAGCTTCATGTAAGGCTGTTTCCCCCAGACAGTTCTTTTGTCTAAGCAGCTCTTTCAACCCATCCTCACCGAATACCGATTTGGAACAACTGATCAACTCCGAAATGGTTTTTTCGTGCCCAAATCTTGCAGCATAGTGGAAGGGTGTCTCATTTCTTACATTGCGTGCCATCAGCAATGAGCTATCCTTCATACATATTTTAAACACAAGTTTTTTGTGGCCTTTGGCAGAGAGTATGTGAAGAATAGTATCGTCCATACCTGTAAAAGGAATTGTCAGTTGTCAGTTTGGCCCACATGATCAAGCGGAGACTAGTCTGCTACATTTGTGCCATACTTCACAAAATCGGAATTGGAACCGGACTCGGTCACTTGACCATAAAATCAAAATCGGATGAATTGGATCAGTAACTAGGATTTTTTTTTTGAGATCCCAGTGAGTCAACAGTAACCCTGAAATCCCTGCTAGTTTAAATCCAGTCGTTAAAATGTTTCGAGATGTGTGCACATAATTTTTTTTAAAAGAGTTGCTTCGAGATTCGTTCCTGAACAAAATTCGATTGCTGAATTCGGAAAAGCAGGGATTTTGGAATTACTGTTCACGCACGAAGGATTGCAGCAGATTTATTTCCGTTATTTTGGGTGCAGGTACTGTCAATCAAATTGGAATCGGAGTCCACCAAACCATTTTAAATATATAGTGGCCATTTCTGACATTTGGATAGTCGGTCCTCATGTTAGTAACTATTTGGACAGTTGTTATTGGGCAAAAAAAAAAAGAAAAAGAAATTGATGTGTCCAATGGAATAATGGATATGGAGGTTGAAAGAATACATGCATGTTTGAATAATTTTGTATTGCTTCAGAAAGAGTACAACGATATGAATGAGTGTCCAAAATGCAGTGCATCACGATATAAGACAAAAGGACAGAACAAACTGTGAAATCAATCGTAGAATCAACAACGATCCATTGAACACCGGTAGTAAAACCGGATTTCAATATTAGAAAAAAACCCAGTGCTGGTTTAAAATTGTGTAGTAGTGCCAGCAACCACGCCAAATGTATATTTCTTTCTCTTTATATTCTTAGCACTAAATAATTAATAGACCAAGACTAATGTACCATGCTTGGTACTATGTTATTTTTGTATTGGCCCAAAAAATATATATTACCTGCTGCGCTCCTGATCAGGCCGTCAGAGGGTTCCATTGGTGTGTCATCATCAACAAATACCATCGTATGAGGGGGATGTTCTTCTTCTTCTTCTTCTTCTTTTGATGGTTGAGGATGGTCTTCTTCTTCATTGTTCAATCCCAGAAGCTGATTCAAATATGCCTCATTGCCATCCATAGCCGCTACAAGGAGCTCGTGTCGCATCAGTGGGCGCTTAGGCTCATTCTGAGTTTTGGATTGACACAATAAATAAAGGTTGGTCGTCAGCTACCATTTGTTTAAAGAAAAGAAAATTCAATCAAGGTTGATGAGAAATAGAAAGAAGCTTAACCTGAGTTGGCTTTGTATATTTCCTGAGTTGATTCGCTGCGATGTTGGGAGCTGTTAAACCTTCCTTGTTTTGTAAAGTCAGATCCCCTTTATATCTTATTAAAAGAGAATTCACATCATCATGTCCATGTTCTGCCGCTAAATGTAATGGGGTGTTTCCTTTGTTATCCATTGTGTTTGCCATTCTAGTAAACATTTTCTTCAAGTAGGAGGTGGTAAATTTGTATTTTGAAAAAGTTAGCGATCTATAAAGTGTAGTTGCGGTCTGCGCTTCTGTGGCAATGTGTAGGATGTTCTTTCCATTGCCATCAAGTAGCTGACCTGAATCAGGGCACCATTGTAAAAGAAGGCCAATCATTTCGAAGTGGCCCATTCGTATTGCAGTATGCACAGGAAATGATCCGTCAGAATCTGGGATGTATGCCAATGATGGATCTTTTTCTAATAGAAGTTCGGCAATATCATCATTTCCAGTTGATGCTACGAAGTGGAGAGGAGTTCTTCCTGTTTCATCTGTTGCCTTACCAAATGGTTCTGAGTACAGTTTTAGTAGTTCTTTGGTGATCAGTTCTGTCAATAAGATAACATAGAGAAGTTCAATTAGGAAAACATAGCACTGTTTTAGTAAGCAATAATAATGAGTTTGGCTAGTATAACATTAGTATAACATTAGTAAGCAATAATAATGAGTTTGGCTAGTATAACATTAGTGTCATTTCAAACGGTGAATTCAAACCATTCAAACTGATTTACTTCATTAATTGTGCGTTTACATGCAAAATTTATAACTTTTTGAATTTATTTAGTATTAAGTCAAGCGGTCAAATATGTGAGTTTTTAAGTTAATTTCAATACATTAATTTTTCAATATTTTTACCGCTTGATTCGATACTAAAATAACTCGAAAATATAAAAAATTTGTATGTAAACGCATCACTCATAATGTAAATCAGTTTGGATTAGTCGTTCAAAGTCAATTTGATAAGTTTTAGAGTTAGTGTTATATAGACTGAAATGACATTGATGTTATACTAGCCAAACTTAATAATAATTCCTCACTGGCTGAATGAGAAACAGCTCACTGAATGGGTTTGGGCATTGTGCATACTATATGCAGACGTAATACAATTTAAAGCATCTGTTTACAAGAGAGAACGGTCCTCTTTGATTCACTGGAAGAAGTTCATCTTATAACTATAAGGTATATTGTGATTACAGAATATTGAGACTACAGTTAAATTGAATTTAAACATTTGACTGAGAATGACTTGAAGCAGGGTAACAGCATAAAAGTTTTATGAAATGTAGTCACTATGAATTAATAAAACAGAGGTCAATAAGAACTCAAGGAAGCTGAAAGATGCAAAAACAAGGTCATTTGCTAGTTCATTGGTAGATTTGGTAGTTCCTAGGGCGGAACTAGAAAATCAGGATAGAAGGGACTAAAAATTAAATTATACAAATTGTGGCTAGTGGAAATTGAAGGCAAGCTCTTTCCAAACCAACATAAGCTCTTACCACTAGACTACATGTAGGGGTGTTCATTGAGTCCGGTTTAATCAGTTTTGAACCGAACTGAATTAGTTTGGACCGAACGGTTTAGTTTGTTTGGTTTAATGGTTCGGTTCGGTTTATTTTTTAAAACCAAATTATAACTTCAGTTCGGTTCGGTTTGCAATTTTTTCAAAACCAAAATAACCGAACCGACTGAACTTTTATATATTATTAATTTGGTCTGGACCGTCTCGGTTTATTTCTTAATATCCCAATTTATTTCTTAATCAATTACTTTAAATATATTAGTTTATTTCTTAATATCCTAGTTTATTTCTTAATATACTTCGGTTTATTATAAATCAATTGCATTAAATAAAAAAAAATAATATATTTTGATTTGAACCGAACAAACTGAATAAACCGAAATAAAACTTTGGATTGGTTCGGTTCAGTTGCAATGCTAAATTAGTTCGGTTCAGTTTGGTTCTATATTTGAAACCGAAATATAACTTTGGTTTGTCTAATTTGGTTTGGTTTCAACCAAACTGAACCGATGAACACCCCTAACTAGAAGTGAACATGTGATAATTTATGAGGGAGGCTAAACTATATAAAATGTTTCAAAAAAATAAAATTTAATTAAATCTTATTAGTATATATAACTAAAATTTAAAACCATAGGGGTGGCTTAGCCAAATTTTGATTGGTTTTAGATCCGCCCTTGGGTAGTTCATTGGTCGATTTGGTATAAACAAGACTAAAAATAAAGTCTAACCAAATATTTTTCATTGACAAATATATAAATTGAATCAACTAAATAAACCAATCAACCGATCGAATTAGAAACTAAACCAAATAAAATGATCAACTAAATAAACCGATCAACCAAATTTAATTTTGGTTTAACTAAATTACTATGAAAAATGGAAAATAAGAACCGTTAATATAAATATTAAGCACCTATTTTATGCTCAATATATGTGCAAGACTTGGTTTGATTGATTTGTTCGGTTTATTTAGTTTTCAACCATCAAAACCGTACCAAACAAAATGAACATAAAACAACGAACTGCTTTAACCAAAATATATTTAATTTGATTTATAATCTAATTAAAAGAAACTAGACCATCTGAACAAAACTTAGCAGGGACTTCCCTCTGAAGTTGAGTAAAATAAAATAATCAACATTGTTATTATATATATACCTGTGTCTTGGCGCACTGCAGCAAACAACGCTGTCTGTTGTTTCGGTCCTGAGTAAAAAGCTGGTCTAATTTCCTGACCCAACAGTTTTTCCACCATACTATGTACCAGATCGACTGATCCCCTTGCAGTAGCCATATACAAGGGAGATACAGAATCATTGTTGACCAGCTCCGCCAATTCTATGTCTTCTTCCATCAGAATCGAGACGACAGCTCCATGACCATGTCGAGCAGCTTCATGTAAGGCTGTTTCCGCCAGACAATTCTTTTGTCTGAGCAGCTCTTTAAACCCATCCTCACGAAATACCGATTTGGCACAACAGATCAACTTCGAAATGGTGTTTTCGTGCCCAAATCTTGCAGCATGGTGGAAGGGTGTCTCATTTCTTACATTGGGTTCCTTCAGCAATAAGCTATCCTTCGTACATATTTTAGACACAAGATTTTCGTGGCCATTGGCAGAGAGTATGTGAAGAATGGTATCCCCCATACCTGTAAAAGGAATTGTCAATTGTCAGTTTAGCCCACATGATCAAACGGACACTAGTCTACTACATTTGTGCCATATTCCACAAAATCGGACTCGGACACTTGACCATAAAATTGAAATCAGATGAATCGGATCAGTAACTAGGACTTTTTTTGGCAATCCCAGTGAGTCAACAGTAACCTTGAAATCCCTGCTATTTTAAATCCATATTTGTTAAAATACTTCGAGATACGTGCAGAGATTTTTTTAAAAGAGTTGCTTCGAGATTCGTTTCCGAAAAATATTCAATGGATAGATTCTGAAAAGCAAGAATTTTAAAATTACTGTTCACACACGAAGGATTGCAGCAGATTTATTTCCGTTATTTTGGGTGCTGGTACTGTCAATCAAATTGGAATCGGAGTCCACCGAACCATTTTAAATATATAGTGGTCATTTTTGACATTTGGATAGTCGGTCCTCATGTTAGTAACTATTTGGACAGTTCTTATTGGAAAAAAGAAAAAAAAGAAAAAAGAAAAAAGAAAAAAGAAAAAAGAAAAAAGAAAAAAGAAAAAAGAAAAAAGAAAAAAGAAAAAAAAAAGAAAAAAGAAGAAAAAAAAAAAAGGAAACTGATGTGTCCAGTGGAATAATGGATATGGAAGTTGAAAGAATTTGGAACATGCTTCAGAAAGAGTACAACGATATGAATAAGTGTTCAAAATGATATGCATCATGATACAAGAGAAAAGGACAGAACAAACTGTGAAATCAATCGTAGAATCAACAACGATCCAATCAACAACGATCCAATGAACACCGGTAGTAAAACCGGTTTTCAATATTAAAAAAAAAACGGTGTTGATTTAAAATTGTGTAGTAGTGCCATCAACCACACCAAAATGTTTATTTCTTTCTCTTTATATTCTTAGCACTAAATAATTAATAAACCAAGACTAATGTACCATGCCTGGTACTATGTTATTCTCATATTGGCAAAAAAAATATATATATTACCTGCTGCGCTCCTGATCAGGCCCTCAGAGGGTTCCATTGGTGTGTCATCATCAACAGGTACTTTTGTATGAGGGGGATGCTCTTCTTCTTCTTCTTCTGATGGTTGAGGATGGTCTTCTTCTTCATTGTTCAATCCCAGATGCTGATTCAAATATGCCTCATTGCCCTCCATAGCCGCTACAAGGAGCTCGCGTGGCATCAGTGGGCGCTTATGCTCATTCTGAGTTTCGGATTCTCCGGTTGCAGGAAAACTTGTTATCTTGCTAGCCATTAATTCTGGAGCTTAATGTAGCTAGTGTCTGATAAGAGAGATTGCGCAAGAAATGTATAGAGGATTGGTGATGTCAAGTACCTTGTTAGGATGCGAACAGGTCCCTTAATATAGAGCTGCTCCGGAAGATTTATTGGAGAGGAAGGGAAAACTAATATATTGGGTAAGGAAGAAAAAATAAAAGCATTCCATAGAATCTCAATTGAGTAAGCATAACTGTAGGCATAAATGTAGGTGTCTAAAATCTCTTTCTTTATTCGGTAAACATGTTTAGTTGCTTTAAAAAAGCAATAGAGTATTGAAAAAGAAAGATAGTTTTTCCAAATCTATTGGTATTTATTTCTCTCTTTTTTTTGTAACAATATCGCATGAACCAGCCGATTTTTTTATTAATCGAAAATAAAATAAAAAAATATCAGGAAAGGGTATCGTTTTGCCGGAAAATCAAAATTTAAGAAAAATGGGATGGTTTATCCCGTCCAAATTAGTACTCCGCTAATCTCGCTAAGCAGAAAAAAAAATATATCTTGGACAGAATAGATTATCCCATCCAGCACTGTAGCATTTTTTTTTAGTTTGGTTTCATCTAAGAGAATGAAAAAAAAATATTACAGTGCTAGTTTGGTTTCATCTAGTCTATCCCGTCTAAGATATTTTATTTTTTTAAGTTAAATTATTAATTAGAGTCAAGATTAACGGGACAAGATGGCAAGTACCTAGCTTGGTTAGGATGCAAACATGTCCCTTAATATGGAGCTGCTTCGAAAGATTTATTAGAGAGAAAGGGAAAACTAATATATTGGGTAAGGAAGAAAAAATAAAAGCAGTCCATAGAATCTCAATTGAGTAAGCATAACTGTAGGCATAAATGTAGGTGTCTAAAATCTCTTTCTTTATTCGGTAAACATGTTTAGCTGCTTTAAAAAAGCAATAGAGTATTGAAAAAGAAAGATAGTTTTTCCAAATCTATTGGTATTTATTTCTCTTTTTTTTGTAACAATATCGCACGAACCAGCCGATTTTTTTATTAATCGAAAATAAAATAAAATAAATATCAGGAAAGGGTATCATTTTGTCGAAAAATCAAAATTTAAGAAAAACGAGATGGTTTATCCCGTCCAGATTAGTACTCCGCTAATCTCGCTAAGAAGAAAAAAAAAATATATCTTGGACGGGATAGATTATCCCGTCCAGCACTGTAGCATTTTTTATTTTTATTTTTTTTTAGTTTGGCTTCATCTAAGAGAATGAAAAAAATATATATTACAGTGCTAGTTTGGTTTCATCTAGTCTATCCCGTCTAAGATATTTTATTTTTTTAAGTTAAATTACTAATTAGAGTCAAGATTAACGGGACGGAATGGCAAGTACCTTGGTTAGAATGCGATCATGTCCCTTAATATGGAGCTGCTTCGAAAGATTTATTAAAGAGAAAGGGAAAACTAATATATTGGGTAATTAAGGAAGGAAAAATAAAACAGTCAATAGAATCTCTATTGAGTAAGCATAATTGTAAGCATAAATGTAGGTGTCTAAAATCTCTTTCTTTATTCGGTAAACATGTTTAGCTGCTTTAAAAAAGCAATAGAGTATTGGAAAAGAAAGATAGTTTTTCCAAATCTATTGGTATTTATTTCTCTTTTATTTTTTGTAACAATACCGCACGAACCATCCGATTTTTTTATTAATTGAAAATAAAATAAAAAAATATCAGGAAAGGGTATCGTTTTACCGGAAAATCAAAATTTAAGAAAAACGGGATGGTTTATTCCGTCCTGCTATAGTGTCTGGACGGGATAAACTATCCCGTCCAGTAATGTAGTATTTTTTTTATTATTTTTTTAGTTTGGTTTCATCTAAGAGAATGAAAAAAAAAAATATGCTACAGTGCCGGATGAGATAATCTAACTCGTCTAAGATATTTTATTTTTTTAAGTTAAAACGCTAATTAGAGTCAAGATTAACGGGACGGGATGGCAAGTACCTTGGTTAGGATGCGAACAGGTCCCTTAATACGGAGTTGCTCCAGTAGATTTATTAGAGAGGAAAATATATTGGGTAAGGAAGGAAAAATAAAAGCAGTCAATAGAATCTCTCTATTGAGTAAGTATAACTGTAGGTATAATTGTAGGTGTCTAAAATCTCTTTCTTTATTCAGTAAACATGTAGGTGTCTAAAATCTCTTTCTTTATTCGGTAAACATGTTCAGTTGCTTTAAAAAAAACAATAGAGTATTGAAAAATAAATATGGTTTTCCAAAATCTATTGGTATTGTTTTTTTTTTCTTTTTTGGTAACAATACCGCAAGAACCGGCCATTTTTTTATTAATAAAAAATAAAATAAAATAAATATTGGGAAAGAGTATTGTTTTGCCGGAAAATCAAAATCTAAGAAAAACGAGAAGGTTTATTCTGTCCAGCTACAGTGTCTGGACTAGATAAACCATCTCGTCCAGATTAGTGCTGCGCTAATCTCGCTAAGTAGGAAAAAAAATGCTACAGTGCTGGACGGAATAATTTATCCCGTACAAGATATATTTTTTAAGTTAAATCACTAATGAGGATCAAGATTAACGGGACGTGATGGTTTATCCTGTCCAGACTCTGTAGCTGGACATGATAAACCATCCTGTTTTACCTAGATTTTGATTTTCCAGCACAACGATCCCCTTTCGCGATATTTTTTATTAAAAAAAATCGGCACAATCTAGGCTCCCAAAATCACAAAGAGCATGTTGCTCTGTAGCTAGGGGTGTTCAAACGGTTCGGTTTGTTTGGTTTTAAATCGAACCGACACATTTTGGTTTAAATCATTCGGTTTTTCGGTTTAAATGGTTCAATTCGATTCAATTTTTTATCTATTTTGGTTTTACTTAATTGATTCAGTTTATATTTTTTAAAACCGACCGAACCGAACCGACCGAACCCATTTTTATAATAAAAGTGTTGAACATTTTCCTACTCGATCTCTTAACCGAACCCAACTTTTTTTTGAAAACCAAACCCCTTTGTCTAGGGGTCCAAATCCCCTAAAGTAACATAATCTTTGAGTTTTGGATCGAGACTGTCCGATTCGAATCCGTCACTTGAGATTGCTTCGCGATTCGAATTCATCTCTCAGAATATGTGCGTTCCACTTCGGATAGATTATCACGGATTCGAATCGAACGGTCTGGATTTAAAACCCAAAAATTGAGTCATTCATTGGATTGAACTCTCCCCTCTGTCTCCTCCCCCAACCCAAAATTTTTATTAATAAGAAATATATTAATTAAATATCGAGATTAGAGAACACTTTTGCGTTTTATCGAGAAATAGAGAAAACGTGATGATAGATCACGGCCAGAATTAACGATGCTAATCACTGTACTTATTAATTAACTAAAAAAAAAACAAATCCTGGCCGTGATTGATAATCACGGACAGAAATTGCCTATAGTCTGTTTGGCCGTGATTGATAGTCACGGACAGAACTTTTTATTTTATTTTAAAGTTGATATGTGCGGTGATTAGTATCGCTAATCCTGGCCGTGATAAACCATAACGGCCAGAGGCCGTAATTAATCATCACGTTTTCCCTATATCTCGAAAAAAATCCAAAAACATTCTTCAATTTCGATATTTATTTATTATATTTCCTATTAATAAAAATTTCGGCTCCCCCAACCTTCGCTCCCCACTCTCTTTGTTTTTTGTTTTTGTTTTTAAAACGACGCTCCACACTCTCACTTTCTCTCTCTTGCCCCCCTCTCATGATTGCTCCCTTCGTTATTATTTATCTCCTCTAATTCTCCTGCTTGCCTGCTAAGGTAAGATTTTATACTTTCTTTAATTCTAATTTTGGGTAGATTTGAGGGTTTGATTTGAATTTGATGGGTTTCTAAATTTGATTGATCAAAGAAGAAGAGATCAAGGCAGTTGCTATGGATATTTTACTCTTGATTATTTGAAAATTCTCAAGGAATTAAGATGCTTTTTTCACTTCTCATGGTTATTTCGGTTCAACCGAACAAACCGAAATTTGGTTCGGTTTTTAATAAATTGATAAATTTAAATGGTTCGGTTCGGTTCTAATTTTGAAAACCGAAAAAAAGTTTGGTTTAACAATTTTAGTTCGGTTTCAACCAAACTGACCATTTGAACACCCCTATCCGCAGGAGTCCGTGTCCCCACAGGTACTTAAGATGCAATTAATAAAAATTGACAGTCCAGATTAATTTCATCCCGATCAAACTCAATCCAACTGTTGAGGTTGTATAAAATGAACAATTCGGATTCACAACTTGCACTCAGGTACCTAGGGTGATACAGATTCTATCCGCAGCCCGACGTATCCTCTGAAAAGAGGAGGGAAGGAAATTAATCAAATCTAAGTTACTTGTTCCACAAATAGCGCTCAATTTTTTGGATGCTTCTATGGTAAAACTGGTATGTAACTTTGAATCCGCATGAGTCGAGGTACCTGAGGTGTTTAGGTACCAGCTAAAAATTAGAGCCGTTCTTTTAGTTTGGCACAAATTTTAAAGCAGCCCCTACAGTCACAACAGATACTGAATTGATTTTGATCTAAATAGAATTAATTCATTTTTTAAGTTGCATCTCAGGTACAGTGCCTGAGTGGATACGGACTCTGTAACTCGCTCCGTTAACCCTTTCTTCTCTTCCAACCGCGGGAAAGTATCATCTGCGGAGTTTTTCCGTGCGAAGCTTTTAATCTGGCCCGTTCGTTTTGAATTGGACGGACCAGATCAGATCTTGCCCGAATTTAAAAAAAACTCAAAATTTGGTGAACCCTTAATCCAGTCCGTTCGATCCGAAACAAACGGACTAGATTAAAAGCTCCGCACAGCTCCGCATGGAAAAACTCCGCAGAGGATAGCGTTCCTCCAACCGTTCTCTCGCAGTCTCGCCTCCCAAGCTCCGCTACCACCGTGAGACATGAGCCGCAAGCCCGCAACCTAGTCCTCCCCAATCTTGCCCTTCCTCTCTCACGAGCTCTTGCTAGGAGATGCAGAACTGGCTGACATGAGAAGAAACCCTGGCAATGGTGGCGCTGATCGGTACAGAGAAGAAACCCCTCCATCTGACCACTCTGCCTCCGCATAGGTCGCGATCAGTTGCCTTTTCTCCGCCTCCGCCTCCGCCTCTATCTGACCATGTCGCCTCGCACCTCCTAACAATCGTCCACGATTTCAAAAGGTATTAAGTTAATTTCTCTGTCTCTCACATTCCAATTGGTCTTAGATGTTCCTTAGTTCACCTTCATTTATCTACATCATTCAATAAACCTGGCCTCATGCTTTACAAATGGAAACTGGTACCTTAATGCCTAAATTGTCCTCCTTTGTGTGTGAGTTCTATACTGATATTTGATAGTTACGAGAAGGAACTATGGTATGGGTTTATTAATAAGCTTAACTGGTACCTTATTACACTTGACTGATGTCCAAACTTATGCTCTTTCCTCATGGTTGTCCTCTAGATGAATAACAAGGGAGTAGATTTTTATAGTTTTTGAACAATGTAAGAGAAGTATTGCATATAATTATTGTGATAGCTTTCATATTTTGCATGTGCATTCAATAATGAAATTAAGTTTTTTCATGGCAGAAAATGATGTTTTTCTTTTCCTTTTCCTTCATTTGACATTTGAGCTTGCAGTCAAACATCACGAGGCGCATAAGAGAAAAGGAGAAAGAACATGATGTTGCAAAGATTGAGCTTTTGAACCTTTAACCTCTCTCATATTGCTCATATTGATGAGAGAGTAAAATCTTGTACATTCTTTGCCTTTCACTATTTTGGGTCTAATTCAAGGATTAAAATACTGCTCCACACTAAAGTTCCAACTTAGTTTTAGTTCTTTTCAATTTAACCAAGATTACCCTTATTTTTAAAACATACTTGTATGCAATCTTGTTTAGGGTGGGGTTGTGAAAGCAGTATTGTATTTATAAATTAATGCATATCAGTTGTTTTTTCTTTTTTTATTTAGAAGTTTCAGTTTAACTTTTTTATCAAAATGAAGGGGAGAAGAAATTCTCACAGACAGAGAGACTATGAGTCAAACATAAACAAGAAGAGAACAGAGATATTCAGTTTGAGCGGAAGATAAAAGCATTGCATCAGGAGAAGGACATCTTAGCAAGTGATTCAGATGACAGGGTCAAACTTAGGTTGAAGAAACATGAGCTGGAGATGTACAAGAGGAAGCTAAAAAAATTGTATGTTTATATAGAATTTTTGCATGCATTCACACCCTAGGTGTGCATCAGATTAACATGCAGAATAAATTACTGTGCTGATGTCATTGGTAGTGGTCCAGATGTGATTAAAATAAGAATGTGTACTGAGATTATGAAATGGATTGTTTGGGTTTGCATATCAGTCTACTGGTAATGTATTTCAGATTTTAGGTTTTGTGTGAGCTATATTTATTCAATGGCATGTAAAGGTGAAAATTATAACTTTTTTCAGTATATCTTCGAATAAATTCTTCTTTAAAAATTAACCACTCCAATCATTAATTCAATTCCAAATCATTTTTTTCGACTCTATTCTATTAAAATGAATTGAACTCTTGCTATACCTTGTTTCCTATCATACCCTAACTAAGCATCACCAAACTACTGACTGTACTTTTTTGGGAGTTGGTGTGCAATTTTGGTGTTCACTTATCTAACATAGCACAAACTTGTAAACGGATAAGATACTGTTAAACTCATTTTGTTTGAGTATAATTTTATTTTTCCAACTATTGGTTTTGTATTTCATAGAAAAATCCAACCAATTATAATTTATAATACAACACTCACTAGTCCATGCCATTCATAGAAAAATCAAGGGAAAATTTCCAGTGTGCCCATCTAAATTTTAGAAATAGCCAATTTCCCCATTAAAATACTACAATATCCAATATCTCCATACAAATTTAACATGCTTTCTTCTATCCCTTTTTAACTATTTAATATTATATTTTATTATTTCAAAAATTAAAATGACTAATGTACCCTCAAATTTCAACTAGACATGTCCATTTCATACCTATCACATTGAGGACTCACGCCATTGTTGAGGATGGTTTTCTAATCTCTCCCTCTCTTCCTCTCTTTCGTGTTCGCATTCCCATTCTCATTGTTAATTACCTTAATTGATTTGAGGATAGTTAATGTTTGATTGGTGCCTACAAATGAAGTAATTTTATATTCTGAAATGGCTCATCCTTATCCAAGTCAATACGATCTGTTTCGTTCATTTATTCTAAAGCAAAACATTTTTTTCTCACAAATGTAGCATTGAAATTAGGATATATAGCAACAGATATACTAAAACAACAAACGATATAAGCTATTACTATTAGGATTTGTTTATGGTTGCATAAATTGGTCGCTTACATTTGCACTTCAACGTGTTTGGTATTGCAACAATCCGACCAGTAAGTTTCATGTCTCTCTCCGCCTCCTAGCTGACATGGCAATGATATGAGATGACAATGTTTATCCACTTCGGACGCAACACCTTCACAGACTCCGAGTGGGCACTGGCCATGCCAACCCATCTATCTTTAACCCGACTTCCCTCAATACCCGGCTGTGGGCCCGCATAGCAAACAATACCAGGTTTGCCAGAATGGTGCTAACAACTAAGCACTATGGGTCCATGACAGGTTCTGTCTTTGGCCGTCGGCTTATACAAACTATTTGGTGGAGTCGAGCCTGTGGCGGGATGGGAATGGGGATGTAGTTGGAGATTTGGTGGTTGCCGCGGAGGAATTTAGTCTCAAGCTCGAGTTGTATATGTCACCGTGGAACCGTTATGAGCCGTGCTACGACAACACCCGGGACTACAACGAATATTACCATAGACAGATCACATAATTACTCACAAGGTCGATTCTTTAAGTATCAAATTTAAATTTGATTTTAGATCAGAAGCTGAATTCCTTAATGAATCAGGTTTCTTCACAACTAATTTCCTCATAGGCCGTTGTTTGAGCTAATTTTAATTTATGTCTATATTCAAGTTGACTTCGTCTTATATATTCAAGGATGGTGTTGGCATCGAGGGATGTTTGTAAGTTCATTTTTGTGGAAAAACATTGATGATGTAATTTTCATTTTCATTTTGACTACTACCAATACATACTATGCTGCAACTTTTTTCTTCTTGGGAAGAAATGACCGTAGGGAAAACTTAAAAAGACAATCAGATAGCTACGTAATTCTCTAATCCAAAACTGATTCTCATTTTAAAGATTGGATATGTGAACTCAACTTTTTCTTTTATTTAACGGGGACAAGAAGAGAGAAAGAGTATCGAGATAATGAGGAAGAGAGATGAATTTGAGGAAGGAAGAGGACATTTAGAATTAATGGACATGTTCATTTAAAATTAGAGGGTATATTGGTCAATTTAACTTTTAAAATAATTAAATAAAATGTTAAATAGTTAAAAGGGGATAAAATAAAGAATTATAAATTTGTATGGGTATATTAGATATTATGATATTTTGATGGAAAAATTGGCTATTTCAAAGATTTAGATGGGTACACTAGAAATTTTCCCAAAATTCAAACCTTCTCTGAACAACGCCGAGTAATTACAAATGCTCTTTCCATCCAAGGCCAATTTTGTCATATGTGTAAATAGAACTGGTTGATAAAATGACACTTGCCATCCCAACTGACCAGGGGCATTTTAGTCCAAAGCAACTTTTCATTCACCTTCATTTTTTTTTTTTTAATATTGTAGAGTATTTAGAGGGTATAGTACTGACATATTGTGTTTTGACAATTTGCACAATATTAATTTCTTTGCTTTTCTTATATTATGCAGGTCTCATGTTTAATTTATCATTGGCAACAATTGTCAGTGGCATCAGGACTACTGACCTTCAAAATACTGTACACACTGGAAGCACGAGCAGTCAGCTTCAGTGGGATCAAATTGACATGGTACTAATACTCGTTTTCACCTCTTGGTGTTTATTTTCAAATTGGCATTCAACTGAAACATAAATTAGTAACATCAGTGCTTACATGCATAATTATGGCAAATCATGTCAAACGAACACTTAAATTGCAGTGAGGGTGAACTGAAGCATAATTTAGGGTAATAGCATGATAGTTATCAACTGCTAAATTGAAGCTAGCGAAAAAAATTACTTGCTTGATTTTGGTGCTCTTTGTTCTCAATTTGTTTTGGTCTGGTATTTTTGGTCTTAGGTTTTACAAACAATGTTGGTTTGGTATTACATAATGGTACTAGATCATGATAGAGATCAAAATCAAGTAGAACAGTTCTCATATGTGTCTTCTCATGGAACTTAATTTTCTGTTTTCTCTTAAAGCAATAGTTGTATGGCTGAGGAAGGCTGAGGCCATGCTATCAAGGTGTTATCTGATCAAAGATGCACCATAATAGTTGTCTCACCATACTTTTTAATTTTTTAACTTAGCACATGTATAGTTCAAAGACTTTACTTCCATCCACACTTGTTCTTGGCTCTAATGTAAGTTCCACATTTTGATTTAACACGGCAGGACAGAGTTGGAGGTGATGTTGCACAAGGGAGTCAAATTTGAGATTGAAGCACTGTCTGCTAATATAGGCAAGTGTAGACTGGAGGGCACATGTACTCACATCTGCACTTGTTCTTATGCAAGTTTGGGATATCATAGGAAGACATGAAAGTTTCGAATGTACTCACCTTGGCAGGGAGCACAAGGATTTTGCCCACAAACTAGCCAATTTCATCAGGGTTAGTAATATGGTGTATCAGGGTAGCGCGTTACCTTTATTCAATCTTATATAATTGGTTACTGGTAAATCAGGGTAGCACTTCTCAATTACTGTGAAAAATGTAAACTTGTGTAATGTAAGCTTACTTGAATAGTTGAATTACTTCTTTGCGCTATAAAGAGAACAAATGGGTTCAACTTGTGTAATTAATCGAATTACCTGATTATTTTATTTTTTATTTTCTTTTCCTTTTTGAGCACAAATTGAACTGTTTGGTTTTGTTCAGTGTGAAGTATCATTCTGAATTCTGATGATTGACCGACTCATGAAGAAAAGCTGATACTTTTTTCTTTTATCCCTCATTTTCATGTCATTTTTGTTTTTCTTCTTTTAATTATTAATGATGTTTTATTACATTTAATTGATTAGTAATATTAAACTTGCATATTGCTTAAAAATGAATTGCATATGCTTATGCGTATATTGAACCATCTATGAGGACTAATCTGCATAGTAACACATCTGAATTTTCAAAAGAATTTACTCACATCTATGAGGACTAATCTGCGTTTCAAGTTATCTTTGTTGCTTTTCATGTATATTGCATTTCACTAGGAAAATGTTATCTGTTCTCGAGTTGGGAGAATTTGTGAAGAAAGGGTTGTCATGACAAGGTTTAGATGTTAATCCTCTCTTAATTGGGAAGTATAAAAGCTTCTTAATATCAAAACTGTTTGGAAACTGTCTTCTTAAGAAGCATTCATCTTCGCTAACCAACTGTTATTTCAGTTGTGTTTCAGTAGGGAGCGCCATCTTTGGTCTCTGGAACTCATAATATCATAGAAGGCCCATATACATATCAGAGGCGATGCAAATTGCTTTAGCTGAGTTGTCCAATGTGCCAAACATTATCAAATATCATTGAAGGCGCATAATACATAGCAGTGTTGTAAAAAACGTCCGTTTAGGCCGATTAATCGTCCGATTAGTCATTGGCAGTGACCAATGTTAGCAGCGATAATGAATATATACTAAGAATCACCCAAATAAACCTACAGTTGCAATATTTTACTAAACACATGGCATCACAACTATTGTAATTGTTTTATTTCAAATAGCCATGATTGCAAGGTTTGGGGCATGAGACATGAATACTGGTACAGGAGTTCTGTGCACTGGTACTTGGAATCGGCTATCTTCGTCCTCTTTAAGGAATCTTGGATATATATCATCAGAGTTTATAATTCTCTTGATTTGATCACACTTTCATTTGATTTGTAATTTGTTACTTTTCTCTTCTTTAGAAGGCACTCATTTCCTAACCCGATTTTTCTCTTTAGAAAGAGACTAACATCTGCATTAGAACCAAAAAACATCAATTACAAACACTTCTATCAACATCAACCTCAAGGCTTTGCAATACTATTGCTATTGACCAGTCAGGTCCATGCCCATACCATACTATTGTGTTGAATTTTGATCCCTTCCATAACTGAGGCTTAATTAAACCTTACTATATATAATATTGAAACTATGCAGTCAAAGATTGGCACATATTTGAACTCCCATCTTTTTTTGTTCTTTTTTTCAGAATGGTTGTGTTTGGTTTCTTTATGTACGGAGGCTTCTTGCACCTCCTTTCATGAATTTGCTTCTAAAGTTCAATCTTCATATCTGATGATGATGGTCCAGAACCTGAAAGCAACAACAGTGCAATTTATCAGTTGGCATCTCTTTTTATTTCAAAAAGGCAATTTTTCTTTTGATTTTAAAGTACTATGGACTTCATATTTCTTAGTTGGTTTCTACACTACCTCTCTTTTGCGTTTTGCGCACACATATCAAGTAAATTTATAATTAAAGATACCAAAGGGAAATGCATAAAATGGGAATTGCTATGTCCCATTGCTACTAACATAGTTCAAAAAATCGGCCGATTCCGAGTCAACTCGGCCGATTCAACTCGGAATCGGACGGGACCGATCCGATTTTTACCCGATTCTCAGGTTTATGCGAGTTTTTCAGAAAAAAATCGGATGAACAGTGACGGAATCGGCCGATTTTCCGATTTTCCGGCTGATTTTCACCGAATCAAGCCGAGTTGAGCCGATTCAAAGCAAAAATTTCCGATTCTAACTAACCTGGACTGTGCGGTGAGGAGATCGGCTGAATAAAATTTCGATCGGCTGAGGAGATCGCTGAGGAGAAGACCAATTCGAATTTCGATCGGCTGAGGAGAAACCATTCGCGGAGGAGAACTTGAGAATCCATTAATTGAGGAGAAACCATTCGATTTTAATTGGAGAAGGAAATGAGTACGGTGGAGGAGAAGGAAATGAGAAAGGGTGCTGGACCCGAATATTTCATTAAATAGAGTTAATTCCCTTCCCTCATTCAATCGAATGGATCAAATGGTTTCAATTTTCGTGCTAGAAGTATATCCAACGGATGAAACAATTTGAGAATATTATAGAGGTTCTAATTGATTTGAATTGAGGGAGTTAATTGGATTTCAATTGAAATTGATTTGAAAATTCGTACTACTCGAAATTTATCGTTCTAATTTATAATCCGATTAATTCAATATTAAATTATATATATTCAATTAATTATTTATTAATCAACCTAACCGACTATATTTGAAATTAATTCTTTTATAATACAAATTTTTGTGAATGACCTGCGTGAATTTTCTAAATTATAGTTCTCTTATAACTCGTAAAATTATAATTATAATCACATCATAATAATTCATCATTTAATTTATAGATTTAATATTTGTTTCAAACAGACGTTTCGATCCTATTTAGAAAAAAAAATTCATATAAAAATATTATTTGTGATGTATACTTAGTTAGTACATTGATCAATTATTATCTAATTAATAAAATTTTAATTTATTGTAATTTACAAATCGTTCGTTAACATAGTTTTTTTATTGTAATTTTAAATTAATAATATAAGTTCTAAAGGTTAGTGATGCAAGGATGCATGCACTGCATGATACTGTGTAAGAGGGCTACGATTGAGGTCCTCTGAGCTGGAACAAGCCAGTGCGTATGTAAAGAACGTTTTTATTTTTATAATGCAACTCCTGGCAGCGTCTGCCTGGTTACACTCAAAAAAAAAAATATAAGTTCTAAACAATCATTGGATTAATTAGTAAAAATTTTATTTGAGTGAAATTTTTTAAATTTATCATGATTAATATTTATTTAAAATTTTGGGATATAACAATTTGAGTGTAATATTGTCTTAATTAACATAGTTTTTTTAGAAATTATTTTTATCAATTGTTTCCTGCTTTTTGGCTACAAAATAAGGCTTCTGCCAAAAATACCCGATTTACCGATCCGATTCTTCCGATTTCGGCCGATTCATCCGATTCTGACTTGGTGGTCAAAAATCCGATTCCGATTCTGATTCCGATTTTTTGAACCATGGCTACTAACTTATAAGCTTGTCCATTTTCATGCAAAAAGTCACTCGTCATCAGAGAAAATATTTCTAGGCAAAATTTGAGGCAGGGCAAGATTCTAAAATTTATCTACTTCAAGCATGCTGGGTACAAAACAAAATACAAAAAATTTGAAGGGTGTATAAGAAAAGGTCTCAACATTTGAACCTTGTAAGCTTTGAGAGGATAAAGCACCCTCTTGGTTCTGAACAAAACCCATCTGAACTACACTCTGAAGATCATCCTCCCAAAACCCCCCAATCTATATAGAAATAAAATAATTTGTTAAAGTATTATATCTCTCTTAGATATTGACTAAGTACAGACCAAGTTAGTTTAATTATTCGCCTGCACGTACTGGTATCAGATGAAAGTAACCTTGCATTATAGGTTAAATTTGGCACACAAAAAGTTGAGTAAGGCTTGGGTTCATCCGTGCTATGGTCTTAAAAACCTATCATATAAATTTCAAACTTCAATTTAAGTAGCTCAATAAATTGGTTATATAATAAACTTGTAAAATACTAATTTTTACTATTTTTATGATTTATGAAAGTATGCTCTAGCTCCAGTACTCCATGGTTGTGAGTTTAGAGCACAGCTTTTCTTTAATTAATAAGCTTTTGAGAAGATTTTATAAAAATAAATAATCAAGGGTCATTTAACGATCTTGATATTTATAAAAATCAAGTTTAAATTTAAAATGTAATATTATATGGATTATTTATGTATTACACATATTTTACCAATAAAAATTATAAAATTTAATGCATATTTTATCATTCAAGTAATTAATTTAAAATTAACGTTCTTTAATGTATCAAATAAGAGGAGGGTTCCACTACTCCAACAATTTGTGCTCCAAAAATAGACCACAATCTGAACCGCATATCGCGCATCAAGATTTGCACTGAATCTAACTGCTGATCAGTGAAAAACAAGATTTGTAATGTTAGTTATCTAAAAGCTGATTATGGATCCCTCTCTAAATTTCAGTCATTAGACTCATTGATTTGGAACTTTTCTAGTTTCAGATATGCCTCACTAAAATTTTGAAATATTACATTTCTGTGTATGCCTCAATTTGTCCTAATGAGCCTAAATTATCACTTGATTGATTAATTTGATATTTAATTCAATCTTAACTTAAGCAAATTGTCAAAGGTGTATACGGGGTTTGCTCTTGTTTCTAGGAAATCATGCTTTCTTATACAAAGTTAATAAAAAGTGCACATGCCTCAATTTTCCCTAATGAACCTAAATTAGCACGTGATTATTTTAATTTGGTTCCTAATCAACTAATTCAATCTCAGGTTACGCAAATTGCAAAAGGTGTTAGCCTCTACGTGAAAATCAGTTTTTGATCTAACAACAAGAAATAATGTTTTCCAAATATATACATTTTTTTTTTAAATTTAGTAGGGACTACTAAAATTGTATAGACAAAGATTTCTTGTAGATATTAAATAGTCAAATAACTTGACTTTCAATCTTTACTCAAATAGGTTACTAAAATATTTCATTTATATAGAAAAATTTCATATAGCCGCATCACAAATTAAAGTGATGGACATAATGGACATCAAAAGGCAAAATCTTGACTATGCATTCTAAACACAAGCTAATTGTAGTATTTTGATAATTAGGAATATGCAGAGTTTAATTATTTCAATTTTTCATAGATATTTTGAGGTAATAAATAAAACATGATAGGCCCAAAAAGACAATAAACAATAAGTTCCTATTAAGACCTCAATTTCATTTTGCTCAAAGCTTCCAAGTATTCACCTCTCAAAACCCTCAATTGAAAAGAGATAAATGTCCAATATATAATATAACTAGATATCATAAATTGTAATCAAACGTGCATTAATGTAATAACTATTGTTGAGTGGGACTAATATGCATATTACACAGTTGGACTCATATCTCTGTGTTTTAATCCAAACAATTAATTTGAAATGTTCGACATGATCTTCATATATATAAAAGTGTACGTACTTGTATGTCAAATTTTATATTTTCAAGAATTATTTCACTACTTTTTTAAGATAGGTAGAAAATCTTAACATTCTGGACCATCCAAAAACAGTGATTTTCAACCTATCTAATGATATAGTAAAAAATTTAAACTTTTGACCGCAAATATATTTTTATATGGTAATTATGTTTAACTAGTTGGATCGACTATTTGAATTTTAAAAATAAAGATAATGATTTATGATACATATTGATGTGTAATATATATGCATATTATCATAGCCTCACTCTAGCCAAGTATATATGCATCATAACTATCAGTAACGGATTTAAATGCAATGTATATATGGGAAACAAATCTGGAATCCTCAGGGATTCTGAAATTCTCAATCCAACCATCTATATATTTTGAGATCTGTGCATAAAAAACTGTATGCTTTGAGATTCCTGTATAAACAAATTTAGATGGTTGGATTTGAAATTTCAGGGTCCCAGATTTAATTCCTTATATATGGGGTCACTCGACCCTTATTTTCTAGTAAAATCATGCAATTTTCAGGGTATGAGTCGACGGTTTAAATCCGTTACTGTTACTTACAATTAATTTTAAATGATTTGCATTTAATGATTTTACTACTTACAATTGATAGAATGCATATTATAGTTACAATTGATAAATGCGTCTTATTTTTCTAGTTACAATTGATTTTAAATGATTTGCATTTCGCATTGTATTTATTTAAATGCAGATCTGAGTCGTCGGTTTTAAACTTTCAATTGAATTGAGTTTGGCCGACCGGAAATAAATCTGCTGTTATTCCACATGAATAATAGGAACCTGTTATTCATATGACAACCGTTGATTTTCATTTAGATTCGTGTTTGTAAAACTTTCTTTCTTGAGATTCACATATGGAAAAATTTGAACGGTTGTAATCAGAATCATAGAATAATTGGCTCCTGTTATTCTTTTCAAATAACAGCAGATTTATTTCCTGACTCTTAACATAATATTTCTGTTTAGATTTGGACCGTCCGATCAGAATTGGGTAATAGAATATTTTCATTTTTTGATATGTCACTACTACAGAAATGGTCATTGTACACTGCACATTCTACACAGATTTGATAATTTTACCTAAAAACCGTGGAGAAATTCTAATTTTTTGGAAGTCCGAAATATGTGTGGGATCTCTATACGGATGTTTACTAAAGAATCAGTGTAGAAAGCCGTGAGAGAGCTACACGGACGTTTATTAGGAAATGTACACGGATTATTATTTAAATAACAGTGTAGAAAGCCTTGAGAGAGCTACACGGATATTTAATTAAAGAACCGTGAAGAAAGGTTGGCATTGTACACAGATGTTTGTTTAAATTAAAGTGTAGAAATCTTGTGAGAGCTACACGGCCGTTTCATAAAAAGCCGTGTAGAAAGGTGTCAAATATACACGTTTTTTTGTTTAATTAATAGTGTGGAAAGCTGTTAGAGAGCTACACGGACGTTTAATAAAAAAAGCCGTGTAGAAAGGTTATTTTAGGGTTTTGGTTATTTAAGGGCGTGCCTTTTCCATCACCAAGTTGGTTATATAAAAGGCCTTCTCCTTCCAGCGCCGATTTGATCAATTCTCTCTCTCTCTGTGATCGATCACTTCGGACTTTCGGAGGCGGATGAAGATCATATTTTAATAAAGAAAGAGCTGATCGAATAAAGAGTCGGATGAAGATTTTCAAAAAAAGAGGAAGAGGTGAGATGAAGGACCTTCATAGCGGATGAAGAGTCAGATGACTCTCAATCCGACTCTGAAGGTTCTTCATTCATCTCTTTCCCTTTTTTTTGAAGGTCCATCCAACTTTTTGGTTTTAGCTAGCTCTTTCTTTATTAAAATATGTATCTTCATCCGAAAGAAAAGAACCCTACTGGATAATTTTAGAGCCGGCCCGATGAAGAGCAGGCCGGATGAAGAGTTGGAGAAGGACCTTCAAACCGGATGAAGAGCCGGATGAAGAGTCGGATGAATTCTCTCTCTCTATGTAATCTGATCATTTCAGAGGCGGATGAAGATCATGTTTTAATAAAGAAAGAGCTGATCGAATAAAGAGTCGGATGAAGATTTTTTAAAAAAAAGGAAGAGGAGAGATGAAGGACCTTCAGAGCCAGACGAAGAACCGGATGAAGAGTCGAATGAAGAGTCGGACGACTCTTCATCCGACTCTGAAGGTTCTTCATCCTCCTCTTCCCTTTTTTTTTGAAGGTCCATCCAACTTTTTATTTTCAACTAGCTCTTTCTTTATTAAAATATGTATCTTCATCCGAAAGAAAAGAACCCTACTGGATAATTTCAGAGCCGGCCCAATGAAGAGTCGGATGAAGAGTTGGAGAAGGACCTTCAAACCGGATGAAGAGTCGGTCTGATTTGTGCGCTAAGTGTTTTTGGAGGATAATTTCAGAGCCGAATGAAGAGTCGGATGAAGGACTAGAGCCGGATGGGGAGTCGATGAAGTGTCGGACGATCTCGTCCGACACTTCATCCGACTCTCCATCCGATTATGAGTGTCCTTTATATTTCAGTGCTTCCAGTCCTTAATAGAATTTTTTAGTTTATATGGATTTAACTTTTGTAATTAATGCTCAATAAGAATTTGTAATTTTTGTATAAATTAGTGTTATTGAATTTTTTGTTCAAATTGCTATGTATGTTTTGGAATTGTGGATTTTAAATGTCTTCCTCTGTTTTGGAAATTGTTTGTTTTGATATCCGAAAAACATAAAAAAAAAAAATACAATGCTACACGGACGTTTAATAAAGCGCCGTGTAGAAAGGTAGAATAAAAAAAGGTTTTCCGTTTTAATTAATAGTGTAAAAAACAATTCTACACTGCTGTTTATATAAAAGTCCGTGTAGCTCTCTCGACTTTTTACCCACATTTATAGCTAAATGTCCGTGTAGAAAGGTTTAGGGTTACAAAAAGCTTTTTCGAGCAGGCTTCCAGCGCCGTTTTGATCAATACTCTCTCTCTCTCTCTCTCTGTATTGAATTGGTCTGATTTCTGCGCACAAGAATTGAGACCGGAGCTGAGATCTTTGAAGTTAATTTGCATTTCTCCTTTCTATCCTGCTAGGTTAGTCTTCCTCTTTTCTCTCGCTAATTTTCTGGTACTTATTATTACTTAATTATTTAGGTCAATTATTTATTAATGCATGCATGCTTAATCTGTTTAGGTAATGTAAATAATTAGTGTATTGTGGTCCAATAACTGACCTATTGATGCTTTTAGGTCCATGCCCGTTCAAAATTAATCTAATAGGGATTAATTTTGGATAGTCCCCCGTTTGGAACTGCTCTTTGAATATTGTGTCTCATTTAGGATGTGAACACATATTAGCGGGATTTAATTAGTGTTTGAGAAAAGTTCGAGAGCATTTCTCCTTATTGCTCCTACGAGTATGTGGTTTACGCATACTTGGGGGGTTAAGGGGAAATGCTGTCGAATTTTTCTCAAACACTAATTAAATCCCGCTAATATGTGTTCACATATGAGGCATAATATTCAAGGAGTGGGTTAGGATTGTAAACCAGCCCGTTTGTAAGCCAAGAATTTGTAACAATATATGTTGATCGACCACCATGACTAATTGGAATCATTCTTTTAATTTAATTTACAGATGGATCGAAGTTGGATATACGAATTGCGACGTGATAGTGCATAATATTTGGCTCGCGTTGATGAGTTCATAAAATGTGTCGAGAGATATAGAGTGAAGACAAAAGATAACGACATCTTGTGTCCTTGTAGAGATTGTAGCAATTTTAAAAGATTTGGGGACTTGGAAGAAATTAGAGCTCATTTGATTTGTCGGGGATTTCAGAAAAGATATACGTGTTGGTTTAAGCATGGTGAGAAAATTGGGGAATGTAGTGCTACCAATAGAAATTTTGTTTTGGAAGACAATATTGATATTAATGTAGAAGTTGTTGATAATTTTGAGCTTCATTCCAACGATGATTTTGAGAATGTCGAAAATTTTGATAATGTTCTTGAACTTGATTGCAACGAGGGTGTTTGTGAGATTATTGATGAAAATGTAGAATATGTTGTACCCTAGAAAGTTGCCAATTTAAATAAATGAAAATTGGCACCAATTAAAATGCTTGAACAATGCTTAATGGGCTTCATGGACCGAAACCAACACAGAGAAATTTCGGCCAGCAACTAGGCCTCCCTTCAAACCCGAAATATGGGTCTTATATGGGCTTTAATCAATTGGATAAGCTCATGAGGAATATGCCATGTGCCATGGACGAGCTCATAAGGAATATGCTATGGAATATGTCATGCATATGTCATGGATGAGCTCATGAAGGTGATGTCATGGATGAGCTCATGAATATGATGTCATGGATGAGCTCATGAAGAATATGCCATGAAATATGCCATATGGATGAGCTCATAAAGAATATGCCATGGAATATGCCATATGCCATCCTTATCCCTCTTGCATGTCAACCGTTGGATGGAGATGAATGGCCAAGATGAGAATGCAAACCCTAGCCTTGAGGCTATATAAAGAGCACCATAGAAGAGAAATAGAGGGGCCAATACATTCGGCCACGCACACACACACATTTCGGCCTAGAAGCCTACCATGGCAAGGCCTTGTGCTCATATAGCTCAAATGTAGCTAGAAACCTCCTCAAATCTCAATCTAAGCTATAGATAATTAGCTAGATATGATGCAATGTAATGCCTTAATGGCCATGTGATGTATGTATGAAACCATGGATAAATAAAATGCTCCTTAATTGGAGCTTTAAATCTATCTTGTCTCACTTTTTTTTGTGTTAATTATTGTTCTTATTTGTTCTTCTTTTTTATTCCTTTTCTTTTATTCAATCTACCTCCTTGTTTCTTTCTATTTCTTGCCAAGATGAGACTTGAAATCCTTGCTTTAACCATAGCCATGGATTTTCATGAAAATGCTAAGCTTCCTCTTGTTACAATTGATGAAACAATGAGGTTTAATAAAAATATGTGTTTGATTGAGATGAGGAAATGCAACTATGATAGTTGATAAAATCCAAGGACTCTCTAATATTTGTATACATGCTCTTCCCTTTTCTTGTTGTTGAAATCTAATCTAAAAATGTGTATTTCTTTCTCATAGTTTCATAAAAAAAAAAAAATACAAGAAAACATGTTTCTTTTCTTTTGATCTTTTCTTCTTTGTCTCCCTCAATCATCTTTATAAATTGATTAGGGGTTAAAATGAGTGTAGTGAGCCACAGGCATCCTTGCTCATTAGATCCTCATAATCTCTTTATAAAAATGGTTAAAAAAAGAAAAAAAGTGACTTAAATAAAAAGATAAACACACAAGGGTTGTTTAAAGTGAGCCACAGGCATCCTTTGCAATCCTCAACCTAATGACCACTTGTTGGACCTATTTTACAAGGGAAAGTAAGCTAAAAGAAGTGTTATGCTGCCGAAAATTGCAAAATAGCACTTCTTTCATGCCTTTCTTTGTAAAATAGTGAAGAGATGAGGTTAAGAATGCAAATAGACATTAGCTATGCTAAAAGTTGTCATTTGTACTTCTTAAATCCATGATTCTTTGATGATATTGTCCAATATAAGTGAGAAGGAATGAGGAATGCTTCAAGCACGACTTTGAACCCTTTGAAGGATCTCTATGCTCAAATATTAGCATGGATGATTCTTTGACATATTAAAATGATGATTTGATAAATACATTAAAAATGCTTAATTTGACTTCTGCTGACAAAACAGCAAGTCTGGACCAGTCTGATAACCAAATTGAAAAATGGACTTCACAGCTAGATAGAGGGTTCGAAAATACATGAAATGGACATTAATTTCATATTATTCGGATTTTTCCACAATTAGTTATGATTTATTGAAATTCAGCCTTTGAAATGGTTAAAAAACAGTAAATACCAGTGGAGTTCATATCTGTCCCCTTGCACTTAAACCCCTGTTTGATACAGCTAGGTAGTTCCAAAATTCATGAAACTTGACCAGAATATAGAGGATTATTTCCTGAGAATTTTCATATAAAGAACATAAAATTTGGATCAACAGAACTCTTGGAATTAAATTCTGAAGTTAGCTACCAGCATGGTAACTGCAGCTATTTACCAGCAAAGTTTTCCCTGTAGAAAAACACATATTTCATATAGCTCTGGATTGAGTTTGACAAAACTGTTTTATGTGCATACAGGTAATGACTCAAGAAAGATCTTCATATAAAGAACATGAAATTTGATGTAGCCAATTGACGGGAATTGATCTCCCAAGCTCAGCTACTCAGAAAAGGGCTGCTGTCAGAAAAATGACCCCTGACAGTTGCATTGCCAGTTTGAGACCCCTAAAAGGGTCGAAATACCAAATAAATTATATATTCAGAAACTAGCCTTCAAGCCAGTCAGGATAGACACTAAATTTGTATCATTTGAGTTCATATTCATCTCGGAATTGAAATTCAAAGTTACATCAGATTTAAATGCAACTGCACATGAACAACAATCCTTTGTACATTAATTAAAGGCCTTTGCACACATCCTGATGCATAAAGCCCAAATCTCAGAGGCCCAATACCAATCTCAAAGCTCAGAAATCATTAAATAAAGCCCTTTTGCATATAAACCCCTCTTTTTATTAAAAATATGCAGAGAAGCCCCCTGTAAATTTACACAAAGGCCCCTGTCAGGATAAAACTCTTTCAAACAAGCCCTTGAAGGCCCAAATTCCATTCCAGACCCTGTCAAAAGCCCAAATCACAGCCTCAGGTCCCTGAAAACTTATAAACCAGTCCCTGGAAATACAAAATCTTCACAAACAAGTCCTTTCAAGTCCTTTTTGGCCATAACTTTTTCATACTAAGTCCAAATCAACTCAAATCAGTCCCAAATGAACCCAAATTCAATTTTCTATAATTCTAAATAATATTTGAACATATCCATGTCCCACAAATAATCTGAAATGACCAAAATGCCCCTCTCTTGACATATTTTCAGAAATAAAAGTATAAAAATGACATTCAAAAGCTCCTTTCAAATTAAAAACACATAAATGACATTCCTCACGAATGTTCTCACATTTTGAACATGTAAATCCATGCTTTCATGCATACATGATGACAATTAACCAAGACATGCCTGCAAATTAAATGAGAACCAACCACATGACCAAAGTAAATCATACATGAGCCCCTTTTAGCCCTATTATTCAATTCAACCCAAATAGGCACACATCCCGGAATGCATGAGGTCTTCAGATAGACTCGAAAGGTCTTTCTGATATAATTAACGGCAGGGGCTTGCGCCCGTCGGGAGTAAAACGTCCTCACAATCGAAAATAATAAAACCTCCGACAACTGATCATGAACGTAGGTCGTCACAAGGGGTGATCCAGGAGGAAAGCAGGAAGAAATCCCGAGTGAATGCCTTCCCCTGAGTTCGGTGACCTGCTCACATTCAAAGAAACAGAGCACTGAACCCAGCCGGGAATATTTCCACTCACCCACACATGAAAAATCCCGCACCGTTAGCTAACCTGACGCCGTGCAACTTTCTGCGCCCTACAGAATACGATTTTACTGAAAATCTAGAGGACATGTTACGCGATGTGGAAGATGAAATTATTGATAAAAATTATAAAAAATTTCAGTATATGTCTAATGAATCCAAAAAGCCGTTATATCCCGGGTGTACCAAATTTTCGAAACTGTCAGCTGTGTTGAAATTGTTGAACTTAAAAGCAGACAATGGTTGGAGCGGCAAGAGTTTCACGTCCTTATTAGAGCTTTTACGAGAAATGCTCCCAGATAACAATGAGTTACCCTGTACAATATATCAGGCGAAGAAGTTGATCTGTCCAATGGGCTTGAAGGTCAAAAAAATACATGCATGTCCGAATGACTGTGTATTGTACCGTGGAGAGTACGAGGCCATGCATGTTTGTCCTAAATGCGGTGTTTCACGGTACAGACGTAAGAACCAAGACACTGACGATGGTAACGATGAAGAAAACAAGGGCCGGGCTCCGGCTAAGTCGGTGTGGTATTTTTCGATAATACCGAGATTCAAATGGTTATTTGCAAATCCCAAAGATGCGAAATTATTGCGTTGGCATGAAGAAGAGCGCAAAAGGGACGGTAAACTAAGACACCCAGCTGATTCTCCTCAGTGGAGAAACATTGATAGAGATTTCACAGAATTTGGTGGCGAATCAAGAAACCTTAGGCTAGGGGTGAGCACAGACGGAATGAGTCCGTTTGGAAGCATGAGCAGTCGGCACAGTACTTGGCCAGTTCTTATATGCATCTACAATCTTCCTCCTTGGTTGTGCATGAAACGCAGGTATATAATGATGTCATTACTAATACAAGGACCCAGACAACCCGGAAATGACATAGATGTATATCTCGCATCATTAATTGAGGACCTCCAACAATTGTGGAGGGATGGCGTCCGGGTGTGGGATGCGTACGGCAAAGAGCAATTTGAGCTGCGGGCCATGGTATTTTGCACCATAAATAATTTCCCCGCGTACGGAAATTTATCGGGCTATAGTACTAAAGGAGCAAAAGCGTGTCCTATCTGTGAAGATGACACGCAGGTGCTGAGGTTGAAAAATTGTAAAAAGAATGTTTTCATGGGGCACCGTAGGTTTCTTCCTATTAATCACCCATACCGTAAGAAGAAGAAAGAATTCAACGGGAACACTGAGCTTGGAGTGGCACGTCGTCCGTTAGACGGGAATGGTGTCTTCTTGCTGGTTAAAAACCTTAAAGTTGTTTTCGGAAAATGTGCCAAAGAACCACCGAAAAATATTTAGAAAAAGAAGTCCATATTTTGGGAGCTACCGTACTGGGAATATTTAGAAGTGAGACACTGCCTAGATGTCATGCATATTGAAAAAAATGTTTGCGACAATCTGATTGGCACATTGTTGAATATTCCGGGGAAGACTAAATACGGTATCAATGCTCGAAAAGACATGGTGGAAATGAAAATACGACCCAAGCTTGCACCGCAAGATAAAGGGAAGCAAAAGGCATACCTACCTCCCGCAATGTGCACAATGTCGAAGACCGAGAAAACAAGCTTTTGTAAATGCCTTCATAGTATTAAAGTCCCATCAGGGTATTCTTCGAATATTAAGAAGCTTGTGTCGATGAAGGACATGAAATTGATTGATCCGAAATCCCACGACTATCATGTTTTAATGACACATATGATTCCTGTTGCAATCCGGGGAATTTTACCAAAGCCCGTTCGGCAAGCCATCACGAAGCTTTGTTTTTTCTTCAATGCAATTAATTCCAAAGTGATAGACCCGCTAAAATTGGACGCTCTGCAAAAGGAGGTCGTCGTTACTCTTTGCCATCTTGAGATGTATTTTCCGCCATCTTTTTTCGATGTTATGGTTCACCTTGTTGTTCACCTTGTGAGGGAAATTAAGATTTGTGATCCCGTGTTCGTGCGGTATATGTACCCATTCGAGAGATTTATGGGTATTTTGAAAAGTTACGTAAGGAACCGACATCGGCCCGAAGGTAGCATCGTAGAAGGATATTCCACGGAAGAAGTGATTGAGTTTTGCACCAACTACATGACCGGTGTTAGTCCTATTGGCGTTCCAAAATCTCGATACGAGGGAAGGCTCCAAGGAGTAGGGACTATTGGGTTGAAAGCCATAGTTGCTGATAGAGATGAACTGTTAAAGGCACATTTTATTGTACTACAGTACATGGCAGATGTCACTCCCTATATAGATGAGCACATGACAATCCTTCGACAACAGAACTACACGAGAAGTCAGAAGTGAATTACTGACGAGCATAACCGTTGTTTTGTAGGATGGCTGAAAGAAAGAGTGAAGTCACACTACGAAATGTCGCCCGTAAGTGAAACGGTTAGATTGCTGGGCCAAGGACCCCAAATGGTTGTTAGAACATTCCAAGGATACGAGATTAACAGATATACATTTTACACTAAATTACAAAGTGATAAGAGCACCATGCAAAATAGTGGGGTGACGTTGGTGGTGACGTCTCAAGAATTCAGTAGATCAGGGGATGCCCGGCCTGTAATGGCATCAAAGTCATATTACGGTGTTATTGAAGAAATTTGGGAGCTCATTTACAATGCTCACCTCAGCATTCCCTTGTTTCGGTGTCAATGGGTTGAAGACCGTGGTGTTAAAGTTGATAACGACGGGTTCACACTGGTTGATTTTAACAAAGTCGGATATGTTGATGATCCGTTCATACTCGCCAAGCAAGCAACTCAAATTTTTTATGTCACTGACCCGAGTGATGCTAGGTGGAGCATCGTCTTACCCGGAAAAAGAAGGATTGTTGGGATAGAAAACGTAATCGACGAAGAAGAGTACGACCAGTTCGATGAGATACCTCCATTTTGTGCCGATGTGCAAGCTGAGATAGCAACAACTACTGAAGAACAAGACGAAGAAAATTACATGAGATCTGACCACAGTGAAGGACTATGGGAAAATGTTCAAACAGTGGAAAAAAAAGAGAAAAAGGAAAAAAAATCCAATGTATAAAATTTATTCCTTTTAACCGTGAAAAATTTCATATTTCTATTCCAGAAAAAAAACAATGTATAATATTTATTTCTTTTATAATATTTCAGAGATGAAGAGCCGAACGAAGAGTCAGACCATAAGATCACTTAACGTTAGTTTTGTAATCTATCTCTGGATATTAATTTGTTTCTCAATTTAGTTTTTTTTATCGATCTCAAATTTTTTCTTTTGTATCAGCCAGAAGATCCATCTATGTATTAATGACTCGAATAGAAAAGCAGAGTTTATTTGCAGTACTGATGAGAGCTTTGGATGACTGTAAACCGATAACATTTTACTGTGTTTTTGTATTTTACATTTTTTTTGTTTATATTTATTCCTTTTAAATATAAATTTTATGAATATAGATATCTGATTATTTATAATTCATATTAGTTTACTTAAATATTAATATAAAATAGTAATATAAATATAAATAGTAATGTAGTTATCTGATTATTTAGGATTCGCGCCCGCAATTTCGCGTCTGCTTTAAGATCCGTATACACGAATCTTAAAGCAGAACCGACGGTGAGAGAACCCATCGAACACAAAAGTGGGCCGATGGCCATCGGACAACCCCCTCTTCCTTTAAGACGAGTCATTTTGATCGTCTTTTCGAATTCCGTGAAACTGTTGAAACCTGTAATTAAAAAAAAGAGTCCTACACGGACATTTAACAAATGTCCGTTTAGCTCTGTTATTATTTTTTATTTATTAATATTATTTTAATGACCCCAAGCTTTTCTACACGGACATTTAACTAAATGTCCGTGTAGCTCTCTTTTTTATGTATTTCTTTTTTTGCATATTTTAAAATGTTTAAAAACATTTCTACCCAGATATTTAGCTAAATGTCCGTTTAAATTTTGCATTTATTCTTAAGTTTTTATATTTATTATTTAAACTGGAAAAGAAAACGACGCTCCAAACTCAATATATTTGCGATCAAATAAAGAGAAATACACTTCTTATATACAAAATGGCTGCGAACAATGAAGAACCAGTGGCGGAAGCGAACAAAAAAGAACCAGCACCTGTATACGGATATTTCCCGAAAAGCTGGCCGTGGCCACCCCTGTCAAAGCCAAGGCGGAGCCCTAGGGGCCATCCTGATCCAAAGCCCTACATCCGTAGGGCCAAGCGTCAGCAAGCTCTTGTTCCATTAATCCATTCTAGCCTTCATGATTTTTTACTCTTTATTAATTAGTTTTTACTATTTATTAGTTTTTCCAGTTTTTTGTTAAGTCTGTATTATCTTTTACTTTGTTTTATGTGGGAACTTTTATAATTATTTAATATGATTTTGTATGATCTATTGTTCAATATTATGATTTCGTATCATTGTTTAAATGTAGTGTTTTTTTTTCAGTTTACATATTAAATGCAGAATTTAAGAATAAAAAAAATAAAGGCAACTTATTATTTATGTAAGTACCAAAAAAATCCGTTTATAAAGGTTTTCCACACGGACTTTTAATTAAAGTGTGGAATACCTTTCTACACGGACTTTTAATTAAAAATCCGTGTAGAAAGGTTTTCCACACGGACTTTTAATTAAAAATCCGTGTAGAAAGGTATTCCACACGGACTTTTAACTAAACATTGTGTATACAGGTTTTTAATTTCCTAAAAAATTTTCTATTTTATAATTAAATATAACATCATTTTGTACTGCTAAGTTATATCTATAAATTAATTATTTACATAGCATCATTTGTTTAACAAAAAAGAAAAATTTATATAAAACAAAATTGATTAAATTGAGAACAAAATTTATATTACATCAAAAAGGATCATAGCTAATACATCCTATATCATCAATTCATCATACACAAAAAACTGATTAAACAAAATACGGAAGAAGAAAACAGAAAAAAGCTAGCTAAATTAATAAAAGATGCCTTCATAAAGGCCCTGGCGTGATGACCCCGGCCTCCTTCTAATTCAGGGGCTCTTTGGCCTGGTCCAGCGATCGCCTCTCCTCATGTACGGCTTTGGTGGTGGGTGCCCCCTTGGGCTTCGGCGTGGCACATTTGAAGGCGGCCATGGCCATGTCCTCCTGTAGTTGGGAGGAGGCATGAGATAGCCGGGAGGGACTTCGAAACCGGGAGGGAGTTCGAAATTAACATCAACCTCTTCGGGCGAGACGTAGCCGGAGGGCAATGGCCACACGTCTTCTTGCACATTTGAGGGGTGAGCACTGCCGGCCGGAGGGACTTCGGAAGGGACGTCGGCCATTTCTACTTGTAAATAAAATTTATATAAATATTTTGATGAAACTATACTTTTATATAGAATTTTGAAGAGCCGTTTCGTCTTCTGAAAATTTTAAATTAATAAAGATTTTCACACGGACGTTTAATGAAATATCCGTGGAGACATTCTCTATCATTTCTAAACGGTTTTTTACTTAAACATCCGTGTAGAAAGTTAAAAGATTTGCTATTTAAACTGAAAATGTGTTTTTTAAATAATTATCTAATGGAAGTCGGAACGATGTATCTTCAAACTCTGAAATTTTATTATTTATAAATATTCGAGTTTAGATGCAAAGCTTAAAAATATAAATATAAAAAAACATAAAAAGAGCCGTTTCGTCTTCTCAGAATTTTAAAATAATAAAGATTTGCACACGGACGTTTAATGAAATATCCGTGGAGACATGCTCTATCATTTCTAAACGGTTTTTTACTTAAACATTCGTGTAGAAAGTTAAAAGATTTGCTATTTAAACTAAAAATGTGCTTTTTAAATAATTATCTAATGGAAGTCGGAACGACGTATCTTCAAACTCTGAAATTTTATTATTTATAAATATTTGAGTTTAGATGCAAAGCTTAAAAATATAAAAAAAACATAAAAAGATGTCTTTATATTTCGAACTTCCCAAGGCGCGCATTTTTTTCGCATATGTATGGAATTTCTACACGGATTATTAATGAAATAACCGTCCAGAAATGTCTTCCTTCACGGATATTTAATTAAATATCAGTGTAGAAATGGTTTGTGCGAAATAAAATGCGCGCTGGGTCGGCCTGGCCACTTTCTTTTCAAAATCCCTTCGTCTCCTCTAAACCCTAAACTCACGCGTCTCCTCCTCTCTCTTTCCGTGGTTCCACTCTCTGTTGCTCTCCTCTCATCTCGCCTGAACCTCTAAGCTCCTCTCGCTCGCTCCGTAGATTGTAGAAAGAACGATGACACATTCAGGTGAGGATAATGTAGAGAATGTAGCTGTGATGGATAATGTAGAAGGAGAGAATGTAGCTGTGATGGAAGAAGAGGTCTCGCAGGCTCGGCTTGAAAAAAGGAAAAGAGGTCCGACAATGTGCAAGAAGATCACTGAGCAGAAGGAAATATTGCCAATCGAATTCCGGAAGAACGGCTGTGCGAAGGGTGAAAATCGGGCAAAGTACTCAAATTTTTGCGCCGCCACGGTGAAGAAACATGCATCTATCCTGGCTGAGCGCTGGGATAAGTTTGATGAAAAGAAGGACAAGGACCAATGGTGGAACATTGTGAAGGTAAAGTACCTAACAATTCTATTTTTTTTTTTGAGTAGATGAACTTACATGCAGTAGTTTCGTTGTCAATCAGGACCAGTGGAACATCGTGGACGACCCAAAAGACAAGATAAAGGGAGTGACTTTGAAGATAATGAATAAAGCTTGGAAGCAATTCAAGAGCAGGTTGAAAACAGTTTACATGGATTAAGGAAAAGATCCGTTGCCAGTGTATCCTTGGCTGACACAAGAGGTGTGGGAGGAGTTCCAAGCTTTGAAGAAAACAGAAGAATTCAAGGTATGTAAATTTAGGTAACTCATTAGTTTTTGTTCTTTCTCAATCTGTACTCATCTTCCTTAAGTAATGAATTTACTTTGATGTTTGAAGAAAAAAAGTGAGAAGGGCAGGAAGATCGCCAAAATGAACAAGTACCCGCACAAATTAGGGTCGGGTGGTTACGAGGGTAAGTCGAAAGAATGGGCAAAAGTTCTTTTGCAAAACAAAGATTCTGACTCCCCCGTGGTTAAGATCCAAAATCCTAGGGGCCAAGATTGGCTCATGGGAAGATCTGAGGTAACCGTTGACGGGCGGATAGTACTCCCAAAAGACGTGGAGCCCATTGCTCATAAAATGGTAAGAGCCTTTTGTTATAACTTTGTGTCATTCAAACAAAATCATAACTCTGTGTACATATAGTGTTTTGTTATAACCAATTTTTTAATTAATAGTTGGAGGTGGAGGAGGAGGTCAATTCTGATGCCCGGACTGTTGCAAGACAAGAAGATTCCTTGTCCTTAGCGCTCCCGAATCCAGAACACACCGGTCGAGTTAGGGGCAGAGGGGCCTACACGGGCTAGAAGGAGGAATTCAATGGAGCAAAACCCCAAAGAAGACCTCGTGCCAAGGTCAACAAAGACGAGATGGAATCAAGGTTGGCGCAGGTGCGCCAGGAGATACGCGAGGAGCTTACAATGGAGTACACCCAAAAGCTGGCTGAGCTGGAATCAAGGATGGTGAACCAAATGCACCAAATTAGGCAGCCATCCAAGGATCAACCTCCCGTTTCTCCGGGAGTTCGGCGAAGTAGTCAGGCATCCGGGACCGAAGTGCTAGGCGGCTTGGACAATCTAAAGGTAAGCACTACTTGTTCATAATCGAAAGGTATTGTTGATTCTCGTGGTTAATTTGCTAGAAAATATTATTTCATTCTAAAGACAACTAATTACTGATAATTATTGTAGGCGGCCACAGCATGCGACCTCGTCATGTATTTCGGTACTACTCCTATGACCATTGCTAAGGGCATTGTATATCCTCCTGCAGCCGGTGATCAGTTGAGGCCCAACTATCTCCGAGTAGGGGTTGAGAAGATCACACAGGATTAGGCTGTGAGAATACCTCTTCCTGTCCCTCACGATGAAATGGCGGTGCTTGATGATGCCCGCTATGCGATAGTCCAATGGCCGAAAAATCAAATTATTTTGGACAATGTACGTAATCTCCAAATACAATAGGATATCTTATTCAAATCATTCTTTTCAAATACTTGAAAAAGACATATACAAAATTTGATACAGACACGAAGAGGTGAAACAATCAATGAGGATGAAGCGTTGTCACCGGTACGAGACATGGAATTAGCCTTGGTGTCTGTTGCGCCAGAAGTGCCTGATGCGCCAGTAGATGCGCCAGTGGATGCGCCACTAGACCGTACGGGGCTCACAGCAGAAGAGGTTAGCCGTTTGCCTGGTCAGTTGCAGACTCTCCACGCCCACTTGATCAAGGCACCCAAGGACATGACGGTTGTTACCTTCAGTGTCCCCCCCGGTATGTTTCTACACGATGGCAGGGAGGTCGTGCTGCCTTTAACAGAATTCAACGACTTTTTACAGGGCGCCTCGTCAAGCGATAAATGGCTCGATGTGGGAGTCATCACCGTTTTCCTCATGTTAGTGACCAATCAATTATTTATATCATGTGTATAGCACTCAAATATATACTCTAATGTAAAATGATGATTTTTTAGGTTCCTAGTCCAGAAATGCCGTGAGACCGCATCGAAAGGTAAGGTGAACTTGTGTGCACTTTTGGACTCCGGCAGAATTAATGGAAACATGTTGGAATGGTATGAGGATGATTGTGTTGACTACTTGTGTAAAGCGATGCATCATGCTCGTGTGGATCAAAAGAAATTTCTTCTCCTGCCATACCACCAAAGGTAGGTTACTTGTAACCCTTAATTGTTTATATTTTCAGTTAAAGAATTACACAATGAACCATAGCAAACACTTGTGTCACTATTACATGCTGAAATATATATGTCACTAATTTTATGCTAAAGTACTACAATTCTTCTCCCCCCACAGCTCCCACTGGTGTTTGTTGGTGATTGTGCCACTTGAAAATACGATTTATGTCATGGATTCAAGCCAGCCCGACAAATCCATCACCACTCATGATGTGAATTATGCAATGCAAGTAATAAATCCTAAATTGCACTCAATTTGGTTGCAAGTGTACAACCTTATCGAGGAGTACTTAGGGATCGTCTCCACAGGGACAAGTCGGAATTTCAAGTCTAACCTAATCAATTTGATTTAGTAAAAGAAAATAAAAGGAATTTGTTTGTTTTTAGGATGGTTTGGTTGTGATTAAATTGAATTAAACTAAAGTCTTAAAGCTAAATTCGGTTTATAACAAGTATGAGAAATTAGGGTTTCTTAGGGTTCCTATCCACTAGTGTTATGACTAATTGGTTTATTAGATTTGTTCATTTAGTTATGAAGGCACAGTTGGGTGTTGTAGGTACAAAGGGATATCTCTATATTAATACCATCTTTAAATTAGAATAAACGTCACCTCTCGGTAGTTGGCTACCCTAATCTAAAGTCATTAAGTTCTTACTGTCCCAATTGATCTAGAAAACTATCTTTCACCTCTCGGTACTTGGCACAATTTTCTAAACTATTGGGTAAAGCCCGTATAAGACAAGCGTCACCTCTCGGTACTTAGCCTATCAAATACCCTATTCCTTATGGTCTGGACCTAATATTCAATTTCTCAATTGCAAATACCAAATCCTAGGGTTTCATGTGATTTCGATTAAGTCCTCACAATCAATAAAAATAAAGAATAGATCATAACAAAGAACAAGAATATATAAAATAAAACCAACTAAATCATAACAAAAGTTTCAAGTACAGCCCTAATAAACCCTAGAAAAGCCCTTAGCCAGTCATGGCTAAAGCACAAATCAAATCAAAAGAATAAAAGAGTTCCAAAGGAAGAAAAGAAAATAATAAAACCGGTTGATCAATGATCTCTCCTCCCTTCTTCTCTCTTCTTGCTATTCCTTGTTTTTCCTTGTTGAAACCCTAGAAATTCTGCCTAAAAAACGTCTCCCAATCTGTTTTACAGGTTCCTATTTATAGCCCCCTCTAAAACCTAGAAATAACCAACCAAAAATAGTAAATTCGGACTCTGAACCAACCTAATTGCGGGCCGCAATACATTCATTGCGGGCCGCAATGTACTGTAGCAGTTAACAGACTGGGCATAAAAATTCTGAAGAGGTCCTTGCGGGCCGCAATAAAAGTCCTTGCGGGTCGCAATACATTCCTTTTATATTCTCAGGTTTTAGATCTTCTCGTTAGCTTTCCAAAAAGTGGTCACAAGACTAAATCGGAGTTACGAGTCAAAAGTTATGGCCGTTTTAAGTTCAGACTCTATTTTTGGCTGACTGCTACAGTGCGTTGCGGGCCGCAATAACTGTGCTGTAATGAAGAGGCTCTGACTTGTTTGGTTGCGGGCCGCAATAACTCCATTTCGGGCCGCAATAAATGTTGGTAGAAGCTCATTTCTTCGTGCTAACTCACCCGTTTTGCTTTGTTAAGGTCCAAACACTTGATTACCTGTAAAACAAACATAACTAGGGCAGTAACTTGAACTTTTGGACATTTCTAACCTAATTAAACCTAATTTAAACTAATTTAACCAAAACTTGGCTTAATTTACATACCAAACCCTAGGTTTAAATAGATACAATTTTGGCTTATCAACTCACCAGTCCAAAAGAGTCATGCCTGTTATAATTAAGTAAGTTATCTAAATATCACTTGGTTTGATTTTTTTTTTTATAATTGTGGATTTGTTAATTATAGTCACTCAATTTTGTAAGGGTTTTTCGGCAATATCTTAAAGAGGGTGGAGTGCAAAGCACGGGTAAGAGAAGAAATAAAATGAATGGGCTCTGGAAGGAGGTGAGCACACTATAATTTTATAATTTCATATTTTTGGGTTCAAAAATTTATTGTCATTCTGACATAGGCTGCTGAATGTAAATTTCAATGCCCGCAACAGATTGGCGGTTGGGAATGCGGTTATTACACGATGATTTTTATGTTTCACTTTGTTGAGAGCATACAATTCAAATGGCCAGCATATCCGGTATGTAATTCATATGCTTTGCCTTGACTTGTCCATACAATTAATATTGATTTCCTCTAAACTTGTTTTATTAGTTGCATTGTTATAATTGCAATAATTTATTTCTATAAAGCAAAACAGAGATGTAGTTGCCATATTTTTGTAACTTGCATGTTTTGAATTTTTTGTAGTATTCATCAGAGTCAAAGAGTTACTCCAAGGAGCAGTTAGATCAGTTTAGATGTATGTGGGCAGATTTTTTTATAAAACAATTTTGTAAACCAGAATATGGATTTGTATGATCTTTGTATAATTTAGTGTACATGAATTTTGTATTAATTTTTGATATAATTTGGAAATTTCCAAAATTTAGGGGTTTTGGTATTCTTATTTTAGAAATTCTCTGTTCTGGAATTGATCTGATTTTAAATGGCTGGCAAAACTGGAGGCTAGCCAAAAAAAAAACAAATTTTTTTAAAAAAACAGTAGTTCAATTATACACGGACATTTTAAAAAATATCCGTGTAGAAAGGTTTTTCCACATTAAAAAAATAAAGAAGAAAATTAATACATAAAATTATATATTAAAAAAATATTAAAAAATAAGAGAGCTACACGGATATTTAATTATATATCCGTGTAGCAAGGTTTTTCCAAATTAAAAAATAAAAGAGCTACACGGATATTTAATTAAATATCCGTGTAGAAAGGTTTTCCACATGAAAATAATAAAGAAGAAAATTAATACATAAAATTATATATTAAAAAATATTAAAAAATAAGAGAGCTACACGGATATTTAATTATACATCCGTGTAGAAAGGTTTTTCCAAATTAAAAAAATAATGAATAAAATTAATACATAAAATTAAATATTAAAAAAATATTAAAAAAATATTAAAAAATAAGAGAGCTACACGGATATTTAATTATATATCCGTGTAGAAAGGTTTTCCAAATTAAAAAATAAAAGAGCTACACGGATATTTAATTAAATATCCGTGTAGAAAGATTTTTCCACATTAAAAAAATAAAGAAGAAAATTTATACATAAAATTATATATTAAAAAATATTAAAAAATAAGAGAGCTACACGGATATTTAATTATACATCCGTGTAGAAAGATCTTTCAATATAAAAAAAAAATTAAAAAATAAGAGAGCTACACGGATATTTAATTATATATCCGTGTAGAAAGGTTTTTCCACATTAAAAAAATAAAGGAGAAAATTAATACATAAAATTAAATATTAAAAAAATATTTAAAAATAAGAGAGCAACACGGACATGTAATTATATATCCGTGTAGAAAAGTTTTTCCACATTAAAAAATATTAAAAAATAAGAGAGCTACACGGATATCTAGATAAATAACCGTGTAGAAATCTAATTGTACACGGCTTTTATGTAATAATCCGTGAAGCTCGGTTATGGAGAGCGCCAGTGTCAAGGAGTTGTAAACGGCTGTGTATGTAATAATCCGTGTAGCTATCTTTAATTGTACGCGGTAAATATCCGTGTGTATATATACAAGGATTTCTACACCGTGACAGCCCATGCGGCGGGAAATCCGTGTAGCTCGCTTGTTTATGTCCGTGTATAATCACTTATTTTGTATCCTCAGAGTGATCTTAGTTGTAATTAGTGTTTCTTGCTAATTACATCAATTAAGGATCATTTAAAGTTTATTATTTATTTCATTAGTGCTTTACAATTTAGAGTCCTCAACTCTGAATGAACTATTAAGTAAATCAAAACTCAAGAATTAAATTGAACAAGTAAATCATTTTATGAACAATATCACAGAGCAAATAGTTGCTCTAAAACACTAATACTATCAGGTATTTGGTTCCATACCGATAGAAGAAGGTGGTTCTTCTTACGGCAATGAGCCGATAGCTGATCTAGCGGTAGGGATCTATTAGCAACTTCAGTTTTAACCCGACAAAAGACTACATTTCTGTAGTAGTGATAGTATGGTCAATCACTTCTTGATTGTAGTTACACAAATCTTGAAAACGGAAAAAATGTAAGCACGCTCCTAGAAAAACATACATAAGTAATTGAAACAATAATCATTGTTTAAAATAAAAGAAAAAACCCAGTGAAACTTGAGTGATGCAACATAAGAACTGTTTCAGTGCTTTTACAGGATTCTCTAACTGATTCAGTACAAGCTGAGTTATTGTAATTTTAAATCATTAAATGATGTAATTTCTAAATTAGTGCAAACAGAAATATGACTAAGAACGTGACAATAATGGGCATAAACAATTCACAAGCCAGAAAAATACGTTCTGCGGTTAGGCTGATGGACTTGGGCTTTACACCACTAGCTTCATCTGGAATGTGTCTCAGTATTTGTCTTTCCAACATGATCCCGTCAAATTGCGGCTGAATTTTGAATAGATCGTCGGAGCATAGACCAAACATGAGAGAAAAACTGAGAAGTAGTACAGCCACAGTATTTTCAATAGGAGCTAGCAGCAGATATAGAGCTAATCCCATTGCAATGAGCATTGACCTTGCAGCAATAGTAAATGACTTCAATGAAAAATCAATGGCATCTTCCATCATATCAGATTTGTCAGCACACGAGGCGTATATGATATTCATAGTAGAGAAGAAGGAAGAAATAAATGCAAACCAGTCTGCTATGACAAATGCTTTGAAAATGTACTTCTTTCCTAGAATTGGTATGCCGGTATCTTGATTTGTACCTCCTGGCAGAGTAAATGCTGCCGCAAATGTTACTGTTGCAATAAGTACAGAACCCAGACCCACAAATTGGGCTTTCATCATCAGACTCTCTGAGCTCTGTTTAGCACCTCTTGTGTCTGTTGTCGAAATGTCGTCCTGATTGGTGCCTCTAATTAACTCTGTTTCTGACATTTGCTCTTTAGTATAGTGCTGAAACCAACCTCTACTGAAACGAGCTTTTCTGCCTGGAATGTAAAATCCACCCAAGATGGCCTTCCTCTGCAATGTGCCAAAAAAAGTATCTTCTTAGAGAAGGAAAAGGAATATATACAAGTTGAAGGTCAAGATGTGTATTATTTGCGGGAAGCAGTACTCTTACAGAGTACAGAGACCACTTCTTTTACAATTGGGCAGTGCTGACCCATTGGCCGTGATGGAAAAATGTGCCTTCTTATGTTGTCATCAATTAATTGCAAATGCATATATTTTACTGTTTTCTTTTTCTTTTCTTTATGCTTTCAAATACATAATAGATAGGTCATTTGATCTTGTTAATTAACCACTATCATCAACGAAATGTATTCATCTTCTAATAAAGTTTTCCTATTCCGTTTTATTTGTTACTGATCTCTCACTCTTTCTCTCTCTCATGCACATATGAATGCTTCACCTGTTAAATATGCAATGACACTTCCACGCACAGGCATAAGCACCATATAGAAAATAAACATGCATTACTGGAAAAGGTGCAGAAATACTGAAGCCAACATTTGGATAAATCTTGGATTGACACAATAAATAAAGGTTGGTCGTCAACTACCATTTTTTTAAAGAAAAGAAAATTCGATCAAGGATGATGAGAAATAGAAAGAAGCTTAACCTGAGTTGGGTTTAAATATTTCCTGAGTCGAATCACTGCAATGTCAGGAGCTGTTAGACCTTCCTTGTTTTGTAAAGTCAGATCCCCTTTATTTTCTTTTAAAAGAGAAACCATAACATCATTATATCCATGTTCTGCCGCTAAATGTAATGGGGTGTTTCCTTTCTTATCCATTGTGTTTGCCATTCTATTGATCATTTTCTTCAAGTCGATGGTAAATTTGGTTAAAAATTTTAGTTCTATATAAAATGTGTATGTAATCTTTGCTTCTATGAAAATGTGTAGGAAGTTCTTTCCATTGCCATCAAGTAGCTGACCTGAATCAGGGCACCGATTTAAGAGAAGGGAAAATACGGCAATGTGGCCCATTCGTACTGCAGTATGCACAGGAAATGATCTGTCAGAATCTGGGATGTATGCCAATGATGGATCTTTATCCAACAGGAGTTCGGCAATACCATAGTTTCCAGTTGATGCTACGACATGGAGAGGAGTTCTTCCTGTTTCATCTGTCTCCTTACCAAGTGGTTCTGAGTACAGTTTTAGTAGTTCTTTGGTGAGTTCTGTCAATAAGATAACATAGAGAAGTTCAATTAGGAAAACCTAGCACAGTTTTAGTAAGCAATAATAATTCCTCACTGGCTGAATGAGAAACAGCTCACTGAATGGATTTGGGCATTGTGCATACTATATGAAAACATAATACAATCTTTCTAAAGCATCTGTTTACAAGAGAGAACGTTCCTCTTTGATGCACTGGAAGAAGTTCATCTTATAACTATAAGGGATATTGTGATTACAGAATATTGAGACTACAGTTAAATTGAATTTCAACATTTGACTGAGAATGAATTTAAGCAGTGTAACAGTATAAAAGTTTTATGAAATGTAGTCAGTATGAATTAATAAAACAGAGGTCGAAGACACCAGTCAATAAGAACTAAAGGAAGTCGAAAAATGCAAAAAAAAGGTCATTTGCTAGTTCATTGGTCGATTTGGGCATTGTGCAAATGTAATACAATCTTTTGAAACCAGGGGCGGATTTATGTATAGATCAGGGGGTGCTAAGCCACCCTATGATTTTAAAATTATTAATTATGTATATTAAACTTTAGTTAAACTTTTGAGTTTTTTGAACTTTTATAAATTCTTAACAAATGTTTGATGGTAGTCTAGTGATTTGAGTCTTAGTTGTTATGTGTGAGGTCATTGGTTCAATTCCTACTAGTTACATTTTTTTTTTCTCATATATATTACATTTTATAGATTAGCCCCTTCTATTTAAATTTTCTAGTTCCGCCTCTGTTGAAACCGAAATATAACTTTGGTTTGTCTAATTCGGTTCAGTTCAACCGAACCGAACCGATGAACAACCCTAACTACAAGTGAACACGTGATAATTTATGAGGGAGGCTAAACTATATAAAATGTTCCAAAAAAATAAAATTTAATTAAATCTTAGTATATATAACTAAAATTTTAAAATCATAGGGGTGACTTAGCCACGTTTTGATTGGTTTTAAATCCGCCCCTGCGTAGTTCATTAGTCGATTTGGTATAAACAAGACTAAAAAAAGTCTAACCAAATATTTTTCTTTGACAAATATATAAATTGAATCAACTAAATAAACCGATCAACCGATCGAATTAGAAACTAAACCAAATAAACTGATCAAGTAAATAAACCGATCAACCAAATTTAATTTTGGTTTAACTAAATTAGTATGAAAAATGAAAAATAAGAACCGTTAATATAAATATTAAGTACCTATTTTATGCTCAATATATGTGCAAGACTTGGTTTGATTGATTTGTTCAGTTTATTTAGTTTTCAACCATCAAAACCGTACCAAACAAAATGAACATATAACAACCGAACTGCTTTAACGAAAATATATTTAATTTGATTTATAATATAATTAAAAGAAACTAGACCATCTGAACAAAACTTAGCAGCGACTTCCCTCTGAAGTTGAGTAAAATAAAATAATCAATATTGTTATTATATATATACCTGTGCCTTGGAGCACTGCAGCAAATAACGCTGTCTGTTGTTTCGGTCCTGAGTAAAAAGCTGGTGTAATTTCCTGACCCAACAGTTTTTCCACCATATTATGTACCATACCAACCGATCTCCTTGCAGTAGCCAGGTACAAGGGAGATACAGAATCATCGTTGACCAGGCCCGCCAATTCTATATCTTCTTCCATCAGAATCGAGACGACAGCTCCATGATCATGTCGGGCAGCTTCATGTAAGGCTGTTTCCCCCAGACAATTCTTTTGTCTAAGCAGCTCTTTCAACCCATCCTCACCGAATTCTGATTTGGCACAATGGATCAACTTCGAAATGGTGTTTTTGTGCCCAAATCTTGCAGCATGGTGGAAGGGTGTCTCATTTCTAACATTGTGTGCCTTCAGCAATGAGATATCCTTCATACATATTTTAGACACAAGTTTTTCGTGGCCGTTGGCAGAGAGTATGTGAAGAATGGTATCCCCCATACCTGTAAAAGGAATTGCCAATTGTCAGTTTAATTAGCCCGCATGATCAAATGGAGACTAGTCTGCTACATTTGTGCCATACTTCACAAAATCGGAATCGGAATCGGACTCGGTCACTTGACCGTAAAATTGAAATCGGATGAATCGGATCGGTAACTAGGATTTTTTTTGGCGATCCTAATGAGTCAACAGTAACCCTGAAACCCCTGCTATTTTAAATCCAGCCGTTAAAATGTTTCGAGATGCACACACAATTTTTTTTTAAATAGTTGCTTCGAGATTCGTTCCTGAAAAAAATTTGACGGCTGGAATTGGAAAAGCAGGGATTTTAGAATTACTGTTCACGCACAGAGGATTGCAGTAGATTTATTTCCGTTATTTTGGGTGCTGGTACTGTCAATCAAATTGGGATCAGAGTCCAGAGAACCATTTTAAATATACAGTGGCCATTTCTGATATTTGGACAGTTGTTATTGGGCACAGAAAAAAAAGAAAAAGAAAAAAAAGAAGAAAGAAATTGATGTGTCCAATGAAATAATGGATATGGAAGTTGAAAGAATACATGCATCTTTAAACAATTTTGTATTACTTTAGAAAAAGTACAACGATATGAATGAGTGTTCAAAATGCGGTGCATCACGAAACAAGAGAAAAGGACAGAACAAACTGTGAAATCAATCGTATAATCAACAACGATCCAATGAAAACCGGTTTTACCGGTTTTCAATATTAAAAAAAAAAAACAGTGCTGATTTAAAATTGTGTAGTGTAGTGTCATCAACCACACCAAATGTATATTTCTCTCTTTATATTCTTAGCACTTAATAATTAATAGACCAAGACTGATGTACCATGCTTGGTACTATGTTTTTCTTGGCAAAAAATATATATATATTACCTGCTGCGCTCCTGATCAGGTGCACAGAGGATTCCATTGGTGTGTCATCATCAACAGATACCATTGTATGAGGGGGATGTTCTTCTTCTTCTTCTTTTTTTGATGGTTGAGGATGGTCTTCTTCTTCATTGTTCAATCCCAGAAGCTGATTCAAATATGCCGCATCGCCATCCATAGCCGCTGTAATGAGCTTGCGTGGCATCAGTGGGCGCTTATGCTCATTCTGAGTTTCGGATTCTCCGGTTGCAGGAAATTTTGTTATCTTGCTAGCCATTAATTCTGGAGCTTAATCTAGCTAGTGTCTGATAAGAGAGATTGCGCAAGAAATGTATAGAGGATTGATCTTATATAATTAAGAAATGCAGGTTTGCCTCAATTATGTATAGCCCTCGAATAGTGTGCCAAAGCTTGGTGATGTCAAGTACCTTGTTAGGATGCGAACAGGTCCCTTAATATAGAGCTGCTCCCGAAGATTTATTGGAGAGGAAGGGAAAACTAATATATTGGGTAAGGAAGAAAAAATAAAAGCAGTCCATAGAATCTCAATTGAGTAAGCATAACTGTAGGCATAAATGTAGGTGTCTAAAATCTCTTTCTTTATTCGGTAAACATGTTTAGTTGCTTTGAAAAAGCAATAGAGTATTGAAAAAGAAAGATACTTTTTCCAAATCTATTGGTATTTATTTCTCTTTTTTTTTTGTAACAATATCGCATGAACTAGCCGATTTTTTTATTAATCGAAAATGAAATAAAAAATATCAGGAAAGGGTATCGTTTTGCCGGAAAATCAAAATTTAAGAAAAACGGGATGGTTTATCCCGTCCAGATTAGTATTCCGCTAATCTCGCTAAGCAGAAAAAAAATATATCTTGGACAGAATAGATTATCCCATCCAGCACTGTAGCATTTTTTATTTTTATTTTTTTTTAGTTTGGTTTCATCTAAGAGAATGAAAAAAAAAATATTACAGTGCTAGTTTGGTTTCATCTAGTCTATCCCGTCTAAGATATTTTATTTTTTTAAGTTAAATTACTAATTAGAGTCAAGATTAACGGGACAAGATGGCAAGTACCTTGGTTAGGATGCGAACATGTCCCTTAATATGGAGCTGCTTCGAAAGATTTATTAGAGAGAAAGGGAAAACTAATATATTGGGTAAGGAAGGAAAAATAAAAACAGTCAATAGAATCTCTATTGAGTAAGCATAATTGTAAGCATAAATGTAGGTGTCTAAAATCTCTTTCTTTATTCGGTAAGCATGTTTAGTTGCTTTAAAAAAGCAATAGAGTATTGAAAAAGAAATATGTTTTTTCCAAATCTATTAGTATTTATTTCTCTCTTTTTTTGTAACAATACCGCACGAACCAGCCGATTTTTTTATTAATCGAAAATAAAATAAAAAAATATCAGGAAAGTGTATCGTTTTACCGGAAAATCAAAATTTAAGAAAAACGGGATGGTTTATCCCGTCCTGCTATAGTGTCTGGACGGGATAAACTATCCCGTCCAATAATGTAGTATTTTATTTTTTATTTTTTTTTAGTTTGGTTTCATCTAAGAGAATGAAAAAAAAAATGCTACAGTGTCGGATGAGATAATCTAACTCGTCTAAGATATTTTATTTTTTTAAGTTAAATCGCTAATTAGAGTCAAGATTAACGGGACAGGATGGCAAGTACCTTGGTTAGGATGTGAACAGGTCCCTTAATACGGAGCTGCTCCGGAAGATTTATTAGAGAGGAAAATATATTGGGTAAGGAAGGAAAAATAAAAGCAATCAATAGAATCTCTCTATTGAGTAAGCATAACGTACTGTAGGTATAATTGTAGGTGTCTAAAATCTCTTTATTTATTTAGTAAACATGTAGGTGTCTAAAATCTCTTTCTTTATTCGGTAAACATGTTCAGTTGCTTTAAAATTAGAGTATTGAAAAAGAAATATGGTTTTCCAAAATCTATTGGTATTGTTTTTTTGTTTTTTTTTCTTTTTTGGTAACAATACCGCACGAACTGGCCAATTTTTTTATTAATCAAAAATAAAATAAAATAAATATTGGGAAAGAGTATTGTTTTGCCGGAAAATCAAAATCTATGAAAAATGGGATGGTTTATCCCGTGCAGCTACAGTGTCTGGACTAGATAAACCATCTCGTCCAAATTAGTGCTGCGCTAATCTTTCTAAGTAGGAAAAAAAATGTTACAGTGCTGGACGGAATAATTTATTCCGTCCAAGATATATTTTTTAAGTTAAATCGCTAATTAGGGTCAAGATTTACGGGACATGATGGTTTATCCTGTCCAGACTCTGTAGCTGGACATGATAAATCATCCCATTTTACCTAGATTTCGATTTCCAGCACAACGATCCCCTTTCGTGATATTTTTTATTAATAAAAAATTGGCACAATCTAGGCTCCCAAAATCGCAAAGAGCATGTTGCTCCGCAGCTAGGGGTGTTCAAACGATTCGGTTTGTTTGGTTTTAAACTAAACCGACAGATTTTGGTTTAAATCGTTCAATTTTTCGGTTTAAATGGTTCAATTCGATTCAATTTTTTATCTATTTTGGTTTTACTTAATTGATTCAGTTTATATTTTTTAAAACCGAATGAACCGAACCGACTGAACCCATTCTTATAATAAAAGTGTCGAACATTTTCCTACTTGATCTCTTAACTGAACCCAACTTTTTTTTGAAAAATAAACCCCCTCTGTCTAGGGGTCCGAATCCCCTAAAGTAACATAATCTTTGAGTTTTGAATCGAGACTGTCCGATTCGAATCCGTCACTTGAGATTGCTTCGCGATTCAAATTCATCTCTCAAATTATGTGCGCTCCACTTCGGATAGATTATCACGGATTCGAATCGAACGATCCGAATTTTAAACCCAAAAATTGAGTTACTCCACTGGATCTGAACTCTCCCCTGTGTCTCCTCCCCCAACCTTCGCTCCCCACTCTCTTTGTTTTTTGTTTTTGTTTTTAAAACCACGCTCCACACTCTCACTTTCTCTCTCTTGCCCCCCTCTCATGATTGCTCCCTTCGTTATTATTTACTAGTATTGTGCCCGTGCGTTGCAACGGGAACATATTACTGGATTTAATAGTATAGGAAGAGAAATTGTGAAATGCATATTAGTAGCAAGCAATAAATTAAGAAATTGTGAAAGCATATTAGTAGCTCTAATAAAGACTATTTCTCCTCTTCACACATGAAAAATTGATTTTCTCTATAGATTCAGAAAGATTGAATAATTTATATTTTCATTGTCAAAAATATAAATGATATAATTTAATTGCAAAGAATCGAAGAAATAAGGAAATAATTGAATTGCATGAATCAAATATAGCTATAAGGAGAAATAAGGAAACGGATCGTTAGGGATATATGCAATTTTAATTGTGACAACCATGTAGCAGTCTGTGTGGTGAGTATGATTTTAACTAAATTTAGACTTTTATACATAAAATAGATGTATTTAATCAAAAGATACAAATTATGTAATTGGAGGGCTGATATTTAATCTGAAAATTCATCTTTCAATCTCAGCCATTGACGGATCAGGACAACTACGTACGTGCATAATATAAGAATGAAGATCTCCTCTAACTCTCCTGCTTGCCTGCTAAGGTAAGATTTTATACTTTCTTTAATTCTAATTTTCGGTAGATTTGAGGGTTTGATTTGAATTTGATGGGTTTCTAAATTTGATTGATCAAAGAAGAAGAGATCAAGGCAGTTGCTATGGATATTTTACGCTTGATTATTTGAAAATTCTCAAGGAATTAAGATGCTTTTTTCACTTTTCTCATGCTTATTTCGGTTCAACCGAACAAACCGAAATTTGGTTCGGTTTTTAATAAATTGATAGGTTTAAATGGTTCGGTTCGGTTCTAATTTTGAAAACCGAAAATAAGTTTGGTTTAACAATTTTAGTTCGGTTTCAACCAAACCGACTGTTTGAACATCCCTATCCGCAGGAGTCCGTGTCCCAACAGGTACCTAAGATGCAATTAATAAAAATTGACAGTCCAGATTAATTTCATTCAGATCAAACTCAATCCGATAACTGTTGAGGTTGTATAAAATGAACAATTCAAATTCACAACTTGCACTCAGGTACCTAGGGTGATACAGATTCTATCCGCAGCCCGACGTCTCCTCTGAAAAGAGGAGGGAAGGAGATGGGAGGGAATAATCAAATCTAAGTTACTTGTTCCACAAGTATACACAAAGGAGAGAAATGTTCTGAAGTAACTTTTGATTCTAATTTAAGAGAGATGTTTCTATAGAAAAAAAAAAAAAAAAATAGCACTCAATTTTTTGGATGCTTCTATGGTAAAACTGGTATGTAACTTTGAATCCGCATCAGTCGAGGTACCTGAGGTGTTTAGGTACCAGCTAAAAATTAGAGCCGTTCTTTTAGTTTGGCACAAATTTTAAAGCAGCCCCTACAGTCACAACAGATACTGAATTGATTTTGATCTAAATAGAATTAATTCATTTTTTAAGTTGCATCTCAGGTACAGTGCCTGAGTGGATACGGACTCTGTAACTCGCTCCGTTAACCCTTTCTTCTCTTCCAACCGCGGGAAAGTATCATCTGCGGAGTTTTTCCGTGCGAAGCTTTTAATCTGGCCCGTTCGTTTTGAATTGGACGGACCAGATCAGATCTTGCCCGAATTTAAAAAAAACTCAAAATTTGGTGAACCCTTAATCCAGTCCGTTCGATCCGAAACAAACGGACTAGATTAAAAGCTCCGCACAGCTCCGCATGGAAAAACTCCGCAGAGGATAGCGTTCCTCCAACCGTTCTCTCGCAGTCTCGCCTCCCAAGCTCCGCTACCACCGTGAGACATGAGCCGCAAGCCCGCAACCTAGTCCTCCCCAATCTTGCCCTTCCTCTCTCACGAGCTCTTGCTAGGAGATGCAGAACTGGCTGACATGAGAAGAAACCCTGGCAATGGTGGCGCTGATCGGTACAGAGAAGAAACCCCTCCATCTGACCACTCTGCCTCCGCATAGGTCGCAATCAGTCGCCTTTTCTCCGCCTCCGCCTCCGCCTCTATCGGACCATGTCGCCTCGCACCTCCTAACAATCGTCCACGATTTCAAAAGGTATTAAGTTAATTTCTCTGTCTCTCACATTCCAATTGGTCTTAGATGTTCCTTAGTTCACCTTCATTTATCTACATCATTCAATAAACCTGGCCTCATGCTTTACAAATGGAAACTGGTACCTTAATGCCTAAATTGTCCTCCTTTGTGTGTGAGTTCTATACTGATATTTGATAGTTACGAGAAGGAACTATGGTATGGGTTTATTAATAAGCTTAACTGGTACCTTATTACACTTGACTGATGTCCAAACTTATGCTCTTTCCTCATGGTTGTCCTCTAGATGAATAACAAGGGAGTAGATTTTTATAGTTTTTGAACAATGTAAGAGAAGTATTGCATATAATTATTGTGATAGCTTTCATATTTTGCATGTGCATTCAATAATGAAATTAAGTTTTTTCATGGCAGAAAATGATGTTTTTCTTTTCCTTTTCCTTCATTTGACATTTGAGCTTGCAGTCAAACATCACGAGGCGCATAAGAGAAAAGGAGAAAGAACATGATGTTGCAAAGATTGAGCTTTTGAACCTTTAACCTCTCTCATATTGCTCATATTGATGAGAGAGTAAAATCTTGTACATTCTTTGCCTTTCACTATTTTGGGTCTAATTCAAGGATTAAAATACTGCTCCACACTAAAGTTCCAACTTAGTTTTAGTTCTTTTCAATTTAACCAAGATTACCCTTATTTTTAAAACATACTTGTATGCAATCTTGTTTAGGGTGGGGTTGTGAAAGCAGTATTGTATTTATAAATTAATGCATATCAGTTGTTTTTTCTTTTTTTATTTAGAAGTTTCAGTTTAACTTTTTTATCAAAATGAAGGGGAGAAGAAATTCTCACAGACAGAGAGACTATGAGTCAAACATAAACAAGAAGAGAACAGAGATATTCAGTTTGAGCGGAAGATAAAAGCATTGCATCAGGAGAAGGACATCTTAGCAAGTGATTCAGATGACAGGGTCAAACTTAGGTTGAAGAAACATGAGCTGGAGATGTACAAGAGGAAGCTAAAAAAATTGTATGTTTATATAGAATTTTTGCATGCATTCACACCCTAGGTGTGCATCAGATTAACATGCAGAATAAATTACTGTGCTGATGTCATTGGTAGTGGTCCAGATGTGATTAAAATAAGAATGTGTACTGAGATTATGAAATGGATTGTTTGGGTTTGCATATCAGTCTACTGGTAATGTATTTCAGATTTTAGGTTTTGTGTGAGCTATATTTATTCAATGGCATGTAAAGGTGAAAATTATAACTTTTTTCAGTATATCTTCGAATAAATTCTTCTTTAAAAATTAACCACTCCAATCATTAATTCAATTCCAAATCATTTTTTTCGACTCTATTCTATTAAAATGAATTGAACTCTTGCTATACCTTGTTTCCTATCATACCCTAACTAAGCATCACCAAACTACTGACTGTACTTTTTTGGGAGTTGGTGTGCAATTTTGGTGTTCACTTATCTAACATAGCACAAACTTGTAAACGGATAAGATACTGTTAAACTCATTTTGTTTGAGTATAATTTTATTTTTCCAACTATTGGTTTTGTATTTCATAGAAAAATCCAACCAATTATAATTTATAATACAACACTCACTAGTCCATGCCATTCATAGAAAAATCAAGGGAAAATTTCCAGTGTGCCCATCTAAATTTTAGAAATAGCCAATTTCCCCATTAAAATACTACAATATCCAATATCTCCATACAAATTTAACATGCTTTCTTCTATCCCTTTTTAACTATTTAATATTATATTTTATTATTTCAAAAATTAAAATGACTAATGTACCCTCAAATTTCAACTAGACATGTCCATTTCATACCTATCACATTGAGGACTCACGCCATTGTTGAGGATGGTTTTCTAATCTCTCCCTCTCTTCCTCTCTTTCGTGTTCGCATTCCCATTCTCATTGTTAATTACCTTAATTGATTTGAGGATAGTTAATGTTTGATTGGTGCCTACAAATGAAGTAATTTTATATTCTGAAATGGCTCATCCTTATCCAAGTCAATACGATCTGTTTCGTTCATTTATTCTAAAGCAAAACATTTTTTTCTCACAAGTGTAGCATTGAAATTAGGATATATAGCAACAGATATACTAAAACAACAAACGATATAAGCTATTACTATTAGGATTTGTTTATGGTTGCATAAATTGGTCGCTTACATTTGCACTTCAACGTGTTTGGTATTGCAACAATCCGACCAGTAAGTTTCATGTCTCTCTCCACCTCCTAGCTGACATGGCAATGATCTGAGATGACAATGTTTATCCACTTCAGACGCAACACCTTCACAGACTCCGAGTGGGCACTGGCCATGCCAACCCGTCTATCTTTAACCTGACTTCCCTCAATACCCGGCTGTGGGCCCGCATAGCAAACAATACCAGGTTTGCCAGAATGGTGCTAACAACTAAGCACTATGGGTCCATGACAGGTTCTGTCTTTGGCCGTCGGCTTATACAAACTATTTGATGGAGTCGAGCCTGTGGCGGGATGGGAATGGGGATGTAGTTGGAGATTTGGCAGTTGCCGCGGAGGAATTTAGTCTCAAGCTCGAGTTGTATATGTCACCGTGGAACCGTTATGAGCCGTGCTACGACAACACCCGGGACTACAACGAATATTACCATAGACATATCACATAATTACTCACAAGGTTGATTCTTTAAGTATCAATTTTAAATTTGATTTTAGATCAGAAGCTGAATTCCTTAATGAATCAGGTTTCTTCACAACTAATTTCCTCATAGGCCGTTGTTTGAGCTAATTTTAATTTATGTCTATATTCAAGTTGACTTCGTCTTATATATTCAAGGATGGTGTTGGCATCAAGGGATGTTTGTAAGTTCATTTTTGTGGAAAAACATTGATGATGTAATTTTCATTTTCATTTTGACAATCAGATCGCTACGTAATTCTCTAATCCAAAACTGATTCTCATTTTAAAGATTGGATATGTGAACTCAACTTTTTCTTTTATTTAATGGGGACAAGAAGAGAAAGAGTATCGAGATAATGAGGAAGAGAGATGAATTTGAGGAAGGAAGAGGACATTTAGAATTAATGGACATGTTTATTTAAAATTAGAGGGTATATTGGTCAATTTAACTTTTAAAATAATTAAATAAAATGTTAAATAGTTAAAAGGGGATAAAAGAAAGAATTATAAATTTGTATGGGTATATTAGATATTATGATATTTTGATGGGAAAATTGGCTATTTCAAACCTTCTTTGAACAACGCCGACTAATTACAAATGCTCTTTCCATCCAAGGCCAATTTTGTCATATGTGTAAATAGAACTGGTTGATAAAATGACACTGGATAAGAATAGCAGCTTGCTACTCTTCTAATATGTGCCTATCTCTCTCTTTAAAAGAGGAGGAGAGAGAGGGGGAAGAAAAAAGGTAGAGAGAGAAAGAAGAGAGAGATAGTGAGAATAGCACAGAGAGCACTGAATTTGAATAGCAGCAGATTTCGTTCCAATGACACTTGCCATCCCAACTGACCAGGGGCATTTTGGTCCAAAGCAACTTTTCATTCACCTTCATTTTTTTTTTTTTTTAATATTGTAGAGTATTTAGAGGGTATAGTACCGACATATATATTGTGTTTTGACAATTTGCACAATATTAATTTCTTTGCTTTTCTTATATTATGCAGGTCTCATGTTTAATATATAATTGGCAACAATTGTCGCTGGCATCAGGCCTACTGACCTTCAAAATACTGTACACACTGGAAGCACAAGCAGTCAGCTTCGGTGGGATCAAATTGACATGGTACTTATACTCGTTTTCACCTCTTGGTGTTTATTTTCAAATTGGCATTCAACTGAAACATAAATTAGTAACGTCAGTGCTTACATGCATAATTATGGCAAATCATGTCAAACGAACACTTAAATTGCAGTGAGGGTGAACTGAAGCATAATTCAGGGTAATAGCATGATAGTCATCAACTGCTAAATTGAAGCTACCAAAAAAAATTATGCATGTAAACGTATCCAGAGGCAGACCTACTAAAATTTTGCTTGTACACACGGTCGACTCACATCACTACACATGCTAACTTTGCTCTTAAATTTTTTATAAAATTTACATGTAAACGTATCCAGAGGCAGACCTACTATACAAGAATGGGGTCAATTGACCCCCATTTTTTTCCCCAAAAACTAGTACTAAGAATATACTTCTCTTATATAAATTATAGTAAATTGCTAGGGGTACAAGAAATTGACCCCCGTAAGTTTTGTAAATTTTTACACTATTGACCCTCATTCTTTAAAAAAAAAAAATTGTGTATAATTTGTGAGATTTCTAGTATTTTATAACTTTTTTTAATAAAAAAAGAAATAAAAAACTCACATGTGACACTTCTTATTTTATACTATCTTTATCACTCACAATTCTTATTAAAAAAAAAAAATTGACTCCCATTCTGTGAATTCCTGCGTTTGCCTCTGAACGTATCAAATCAGTTTCAACAATTTGAATTAGTTGTTTAAATCCAATTCAATAAATATTGAAGTTAAGTCTATATGCGCACCATTTTGTAAATGATTGTCATTATACTGATACTGACTATCTTCTTATAAGTAAAGCAGAATTAATGATGTATTAGGCAAGGAATACATCATTGCCAGCCTATGGCCAAAAGTGATACCCATCAATTTACCTACCTGTTTTCAAAGTGAAACAAGTATGAATACTTGATATTTGCCTTAACAAGCGCATTTGAAAAGTGCAACTTTTGAGACTTCCCTATGTGGAAAAGTCATACTTTCTGTCTTTCGCACATGCCTTTGATTGGAGCGTGACGATGCAATCCTGATTCAACCCACACAAATCCAACTGTTCAAAAGAGATCTGGTGTAGGAAAACAGGTATTGACTGTCCTCGGTGAGCTCAACAACATCTGATTTAATTTCTTCTATCCGAAGTCCGAACAGAGAGAGTAGAATTCAGATCCAGTGCAACACCTGATCGGGTAGAATGAGATTTGAGTCGTTGGTTTTAATCTGGCACGAATCTCAAAACCAACACTCCTGTATTCCAAATAAACACCGAATTGAATTGACAGAATGACAGCCACTGTTAAGATTTTTTTTAAAAAAAAAAAAATTGAGTTTGACCGACCGAACCTGTTATTCCTACACAACCGTTGATCTTCGATCAGATTCACGCTTGGGAAACCTTCTTCCTTGAGATTCGCACATGGTAAAATCTGAACGGGTATGATCGGAATAACAACAGATTTATTTCCTGATGGAAATTGGTTCGACCGTGAGAATAGATCTACTAGAGTACGTATCCTCTGAGACATCTCAACTTTTGCGTGACCGACGTGTCCGGTGTCTATCCGGGGGTGATGTAGGGGGTCAGTAGTACGTGTGCTTTGAGATTCGTGCAGAACGTATTTAAACGGTTGAAATTTTCCATAAAGTCACGCAAATTTTGAGATATCTCAGAGGATACGAATTCGTCTACTAGGGCCGGTAGTGAGGAATAATAACTCTCAGGTAACAGAATATTTCTTTCTAAATTGGAACCGTCCGATCAGAATTCGGGTCGGAAATGATTCTTCAATGTTCGTGTAGATTCTGTTTGGACGGTCTTGATTCAAACTTAAATATTCTGTTATCTTAGGAATGCGGATTTAGGTAGTGAGGCGATACTCGTGAGAGTATGAAAGAACAACAAATAGGCACCAATCCATTAATGCAAGGTCAAGTAAAAAAGACCTAGATAGATAGATGCGTGCCCCAATTCCCCGCTTTGAAACCCTAGCTCGTAAGAGACGCAAGTACCCTGCGCCTCCTCTTGTGCTCTCTCCTCCTCCTCACTCGATCGATCGAGATCGACGAGAAGAGCACCACCAGGAGATGAGTGCTGGTAGAGCAACGCCTCGTTACGCACCTGAGGATCCATCTCTGCCTAAACCATGGCGAGGTTTAGTAGATGGAAGCACGGGTTACTTGTACTACTGGAATCCAGACACGGATGTGACGCAGTACGAGCGACCCTTACCGTTGCAAGAACAGCTCCCTTCTCCACCTCCGTTCCCGCAATCCGCTCGCCGGGGAATCTCCTCGGCTGCCGTGGCAGCACCGGATCGCCGCCGGAGAAGAAGCTACTCCCCTGATGAAGCTGACGATCGGTACGCACCTCGCGTCAAAACCTTTCATCAGGTATTTTTTTTTTTCGCTTCTAGTTTCATATTCACAATAAATTTGTTCAGTGTGAAAAGCATTGGAGGCCTTTGGATGGGGGGATGTGGAGCAGATTTATAGTATAGTATTTATAAACAATGTTAGATCTGATATTGGAGTGAGGCTATGGTACTATGCATAGCGTGGATTGGCCTGTACTATGGATCAATATCTTCGTTTTTAAAGTTCAAATAGTTGATCCAAACTGTTCAACACGATCTCCATATGAAAATGTACTTCCAGATTAAATTATATATATTTTTTTACTATTTTGTTAGATAAGTAGAAAATCACTACTTCTTAATGGTCTATAATTTTTAGATCAAGTGATTTTCTATCTACCTAAATAGTAAAAAATGTAAAATTTGATCTACAAGGACATTTTCATATGGAGATCATGTTGTTCAGATCAACTGTTTGGACTTTGAAAATGGAGATATTGATCCATAGTACGGACCAATACACACTATGCATAGTACCATAGCCTCACACTTGATATTATCATAATATTGTTTGATCTATACCATCAAACTTCCTCATAAGTACACTATTGATCAGATTAGAAGTAGGAGCTGTCACCAAAATGGAAAGTAATGTAGGATAGACATTTAGCATACACCATAACCCTTACTCTTAGAATAGTGTTTATGGGAGAAATGTGTGTGAAATATATGGTTTATATTAAGATCATGTAGGATTAAAATTTTGATAATAGGGAGGAGGTAGTAGAGGTGGCAGCATGGATGTGTATGGTCTAAACGATGCACGGGATCCTAGAGCTGTATCTATTGGCAGCAGGAGGGATTATTCGACAGGGGTAGATGCCGGGTCTGCTGAAGTATACCGTCAGCGGCATGAGATTATTGTTATTGTACGTATCTTGTACTTGTATTTTTGCACTTGTTACATATTCCATAAAATGGATTTACCAACACTGGAACTGGGTTCTACTGGTCATCTCTGTTATGAATGTTGGCTCTAAGTAAGAAGCTCAACTTAGATTTATGAGTGAGGCCACGGTATTGTGCATAGGCATATTGGTCTGTACCATGGATCAATATCTCTATTTTCAAAGTCCAAACATCTACATATGAAATTGCACTTGCAGATCAAATTATACATTTTTTATAATTTTTTAAGATAGGTAGGAAATCACTTAGATCTAAAATTTCTAGACCATTCAAAAGTAGTGATTTTCTACCTATCTAAAAAAATTGTAAAAAAAATCTTAAAAATGTAAAATGTAGTACATGTTTACACAAACATTTTGTTGAAAGGTTCAGATTGACTATTTAATCTTTGAAAACAAAAATACAAATCCGTAGGACAGACCAATGTGCAATATGCATAGCACCATAGCCTCACTCTAGATCTATTGTTGTTACATCAACGAGCAACATGTTTAAATGCTATGCATTTGTATGTATTCATTTTAATTTTATCGTATGATTTTTCTTAATATTTAGTGGTCTTAATAATCTTTTTTTAGGGTGACAATGTACCTGCGCCATTTCCTACATTTGATTCTGCTAATTTACCACCAGAGATACTTAAGGAGGTATTTATATTTCTTGCATTTTGCTGCTCCTATCTTTCAGTAGCACACTAAAAACTTCAATCTATTATTCTTATCAGTTTCCTTTTTTATTGTTTTGAATTGAAGTTTTATGGTACAGTCAATTTCGATTATAGCATTTTATCCTCTTTAACTTTAATTATACCAGATAATATCAAACCAATATGCCTGTCACATTGACTCCTTATCCTAGATTATAATATTAAAATAAATAAATATATATATAGGCTGGACGAGTAATTCTGTTGAAATTATCTTCGCTGTAAAATTTGAGTTCTTTCTTTTTCATCTTTCTTTTTTTCTCTTTTGCATCTATGTCAGTCCCAGGTGCGATATTTGCTCCATGATGGAGCCAATGTCGTACAGTTCAGGATGGCCCCATTCACTTTGGGTCCGTGCCTGGCCTGTGCTTGTGGGCCTGCCTTGACCTGATCTGCTGGGATTTGTATCTGTGGCCAATTGCGCGGCTGTGGAGTTAACGCTTATACCCCCCCTGCAATTTTTCCTGGTCAAATTGTCGGCCCATTAGTAACGGGTTGACAAGGATTGAACTGACCTGCCATACACGGGTCATAGTTGATCCCAGTTTCCTGCTTCGATGCCTAGCTCCTGACAGTTGGGCTGCATATCAGCACAACTGTCGGGTTCTATACTACATGCCACATGGAAATGTATTGTATATATCGTGGCATTTCTTCCTGCTTGAGAAATGCTACTTCCTGACAATCACGGCTCACGTCAGTATGAGTGGGGTCTAACATTGAGTACTGTTAGTTGGCATTTCCACTCAAAATGGACCCTCTTTCATGCAAGCCGCTGTCATGCGGGTCCACCAAACAAAGAGAGCCTTTTCACAACTGCTATGATGTGCGTTCTGGCAAACAAAATCACACCTTTTTCCTTGAGGAGCTGGTAACTAACTAACTACTTCTGGAACATACCACAGCACAATTGTACCTTTTCCCTTTGTTTATATTCTTCTATTTAAATTAAATATTCGATTATCTGCATGCAATGTACATGATTTTATGTGTTTTTTTTATGAATTTGAGCAGTTACTCCAAGCTGGGTTCCCATATCCAACTCCAATCCAGGCACAGTCATGGCCAATTGCTCTTGAGGGCAATGATATTGTAGCTGTTGCAAAGACGGGTTCAGGCAAGACCCTTGGATACCTCCTCCCAGGATTCATTCGCATTAAGCGGTTGCGCAATGACCCTAGAGTGGGTCCCACAGTTCTGGTTCTTGCTCCAACCAGAGAGCTCGCCACTCAGATTGAAGCAGAGGTTGTGAAGTTCAGCCGATCTGCACATATCTCTTGCACGGTATTTGTTTGGTTTTCCCCGTTCCAAATTTAGTACATACCATTCACTGTAAAGTGCTAGTTGCTGAACTTCCAACTGAAACCAGTGTTTATATGGTGGTGCCCCAAAAGTACCCCAACTGAAAGCCCTAGAACGCGGGGTCGACATAGTGGTTGCGACACCAGGGCGGCTATGGGACATAATGGAGATGCGACGGTTGAGCCTTCGCCAGGTGTCTTACCTTGTGTTGGATGAGGCGGATCGGATGCTGGACATGGGTTTTGAGCCTGAAATACGAAGGATCATAAAGGAGGTGCCACAGCGCCACCAAACCCTCATGTTCACTGCCACCTGGCCCAAGGAGGTCCGTGCGATTGCTGGGGATCTGCTTGTGCGTCCTGTCCAGGTCAACATTGGCCGTGTTGATGAGCTTGTAGCCAATAGTAACATCACTCAGGCAAGTCTATTACTCTTTCAAGCATTACAAACGAGTTGAGGTTTTCAAATGGTCGGTATGTAAAACCAAATTAAAATAGTCAAACCAAAATTTTATTCGGTTCTCAAAAATCTAACCGAACCAATTGAATTTAACTTGTCAACCGAAAACAACTAAGAAAGTTTCGGTTTAATTGGTTGAACAAAAATGAGAGATTAAATTTCAAAAGGGCAAAACTCAATACATACACAAATACATTTAATAATCATGGAAATAAATATTAAGATATTTATCAGTCAATCCGAAATAAGAGAGATTAAACTGAACTAAATATAGAAAACCGAATTAGTTCAAGTAAATATCAAGTAAATTTCGGTTTGTTTGGACTGATATAAGCGAGACTAAACTGAACCAAATATAAAAAAAACCAAAGTAATTAAAAAAATTCAACTGAACCGAACCTTTTAAACCCGAAAACTGAATCATTTAATCCAAAATTTGTTAGTTCCGTTGAAAACCAAATAGACCGGATCAAATGAACACCCCTACAAAGGAGTTATGAAGTGATGGACGACTGGTTCTAATATAAAAAATGTGTACGCAGAATGTGGAGGTTACAATACAGACAGACAAGTTAAGAAGGGTTGAGCAGATATTGAGGTCGCAGGAGAGAGGGGCGAAGGTGCTGATATTTTGCATAACTAAGCGCATGTGTGATCAGCTGTCCCTCAATCTGGTGCGGCAATTCCCAGTGGCAGTGATTCACGGGGACAAGTCCCAAGGTGAGAGAGAACGGGTGCTCAACCAGTTCCGTTCTGGACGCACCCCAATCCTTATTGCCACTGACATTGCTGCTCGTGGTCTTGACATCAAGGATATAAGGTAAAAAAAATAATTTTATTTTCTAGAGACTCCATATCTATTTTCTTAAATATCAAGAGCCAATTGAACAACCATGGTAGTGATGTGCATATAACTGATATTGAAACTTAGAACTGAGATTTTCAAAGTTTTATTTTTTAAAATGTAAATTTTTTGGGCTAAATTCTGCTTATATCTGGAAGATTATAAGAAAAACACAAACAAAAGTTGCAAAGTAAATTGTTTAGTCTTCGAGTTAATCTCCAGTTTAAAGGAGTTCTGTTTCATATCTGTTTTTCTTCGTTAATCTGCAGTTTAAGGGGTTTACTTTGTTCAGACATGGACATTTTTAAAAGTTGCTCCAAATATATTCTTCTTCCTCATCTCATTTCTGTTCTTTTTTCCTAATCTGTGTGTGGTATTTGGCAGGACGGTGATCAACTATGATTTCCCTACTGGAATAGAAGACTATGTGCACCGGATAGGCCGTACCGGTCGAGCCGGTGCAACTGGCGTGGCATACACCTTCTTCTGTCAGAAGGAAGCAAGATTCGCCAAGGATCTCATCAAGATCCTTGAGGTGGCTAAGCAGCGGGTCCCACGTGAGCTGAGGGCACTTGCATTGCAAGGTGGCGGTGGCAGGAGGCCAGCCCGCCCCATTCGTGGTTGGAGACCTGTTGATACTCCTACCAACAGAGCTGCAGCTGGCGGGCTTGATAGGGAGAGAAACAGTGACTATCTTTCTGGTAGAGGCAGGGCACCTGAGCCTGTTGTTGGGAGATTTGACAGTGATCGTCGGTCCCATGTTGGTTATGATTCCCGTGCTCCATATGCTAGCAATGGAAGGTATGTAGTAAATACATTATTTATAACTTGTGTTTCATAGGGCGCATTGATCTGGATGCATTAATATGTTGGTTATAGCATATGATGAGATTACATTTAGAACCAGATCTGAAAGGTCCTGGAAGTCAATTGGTTCTTTTGTCTTTGAATTTTGGATTATTTTTTTTAATATGTTTATAAATCTATAGGACGTTTAATTTTGTCAAATCTGGACAAGGGCAAAGTAGAAACACTTGTAATAACAAAGTCCATCTCCGTGTCTCTAATGAACTGTTGAATTTGTAATACTTTATAACAGGTATAATGGAGTTGATGTGGGAGATGAGAAGGGGCACAAGGTTGGAGACAAGGTCCTTCGTGAAAAGGATAGCAGCTATAATCGGTACCGCAGCCCTAGCCCTAAGCGGGCCCGCCCTGATTACCCACCTCGTAACATCTGTAGCCCTCAGCGGGCCCGCTCTGACTATCTTTCTCGTGAAACACGTAGCCCTAGCCCTAAGAGGGACCGCACTGGTTACCCACCCCACAACAATCGTAGCCCTAGCCCTGAGAGGGACCGCACTGGTTACCTACCCCGCAACAACCGTAGCTCTAGCCCTATGAGGGACCGCACTGGTTACCCACCCCATAACAATCGTAGCCCTAGCCCTAAGAGGGACCGCTCCGATTACCCGTCCCGCAACAACCGTAGCCCTATCCCTAAGATGGACCGCACTGATTACCTACCCCGCAACAACCGTAGCCCTAGCCCAAAGAGGAACCGCACAGATTACCCATCCCGTGATAATCATAGCCCTAGCCCTAAGAGGAACCGCACAGATTACCCACCCCGTGACAATCGTAGCCTTAGCCCTAAGAGGAATCACACAGATTACCCATCCCGTGACAATTATAGTTCTAGCCCCAAGAGGGACCATTCTGATTATCCATCTCGTAGCCCAAGGAAGTCACGTGCTAGTTATGAAGATGCCAATAGCCGCAGTCCAAGCCCTAACCCTAAAAGGTCACGGGACCATTCACCTTCCAAAAGTAGAAGCGGTACCCATAGCCTTAGCCCTGATATAACCCGTGACAGTGCTAGCCCAAATCCTAAAAAGTTACGTGGCAATGTCAGAAGCCGCAGCCGAAGCCCTAGTCGTGAACGGTCCTTGAGTCACAGTCCTAGTCGTAGCAACAGCCCCTATCTGAGCCGAAGCCGCAGTGCCGGTCGTGATCAGTCTGTTGACCAAGCAGACTCATCGCTAGTCTCTGATGTTAGGCATGCTTCTGTCTCGCCTCCTGAAAGTTCTCGAAATGCCAATTCTCACAAACAAGGGTCACCATATGGATACAGTGATCAAGAGAGAGATGCCAATGGTGGTAATGCTGGGGATAATGAGGGAATTGAAGGTGAAGAGGAAGAGGAAGAGGAAGAGGAAGAGGAAGAGGAAGGAGAGGAAGAAGGGGTTGATATACTAGCAGGTGTTGATTAAAGGGTAGTTGCATTTTGAGTAGTTTTTGTGCTTAATTATTGAATTAATGTTACAAAGAATTTTGCTATTGGTGAATGTGCTTGATCTTTGATTAGATATAATTGGTATGGATTTTTGTAATCTGTTTCTTATGTATATTACCGAATCCCTCAATATGGCGACACATTGTTTCTTTCCACTGGAGATGAAACCAAGTATTGAATGCAGATCTGGTTAAAACTTTCATTTGTTGGTGATATGTGACAACTATCATGAAAATTCTCAAACCAAGTATTGGGCCTCTTTAATATTCGCGACAAAGCAAACAGGCTCAATTTAAACTCAAAATTTGAGTCACTTTAGTTGATATGAATTCAATACTATCTTAAGCAAATGTGCATGAAAATACATATGCACTTTTCTGTTTCCGGTTAGGGTTGCCAGGTAAAAGAATTTAAAAGAGTAATTTTGACTCCATGTAGCACATAAATCATATCGAAATGCAACTGTGATTTCACAGTTCGAGTGCTGCAGAAGTCAAAACTGCTCTGTTAAAAACTTAGCCCTGTTTCTATGCCTACGCTTGAAGCTTTGCACACAGGATTTCAATTCATTTCCTCCCTACATTCTCGCTGGATAAGTTCACGTCATCAGATTTATCCCTACAGCCTTACCACTCATTTTATCTTTTATTTCTATGTTTTTATATTACTTGCATGAAAAACTAAGTATTTTATTTTTCATGGGTATGAAGTGATACCACTGGACCACTCATTGCTTTATCCAGGGATGATAGGATTCAACGGGTTAGCTGCTAACACGTGTCAGTTGGGCATAATAGATTCACATCATCACATGGTATATTCCATATTTTTTTATGGTTATATAAGACAATAGTCTATTTAGCTTTGCTTTTGCGGCGAAGTTCTCTATATTGACCAGCAAATTCACAAAGAAAACATGTCAGCCTTCATTGGCAAATATGCAGGTAACACTGTTAACCCAATCACTTTCTAGTATTTTCTTTTTCAATGGTAGGGTCAATTTGATAAAGAAAAGTAAAAATAAGCTAGGCTTATCATTAATTTTATCATGATTTTCTGGTTATTTAGTAAATGAGTGCAACTTATGTCAACTGTGTGCTTTATCATCAATTTATCATGATTATTACTGTTTTAGTGTTTTTTTTTTTTTTTGGTAAGTATAAATTTACAACAAAAAGAAATGTGTTAATTACACATATATTTATATTCCTTTTGACTTGTCTTAGTCTGATGTAATGATATCTTGGTTAAACATACTTGCAAGCTATATTTATATTTCTTTGCATTATATGTTATCCACTTATCCTAAGCTAAGATAAAATAAAAATAAAAATAAAGAGCACTTTATATTTGTGATTATGTGCCACATAATTATAACATGCCAAAAATGCCAACAAGAAATTTGTTCTTCCTTACCTTGTTAACAGTAACATTCTCTGAATTAATTCAGAGGAACTCATCAAGACTGCCAAATACATCGCCACGCCAGGTAAAGGCATCCTAGCTGCCGATGAGAGCACCGGCACAATCGGAAAACGTCTCGCTAGCATCAATGTTGAAAACATCGAATCCAATCGCCAAGCGCTCCGTGAAATGCTTTTTACCGCACCAGGTGCTCTACCTTTCCTATCCGGGGTCATCCTTTTCGAGGAAACACTTTACCAAAAAACCGTAGACGGCAAGCCATTTGTCGACCTCCTTTTGGAGAACTCGGTCATTCCCGGGATCAAGGTTGACAAAGGTACCGTAGAAATCGCGGGTACAAATGGCGAGACTACAACCCAGGGCCTCGATTCACTAGGTGCCCGATGCCAGAAATACTATGAAGCCGGGGCCCGATTCGCCAAATGGCGTGCAGTGTTGAAGATAGGCCCGACCGATCCCTCTGAGCTTTCGATTGTACAAAATGCGCAGGGCCTGGCAAGGTATGCGCTTATCTGTCAAGAGAACGGATTAGTGCCGATTGTGGAGCCTGAGATTCTGACTGACGGAAGCCATGACATTGCGAAATGTGCTGCGGTTACAGAACAGGTGCTCGCAGCCGTGTACAAGGCGTTGAACGATCACCACGTTCTATTGGAGGGTACTCTTTTGAAGCCTAACATGGTCACTCCAGGCTCTGATAGCCCAAAGGTATGGCCCCACAACATAATAGCTTTGTTTTGTTTGTGCTATATCCCCTATCATCATATATTCATATATCCATTTTATCAATGTAGTAGAAGTATTGTAGTTGGCATGTAACATTTGTCAAAGAGTGGGGCTATGGTACTTTGCAAAGTACAGAACGGTCCGTGCTATGGATCAAACAATCGATCTGAACCGTTCAAAAATATTGTTATATAAAAATGTACTTAAAAACCAATTTTTTTAGAATTTTTAAAATTTTTTTTACTATTTTTTTTTAGATAGGTAGAAAATCACTCGATCTAAAGATTTTTGAACCACTCAAAAGTAGTGATTTTCTACCTTTTTGAAAATAGTAAAAAATTCTTAAAAATGTAAAATTGTCTCGAAGTACATTTATATGGATATTATGTTGACTGGTTCAGATATGATCGAATGTTTAGACTTTAAAAATGGAGATATAATCCCATAACACAGACCTATTCACTCTTTGCAAATTACTGTGGCCTCACTCTTTGTAAAATAGTGATACAATGTAAACAGTAGTAACTTTTCGTGTTTGCAGTATATATCTAAGCCAATATTGGCCACAAAACCTATCTATGATCAAACTGTTAGACCACAAAAATAAATTATCTAACAATATGAAGTCTTATTATCGTTTATATCACCATTACAAAATTGTCTCAACTTCAGGTTGCTGCAGAGGTGATAGCCGAGTACACAGTAACCGCTCTTCGACGCACCGTCCCTCCCGCTGTTCCAGGCATTGTGTTCTTATCTGGTGGGCAAAGCGAGGAGCAAGCGACACTGAACCTGGATGCAATGAACAAACTTGACGTGCTGAAGCCTTGGACGCTCTCCTTCTCCTTCGGCCGTGCTCTGCAACAGAGCACCATCAAGAAATGGGCTGGTAAGAAGGAGAATGTCGAGGCTGCACAGGCAGCATTTTTGGCCCGGTGCAAGGCGAATTCCGAGGCGACATTAGGGAAGTATGCAGGGGGAAGCACCGATGCCGCGGCATCTGAGAGCTTGTATGTGAAGGGGTACAAGTACTAGAAATGTGTCATAATTGATCGTTGATTAATTAACTTAATTTCCTTAAAATTGTGTAAATTTTATTTTTGTCTATATATCTGGATTTCATAAAGAATATATAGAAGTGACCATGTCTCTATTTCTTTGATGGTCATCATGTGAACTGGGTTCGTCTAATATACTGAATGCATATATTTAGATTTCAGATATAGTTTCTTTCCTTATATTAGAAGTAGGGATATTGTTTTTATTCTATAGATAATCCAGGTAAGACCTAAAAAAAAAAAAAAATGAATTGTGTGATTTTGTGTGTTTTAGTGGATGTAAACAATAAGGGGAAAATATCTGATTTTAAAGATCAATATATATCTATTCAAAATTTACATACTTATGATACAATAAACAATCATTGTTCAAATAAGAAACAAGCATCCTTCACTGGACTATGCATGATCATGAACTCTACCATAAGATCAACTAAAAAAAAACATAATTCAAAGCATTGCACATGTCTTTAATTGATGCAAAGCAAATTTGAATTTATCAGAGTTCATTATACATATTTACAAGTAGAATTATTTTATCCATTAAATCAACTCTATAATTACACATCAATAGAGCTTGATTTTTGTGGTTATAGGGCTTTGGCATAACGGACACTTCTCTAGGTCCATCCCGCAATCGTAACAAGTCTGAAAATTATGAGATCAAATTATTAAGTCTAAAATAGAATGATAGTGAGATTGACCCGTGCTATGAATCCATATTTCTATTCTTAAAGTTCAAACAGTCGATCCAAACCGTTAAACATAATGTCTATATGAAATTAGGTCTATTCGGCAATCGTAACAAGTCTCAAATTTATGAGATCAATTTGTAAAGTCTGAGATAGAATGACAGGGATGCTATGGTAACATGCATATTACGGATTGACCCGTGCTATCGACCCATATTTGTATTTTTAAAGTTCAACTAGTCGATCCGAATAGTTCAACATGATATCTAAATGCATATGTACTTGGGGACAAAGTATTACATTTTTTTTAGATGTTTTTACTACTTTTTAGATAGGTAGAAAATCACTACTTTTGAATGGTATCAAGTGATTTCTTTAGAAATTTATGATTTATAAAATTTGAAATATAATGATATGAAACATAAAATTCGGTTAATCTTACCTGATGTCCACATCCAAACGCGCAGTCCTTTGATTTCCACATGCAAATTGGACATAGCTGTGAGAAAAATAATGTTATTAAATCTCTGTACCAGTAGGGGCGTAACCAAAAAATTGAGATTGGGAGGTTGGATGAATAAGTGTCATGCAATTTCATTTTACAAGGGGGACACAAATGTAAAAATGCACTTCATAGGGGGGGATTTAGCCCCCCATTTTGCCCCCGTGTACCAGAACAATTATTTAAATTATGTTGTACTTGCATTGATAAAGAAGAAAAAATTTACCATTTTATCTTCAACAGTACTTTCTGAACCGTAAGGAGGTGTCGTAGGCCTGCTGTTATAAGTAGGAGTTGGTGGTGGTGGTGCCCTTTGATTGAAACTGTTTTCTCGGGAATAATTGAAACTGTTTCCTCGGGAATAACTATTCCTGCTTGGTGGAGGCAGACTTACTCTCGGTGGTATTCCCCTTCGGCGACTAAATAAAATATATAAATAACAAAATTACCAAATTAAGAACATAGGATTAGTCAAGTAATGGCACTATTTTGAGGAATTAAGCAAATTAATAGTCCCTTGATTTTTCTTCGGTATTTAGCCATTACTGGTAATTCCAAAAATCATAAATTTTTTACAAGAAAACATCCCTCATGAAAACGAACAAGATCAACAAATTTGGATTTTATATTTTAAAACATAGATGAAAAGTGAAGTTGTGGTATTTTGTGGCACCAAAAAATTCCTCTTTTATTCATAAATAGTAACGAGTTAAAAGGTATTAAATACCCCAAAAGTTGAAGGTCAATGGTCGCTTTATATTGCGAAGGTATTTCCATCAAAGCAGCCAAGGCAAACTCAGCCTCCTTCCTCTCTGTTGGGATGCTTTTTGACATTATCTCGGTGAAATTTACAAACTGTACAAAAAACACACCTTTTTAGTCCTCTCTTTCACCTTTTTTTTGTGTCAAAATTTGGGGTCATATTTTGATAGCAAACATGATTTAGAGTTAAAAAGAGGCTCTTGCAAAACTTTCTGATTTAAGCAGATGCAATCAGCACCTTAGCTTAGCACTAATTTGCAATATAGACACAAGGGATAAAAAAAAAATGTGATGTTGAACATATATGAGAGTTTTTCTATTAGATTAACAGATTTTCTTCATAATCTTTTCATTCAAACTGTAACTTATGTTCAATTTTTGTTTAATTTGATTTTAGATAACAAATTTTATGACAGGAAGTTTGCAAATAGCTCAAAAAAAGTATATTGTTAGCTCAGAGGTAAGTTACTACCAAAAAGAAGAAAAAATCATAGTGATACAAAAAATAAAGAGAAAATAAAAGGAAAAAGAAATGGAACTGAACACAAGGTGCTATTTAGATTTAATAATTGTTCGTTTCAGTACCAGAAAATATTTAATAAAAATAACCTGAAAATTGTCAAAGGCACGAGACGGAATGTTGTCATCAAATTCATGCATCATATCCCAAGGTCCGTCTCCAACTCCAACCAAAACTATTGACAAGGGAAACTGGCTGCATTTGTTCTCACAAATCAGTATACAATACAAAACAATAAAATTCAGCAAAGTACACAAGTGGCCCTTACAGTATCACTTATTTCTTATTTTGACCCTAAAATTTCAAAGTTTCCTGATTGGTCCCTCAACATCAAAGTTTTTATCATTTTGCTCCCACGGTAACACAAAATGACCCGTTCCAAGAATAATTACAACTGACTGAAGAGTGAGACTATGGTACTATGCACAGCACGGATTAGTCCATACTACAGATCAATATATTTTCATTTTAAGAGTTCGAATTGTTGATCTGAACTATTCAACATGATTTTCATATGAAAATGTATTAGCAGACTAAATTTTACTTTTTATTTTTTTTTATTTTCTTACTATTTTTTTATAGATAGAAAATCACTACTTTCGAATGGTCTAGAATCTTTAGATTAAGTGATTTTCTACCTATCTAAAAAATAATAAAGAAATTCTAAAAAATGTAAAATTTGATCTACAAGTACATTTTCATATGGAGATCATGTTGAACGGTTCAGATCAATTGTTTGAACTTTAAAATGGATATATCGATCCATAGTACAGACCAATAAGCGCTATGCACAGTAGTGTTACTCTTGACTGAAAGGAGATAACTTGGACAAGGGAACAAAACAGGAGCTTAGAATTTTAGGGTTAAAAAATATGAAATGTAAAATACTTTGGAGCCCATGAGGGTAACTTACTAAAAGCAAAGAAGAAAATATGGAAATTTTGGGGTTGCATTTGTTATAGTTACCTAGCCTTTACAATGGCATCAACGGTGGCTCTTTCTTGCGGGCTTAACTGGCCTGATTGTGTATCAACACTCCTTGTCACCTACAAGATGCATTAAATGTGACATCACACAATATTTCTTTAGTTAATTTACTGTCGAGGATTACTGTAACACCTCCTGATAGGTAGGTTAGATTTCTACGGTATTGTCAGGGGTGGATCTAGGCATAGCCCAGGGGTGCTTAGCCACCTCCTATGATTTCAATTTTTTTTTTTATCATGTATATTGAAATTTAATTGAATTTTTTTCTAAAGTTTTTATATAGTTTAGCCCCCTCACGAAATGCTAAATGAGTGCTTGTAGCTTAGTGGTCACAATTTAATTTAGTGATTATGGAGATTTCAGTTCAAATTTCAGTGACCACATATTTGGTATTTTCACATATTATGCATTTTACATTTCAGCCCCCCTATTCTAAATTTTCTAGTTCCAGCCCTGAGTATTGTGGGAATGAAGTACTAACCTGGCCATCAGCTATTATGAGAAGAACATGATACTGGCCACCTGTGCTATCTGCAATGCCTATTGCTGTCTCAATTATTGGCGCAAAAGATGTGGGGCCTGTTTATAGCACAATGACATGTTAACGTAAAATCCAATAATTATTAAAGGAATCTTGAATTTCAAGTAGAGGAACTCAGAGAAGGTATCAGACGGACCGGCTAGACGAAGGTTAGGTACGACTTCTTTGTACCGATCTAGGGCTTCTTCAAAGCCATTACACGGCCGATTGTCAGGATAAAAGCTGAATACCTCCTGATCATGTGTCGATGCTGTGCATGCAAAAAAAAAGGCGTATTATTTTATTTTTGTGAAATCAAAAGAACTTTGCTGTTCTAATAAAAAAAATTGCTAACCAGCTAATAAAATTGCCCAACCTTACAAAATAAAATTCTCTATTTAACAACAAGTGTGCAAATGCCATTTTATTGGCTGGTTAGCAATTTTTTTTTCTTTTATTTAAAGAACTCACTAATTGAACTTACCATCGCCGAAACCGAAGCAAGGAATGAGATTATCCTCGTCAAAAACTGATAAGGTCCTTCCTATTATAGAAATTGCTTGCTCGTATGGATTCGGTACATTCCCTATATTATGCAAGCAACGCCTCCCGAAGGATAATTTACCTGAAAATTATTATATGCAATTTATCTCAGATTAGCCAAATTTGAACTTAATATGAACTTCACTGGTAAGTATTTAACTCAACAGAAAACGACACACATTATGAATAAATAAATACAAAAAAAGTTAAACACAAACAAATGAATTTTGATAACAAAATAGAGAAGAAAATGAGAAATCGACCCATTTGGTACCTGTCCATTCATTGCTCTTGGTAAAGTCTATTCCAACAATAAGGTTAGATGATTCAAGACCAGCATGTGCCAAAGCATCAGTGACCTATTAATATACAAAAAATAAAAAAATAAAAAAATAAAAAATAAAATATATATATATGAAACAGGTTTCTGCAGTCGTTTTAAATCATTATCCATGCAAGCTGGTACCATAATGAAGTACACAAGTAAAACACTGTTGTATGATGAAGTTGGGTACCAGTTTGGTACCTGACTTCTGGATATTATGGTTTCTTTAATGAAATCTGTGGGGTTATTTATTTTTAATTTTTTGATAGTGAGTGAGCTAAAAGCCCACCAACAAGTTTTAAATTAATAAAAAAGAAGAAGAAAGTTTATGCACATAAGGTCCTACCACACTATGACTAATTACAATGTTTGCTGTCACCTCATACAAGAAAGTATGGAATCTGTGGGGTTATTTTACCCACTTTTATCAAAAAAGAGAGAAAAAAGTAAAATGCTGAGCACAAGTTCCAGTACAAGTAACTTACAATAATGAATAGCACCATATATTATACTACATAATACACAGACAATCCTTATAAAGATGTAAAAAAATATCTTAAAAATAAGGTTAGACTAGATTATTAAAAATGAGGAGGGTTAAAATGCACTATTAGTTTTGTGCTTATCTAAAAAAATATTAAATAATTTCCAAAAAAATATAAAAAATTGGTCTCTAAGCACATCTTAATATGTATATCATGTTGAATAGTTCAGATCGACTGTTAGAATTTTGAGAACAGAGATAAAAATAAGAGATATGGTTGGGGCACAAAACCAATGGTGCATTTTAACCTTACTCATTAAAAATTATCAAAAAATTATCTAAATTATGTCGAAATACATATCAAGGAAAATTTCTATACCTGATTGAGAGTCCGATAATCGTCACCGATATGAGAATACTTGTTTTGCACTCTCCCTCTATTATTCTCATTTCTAGCTTGATTGTTGTGATTATCATATGAAGAATAACTAGAATTGTAGCTTGATCCATACCTATCCCCATAGCCCGATGCATTATTTCCATATCCTGGGGCATTATTCCCATATCCTGGGTAATTATTCCCGTATCCCGAAGCAGTATTCTCAGCATTCCCGTACCCGTAGCCACTGGAATAGCCATACTGGCTACCACCACTACTACTACTACTTGGTCTTGATTCTTTGGCTCCCATCTATACTTGCAAAAATATCCCAATTAAAAGAAATATTTACAAATTTTGTTTATTACTTCTAGTGTGATGCCTTTTCTTTCAATTTCAGCTGGTTTATTTGGGGGGAATAGAGATAGATTTGGTCATAATTGAATTGCAAATTGGTCATGAAATCCAGTTTTCAACAGGCAAATTTAGAGAAATACATTCCAAATCGAACTTATATCTATATCAAATCCAAAAGAAGAAAAAATGCATAACAATACCGTACCAGTTACTGAATCACAAATAAACCTCCACAAAGAAAACCCTTGAAAGTTGAAACTAATAGAAGAAACTAGAAGCAGAATAGGCAAATTAGGAGCAAAAATGAGAGGAAAAAAACAGCTTGAATGCTTAATAGGGAAGGAAGAGAGAGAGAGACGAGACAAATTAAGGCAATGAAAAATTCAACTACAATTAAATAACTCAAGGTTTGATAGAGTAAGAAGAATATTCAATATACTCAAATTGAAAAAGGTTATGTAATTCTATAATCTCAATTTTATAGACTTATCTGTAGCGAGTTATTATACATGGTCAACTGTGTAAAATAACTAGCTACAAAAAATGTTTAATATAAAGTACCACATAAAACTTGTTATCCCTCGTCAATCTGTGGGTATGTCCGATATTATGATCTCAACTCTATACACATATATGTAGCGATCTACTAAACGTGATTAAGTGCGTAAATAAACTTGCTACATGTAATTTATAAAGTAAGATACCACATAAGACTGTGTGCAGGTAGGTGCTGGAAAGGAGCCGCAGTGAACAACCATGCTGGTTGCTCCAAGAGCACAGGACACGTGTCACATTGACCGAAGATAACTGGGACCCACTCAATATAAATCCAACGAGGCTGTGAACCAAGTGTTGACAAAAGTTTATCAAGTGGGACAAGCTACGCGCCAAATGAAAAAGACTCACCAAGGTGGCTGCATTGACTTGACTTGGATTGGTTCAGCATTGACTTGTAGATATTAACAGCGTATTTTTTACTAGGGACAATACAATAGTAAACAAGAAAAATCATAGATGTAGCCTCTTGCTAAATTAAAGTAATTAAAGCTTACTTGGCCCTGTTAAACAGAAATTAATTAAGAGTATTGGGATTTCTTTTTTATTTCAAAAAAACCTTGAAATTTTCTATTTAGTTTTTTTAAGGTGTAGCTTAATTTCTAATTTAAAAATATATTTAAAAAAACTCCCTTTCTAAAGTTTTTATTGTTTCTGTTGCTTGAATTATTTAGTAATAATTGCACGACTGCAGAGATTTAGAAATTAAAATTAATTTAATTTCTATTTGTACTTCATAACAATTTATTTTTTTATTTTACTGATGTAGATGCTTTATGATTTTCTTCTCTTGCAATTCATGTAATCTCCAATTTGTAACAAAAATTCGCTTATTGAAGTTAGTTTTATTTAAAATTACTATACTGATGTGTTATTAAACTTTGTAATAAAATTGTTTAATATATACATTCCACATAATCGAAGTTGATAAAAAGTATATAAAATAATACACAATACAAACATACAACAAACACGCATCATAACTAAAACATTTGTCAAAAATGAATTAAGATTCACTAAAATAGAAAGAAGGAAAAATTTCATATATATTCATTTTTTTTTTCTAAAATTCATAGTATCATATTTACTCTTTTAAAAATTTAAAAACTCACAGATTTACTTAATTTGTTATCTTTTTTATTAAAACTTATATTAAATATATAAAAATACTATTTTACCATTTATTTAAAAATATATATATATATTATTTAGAAGAAATGTTCAATAATTTAATTAGCCAACTGTAAGAACAAATGATTCATTATTTTTACTTGTGATTACACACAACCGTTGTCTAAAGGAATCATTTTTCTTACACAAACTACATATTTTTATTTTTTAAATAAAATATAATAAAATGAGAGGTTTTTTTTTTGAGAAATATACATCAAATTTCCTTAATATGAAATTCATTTATAGTTGGAAGTTGGAACGTTAATATCATCCGCTACTTATTTGCTTTCTTGAATTGCAAGAGAACGATCTCTTAATTAATTTCTTTTTAATGAGGGCAAGTAATTGGGTGTCACAATCATTTGCTACTTATTTGTTTTATTGACAAGCTTGATTTTGCTATATGACTTGCACCTTTGTATGACAATGTTGAGTTCAAACTAGAAGCTTCTTATTTGATATCTAAATTGTAATCATATAGAGTCAATTCATGCTTTGGTCTTCCTATTCATTTTTTTCAATGAAATTGTTAACGCGTGATTGGCCGAAATTTTTATTAATTACATTTAAATTAAATTAATTAAATTAAAGAAAATAAAATGGTTTTTCATCAAAAGCATGTATTTAATTTTTGCTGGATAATCTAGCGGAAAGTGGTTAATAGAATTCCGCTGGATAATTCAGCAGAATTGGGTGTAATTTCTGCTGGACAATACATCGGAAATGTTGTTTTTGAAAATTTGATTAAAACCATGTCATTTTCTTTTATGTTATTAATAAAAATTTCAGTGTGATTGGTATCGATCTTTGCTTTTTTATGAAATAATAAATTAAAAAAATTTAAACCAGAAATGTTTATATATACCATTAATTTATCTATCTATAATTGAGCAAATGTACACAGCAAAATTTATTTTTTAAATAAGAAACCAATATATTTTGAATCATAACTTAAGAAAAAAATGGGAGACAATTTATTTTGATAGTCATGGACATCTTCAAAAGTAAAATTTAGTTTTAAATTCTAAAAGCATAGACAAGATTTATTGGTGGTTATATCATGATTTATGAAAATGATGAGATTTTTTTTTTTTTAAAGCTTGATAGGGACTACCATTAATTCTACCAATAAAAAAATGATGAGATTTATTTTTTAAAAGCTTGATAGGGACTACCAATAAAAAAAATGATGAGATTTGATGGATATTTCTATTGTTCATTGAGTGATTTAGAATATTTTTAATGATATGAAATTAATTGTCCTTAATGGAATTTTTGATGGATTTATTTTACTAGGATATTTATATGTCCAACAATTTATCTATAGATATATTTATTTAAATTTTCAACCTTACTTCCAGTGATCTGACAAACATTATCAAAATTATCAAGATAAACAACAGTCAAGTAATATCTCTCCAAACTAATTAAAGGAAATAATAACTTGGTAATATGGCTCTAAATAGTGTGTTATAGCGTTTTCAGACCATAAAAGCTATAGCGGCACAATATGGTTATTTAGTAGTTCCGTTATGATGTGATAAACACTATTTAAAGTTTTGCTTGGTATATTTATTTATTTTTTTCTTTTTGATAATTGTCAAAGGTAAAATTTAATTTTAAAATCCAGCAACATAATGTGATTTATTTGGTACTCAAAATGATCTATTTTGAAGTACGATATTATTTAATGAGCAAAATAAAGCATATAAACTGTGAAGAAAATTAAGAAATAAAGTTCAAAACAAAACTTAATTTAATTATGCACACGGATCAAATTGAAAATAGAGAAAAAAAAAGTACAAACGAAAGCTTAACTTATTATGCATATGGATCAAATTGCAAATTAAAATTAGCTTTTAATTTTTGTATTTAATAGAGGTTCACTGGAGAACTTTAGATTCAATAAAAGTTCATTGAGAACTTTAGATTCAAAAGAGATGTCCACTAATAAGAACTTTTGGATTCAAATAGATGTTCACTGTGAACTTCAGGTTCAAAGGAGAGGTTCAAACATGGCTTTGATTGATTATGACTTGGCTTCAAACATGGCTTCAGTTCAATTGGACTTGATTTGGGTTTATTTGGGCCTTGTGTTGGTTTCAATTTGGGTTTATATTGAGTTGGGCTTTATTCAATTTGAATTCCAAATGTTTGAGAGGTCAACTCCATAAATTTCCAGAGCAAAGAGCAGTTTTCTGAAGGTTTTAGGTTCTTTAGGGGCTTAATTATAAAATTATAGGAACTGCAGCGCGTCAAATTCAAATTGGCGCTTCAAGATTCGCACTGGAAGGTTGGATTTGCGCCAGTTGGGCTTCAGGATTCGCGTTGATTTGATTTTAAATTTCTCTGGAACGCTGACAAGTAGGCCCTGATCCTGTCAGTGGTCGTTAGAATTCGAATTTCGCAAGGATCCGCGCAGGATTCGTTACTTGCTGTGCGGATGCATCAATCAGCGTGCTAGAGCTGTAGGATTCGCGCCAATACCCTGATATGAACTAGGGTTTGTCGGGGCTGAGCTTCTCCTCGTTGTCGGCGACGTTCCTGGCCACGGCAGCACCAGGAGAGATCACTTGATTTAATCAATTCTTTTGGCTCGGATTTCATCTATGAGGTTCTTTTTAGCATGTTCATCTCGTGTGTGCTTCCAATTTCAAGCTTGGGTAAGTTTTTGATAGGATTTCTGTTAAGCAGCTGTAGGGCATAGTCAAACAGTGGTATTTCATGATTTTGTTTCCTCTTTTATTCAATTGAGTTTAGATTCATCACAGGCATAGGACAGAGGGCTCTGGTACATGAAATTTCACTGTTTCTCATATTTTATTAGGTTTTGTTTAGAAATTTTCAATTAAGTTTGTTCTAATCAAATTTAGGGTTCCTGAAAACATGAACATAGGTCAGAGGACACACAGACACACTCAAGTTATTTTCTTGGTTAAAAACTTAAACTTGAAATTATGAATTTATTAACAATATTAAGCTATGTTTTGGGCCCATGACCATAGCAGTGCATAAACTCTGCTACAGTTTTCTCTCATTTTGTTTTATTTTTAAAATCTTTTATTTTTTTATTTTTTATGAATGACACTATAAATAAATTATTTTTCTAAGTCCTTAGGGGTCTTATATACATGTCCATATTTTGTTTCATATTTTTATCTAATTTATTTTTGTATTTTTGACAAGGGTTTGCGTGTCACTGTTTTTTCAGACAAGGCATATGAACTGTCAATTTTGGGAATTAATTGTGGCCAATTTACAAAATCTAAATATATGTTATTTCTATGTAAATTGATGATAATTCATGATCTAAACACCTGTTATGTTTCCGAATTTTTCTCGAAGGGGGAACTATTTTTAAAGGTCAGTTTATCAAGGGGCAGTTTATGAAATAGTGAGCAGTCCTTAGCAGTTTTGATGTTTTTGTTTGGTGAAATTCAGAAATTAATTAAAATTGGTTTCAAAATCCTAAAAATGGAAAATTTAACATATGCATGCTCCTTAGGATGTGTACTATCTACTGTGCAAATGCCATGACCTAATTCAAAATGTAAAGGCATTTTTACATTTTCTTGGATTTTACTGGTTTTTAGGACAGTAGTGAGTCAGAGAAGGTTTCAGCTGGCTTTGCCTAATTCACCCTGTACCAGTGGTACATGGGAGCTGGTACCAAGGGTATTGCGTAGGTTTAAAACAAAGTGCCAACTTAGAAAATCTAAGAGGAGGGGAATTAGGTCATAAACCCTATGAAAACCCATAGTACACTATACTATTATACACCATAGACTTGTTCTTTATATATTTTTTTTTTATCAAATCTGAAGAACTAGGAAATAATCCAATATATAAATATGCAGTATTAATCCAATTCAATTACTCATTACAATATTCTTATTTAATTGAGTGCATGTCAAATGTCTTTCAATTGAAATACATAGGCACCCTAATTTGTTAATAGAAAGAAGTAATATTCATTACAGATAATACTGGTATCCAATTTTACATATAAAACATATTTAGTGGAGCCCTTCTTCTCTTTTAAATATATCTCATGAGTCATGAAAATAGTGGATCAAGAAGGGGTAGACATTCTAATCGTGGGAAAGCATTTTGAAGGGGTTAGATGCGACCATCGCCGATGAATAGGTCTGGGACATAGTTGGAGTACTTGTTGATTTGGAGAGCATTTTGAAGGTACTACCAACATTAATTATCGTGATCCAAATCAAAGGACGGAATCGGAAATATCGGACGATATCTTTGTCCTAAGACCACAACAAGTGCAATGAACCCAGGTGGTTGATCTAGTGCAAAAGCCCAACCCCTCGTTGGAGGTACTTGATCTAGAGCAACAAAATCGTACGATAACTTTGTTCCTTGTACTTGTACGGGGAACAAGTGACTTTAGGGTAATAGGGTTTTAGGATTATTGGTAAATATGTGAGTTTTTATAATTTTGAGGGGAGAATATGATATTACAAACTTTTGAGGGGAAAATACGTAATATTGAAACTTCTAATACTACAGTTCCAATAGATGATAGGCCCAATTGTATCAGCAAAATTTCTCTAATTGTTAACTAAAAGGGAAGGGTGCTAAGTATGGAATTTACATACAAATTAACTTAAGTATTTATCAGGGATTGAGTGTCCTGGACAGAATAAAGTGTTCTTCTTCATTCTTACATTGAAATTGCACACAAGATACAGTTAAATTCTAGAAATGATAAGAGGAGTGGTGTTTGAAAGGTACGCGGAAGCCGCTGCAACTCCACTTCCAAGCTTTACAGGGTAACCTACATCCCTCAACACCATTTCTACCCCAGCAAGACAACCAAGCAATTGCAACTGTATTCAATTTAATCCAATAAGAGAAGAAAAAAAAATATGGTTAGCATTCAAACTAATAATTTAAATGGTTTCACTAGAGAAACACATAAATAATAAAAAAAAGAAAAAGCTTTACTTACCTCATTGAGGTTTCCCAAGTGACCAATTCTGAAAACCTTGCCAGCAACTTTGTTAAGTCCCAAACCCAGACTCAAGTTGTACCGTTTCCAGCCACGCTTGACTATCTCTGTGCTGTCAATGTACGGTGGGACCATTACGGCTGTCACTGTATCACTGTACCACTCCTCTTTTTGGGTGCAATTCTTCAATCCCCATGCCTCTATAGCCAGCCTGCAAATGTTGATCATTTTATTAATTTCAAAACTGAGCAACATAAACCACTTATAGCTATACTCTTTAGCTGAAGAAGGAACAAGGGTCGTAATTGTTATTCTGGTTTTTAATGAAAAGAACAAATACTTACCGTGTTGCTTTTCCAAGGCGAGCATGCCTTTCAATAACATTGTCCAACCCCTCCTCAAAAATGAGATCCAACGCAGCCCGCAAACCATAAAGCAGTTGAATAGACGGGGTGTATGGCCAGTATGTCCCCATTTTGTAAAACTTTAAGTAATCATTCCAGTCGAAGAAAACCCTAACTGACTTTGCTGACTTAGCAGCCTCCAGTGCCTTTGGACTGGCACAAACAAAGCCCATACCTGTTGGCATCGATAGCGCCTTTTGGGACCCGGTAAGTGCCACATCAATACCCCATTCATCCATGCGAAAATCCAGTGCACAAATTGAGGAGACACCATCCACCAGAAATAATGCAGGGTGATTGTAATCATCTGAAATTGAATAAATCTTCTACGATTAGTTATTCGATTATGCAAAATGTACAAATGTAAAAATAATTACATACTATTAATGCTGGCAAGGTAGGTAGTACATGTAAAATATCAGTACTAAATGCACTTCAAAGCAAACTTTTGTTTACTATAACTGGTAGGATGTGCATTACCAGTATGTGGTACCAACTGGTATGGTAAAGTAAGATTCTGGTATTTTTCACTGACCGAGCAACTTCCTAACAGCAGCCAAGTTATTGGTAACTCCGGTTGCAGTTTCATTGTGAACAATGCAAATAGCCTTGATTGAATGGTAGCGGTCAGAAGCCAGCTTGGAAGCAAGCACATCAAGATTTGCACCGTGACCCCATTCGCTCTCAACTACATCCACATTGAATCCAAGGCGTTGCTGCTGGTCAATCCACAAGAGACTGAATTGACCGATCAGGAAGGATACAATTCTGTCGCCCGGTGAGAGAGTGTTTGTAAGTGCACTTTCCCATGCTCCAGTTCCTGTAAGTAGATTACATTATTTTTTTCTTAGTATTTTTCCAGTTGTTTGCAAACGGAAAAATATTAAAGATATTAAAAGCACATTAAACCTGAAGAAAAGGAACAACAAAAAAAAGATCATTTATCAGTACGGGTTTGGTGCGAATTACGCTAGCCCAGTACAAGTATTCGAAGATTGAGATGGTTCGTTTATGCTCCTTACTGAACAATAAATGAAAGGGATTATGAGGGAAGATCAGAAATGGGAGAATATATGTTTTAGTCAGGCAATACCAGTACCAATTAGGCTATACCAGGTTGTTTCTATAATAAAGGGAAAAATAAAAAAAATGTAATGTACCAGTAGTGGGGATTATGAAAGGTGTGCCAGTGGTGGTTTTGAAGATCTTCTTAACATCCTCAAGTAAGGTTTTGGTGAGAGCCGGTATAGCAGGAGAACGATAATCCTCATTGTTGCGGTTCATGGCACGTATCACCGGCTCCGGAATGTTAACTGGACCCGGCACAAACAGGTGGTTCCTCCCCGGTCCATACATGTAATCCATCTCTCCTTCTCGCACCCGTTACCTAAAACAATAGATTGCCTATAATCAAGCCTTATGCCATGTTTATAATTAAATTTCAACACAAAGGCAAGTTTATTTAACAACAAGGAAATGTACCCCTAATTCTATGAATTAAATATTCAACATTATAATCATATAACATGACTTAAGTATCTTTAATCGCACACTTGCTAATAAAATTATTAAAATTTGATTAAATTAATATATATAGAGACCGTCTAAAATTATTTACCTTACTAAGCATGCTACATAATTATTCAATAAGTTTACAATATTTCTTGAATAAATATGAACACTCTTGAAAATTAAAAAAAGAAAGAAGTTAATAGGTATTATATATTTGGATCTATGGATAGCTCATTAATTATCAAATTCATCGTCAAATTAATGTAAGTTGATATTGGTTCTCATCATTAATAAATCATAAAAATATATACAAAATCATACCATGTAACATATATAATATATGTATCATGTAATTTTTGTCTAAAATACTTAAATTCTTCAACCAAAGGCCTCTGAACTAAATTAAGAATTGAATTGAAGTTCTAATTTATAATAGTGTGTGCCTATAAACTTATATAAAAGAATAAATATGGAAGTTAATCCTAAAAGGGGAAGCTAAAGGGTTTACATGCTTTAAACTAATTAAGGTCAACTTAGAAGAAAAGAAATAAGGTGGATTGGATAAAAAGATAACTTCTATCACTTTTTTCATAAGATATATTTTTTTTTGAAGGTCAGTCAGCAAAGCTGACGACGAAATATATTGATAAAAAGTTATTTACAAATTTTTTTGTTTAACGTCACTCACCCCTGTGGGAGAGACGACGAAATATATTCATAAGATATATTTAAAAGTAGAATAAAATAAAGGGATAAGAAGATAACTCTTATCCTTTTATTTTCACACTCTATATATCTTTAATTATTCAACCAAAGCAAATATGATGACATGCATGGGATAAAAATTCTTCTTCTATTTCTTCATTTAACTCCACTATCAAATATGACTTTGCATGTAAATTGTCACTGTATATATCACTAAAAGTCATAGTCACCAATATATTGAATGATACGTCTATTTGATATTTTAAAAATATAATATATCAAATAATTAAATTATAGGTGTGTGCTACATCATTTATATAAATTACATATTAAATTTGAGTCAATTTAAAAATTTAATGATTATATATATATAAAGGCATCAAACTCTAAAGGTTAAAATTTATATATTAATTGTTTTATAAAAGATAAAATTGACTTTTAAATTAACCCATAATTTTTACACATACTATTAAAATAATAATAATAATAATAATAATAATAATAATAATAATAATAAACATGTTTATATAGTTTTTTTATTTAATCAAATGACTGATCATACAAATTACTTTAATTTCAACAACCAACGTGTTGTATGTTGTAACACAGCTAATTATAAGAAATGAATAAACTGAACATGGGCTAATTTAAACTTCAAATTAAGAAATCAATGATCCCAGAGAGAAAGAGAGAAAGAGAGAGAACCTGAATTTCCTTGTTTGCTGGTTTTGAGACGAGAGAATCAATGCTTAGTTTTGCATGAATACGATGAATTACGAGTGGGGGAGAGTGAGGGAAAGGATGAGGGATAAATAATAGGAGCCAATGAGACACTGTTTTCAGATGATGAGGCTATAAGGTCCCACGATGATGCCACGTGGCAGATAAGGCCACACACCAGCAGCTCGATCGTAAGGTTGTGGAGCTTGGAAAGCGACTCGTTATATTGTGTTGTGTGTAATTTCCTACTAAGAGGAAATATATAGTTGCTCCCGCAGCCAACCACACTACCCATATCTAGAATTCACATCCTCTGAGATAACTCATATTTTGCGTGACTTTTCGGAAAATTTCAACCGTTCAATGACGTTCTGCACAAATCTCAAAGCTAAAATAACACTGGCCCCTGCGCTATCCCCGAATAACCACCGGACAGGTCGGTCACGCAAAAAATGAGGTATCTCAGAGGAAACGCACTCCAACCAAACTACCCATATCTTAGGAAGTATTCAAATCCCCTGTGGCGAGTACACACAGGTCCTTTCGTGTGGCACCACATTATACATTGAGTTCTCCAACCCGCCATACTAAATAAAGGTCAGGTTTCCGCTCAGAGTATCCACGTCCCAGAGAGGTCCTTCTCTTCATCTTTATTTCTTTTATTTATTTATTTTTATTTTTTATGAAATAGGTCGCTCTTCTCTTTTTATTAAAATGAAACCCGAATTGTCAAATTGGCTGTTAGTGAGATAGCTGAGGACTGGGGAAGTCTGTTTTTCTATGGGATAAAACTTAAAACCACTCCTAATCCAAAGGCACATAAACTGCCACGTCTCTACCTTTTCACAAGCTTATCAGTTGTCATTGGTCATTGTCCGGCCGATTTTTTTATTAATCGAAAATTAAAAAAAATATCGTGAAAGCAGATCATTTTTCTGTACAATCAACCGATTTTTTTTTTCTTACCACCCGTTAAAATCTGAATAATCAGATTTCAGATTCCGCTACAAATTCGGACTGAATTTGCGGACAGATCACTAACCCGTTCGCATATTGAGCCTGTGGACGGATCCACTCGCGTATTGGGCCTGCGCACGCATCTGTGTGCGTATTGAGTCGGCGCACCGACCCGTTCGCATCTCTAGTTGGCGAACTCTGTACGTGTCGAGTTCTGATTGACTTGGGGTTTAAGCGTGGGGTCCACTCCTGCTAAGGTACAAGTAGGGGTGATTAATGAGCGAGCATGAGCGAGTTAGGGTATGCTCATGCTCGCTCATTAAGTAAATGAGCGAGTTGTTAATGAGCGAGTTTAAATGAGCGGATAAATGAGCGAGTTGTAAATGAGCGAGCTTTTAATGAGCGAGTTATGAGCGGCTCACGAGTTATGACTTATGACTCATAACATAATTATATAATGTGCTCACGCATAACAAAATTTGTTAAAAGTCATCATAACAAAATCCAACAAATTGTCATAATTCATTTAAATGAGCGAGTTGTTATGACTATTACTTGTTTTGGACTTTAGGCGGAGGTTTTGGTTTTGCCGATTTACAAAAAAAAATGAATATGAAACTATGAATATTAGTATATTACACATGATTAAATATTACATTATGCTCACTATATTACACAAGATTAAATATGAAACTATGTTCACTATCTATCAATCTTAATGAGGCAAGCTTGATGTTACACATAATTACATAGGATTAAATGTGGCATGGATTAGATGTGACAAATTCTTAATGAGCGAGTTATGAGCGAGTTGGGACATGCTCATGCTCGCTCATTAAGTAAATGAGCGAGTTGTTAATGAGCGAGTTTAAATGAGCGGATAAATGAGCGAGTTTAGGCGAGCTTTTAATGAGCGAGTTATGAGCGGCTCACGAGTTATGAGCGATTTACTCACCCCTAGGTACAAGCTCCTCTTCAAATCCCCATGTTTTTTTGTGCACGTTACTTTGTTTGTCTGATTGGAGGCGAAAATAATCCAATGGTTGAGAACTTGAGATCTGCTAAGGTTCGCATCTTCAAACCAAATATCAACGGTTGAGATCTGAATAACATGTTCCTGTTGTTTCTTCGAATAAGAGTAGATTTATTTCCTGGAAAAAGAGGGTCACGGTGCACTAGAGATGCGAACGGGTCGGTGCGCCGACCCAGTACACGCACGGATGTATGCGTAGGCCCAATACGTGAGCAGATCGGTTCGCAGGCCCAATATGCGAACAGGTTGGCAATTCGTCCGCAGATTCAGTCCGAGTTCGTAGCGGAATCTTAAATCTGAATAAACGGGTGGTATTCATTTAATTATGATTTTTGAGAGTGGTAAGAAAAAAATTTCGGTACAATCAAAATCTAGGAAAAACAGGATAGTTTATTCCGTTTAGACACTGTAGTTGAATGAGATAAACCATCCTGTTTCGTTAATTTTGATCCTAATTAGTGATTTAACTTAAAAAAAATTAACCTGGACAACACAGACCATCCCATCCAACACTGTAGCAATTTTTTTTTTCCCATTCTCTAATATGAATTCAAACTTGAAAAAAAAAATATCGCTACAGTGCTGGACGAGATAATCTCTCCTCCAAAATTTTTTTGTGTGTACTTAGTGAGATTAGCGGAGCACTAATCTGGACGGAAAATTTTATACCGTCCGGAGGATGAGATAATTGATCTTGTTTTTCATATATTTTAATTTTTCAGCAAAACAATTTCTTTCGCTGTATATTTTTATTTTATTTTCAATTAATAAAAAAATCAGCATTGTCCGGTGTACATCAAACAATTCGTTGTTCGTTGTATAATAAGCTGTACAGATACTGATACATCAGGAATCTTAAACTATTCGGAACGGAAGCAGCTTGGGTCCGATGTCTATTGGATCCAAAGTGGTTCCAATGGGTTCGGTAACCGTCAGATCTGTTTTAAGATTCGCGTCCGCAATTTTGCATCAGCTTTAAAATCTGTATACACGAATCCTAAAGCAGATCCGACAGTTACCGAACCCATTGAAACCACTTTGGGTCCAATGGACATCGGACCCAAGCAGATCTCATTCGTAACATGTGATTTTTGTTGAGGAAAAGCCCTTAGGCAACTTAATTAACAACTTAAGAGTTGCTATATTATAGTGGTAATTGTAAAAACTGAAACCTATCCCAGTGCCAACATTGAAAGACATGTCTTCTAAAAACTGCTCCTAAGACATGCATAGTGCATACACATCTCCATACCAGTGTTGTAAATAAGGTACGTGGTCGTCGGACGGACAAGATACCACTAAGCAGGGGCGGAGCCAGACTTTTGAATTATGAGAGTCAAACGTGAATGAGAATCAATTTATAAAATATTTGTACTACGAATGGAGGTCAATTTTACAGTATCTATAATATTTTACTCTAAACTATATTGAATATCGTGTATAATTATAAATTTTTTTAAAAATAAATGAGAGTCAATTGACCCACATTACTTGACTGTGTCTCCGCCTCTGCCGCTAAGCGATAAATCGGAAACAATCGAAAATAATTGGTCATAATAAAAAATAATCGGCTGATTAGTCGGAGAAATTTATGACGGTTTAGTCACCGCCAACGACTAATTGGCCAATTAATCGGTCTAAACAGATGTTTTTTTACAACACTGCTTCATGCCAACAGTTTTATGTCCCTGTGCTACCAATTTGGAACATAGTTAGGCTGAATTCTCTTTGAAAATGTGCCCTTGTATACTGTCATCCTTCTGGCATGATGACTTACATATATCATGTATTTATACATGCCGGCATCGTTTGCTTTTATTTCCATTCGTATTTGAGTAAAAAATATATATATTTCAATGCTAATTTTTTTTTATTGCTCTCGTTCACAACAAACATTTAGCCCTTGCTCTGTTTATTGATTTCTTAGTGAGTGAGTCTATGGTACTATGCATATCACGGGTTGTTACCGTGCTACGGCTATATATTCGAGTTTTCAAATTCTAACGGTCGATCCGAACTGTTCATCTTGTTCTCCATATTAATGTGTTTGGAGACCAAATTTTACATTTTTTGAATTTTTTTATTTTTTTAGATATTTAGAAAATCACTTGATCTGAAAATTCTGGACCATCAAAAAACAGTGATTTTCAATAAATCTAAAAAATAGTAAAAATTATCCGATCGGTCATTTGATTAAAGTAAAAATTTTAATTATAATTATGTTTGTTAATATTATTATTATTATTTAAATAGTATGTGTATAAAATTAATTTGGCTTAATTTAAAAGTCAATTTATTTTTCATCAAATTAAACAATATGAAAATTTTATCATGAGTTTTGATGGTTTTTTCTACAGACAATCACTCAAATTTTAAATAGACTCTAATTTGATATGTGATTTATCTGAATGATGTAGACCATCCATATAATTTAATTATTTACTGTATAATATTTTAAAATATCAAGTAAATGTATCGCTAAATTTTTTATTTTGAAAAATGTATCGCTAAAATTATATGTACGTAAAAATTATTTGATATACCGGCGGCCATTACTAAGTAATATTTACATTGACAATCTATAATTCAGGGTTCAAATAATCCATTAATTTCTTCATGCTCCAATCATACTCAAATATCTTTATCTTCGATTTTAAAGTTCAAACAAAATATATAAACCTTTCAACATGATATCCACATTGAGCAAATTTTATAATTTTTTGAATTTTTTTTTTACTATTTTTCAGTTAGTTACAAAATCACTGTTTTTAGATGGTTCACAATTTTCTGAAAAATATTGATTTTGTGTCTATTTTAAAAAATAGTAAATTTTTTTCAAATAAAATATAAAATTTGATCTCTAAGTACATTTTATTATTGTAAATATCATGTTGAGCAGTTCAAATCTTTTGTTTGAACTTTAAAATCGAAGATATAGATATTGAAATATTAAAACACGAGACAATAGACTATTTGAGCCGTCCTCAATTCTATATACCTAGGTCATATTTGATGGATATGAATTTGCTGTTATTCTTAGAAGAATGCTATTCTTAGAAGAATAGCAGCTTGCTACTCTTCGTTTATGTGTCTATCTCTCTTTAAAAGAGGAGGAGATAGAGGGGGAAGAAAAAAGGTAGAGAGAGAAAGAAGAGAGAGATAGAGAGGCTAGCACGGAGAGCATCAAATTTGAATAACAGCAGATTTCGTTTCCATATTTGATAGTGGAGTTAGATAAAGAAATAGAGGGATAATTTTTCATCCCATGTCATTATATATTTGATTTGGTTAAAAGGATAAAGTGCAATAAAAAAAAAAGATAATTCTTATCATGACATTGACAAAAGATAACAATTATCTTCTTATCTCTTTATTATTCTACTTTTATATATATTTTATGAAAAATAGTGAGAAGAAGTTATATATATTTTTATAATTATCCAATCCACCTTATTATTTCCTAAGTTTGACCTTAATTAGTTTATTTTATCGCACTTCTTCGTTATAATTCTGTAATTTTATCAGAGCTACTCAAACAAAATCATGTAAAACATTTTGCTTCACCTTTTAAGATTAGCTTCCGTATTTATTTTTTATATAAGTTTATAGGCGCCCACAATTTTAAATTCAAACTCTAATTCAATTCTTAATTTAGAGAAGAGCGCGCGACCTCTTTTTTTTAAAAAATAATAGAAAAGAAGAGAAAGACGGAGAGAAGGATCTCTCTGGGACGTTGATACTCTAAACAGAAACCTCACCTTTATTTAGTGTGGCGGATTTTAGAACTCAATGAAATGGAATGCCACACAAAAGGACCTTTGTGTACTCGCCACAGGGAATTTGCATACTTCCTAAGATATGGGTGGTGTGGTTGGCTCAGGGAAAGATATATATTTTTTTTCTATATAAAATAATGAAAAAGAAGAGGGAAAAATAAAAATACTTGTGATTTTTTATTGGTAGAAAGACAAGTAGAAATTTTAACAATTTTAACAATTCAAAAGTTAGAATAGTAAGAATTTTTCTTTTTTCATTTTTTCTATTAAAATATAAAATGTTTAAAAAAAATAGATGAAATCCTTCTAATACATCTATTTACTAAAAACCTTTATATTTTAATAGAGAAATAAAAAAAGTGAAAAACAGATTTGAATAGGTACAAATTTTGCCGGTCTAAACTTTTACTAATTAAAATTAACGACATACACTCTTTCTATTTTTTTTTCTCTTCTTTTTTTAATATTTTATAGACAAAAAATTTTCCTCCGGAAGTAACTATAATTTCAGTTTATGCTATGTATAAAATATTATAAATAATAAATTGCAAGGTTAGTGTAAAAATATGAATCTAGTGCTTACATAATCAACGGATGTAGAATATAAGAAAAATTCGACATAATTTTTCCTTTGTTCTTCAAGTACGCGTAAGAATTACATTCGTTTGGACATGGAATAATTTGGGACTTAGGATGTGCTTGGCATATATATATGTATATTAGTTATCTGTAATTCTAAACTAATTTGGAACATTTTGTAATGATCAATTTCATTAAAATATATTTCAAATCTCTATAAATTAATACAAAGGATTTTCCCACTTGGTAGTTTTCAAATCCAGGAGCTCTCATGCCTGCATGAGAGCCATGTACGCCACTATCGGAAAACATAGATTTATGGTGCAATGCACCTCTTCGCTAATCATCTGAGAAGATCAAAACCTTCATTAGAGGTGTATGAAACTTTTACCTACTGCAATAACTCTCTGTTGCTTTTATTTGATTTAATGAAATTGTTGTTTGGCACATCGCCAACTAATCTTTATAAAAGAAAAGTAAAAAAAAAAAGAAATTACAATTCTCTGTTGCAAATAATTTGTTTTAGCTTAGATTGTTATATCTATACATTCTCTCTCCTGTTAGATACCATCTATTTATCTCTGCTATATGAGGATAAATGCCTTGCTCTGATAAATTAAGGACATTTCTTAACAAAACTAAATCTAAGGGAAAGCTCTTTACTGATTAATAAAGGTAATAGAAATTACAAACTTGTTTAACTGATAGGTGTCTTTTTAAGAAAATAAAAATAACAAATTTCTAAAATTGAAACAGTGTTCCTTTTGTTAGTTCAATTATGCATGGTGCCAATCAAATTTACAAAATGATTTTCTTTTTAGGCAACAAATAAATGATATAATTGTGCCTTCAATGATCAATGGTAGATGAATGAAACAATCAAGAAACTTTTCAAATAGTCAGAAAGAAAAGAAAAGAAATCCACAAGAAGGCTTTAATCATTCGGATTTGGTTTCTCGATGAACTTGACAGCACTGCCACCGGACTCCTTACATACCGGGTTCCATCCGACCAAGTAATGCTTCCAAATACATTGTCAGAGCTACGGTTTTCCACATTAAATGTTACGTTAAATTTCTTCTCTTCACCGGCATCGAATTTTAAACTATCAGGCTCCACCTTGACCCGAATACCAATAGGTTCCGCAACTGTTGCAGTGTATGTGCCTACGGGACCGACATTTTTAACCTTGCGGGTTACTGTAACTGAGCCTGCGCGGTTATAAATTGTAAATGAGGGGTAGTTGAAATCCTTAATATCTTGAGGGTTTGAAGGGCATTTATAACCCGGCTTGAATGTTTCTAGTTGGGTTGAGTTGTAGCGAAGAGAGCAAAGGAAGTTCAAATAATTGATCGTGTTGAGGTCGTAAATCAAACCCGGATCTGCTGCCGCATTTGGGTTTACATGGCCCGACCCGTAGCTGAATGGCGTGGCAGGTACAAAGGATGAGTTCAAGATAATCTTTCCCTGATTATCTTTGATTGATGCTGTAATTTTTTTATTGAAGAAAATAAAACTCTTATAAGTAATATAAATTGAAGCACCTCAAGGGAAAAAATAATCAATGTAATTTTTCAGTTAGCATAACAATTTCAGCAATGGGGAAAAACAGAACAGTAAAGTAGGGTTTTTACTTTTTAGCAGCAAGTTAACACATAATAAATTTGTAAAATATAAACTTGAACCATTGACTTACTTGAACAGAACTTAAGTTAACAGAACCATGTACTATTTCTGATGAGAATAATCCTTTGGTCTTTCAAACATTAACTCAGAACCTAAGATGAAATTATTTATTTCAAAGGAATTTTTTTTCAGAACTATGTTTTGAAATGGTAGATCCTACATTGCTTGGAGTGATCCATTTGGGGGGAAGGAATTTTCATGGTCTCAAAAATATTTTCAATTAACTCAGGAAAAAGGTAATTAAAAAGATATTGCTGATAGAACTTGAACATGATTCCTTTAACGGGTCTGAATTTTCTATGCCAAATCCAACTCGACCAGACTAATAGGTAATAACTCAATGAATTAACTCAGGACAGTCAAAAAGATATGGTGTTCAACTATTGTACTCATACTTATATTAAAAGTACCAGAATTTTTGTATTACCAGTGGTCATAATAGCTGATCGGATGGCTGCTGGGGACCAACGAGGGTAGAGAGTGTGGAGAAGACCAACAACCCCTGATATGTGGGGGCATGCCATCGATGTACCAGATGCATAGTTGAATTTTACACGGCGTTTATCGAAGTCCAGGCCAGTTGGTGAAGTTGCCCCAGTCCATGCTGCTATCACACTGACACCTGGGGCCGTTATATCAGGCTTCAAGATTCCGGGGGTAATTATATTTGGCCCTTGAGATGAAAATGAAGCCATATATGGTGCCGGCATTGTGTTGAGCACAGTTTCTGGTTTTGTTATATAACCAAGTACCACACTGTAATATAATTTAGTGAGCCTGATGTTAGCTTTAAAGTTATTTTATCCGTCCGTAAAAGCTTCTCTAGTTCAGTAAAAGAAAAATTAATACAAGATGGCATCTGAGCACTATACATAGTTTGTACTTACTGGAAAAACTTTATCTTGGTCCCCTAAAATCTTATTTTTCTAATTTTTAGCAGCAAGGTTTATAAGCTTTGTTCTATACCTCAAAGTACCAAGTAAAATCCAGTAGCATTCAACTTGTATGATATGTACAAACCTGTTTGATTTGAGGTAAGACAACAAAGTTTGACCGTCAGAGTAGGTGATTGCAATGGCTGGCAGGATGTGTTCCTCGGCTTCGATCTCATTGCCCATGCTGACAGTATTAATCAAGACCATACCTACTCCACCAGCTCGCAAAACAACAACTCCTTTCTCAACAACCAAAGTGTTTGATGTTGTGCAAACCACTATTGAACCCTTAACCTTTGCAGGATCCAACGAACCAAAGCGGCATAACCGACTGCCATATAATTTATACGTAGCAAAATGTTAATAGCAGATTTCCATACTGAGAAGAGCTGCAAGCTCAAGTTATATGTCAAGTTAACAAATGTCAAGATTGTGGTGCCACATAATATTTATCCTGATCTAATATTTGTTTCTATTTGCTTGATTTTGAATAAACCTTTGGCATACATGTTTGCTGATTTTGTGTGTTTCCTATGGGGAATGGTGCAATTGCTAATCAGTACCTTTGTTGGAAATTTTATGTAGCTTATATTAGTAACAAAATATTAATTATGGTAACAATAAAATGTATTACGCGTCATTTTCTTTTGAATGGGCTGCTCGAGCGTCAGTTGAGCTGATAATTGGGTATTTTCCTTGTGCTAGACTTGTCGATGAGAGGCTCACACCCTAATTTTTTTAAAAGGCATCCAGGTTAAGAGTTAACGGATGTTAAATTTGTTACAAGTAGGAAACCAAATTGAAGTAAATTTTCAAATAAACTGTTAACTGAAATGTCATGAAGTCAATTGATTTATTATCACAATGTATTAATTGTCTGTATTTAAAAACACACAATTAAGGACCAATACATATTTTTAACGGTAATTTAAAATTATGTTATTACCATTACTCCAAATCACATGTAGCTTAACTAGAATATCTATAATGATATTATAATCTGAAATTCTAAATAAATGTATTTCGAATTACCTTCAAGCTTGTGTTGCCAAAAGACACATAGGCAGGAAACTCCCGATCCATTGTGCTAGCTGCCACTGTGAATATCCATGGTGCCACGTTTGAAACCGTTCCAGGTGTAGGGCCCTCGTTACCGGCAGCGCAGATAACTTTTATGCCGTTCTTGACTGCATGAAATGATCCGATGGCTATCCCGTCTTCGAAATAATCCACCGGGACGTGCCCGCCCAAGGAGACAGACAGGACGTGAACGCCGTCAGAGATAGCTTCATCAAAAGCCGCAAGAATGTCTTCATCATAACATTCAGGCCAACATACCTATATTGGTAAGAGCAAACATAAGCATATATAGAAGCATCAGGAAGATATGCTTGTTTCAATTTTTTCTGGTATTTTATCTCTGTCCAAGTATGATGTGAACAATGAAACAAAACTAACAAACCTTGTAAGTTGCAACACGGGCATGGGGCGAACCCCCTTTAGCCGTGCCGTTGCCATAGCCAAAGAAGCTCACATTGGCCACAAATGTGCCACCAGCTGTTGAAAGAGTATGAGTCCCATGGCCATCATTGTCGCGAGGTGTCTTCGAAAATAGTATTTTCTTCTCATGTGCCTCATATCCTTTATAAAAGTATCTCGCACCAATCAACTTCCTGCAGAAAAGTATGTATCATAGCCCTCATCAAGGTTATACCATATATATACACAGCTTGCAAGCTGTTACATACACTGGTACAGGAACTAATACGGTCTTCAAATAATTCTTTTGCAAACGTCCTATTCAAATCCTGATTGAAACCTGATTTACACTCTAAAAGAATGATGTCATTGTAGCAAAATGTGCATGACAAAATTAGCCCCAGTTTTTTAAAACCGAATGAAAGATGTTGTGTTCTTGATGTTGATTCCTTTTTCTTTTCTTTCATTTGAACAGTTTGAGGGCATAGAAGTCTGTTTTACAGAACAAGATGCCAAGACAAAATGAGGAACAAAATGAGGAAATTTAAATGGATCCCCAAATACAAGAAACATAATTCATGGACAATTTGAATATTTTGAGAGAGAGAGAGAGAGAGACTTGTTGCAAGTGAAGGTGGCATCAGACTGATTCTGGCAAATTCCTTTCCACTGACTTGGGACAGCAGTCATTCCATCATCTGCAAAGCTTTCTGATTCTGGCCATACACCTACAAATATACCATTAATTGCACAAAAATTACAATGGTTCACCGATTTCCGAAGTTAGAAAAATGCTACAATTAATTAATAATTTAATATAGAAACTATTGTTGATGTAAAAGATAATATTATATATATCCACCATGAATTTCACCAAAATAAGGCACAACTTACAAATTGGCTACTTGTTATGCATTAAATGTACAACGTTAGCATTACATCATAATAATTGTACTATTTGAACATATTAACCTACTCATTAGTATCAAAAGATTACAAAGATTTAAAATTATGAAATTGTTGTTATTATCTTTCATGAGAAACAGACTATTTCCATTTGATAGCCAAAGTCAAAGGTCATCCCTTTTCTCCTCCTTTTGTAAGTAATTACTGTTGAGCATAGCATTATCCAATTATGTATAACATTGAGGAACAATTACACAAAAAAAGGAAAAAAAGAAAGAAAGATTGTAACTGATACCTGTATCAAGATTTCCAATAATAGTGTTATTACCATACCCTGCTTTGCTCCAGAGAGAATTTGAATTGACAGAACCATCACTTTCTAGACCAAGAAATTGCCATGATCTGGTACTATGAAGCTTGTATTTTCTGCTTGGAAACACTGATACCACCCCTGGTAACTCTGCAACATATTATACAACTCTATTGTTATTTTTTTGTTTATTTATTATCCTGTAATTACATTTCAATTGATTGTTGGGACTGCTTCAAAGAAATATGCAAGTTGACTTGAGATCTTCTATTGTGCTGTACGCCTGTACTGCTGTTACCTCAGTGCAGCACTCATCAGTTGGATAGTACCATCAAAATTCAATGGCTATAGTAAGCAATCATATGAGTTCAAAATTGTAAAGCATCTAAGCTTATGCAGGATATGCATTACCAGTGTAAGCCGAATCAGGGATTTTTTTTCATATTAATTATCTCAAAAATGATGAAATCTTCGATGAAAAGAATAACAAATTACTGAGAAGAAATGTAATTTGACAACCATGAAAAACTTAACAAATTAAACAGTTTAGTTATTAAAATGAAAGAACAAACGATGATGATGGAGAGATATACTTGATATCTTGTTTGCTGTTTCCTCATCAATTGTTGCAGCAAAGCCATTAATGTACTGTGTATACGAGTAAAATATTGAACTTTCTGCTGCTTTCAGGCTGCATAATAAAAATTTGCAAACATCAACAGCTAAATTAAGCAACCCATTTCTTAATATTAACAAAGATTATGCATATTTTTGTTGTTTAATTTTTTAATGTATAGATGTACTTACGTTCCCAAAATTGATCCCAAGAGCTTCAAGTGAGATTTGGCTACTGTGGCATATTGTAATGCCCGGTTGCTACCAGCAAGGAGACGCGGCGGTTCACCAAGATACACAATGTATGGCTACATCAGAAATTAAGATGAGAAATAAAATGGTTAAAGTTTGAAGATAATATAAAATTTTCTTTTGAATAATGGAGAGATTAATGAAGAAGGGGAGGCTTTAAAGTCTGTACCACTTTATCAGCAGCTATGGCATTTTCTTTCAAAAGGAAGAATGAGAGCAAAGCAAACCAGACAACTTTGTAATTCATCTCTCTCTCCATAAACCTTGATTGTGTGATTTAGTGAGGGAGCATTGAACAGGGCTGAAGAGCTCTGTTTTTATTACCTAGTATTGGGTGCAAAAATCTTATCTATTGAAATTTTCTCTCTCATTCTTGTTTGAAGGAGTATAGTAAGCCTATAGTACTTGAGGTCTCAACAGAAGAATTCGTTTAGTTAAACTAATTAGCTTAGTCAAAGTTAGTTAGCAAAGGTTGTTAGACTTTTCTGTTAAGAGAGGTTAGGTGCTGTAATCTTCTATATATACTTCCATATAAAAAGGGCACAACTTGTACATGAAATTCAATCAAGAATGAATAAAATTCTCTGTTTCATAAAATTTCTGTATATACTTCCCTATAAAAAGGGCACAGCTTGTACATGAAATTCAATCAAGAATGAATAAAATTCTCTGATTCATAAAATTTCCTTCTCTCTCTTTACAATTTTAGAGTATTATCCAACTACGAAAGTTGTATCTAAAAGTTATTTTTGCACTATTAATTAGTTCTAATTAGGAGAATTGGAAAATAGGAACCAATTCTCCTCCCAATTATTATTATTATGGAGAAAATGGCTGTTTTACTGTGAACAGTAAATAACAGTAAAAAATTTTAGACTGCCGGATAAGTGATTTTCAAAGTGGTTTAATAAATAGTAAAATTTTTTTAAAAAATATAAAATTTGGTCTCCAAGCACATTTCAATATGGAGATCGTGTTGAACGGTTCGGATCGGTTGTTTGGATTTTTAAAATGAAAATATAGTGCCATGGAGTAAAAACTTGTTTTACTCCATGGCTCATTTTAGCCCATCTATATATATATATATATATATATATACAGAGTAAGGCTACGCTACTTCGCGAATTAAATGGGTTGTTTTAATTCGCGTTCATATCTCTAGTTTCGAAGTCCAAATAGCCGATCCAAACCATTAGATGTTTAATCTATATTAAAATGTGCTTGGAGACCAAATTTTACATTTTTTGAAATTTTTTTACTATTTATTAAGATGGTTTGAAAATCGCTATTTTTTAATGGTGCAAAATTTTAATAAAAACAGCGATTTTCAAATCATCTTAATAAATATTAAAAAAATTCCAAAAAATGTAAAATTTGGTCTCCAAGCACATTTTAATATAGATTAAACATCTAACGGTTTGGATTGGCTATTTGGACTTTGAAACTAGAGATATGAGCGCGAATTAAAACATTCCGTTTAATTCGCGAAGTAGCGTAGCCTTACTCATACACATCTTGACACCATATTTTTATAAGGTATTTTTGTGATTTTAAAATCCAAACAGACGATCTGAACCGTTCAACATGATCTCCATATTAATATGTGCTTGGAGACCAAATTTTACATTTTTTGGATTTGTTTTTAGTATTTATTAACATGTGTACAAAATTGTTGTTTTCATGCAATTTTGGACCATTGAAAAACAACAATTTTAAAAAATTCTAAATAAATAGTAATAAATTTTCAAAAAATATAAAATTTGGTCTCCAAGTACATTTTAATATGGACATCATGTTGAACGGTTCGGATCGACTATTTGAATTTTAAAATTGCAAAAATGACTTATAAAAATATGATGTCAAGATGTGTCACCATAAAATGGTGTAATTAGATCCCTCCTCATATATATATAGAGTAAGGCTACCATGCTTTGCAAATTAAAGTGGGTATTTTAATTTGCGCTCATATCTCTAGTTTCAAAGTTCAAAACATCGATCCGAACTGTTCAAGTTGATATCCATATTAAATTGTGCTTGGAGATCAAATTTTATATTTTTTGGAAATTTTTTACTATTTTTTTTAGAATTTTTCAAAATCAGTGTTTTCAGAAAATTCTGGACCATCAAAAACAGTGATTTTTAAAAAATTCTACAAAAATAGTAAAAAATTTCCAAAAAAAATATAAACTTTAGTCTCCAAGCACAATTTAATATGGATATCAACTTGAATGGTTCTGATCGACGTTTTGAACTTTGAAACTAGATATATGAGCGCAAATTATAACACCCACTTTAATTTGCAAAGCATGGTAGCTCTCTCTCTCTCTCTATATATATAGAGAAAGAGAGAGACTAATATGCATTCGTATGCATATGGACCGAAATACATACGGTTCAAAATTGAAATTTCAAAATCTAAAAAGTCGATCTGAACCGTTCATCTTGTTCTCCATATTAATATTGGTTGGAGACCAAATTTTACATTTTTCTGACTTTTTTTTACTATTTATTAAGCCACTTTGAAAATTGTTGATCCAACGGGTTTCTGATTTTACGGTTTGGATCAACAATTTTCAAAGTGGCTTAATAAATAGTAAAAAAATTTCAAAAAATGTAAAATTTGGTCTCGTAGCACATTTTAATATGGAGATCACATCTAACGGTTTGGATCGATCATTTAAACTTTAAAAATCAGAAAATGACTTGGCCGGTTGCACGGAAGGCTAAGAACAATCGATTGTTTATTAGCCTACCCCCTCTCTCTCTCTCTCTCTTTATATATATATATATATATATATATATATCAACCGCTTAATATATTTTTTGACATGCCAATAAATAACAACAAATTAAAAATGATATGACAAAATGGGGAATCACATATTAAAACATTATATATTTTAAATTAGCATGTGACCAGTTTTGATCAAATTACATACTAATTAAAACCTAGCTCTTAATTCAACCGGTACCGGTTTGATAGGTACAAGTTCATCAGGAAGGAACTTATAAAAATCTTGCAATAAATTATCATGACCGTCAAATAAATCCTCCATTTTGTTCTTCACCTCATGCGCACATATTCTGAAAATTAAAAAGCATTAATTAATTGCATTAAAGTCTCTATCGGACAAAATAATAATTAAATTTATAAAAATAAAAAGCGAGAAATTAAGGAATAAAAACATACTTAGACTTTTTGAAATTCATCATAATATCAAGGAATTTTGTATATAAGTCCGGTGTTTGGTGAAATCTTTTTTTAACTTTTGTCATGTACTCCAGTGCATCATTCTTGATTTCCCTCCTACATTTTTCTCTAATTAATTAGAATGAATAAAGCATAAGTATTCTGGTGCATCTTAATTTGTATCCAATCTTAATAAATATGAAAACATGAGATATATAATTGAACTCCAACAAAAAGTACAATAATAAATTAATTACCGATCATATTGATTAGGGCCCATAACGAGTACACACTAATCTCAAAGCAAACGTCAAAGTAAAGTTGAATGCGGAAAAATTGATTGAGAGAGGGAGATAAAGAGAGAGAGAGAAAGGAGCTTTAGGATGACAATGGAAGAGAGAAGAAGAAGAAGAGAAAATAAACTGTTGAGAGGAGGTGAGAGGTATTTTAATATAACTGCGTTTTTTGTGGTTACTAAATTTGAATTACCGAATTTAAAATCCGTACAAAATTAGATTTTCACCACTTTATATGTAAAATTAAAATTTCTCTAATTTTAAAAATATTATATAGTAATAGAGGATGAAAGGATTTGTTGTTTCAAACAATTAGCCAACCAACATATAAATCCCTTTCTAATTTTAAAAATATTATATAGTAATAGAGGATGAAAGGATTTGTTGTTTCAAACAATTAGCCAACCAACATATAAATCCCTTTCTAATTTGGTTGTTGTGCGAATGAAATAGAAAGCCTTTAATTAATTCTCATATATTTGTGTCGGAATTAATCGATCATCCATTTTTGGAATCGAATTCTCTATCCACATATGACATCCATCTTTAATCTCATTAATAAGAATCTTTTTATTAATTAATTGATTGATCTTTTTGTTCAAACTAACTAATTAATGAGGATATTTTCTTTTCTTCATTTCTTCACATTCCATTTCAAATTTAATTACAAAAAAACAACATTAGTTTATCGTATGTGGGGCTTGAAAATTACAAAAAAAATCACGAGCAAGATGAAATAAATTAGATTGACTTTTTTTTTTTGTCATAATAATCTCTCAGAGTTCATTATTATGAATCTATTCGGTTCATTTATATTAATTAGACGAAATAGATTGGATTTAGGGGTCATTGGGTCCGGTTTATTTGGTTTTGAATCGAACCGAATTAGTTTGGATCAAATGGTTCGGTTTAATGGTTCGGTTCGGTTTGAAAATTTTTAAAATTGAAATAACCAAACCAACCAAACTTTTATATATTATGAATTCAGTCCGGACTGCTCCGGTTTATTTCTTAATCAATTGCTTAAATACTTCGGTTTATTTCTTAATATCTTAGCTTATTTCTTAAACGTGGTTTATTTCTTAATATACTTCAGTTTATTATAAATCAATTACTTTAAATAAAAAATTTAATATATTTCGGTTTGAACTGAACAAACCGAAATAAAACTTTGGTTCAGTTGCATTACTGAATCTGTTCAGTTCAGTTCAAATTTTGAAACCGAATTATAACTTTGGTTTGCCTAGTTAGGTTTGATTTGAACCGAACTGAATCGATGAACACCCCTAATTGGATTGAAAAAAAAAAATCCAGTCTTTCTAAGTGCAGGATATTTTATTCTTAAATCGCCTACCAACCCAATTCACTATGTTGTTTAGTATTTTCTTTTATAAACTAGTAAGTGCCGGCCACGCGTTGCCGTGAGAAATAGAAGTATGTGTTGATTACTTTCTTTAAATGTGATTAATTTAAGGATTGATTTCATAATCATGTATTAGTCAATTACACAAATAGTTTGCTGATGAATCTTTTTTGAGATGAAAATCAATTACACAAATAATTACATGAATAGTTTGCTGATGTACATATTCATCTTTTTATTGTGTTTGTTATGAACCTTTTACTAAAAATGTTCCCAATTCGGTTGATCTAGTGTTAAGATTGGAGTAAGAAGCAAATTTCAAGTTTAATCTAGTGTTATCTCCAAAGAAAAGGAATGGTGCACCAGTTTCTGCCTTTTACATTGGTAATAAAAACTGATCAAATAATTGCAAAATATCAAGTATAAAGCCAAAATATTAAAAATAGTTATGTATACACCGAGTTACAAATAATAAATAGTTTTCTTTTGCAGTGTCATGTTTAATAGCAGATACCTTGATAATATCAGACAATTCAGCAAATTAACAAGCATAGTAGAAGAGTAATAAAAGCTAAGTTATAGTAACAATAATTTCTTGGATCAGATAGGACCCAAAACTATTTCTGTCAACACTCAGAATAGCCCCAGCTGCTTTAGTGGGTTTGTACCGGGTCTGAAACCCGTTCCGATTCCCTCTTGGCAATCCAGTGGACTGGTCTCACCAACTAAACTGGCTATATGCTCGGGGGCTGTTCTCAGCATCTCGAGATCTCTCGTGAATAATCAATTTCTACAGTTCTCCATCTGATAATGAAAGAAGTTAATATATATAATCTTGTAATATTTCAAAGAGTGAGGCTATGGGTACTATGCATAGCACAGATTGGTCCATACTACAAAACAATATCACAATTTTCAAAGTGCAAACAATCTATCTGAACAATCTTCTCTAAGCTTCGTGAGGTAAATATCTAATTGACGAAATTATGATGGGTATATATCTAAATTTCTCTTTAAACAATTATATAGATATCTCTATCAGAAAAATTAAACTTCCTACATCTATGCTTACAAAAGAGTTAAATTTGTCAACAGCAGCATGTGCCTCCTCCGAAAACTTTGACATACACCATCAATGCGCTATCCTGATGGCAGGAACATAAGAAGATTTTTATCTCGTTTTAATCTCAAAAACTATATACAATACATTAAATTTTACCTTAATTTTTTAATGGAAAAGGAAAATAGACACAGACCTTGAGATCTTGCAGGCCTTTTGGAATTCCAAAAAACCCAATCCATGAATATTGATTCTTCCCCTTTCTTACAAGAACCTAAAAGAAAACAATTACAGTTGTAAATCGCAAACACAAACCTGGAATTTCTTGTTTCACATATAGAACCCTGCAATTTGTAATTTTACATATCTTCTCTATACATTTTTTTTAAGGAAAAATTGGCTTATCGCATACCGTGAAATGGGTAACTAAAGACCGGTACCAAGGTCTTCGACCTTACCTCCTGGTCATGCTTCCAATCCACGAGCACAAGCGACACCGAGGCACACAAGCAAAAAAAAACTTGAGTGTTGAGCGACTCAAAAACCAAGGGCCGAGGAGGCGGAGGCCAGAGATGCGGATCGCGGAGGGCACCGTGCGCGGCGCATCTGGGGGGCTGGTCGCTTCGCTGTCTCGCTGGTGGGGTTTAGGTTAGGGTTAGTAACTTAGGTTAGAGAACGCAGAGATGGGATCACTTAGAGCAAAGGAAAGAAAAGGAAGAAAGGCGGAGATGGGATCGCTGTCTCGTGACTGAGGAGATGAAGAGAGAAAAGGAAAGAGAGAGAGGATCCCAAGAGAGAAAAGAGGAAGGAGATGAGACGGAGGGAGAGAGAAGTGGATCCGCTTTTCTGCCAATGACTGAGGGAGAAAGAAAAATCCGTGTGGTTTTGTATGTAGCGGGTTAGTTAATAATTAATTTCAGGGGTAAATTTCGCTGGAGGTCACTAAACTTTGTTATTTGTCACGAATTGGTCACTCAAGTTTGATTTGTCCCTTTTAAGTCACTAAACTTTGTTATTTGTCCCAATCAAGTCCCTCTATAATTTTCCATTCAAAAATTTAACGGAATATTCCTATTCCGTCCAAAAAATTAACGGAATATTCATATTCCGTCCAAAAAATTAACGGAATATACTCATTCCCTCCAAAATATTAACGGAATTAGCATATTCCATCCAAAATACTAACGGAATTAGCATATTCCGTTAAAATTTTGGATGGAAAAAATAGAGGGACTTGATTGGGACAAATAACAGAGTCGAGTGACTCAAAAGGGACAAATCAAATTTGAGTGACCAATTCGTGACAAATAACAAAGTTTAGTGACCTACAGCGAAATTTACCCTTAATTTCAGACTTATGCACAAACTTATACATAAAATACATACATAACATCTCATATTCAACACAATAGTTTAGAATGATTAGATCTGTAGGATGAAAGGCTGAGATTGTCTCTGGACAAATACACCATTAAGTCCTCTTTATCTCAACGTGCTATTGCAGGAGTTATGATATCAAATTTGTACACAATTCAAATTTACAGAATATACATTTGACAAAAAAAAAATCATACAAAATTCACACTTGAATTTATGCATAGCGTAATATTGTTATCTTATGAACTTTGATGTATCTAGCAATAGGCTGAATAGATCTTTATTATTAAAAAAAAATCAGTGTTTCATTGTAAATTGTTATTAAACAAATCAATGTCCGTTTTAAATCTGAAATGAAATGTGAATAAAAAAAAAAAATCAGTGTTTCATTGTGAATTATTATTAAACAAATCAATGTCCGTTACAAATCTGAAATGGAATGCATGTGAAGAGATGAAGGAAAGAGGAAATAAGAAAGAAAAAAAATCCTCATTTATTAATTAATTTGGAAAAATGTTATTTTTTAATTCATCCATAATTAATTAATTAAATAAAAAAATCCTCATTAATGAGATTAAAGATGGATGCCATGTATAAGCATAGATTGGTTAAATTCAATTAATGGTGGGCAGAATTTTTCTGCCGGATTCGGTTCCCAAATCTTAATCCATGTTACCTAATATAATATCATAACGTATCTGATACGTATCGTATCGCTGTACCGAAGGCTTCAATCAATTGATTTCTCTATGAACTTGTCAGCACCGCCACCGGACTCCTTACATTCCGGGTTCCATCTGACCATGTAATGCTTCCGAATACATAGTCAGAGCTAGGGGTATGCGCATAAAATGTTACCTTAAATTTCTTCTCTTCACCGGCATCGAACTTTAAACTATCGGGCTCCACCTTGACTTGAATCCCACTCGGTTCCTCAACTGTTGCAGTGTATGTGCCCGCAGGACCGACATTTTTAACTGTGCGGGTTACCGTAACAGAATTATTGAGTTCATAAATGGCAAATGATGGGTAATTGAAGTCCTTAATATCTTGAGGCTTTGAAGGGCATTTATAACCCGGCTTGAATGTTGCTAGTTGGGTTGAGCTGTAGCTAAGAGAGCAAAGGAAGTTCAAATAATCGGTCGTGTTGAGGTCGTAAATCAAACCCGGATCTGCTGCCGCATTTGGGTTCACATGGCCAGACCCGTAGCTGAATGGCGTGGAAGTTACAAAGGATGCGTTTAAGATACCCTTTCCCTGATTATCTGTGATTGATGCTGCAAATTAAAAAAAAAACATATTAAAAGTAATATAATTTGAAGCACCTCAAGGGAAAGAGAACAAGAAGGTAGGGTTTTTTGCAGTAAGTTAACAGACAATATAAGTTACAAAATTTAAACTTGAACCATTGACTTCTTTTTTTTTATATATAAACCATTGAATTACTTGAACAGAAATGAAGATAACAATGCCATGTATAATTTGTAATGTGATAATTGATTAATCTGTACCTCGGATTGAAATAATCTTTTTAAACAAACTGTTAAAAGTTTTAAAAAAATTGTGGACAGAAATTGACCATGATTCCTTTAATGGGTTTGGATTTTCTTTCCCAAATCCAATATGCTCAATGCGTATGGTATTCAACTGTCATACACATAACCATAAAAGAATTACCAGAAAGTTTCTCTTACCAGTAGTCATAATAGCTGATCGGATCGCTGCTGGGGTCCAGTCAGGGTAGAGAGTATGGAGGAGACCAACAACACCTGATGTGTGGGGGCATGACATGGATGTACCAGAATCAGAGTTGAATTTTACACGGCGTTTATCGAAGGCCAGACGAGTTGGTGAAGCTGCCCCAGTCCATGATGCTATTACACTGACACCTGGGGCCGTTATGTCAGGCTTCAAGATACCAGGGGTAACTGTGTTTGGCCCTTGAGATGAGAACGCAGCCATAAATGGTGCTGGCTTAGTGTTGAGCACAGTTTCCGGCTTTGTTATGTAACCAAGTACCGTACTGCATTGTAATTTTACAGATATGATGTTAGCTTTGGGGTATTTGATCTATCAGTAACATTTTTTAAGTTTGGTAAAATCAAATTAATATTACTAAATAATGTATATTTATCAGGTAAACCATATAAAATGGAATAAGAAGCTAAAATAGGAATAGAGGAGGACATCTGATATGCACTTTACCTGCAGTTTACATAACAGAGGAGGGTTCAAATGACTCATGCCTTCGAAAGCTCAAACTGTCGGTCCGAATCGCTCAACATGATATTCATAATTAATATGCTTGTAGATCAAATTTTATATTTTTTTAGAAATTTTTTTACTATTTTTGGATGGTACATAAACAATGATTTTGTACCTATCTTAAAAAATAGTAAAAAATTTTCAAAAAATATAAAACTTTGTCTCCAAGCATATTTTAATATGGATATCATATTGAGCGGTTCAGATCGATAGTTTGAACCTTGAAAACAAAGATATAAGATATGATGCACGATGAGGCATTTGAACCTTCCTACATAATACGTACTGCCTGGGAAACAATGAGAGTTATATGCTTTGTGCTAGCTACATCTGAAAGTACTAAGAAAAAATTAGCTAGCAAGCAACTCATATGATATATACAAACCTGTTTGGTTTGAGGTAAGACAACAAAGTTTGACCGTCGGTGTAGGTGATGTGAGTGGCCGGCAAGACGTGAGCATCGGCAATTATCTCATTGCCGGTGCTGGCATTATTAATCAAGACCATACCAGCTCCGCCAGCTTGCAAAACAACTTCTCCTTTCTCTACCCTAGGATTTATTCCTCTTGTGCAAATCACTATCGAACCATTAACCTTCGCAGGATCTAACGAACCAACGAAGCATAGTCGACTGCCATATAATATTAGTTCATAATTATATCATAATGTTAATTGTTGATTTCTATACTATTCTTGGATATTTTATGTATTTGTGATATCTATAGTTATATGGGTATTATGCAATATTGTAAGAATATTAGTCATCTTAGTTACCAGTGAAAGGATATTGAACTTCTTATAGTGTAAGAATCTGAGTTTGAGTGAAATAATTATTAGCACTTTACTATTGTCACCATGTTTTCACTTTAACCTAGAATCTGAGTTACCAAAATCCACAAGTAGATAAATTTATTATTACAATAATAAACAGTCTTACGAATCATTTGCTGTTGAATTGGCAGCTTGAGCATCTGTTGAGCTAATAATTGGGTATTTTCCTACTGTTAGACTTGTTGATGACAGGCTCTGACCCTAAATTTGATAAGTAGTAAAACAAATTGAAGTCAATTTACAAATAAATTGTTTAATTGAAATATCATGAATTCAATCCATTTATGATATATATCATAAATGCACAAAGACTGATAATTAATTGACTGCAAGTAAAAAATGCACAAGGACAGATAATTTTCTGGTAATTTTGAAATGATGTCATTATCATTACTCCTAATTACAATTATCTTAACTATCATGTCTATAATGAAATTATAATCTAAAATTATGAATGAATGTATGTTGAATTACCTTGATACTAGTGTTGCCAATAGACACATAGGCAGGGAACTCACGATCCATTGTGCTAGCTGCCACAGTGAATATCCACGGTGCTAAATTCGAAACCGATCCAGCTGTAGGGCCCAAGTTACCGGCCGAGCAGACAACTTTTATGCCGCTGCTGACTGCATGAAATGATCCGATGGCTAACCCGTCTTGAAAATAATCCACCGGGGGCCCGCCTAATGAGACAGACAGGACATGAACTCCGTCAGAGATAGCTGCATCAAAAGCCGCAAGGATGTCGGCATCGAAACACTCACTCCCATTCACAGGAGGCCAGCATACCTGTATGTACAACCATGAATTGAGTTGTAAATTAAATACAGAAGGTGCTAATGTCTATACAGGTAAAAGCAAACATAAGCATTAGTTTCCTCCTTTCTTTTGGTATTTTATTTTTTCTCCAAGTTGAACAATTAATGAAATAAAACTAACAAACCTTGTAAGCTACAACACGGGCATGCGGTGAACCGCCTTTAGCCATGCCGCTGCCATAACCAAGGACGCTTGCATTGGCTACAAATGCACCACCAGCCGTCGAAAGAGTGTGGGTCCCATGGCCATCGCTGTCGCGAGGTGTTTGATACGATATGTTCAATGGCCCCACAAATGCCTCATATCCCTTATTGAAGTATCTTGCACCAATCAACTTCCTGTATAAAAAAATGTATCATAACTCTCATCTAGGTTATACCATGTATACATACAGCTCGCAAGCCATTACATACACCGGTACAAGAACACATTTATAGGGTCTTGAGGTCTTCAAATGATTCTTCTGAAACATCCTATTAAAAATCCCAATTGAAACCTGATCTATACTCTAATGAATTGATTTCGAGTAGAACTTGGGTGTTCTTAAGTTCACCAAGTCTTTTGGTGAACTCAAGTCTAAAACCCATCGAATTGGTTTTAAACGATAAATTTGAACCGTTGAAACCCGGCTACTTTACGAGTAATGTGTCTACATGTAAAAAATAATAATTTTGAAATTAATTTTATATAGAGTCAAGTGGTCAAAAAACGTTCAAAAAATGAATGCATTAAAATTAATTTATTAACCTTCCAATTTTGACCGCTTGACTTTATACTAAATTAATTCGAATGATTAAAATTTTCATACATAGACACATCACTCGTAAAGTAGACGTGTTTCAACGGTTTAGATTCGTCATTTGAGTCCGATTTGACCGGTTTTAGACTTGAGTTTACCAAGGGACTTGGTGAACTTAAGAACACCCTAGTTCTACTCATTGATTTCATTAATTGTAGCAAAATGCACATGACAAAAATAGCCTTGGTTTTTCACAGCCAAATTAAAGATGTTTTAACTTTTAATTGTTCTTATTGTTGATTTTTTTTTTCTTTTCAATTGACCAGTTTGAGGGCATAAAGTTCATTTTACAGAACAAACTGAATTGTTCTTATTTTTTAATTTTTTTTTTCCATTGTCAACTTTGAGGGCATAAAATGTTCATTTTACAGAATAAAATGCCAAACAAAAATGTGCAAAATTTAATGGATCCCCAAATTCATGGCAAATTTCAATATTTAGAGAGAGTGATAGAGAGAGACTTGTATGGTACCGAGCATGATCACTGGTACAGGGTTGATAGGAAGTTGGTTGTTAGTTGTACTGGTATGTTTAGAGAAGAACCATCTAGGATGTTTGTACTTAAATTTTTTGATTCAATATAATCTTTGACAGCTGCTGCCAATTTTTCAAAGAGAGAGAGAGAGAGAGAGAGAGAGACTTGTTACAAGTGAAGTTGGCATCAAACTCATTGTCACAAATTCCTTTCCACTCAGTTGGTACATCAGCCATTCCATCATCTGCAAAGCTTTCTGATTCTGGCCAAACACCTAACCATTTACAGTAAATAAAATGATTCACTGATTTGGAAAGTTAGGAGAAAAGATAAAAATAATTAATATTGAAACTAATTAACATCGATACCAGAACTATCTGGTAAAAGTTTTAACAGAGCAGTATTGGCTTCATGTAGCGCAAGAGCCATATAAAGCGCTGTTTTGATTCTATAGCCCGTGCACTGCATGTAGCCAAATTTGCTCTGTTAAAATATTTACCAAACTATTAATTGTTCATGGACAATTTGTGATTGCTGCATGAAATGGTAAGAATGCCTTTTTGTTTGTTTTGATTTAGAAGATTAATGTGAAACCGTCTCGTTAGAAATACAAAAGTAAAATGCATATATATATAGGAATATGCTAGCATGCTATGCATAGCATAGAGCCCCTCCGTGCAACGCCTTGAATTTCGACTTTTCAAAATCCTAACGGTCGATCCAAACCGTTCATCTTGTTCTCCATATTAATATGTGTTTGGGGACCAAATTTTACATTTTTTGGAATTGTTTTACTATTTCTTTAGATTTATTGAAAATCGCTGTTTTCAGCAAATCTGGACCATAAAAAAACAGCGATTTTCAATAAATCTAAAGAAATAGTAAAACAAATTTCAAAAAATGTAAAATTTGGTCCCCAAACACACATTAATATGGAGAACAAGATGAACGGTTCGGATCGACCGTTAGGATTTTGAAAAATCCAAGACGTTGTATGGAGGGGCTCTATGCTATGCATAGCATGCTAGCATATTCATATATATATATATATATATATATATTGTGTCCACAAATTAATTGCTTTTTTTTATGAATACTCTTACTATAGAACCAACATTTAGTGGAGTTATGAAAGATAATGCTATCTATGTAGAAGGTCACATATTCAAAATAAGACAAAAATCTCTTGCAGATATTAAAATATCAGGCAAACCTAATTCCGATCCCATGAAGTAACCCAATTTTTGAGTTTTTATCTAGACCGTCCGAGATGCTCTAGCACGGATCTTAAAGAGCCTGAACCCTTCAATAATACTGGCACCTGCTCTATATCCCAATAAGCACCACACATGTCTAAACTCAAAAATTGAGTTACTTTAGGGGATCTGACCCCCCCCCCCCCCCCCCAAAAAAAATAAATAAATAAATAAAAGGAAAAAAAAGAAGAATAAGAAGAGAAAACCAATGCTCTCAATGCTGAAAAAGAAAGAACATGCAAGGAGAATAGGTCCCCAAGGTTAATGGGTAGCCAAAGAAGCCACTGCCTAACAATAAATTGACCTGTTTTTTGGGGAATCAAATCTGCTAAAATCCCAAAAGGATTTCAGGGACCTGAAATACTAAATTCAGCCGTCTAAATTTTGTATACACGAATCTCAAAGCAGAAAGTTTTTATACACAAATCTCAAAATATATATTGAAACATATAGACCGTTAAAATAAGAAATTCAGGTTCTAGGATTTCAGCAGATTTGTTTCCGTTTTTAGGACTTGACAGGAAATGTGAAAAGGAAACTAGCTTTGAAAATAAAGTAGGCTAGATATGACTATTCAACAAAAGTCCAAAATATGTCACTATCGAAGTTTTCAACTTTTTCAAAATGTTCAATCTAATTAAATCACTGTTTATAATCCGAATGCTCAATCAAAAATTAAAATATGCTTAAGTAATGTTATTTGTTTTATACATTTTATTATTGCAAAATTTCTTTCAATACTATTCTAACAATACAATTTAACAATATTTATTCGAGTGAGTCTATGGTACTATGCATATCATGGGTTGTTACTGTGCTACGGCTCTATATTTGAGTTTTCAAATTCTAACGGTCGATCCGAACCGTTCATCTTGTTCTCCATATTAATATGTGTTTGGAGACCAAATTTTACATTTTTTTGAAATTTTTTTACTATTTTTTTAGATATTTAGAAAATCACTTGATCTGAAAATTCTGAACCATCCAAAAACAGTGGTTTTCAATAAATCTAAAGAAATAGTAAAAAAATTTCAAAAAATGTAAAATTTGGTCTCCAAACACATATTAATATGGAGAACAAGATGAACGGTTCGGATCGACTGTTAGGATTTGAAAACTCGAATATAGAGCCGTAGCACAGTGCCAAATCGTAATATGCATAGTACCATAGACTCACTCATATTTATTCTATTACAAATATTGTTTAATTGATGATTCAAACATACCCAAAATAAATAGTCTACGCAACAACTATAAAATATATAGACTTTTTTTGAAGTTTATATAAAATATATAGACTTGGAAATTAGAAAAAAAAATCATATTATTTTTCCCAATAATTACAAAAATGGAATGAAAGGATTGTTACTGGTACCTGTATCAAGATTTCCAATAATAGTGTCTTTACCATACCCTGCTTTGCTCCAGAGAGAATTTGAATTGACATTTCCATCACTTTCTAGACCAAGAAATTCCCATGATCTGGTAGTGTGAAGCTGGTATCCTCTGCTTGGAAACACTGATACCACCCCTGGTAACTCTGCAACAAATTATGCAACTCTATAGTTATTTTTTGTTTATTTATTTTCCAGTAATCACATTAATTGATTATTGGTTCTGTTTCATTTTGTTTGCTGAAAAGAGGTATCTTTTAAATGGAATTTAGTACCAATTTTCTGCCTATTTTTTGTTTTTGTTTTGTTTTTTCAAAGTCACCGAGAGTTTCAAAGTGACTATTATATTTATACAAAAATCTTTGCATAGTAATAAGAAAAAAGGAGATGGAATTTTTGAAGGGTTAATACTTAATTACTTTTATGTGCCTGACATAGCGTTTTATGCTTTATACTTTTGTATACAAATAAGTTACTTGGAGCCCAAAAACACTGATACTAATTAGTGTAACTATTAGTAACAACCCAATTAGTGTCGGCCAAAGTCCGATACTAATACTCAGAAACCACCGATACTAATTCCAAGTTCTCCAGTAGAATTGGAAATAAAAAAAATTCACTGGATGTTAAGTTTAACTTCTCTTCAAAATTTGGAATAGTTGTTCATTCCCTTGGTTCAATGACCTCATATAAAATTTGAAAAATATTCTTCTTCTCCCCTATGATCCACTAATTTTTAGATTCTTGTATTTACCAACTTGCCCATCATGTCAAATAATGTAATCAGCAGTACTGTCCAAACCCATTTTTTCTATTTAATTGATGTCACTTGAGGTTAAAAAATAATGAACTGAGAATGAAGCTTATCTGGAACACTTATTTGCATTTACAGTAAATGGAATAAAATATCTGCTGTGACTAACTGCCTAATTGGATGAATACAGGGTTTCTTTCTTGAGTGCTAATTTTGACAGCAATACAAATAAAAAGTGGGCACAGAGATAAGCATATTTTGATATGCAAGTTGACTTGGGATCTTCTATTTTGGTTGTACTGCTGTCACCTCAATGCAGCACAGCAGCAGTTGGATATTACAATCAGAATTCAATGAGCATATGGGTTCAAAATTGTAAGGCATCTTAACTCATGCAGGTTGTGCATTACCAGTGTAAGGTGAATCAGGGATTTTAATTTTTTTTTACAGTGATTATCTCCAAAATGATGGAATTTTCGATGTTAGAATGTAGAAAAACTAATGAACTTAACAGTTTAGCTATTAAAATGAAGTAACAATGGATCACGAAAGAGAGAAAAAAGATATACTTGCTGTCAAGTCTGCTGTTTCCTTGTCAATTTTTGCAGCAAAGCCATTAATGTGTTGTGTATACGAGTAAATTATCGCATCTTGTGCTGCTTTCTGGCTGCATTTCAAAAAAATTCAAACAACAACTGCTAAATTAAGCAACCCATTTTCTCATATTAACAAAGATTATGCATATTTTTTGTTTAAATTTTAATCTATGGATGTATTGCTTACGTTCCCAAAATCGATCCCAAGAGCTCAGAGTGAGATTTGGCTACTTTTGTGCGTTGTAATTCCTGGCTGATACCCGAAAGGCGTAGTGGCGGTTCGCCAAGATACACAATGTATGGCTATATCAGAAATTAAGATGTGACATTAATAAAATGGTTAAGTTTGACAATATACATTTTTTTTCAGGGTTCTAAATAGCTAGCTATAGTTACGCAATAGTTTTTTTGGAAAGCTATGATGGTATCAACCGATTTCCTTTTATCAGGGTTCTAGCTATAGCTGGGCTATAGTTTTTTCGGACCTTAACAGCGATGACACGTAATCACTATTTAGAACCTTGATTTTTTTCATTATAGAGAGATTAATGAAGAAGAGGAGGCTTTAAAGTCTGTACCACTTTATCAGCAGATATAGCATTTTCTTTCAAAAGGAAGAATGAGAGCAAAGCAAACCAGAAAAAAGTGCAACCCATCTCTCTCTCTCTCTCTCAACCTTGATTATGTGTTTTAGTGAGGGAGGATTGAACAGGATTCTTGACCTCTGTTTTTGGTCCTGTTTTTATAGCCTATAGTAGTGTGTGGTACCAATGAAGAAAGTTGAATATGTCTACCAGTTGTTTTAATGATTAAAACTTACAAAAATATTAATTAGTTTGAAGTTTCTAACCAGGAGAAATGCAAAAGAGCACCAGATTATCCTCCATTTTTACCCCCTAAGTTTACTTCTAGTGTACATCAACTTATATATATATGTTTGATATTTTAGATAGTATTGTTCGAATTAGAAATTAAAATTTAAAACTATAGATGTGTTTTTAATTTCTTAAATAACACATGTATATCAAATTTGGATTCATTGAAAGATATTTTGTCTTTTGTTAAATAATTATAATTTTTAAATTTAGAGTTTTAATAATCTTTATGATGATCAGATTCCGATATGATTCAAGTTTGATGAGCATTCTATTTGAACAATTAATAACACATCTACAATTTTATTTTTCTAACATAAACAATATTTTTTTCAAATACCAATTATTTTGTTGATCATGTTCGTTGAGACCATAAGTTCCAAAGTACATGATCTCAACTTTCTTATATTAGAATGACACGAATTCAAGCAAAATTTAATTATATTAAAGAAGAGAAAATTAGTTATTTGTCACTCCAAAATCTTAAAATTTGAAAAATGCCACTCTAAATTTAGAAATCATCATAATGTCACTCTAAATATTTAATGACTTAAATACCCCCCTTCTTCTCCTCTTCTTCTCCTGCCTCCGTCTGTGAATCGCCTCTTCTTCACCATAACTCCCATGTCCCATCCCATGCCGAGTACAGCTCTGTGCGTCTTTGCTCCCGAAGGACACCCTACACGCTACATTCACTTTTATTCTTTATATATGCGTCTGAATCGTATTTGTGCAGGGTCATATATTTTTATTTTCTAGTAAACCTCAGTAGAGTCTTTCAGTGGCATGTTTCCGTCCTTTTCTTTATTTCATTTTGTTGTTTGTGGTGCCATAGTGTCTGTAGACAATTCATGTAAGTTATGTACCTGCTACCATATATATGGTGCCTGTCCATCATGAAAATGGAGTGGCATTGATTAAATTTTTCCCTTAATTAATCTTTCAATTTTTAGTTGGATGTCACATACTTGAGGGGTCCATCTTAGCTTTCTGAAAATTGCCAATTGCCAATTATATCTTAATACCGCCCTTAATTAGTGTAAAATATATGTTTGATTTTGTTAAAATAAAGTTTTATTTATTCTTTTCCTTCAAGTCGTAATTTGCACATAATTAAATTTTTGGTTTTATAATTTGAGAGGTTCTTTTTCCCATTTTCGACATGGCCATGGCCATGGCCATGGGAGGAGAATATAAAGAAGAAGAGGAGGCAAGAGAAGATAATAACAAGAATGGAACAATATCCGTGAGGGTAAACTAATACTATTGTTGAGGGTACATCAACAGAAACGTATTATTTCTAAGCGTATCAGTATTACCGACATGAGTATCTGAGACGATACTGTTGTCACGTCGAGCTGTTTTAATTGGTACCACAATCTCACACATCTCATATGAGAAACAATAATTGTAAACATTAATTATAGAGATATTATCATAAATAAGTGACATGTTAAGAACCACAGCTTAAATATTCATGGATAAGGACAATTTATTGAAGATTTAAAGATTGCTTTATCATGTTTTTAATCACATTCAATTTTATATATTCGATTTTAGTTGTTCAATTTTAATTTGGAAAAATAAGCCAATTTTTATCTATAACATAAAAATAAATCAAAGTTTCATCCAGAATTTTGAAAAGTACCACAACCGCTGAAATAATTCAGCGGTTTGCATGATTTCAAATATCGCTGAATTATTTTTTATTTTTTTTGAAAACTTGGTTGTGACTACTAAGACTATATTAAAATTTGTTTAACACATCAGTTCCTCTATACTAATATTACATTAAACTCAAACTAATTTAGTACATCAGTACCAGCACCCATGACAGCCCCAACATTTTTGTTCCATTTTCTACAAAATTTCAACCATAAATTTCCTTCCTCAGTGGCTCGATTGGCTACTAATCACAGTGGTAGCTTCTTATCTTGAAAGATTACTTCATTGCGTTGTCTCCATATAGGACCACAACATTGATGTGAAATAAGTGACCCAAACATATCTATTATGTTCCCTGTGCAATAGAAATTAATTACATGAAGCCTCCCAAGTATCACTCACTGTGTCTCCAATAATTTGTAGAAGGGTAACAATCTGAGCCCACAGCTCTCTAAGTATCGCTGAATTATTCAATGGTCAAAACCTGATGCCATTTCTTTCTCTATCCACGGTCACAAAAGTACAAAAACATATTAAAATCATGTAACCTTAATGTATGATGGAAAGAAATCCGCAAATTTGGATTAATTATAAATTTCACAAAGTATTCACAATTATTTGGATTCATTAAATTTACCATATTATGTGGCCATCACTCATCAGTGAACAAACAAATAAAAAGAAACAAATATATATATATATATATATATATATATATATATATATATATATATCTTTGGTCCAACTAAATGGGCAGCGAAAGAAGGAAGCATATCCTCTGCGGAGTTTTTCCGTGCGGAGCTTTTAATCTGGTCCGCTCCGCAGAGGATACGCTTCCAACGAAAGAATCCGTTCACATGCAAATAATACAAAACACAAACAACGAACAAATAATACAAAGCGAGTTCAATATGCACAAAACGAATTCTAAATAAAATTTTCAAAAATTTATAGCAAATTATATATAACACCGCATTAGATAACGAAGGGCAAAAAGTTATGTGAAAATTATTTTGGTGCCTTCTTGGATTAGATGGAACTTGCTTTGAGATTCGTGCCAGATTAAAACCGACAAAGCAAAAATCATTGGACACGGTAGGTTACCGCACTCGATCGATCTGAGTGGTCTCTATCATCGTCTTTGTAATTACGAATCAAAATTAATAATTTATGATATGATATACTTAGGCATATTTTCTTAGAAAATCAGGTAGAGCATTTGTGTAGGATTTGTTCAGGCATTTAGAAATATGTCAAGTTCATGTTCTTTTTTCCTATCCATTTCACATATTTAGTTTCAAATATTTTACAAAGAATATGTCAATTTTAAATTATGAGAGGTGTTCTTGTTCTCATTTTCTTTTAAAAGAAATAAAGAGCCTCAAGGCCCAGCAGAGAAATAAAGGCCCATTCCAAATTTCCTTTTAAAATTATCTTTTAGCGTAGTCCCAAGGCCCAGCAGAGGTGTGTTTTGCAAACCTTTTTGTGTTAGACCTCCTGACAAGCGTAAATCTCGCAAATTCACATATTAAACCCCAGATTCAGAATACTTTATAAACAAATCCCCTGAAAAGTCAGAATTAATGTATCAGTAAGCTAGACAGCACTGGTACCGACTGGTACCAACACCAAGTGAGACATGGTTCAAGCTAGCTAAAACAATGGTTGTCATAGGCAGGCCAGTTCATCATCGATCATCACGCAGACAAGCAGTTATCAATCTCACTGAGAGCTCTTGAGGTCGATTTTGGGAACGTAGGCAATACACCCATACATTAAAATATAAACAAAAAATGTATGCATAATCTTTGTTAATATGAGAAAATGGGTTCCTTAATTTAGCAGTTGTTGTTGCAAATTTTGAAATGCAGCTTGAAAGCAGCACAAGATGCGATATTTTACTCGTATACACAGCACATTAATGGCCTTTGCTGCAATAATTGACAAGGAAACAGCAGACAATATCTCAAGTAAATCTCTCTTCATCCTAACCCCTTGTTAATATTTTTTTTCTTTTTTTCTTTTTCTTTTGGCGCCACACACACTTCACATATACACAGAGAGGCTAGGGTAGTACTTTGCAAAGTGCAGGTTGATCCGTACTATATATTTATATCTATATTTTTAGAATTCAAACATTCAATCCAAATCGTTCAATATGATCTCTATATAAAATATAGTTGGAGACTGAATTTTACTTTTTTTGTAGAAAATTTTAGTATTGTTTTAGTATAAAGTCAAGCGGACAAAAAACCTTCAAAAAATGAATGAATTAAAATTAATTTATTAACTTTCTAATTTTGACCGCTTGACTTTATACTAAATTAATTTGAATATTTAAAATTTTCACATGTAAATGCATCACTCGTAAGGTAGACGGGTTTCAACGGTTCGGATTCATAATTTAAAACTAATTTGACGGGTTTTAGACTTGAGATCATCAATGGACTTGGTGAACTTAAGAACACCCTAGTTCGATCTCTCTCTCTCTCTCTATATATATATATATATATATATATATGAGGGGGGTTCAAACGCACCCAAATGCACCCTATCTTTCAAATCAATTTTCTCCGTTTTCAAAGTCCAAATAGTCAATTCGAACCGTTAGATACGATCTATATTAAGATGTGCTGGGAGACCAAATTTTATATTTTTTGCAATATTTTTACTATATATTAAACCACTTTGAAAATCATTGATCCAATGGTCCAGAAAATGTAAAATCAGCAATTTTCAAAGTGGCTTAATAAATAGTAAAAAAATTTCAAAAAAAGTAAAATTTTGTCTCCAAGCACATCTTAATATATAGATCGTATCTAACGGTTCGGATTGACTATTCGGACTTTAAAAATGGAGAAAAAGGATTTGAAAGATAGCGTGCATTTAGGTGCATTTGAACCCTCCTCTATATATATATATATATATATATAAGATCTAAAATTACATATTTAATATTCACTATAGTAGATAGGCATAATGTAATATGTCTCAATTTCAAAATCTCACGCAGGAGTATTGGAGCCAGAAAATAGAACAAGGGAGCACAATTAGTTATATAACTATTTTAATACAAACATATATATTTTTGTTGCTTTAAAAAAAATGATAAAGAAAACATATTTTGGAAAACAATTTGAGCAAGAAATTGGAAAGTCTCCCCATGAGTCAATATATATATATAACAACAAGAATGGAACAATATCCGCGAGGGTAAAATAATACTATTGTCGAGGGTACACCAATAGAAATGTATTATTTCTGAGCGTATCAGTATTACCGACATGAATATCGGAGACGATTTCTGAGCATATCAGTATTATTCCTTATTCTAGTTTTTACACTAGTCGATACCATTGACAAAAAATCTTTTATTCTCGCAAATACTATCTCATTCTTGTAAAATATGTAGCTATGCAATTGTTGTCATGTCGAGCCACAATCTCACACATCTCATATGAGAAGCCATAATTGTAAACATTAATTATAGAGATATTATCATAAATAAGTGACATGTTAAGAACCACAGCTTAAATATTCATGGATAAGGTCAATTTATTGAAGATTTAAAGGTTGCTTTATCATGTTTTTAATGACATTCAATTTTATATAGAGGAGGGTTTTTTTGTGCCTCCACCATGTTTGGAGCCCTCTAGTAGTGTCTCAAAATGACAAAATAATAGGGCATTTACAACCTTAATACAACACTGCAATTGAAGAAATTTGGAGCACACTAGTCTCTACATGACAAGATAATAGGGCATTTAAAACCCTAATACAACACTCCAATTGAAGATGTTTGGAGCACTCTAGTAGTGTCTCCATATGGCAAGATAATTGGGCATTTACAACACTCCAATTGAAGGTGTTTGGATCACTCTAGTAGTGTCTCCATATGACAAGATAATTGGACATTTACAACCCAAATACAACATTACAATTGAAGGTCTTTAGAGCACATTATTAGTGTCTCTATATAGCAAGATAAGATTGCATTTACAATCCTAATTCAACACTCCAATTGAAGGTGTGTGGAGCACTCTAGTAGTGTCCCTATATGACAAAATAATAGGGCATTTACAACCCTAATACAACATCCATTTGAAGGTGTTTGTAGCACTCTAGTAGTGTCTCGAGATGACAAATTTACAACCCTAATTCAACACTTCAATTGATGGTACTTGGAGCACTTTAGTTGTGTCGCTATATGGCAAGATAATAGAGCATTAACAACCTTAATACAACACTCCAATTGAAGGTGTTTGGAGCAATCTAGTAGTCTCTCTATATGGGAGGATAAAAGGGCATTTACAACCCTAATTCAACACTCCAATTGAAGGTGTTTGGGGTACTCTAATAAAGTCCTTATATGGCAAAATAAAAGAGCATTAACTGTAACAACCCGAAAATTTGGAGTTATGATTATTTATGCTTAAAGAGTAGAACTAGGGTGCTCTTAAGCTCACCAAAGTTTTGGTGAGCTTAACTCCAAAACTTATCAAATCGATTTTAAATGACAAATCTGAACCGTTGAAACCCGCCTACCTTACGTGTGATGCATCTACATGTGAAATTTTTAAACATTCGAATTAATTTAGTATAAAGTCAAGCGGTCAAAATTAGAAGGTTAATAAATTAATTTTAGTGCATTCATTTTTTGAACGTTTTTGACCGCTTGACTTTATACTAAATTAATTCGAATGTTTAAAAAATTTCACATGTAGATGCATCACACGTAAGGTAGGCGGGTTTCAACGGTTCGGATTAGTCATTTGAAATCAATTTGATGAGTTTTAGAGTTATGCTCACCAAAATTTGAGCACCCTAGTTTAAATATTATTTTCATATAATATGGAAACCATTGATACGTCTACTGAAAATAAATAATTAATGAAATCGAAAACTTGTCCTCTTTGGTTGGATTTTGAAATAATTAATTTGATTAAATTTGTTTCCATTAATTTCTTTCTTTCCTTTTGCTTTGCCGGTACACTATATTCATTTCCATTGGATGCCAGTAACGCGACTCTATTTATTTATATTTATTTTCATTTATTAAATTTTTCATAACTGTTCTTTTGAATTCTATTAAAAGGGCTGAATCAATTGCATTAAAAAAAATGAAACGACTCTAATCACGCAATCGCGGCCATATAATAACTTTTCTTTTATTTTATCCAACCAAATATGAAGCATGTGCCTCTTTAAAAATTCAAATAGTTCATGTGTCGATTAGCACGTGTTTCTCCATGAAATTGAATTAGCACAGCTGAAAGTTTCGAGAAAACAAAAGATGAAACATGTCCCTCCAAAAAAATTCAAATCATTCATTTGTCGATTAGTACACATTATGCATGGAATTGAATTAGCAGAGCTGAAAGTTTGGAGATAACAAAAGATGAAGCATGCGCCTCTTGAAAATTTCAAATCGTTCATTTGTCGATTAGTACACATTCTGCATGGAATTGGATTAGCATAGCTGAAAGTTTGGAGATAACAAAAGATGAAGCATGTGCCTCTTGAAAAGTTCAAATCGTTCATTTGTCGATTAGCACACATTCTACATGGAAATGGATTAGCACAGCTGAAAGTTTGGAGAAAACAAAAGATGAAGCATGTGCCTCCAAAAAAATTCAGATCATTCATTTGTCGATTAGTACACATTCTGCATGGAATTGGATTAGCATAGCTGAAAGTTCGGAGATAACAAAAGATGAAGCGTGCGCCTCTTGAAAAGTTCAAATCGTTCATTTGTCGATTAGTAGACATTCTGCATGGAATTGGAATAGCTGAAAGTTTGGAGATAACAAAACATGAACCATGTGCCTCTTGAAAAGTTCAAATCGTTCATTTGTCCATTAGTACACATTCCGCATGGAATTAGATTAGCATAGCTGAAAGTTCGGAGATGACAAAAGATGAAGCATGTGCGTCTTGAAAAGTTCAAATCGTTCATTTGTCGCTTAGCACACATTCTGCATGGAATTGGATTAGCATAGCTGAATGTTTGGAGATAACAAAAGAGGAAGCATGTGCCTCTTGAAAAGTTCAAATCGTTCATTTGTCGATTAGCACACATTCCGCATGGAAATGGATTAGCACAGCTGAAATTTTGGAGAAAACAAAAGATGAAACATGTGCCTCCAAAAAAATTCAAATCATTCATTTGTCGATTAGTACACATTATGCATGGAATTGGATTAGCAGAGCTGAAAGTTTGGAGAAAACAAAAGATGAAGCATGTGCCTCTTGAAAAGTTCAAATCGTTCATTTGTCGTATGCACACATTCTGCATGGAGTTGCATTAGCACAGCTGAATGTTTGGAGAAAACAAAAGATGAATCATGCGCCTCTTGAAAAGGTCAAATCGTTCATTTGTCGATTAGTACACATTCTGCATGGAATTGGATTAGCATAGCTGAAAGTTTGGAGATAACAAAAGATGAAGCATGTGCCTCTTGAAAAGTTCAAATCGTTCATTTGTCGATTAGCACACATTATGCATGGAATTGGATTAGCACAGCTGAAAGTTTGGAGAAAACAAAAGATGAAACATGTGCCTCCAAAAAAATTCAAATCATTCATTTGTCGATTAGTACACATTATGCATGGAATTGGATTAGCAGAGCTGATAGTTTGGAGATAACAAAAGATGAAGCGTGCGCCTCTTGAAAAGTTCAAATCGTTCATTTGTCGATTAGTAGACATTCTGCATGGAATTGGATTAGCATAGCCGAAAGCTTGGAGATAACAAAAGATGAAGCATGTGCCTCTTGAAAAGTTCAAATCATTCAGTTGTCGATTAGCACACATTCCGCAAGGAAATGGATTAGCACAGCTGAAAGTTTGGAGAAAACAAAAGATGAAACATGTGCCTCCAAAAAAATTCAAATCATTCATTTGTCGATTAGTACACATTCCGCATGGAAATGGATTAGCACAGCTGAAAGTTTGGAGAAAACAAAAGATGAAGCATGTGCCTCCAAAAAAATTCAAATCATTCATTTGTCGATTAGTACACATTCCGCATGGAATTTGATTAGCAGAGCTGAAAGTTTGGAGATAACAAAAGATGAAGCAAGTGCGTCTTGAAATGTTCAAATCGTTCATTTGTCGATTAGCACACATTCTGCAAGGAATTGGATTAGCACAGCTGAATGTTTGGAGAAAACAAAAGATGAAACATGTGCCTCCAAAAAAATTCAAATCATTCATTTGTCGATTAGTACACATTATGCATGGAATTAGATTAGCAGAGCTGAAAGTTTGGAGAAAACAAAAGATGAAGCATGTGACTCTTGAAAAGTTCAAATCGTTCATTTGTCGATTAGCACACATTCTGCATGGAATTGGATTAGCACAGCAGAAAGTTTGGAGAAAACAAAAGATGAAGCATTTGCCTCCAAAAAAATTCAAATCATTCATTTGTCGATAAGTACACATTCCGCATGGAATTGGATTAGCATAGCAAAGAGTTTGGAGGTAACAAAAGATGAAGCATGCGCCTCTTGAAAAGTTGAAATCGTTCATTTGTCGATTAGCACACATTCCGCATGGAAATGGATTAGCACAGCTGAAAGTTTGGAGAAAACAAAAGATGAAGCACGTGCCTCTTGAAAAGTTCAAATTGTTCATTTGTCGATTAGTACACATTCCGCATGGAATTGGATTAGGATAGCTGAAAGTTTGGAGATAACAAAAGATGAAGCATGCGGCTCTTGAAAAGTTCAAATCGTTCATTTGTCGATTAGTACACATTCTGCATGGAATTGGATTAGCGTAGCTGAATGTTTGGAGATAACAAAAGATGAAGCATGTGCCTCTTGAAAAGTTCAAATCGTTCATTTGTCGATTAGCACACATTCTGGATGGAATTGGATTAGCACAGCTGAAAGTTTGGAGAAAACAAAAGATGAAACATGTGCCTCCAAAAAAATTCAAATCATTCATTTGTCGATTAGTACACATTATGCATGGAATTGGATTAGCAGAGCTGATAGTTTGGAGATAACAAAAGATGAAGCGTGCGCCTCTTGAAAAGTTCAAATCGTTCATTTGTCGATTAGTAGACATTCTGCATGGAATTGGATTAGCATAGCTGAAAGCTTGGAGATAACAAAAGATGAAGCATGTGCCTCTTGAAAAGTTCAAATCGTTCATTTCTCGATTAGCACAGCTGAAAGTTTGGAGAAAACAAAAGATGAAACATGTGCCTCCAAAAAAATTCAAATCATTCATTTGTCGATTAGTACACATTCCGCATGGAAATGGATTAGCATACCTGAAAGTTTGGAGATAACAAAAGATGAAGCATGTGCCTCTTGAAAATTTCAAATCGTTCATTTGTCGATTAGCACACATTCTGCATGGAATTGGATTAGCACAGCTGAAAGTTTGGAGAAAACAAAAGATGAAACATGTGCCTCCAAAAAAATTCAAATCATTCATTTGTCGATTAGTACACATTCCGCATGGAAATGGATTAGCACAGCTGAAAGTTTGGAGAAAACAAAAGATGAAGCATGTGCCTCCAAAAAAATTCAAATCATTCATTTGTCGATTAGTACACATTCCGCATGGAATTGGATTAGCAGAGCTGAAAGTTTGGAGATAACAAAAGATGAAGCAAGTGCGTCTTGAAATGTTCAAATCGTTCATTTGTCGATTAGCACACATTCTGCAAGGAATTGGATTAGCACAGCTGAATGTTTGGACAAAAAAAAAGATGAAACATGTGCCTCCAAAAAAATTCAAATCATTCATTTGTCGATTAGTACACATTATGCATGGAATTAGATTAGCAGAGCTGAAAGTTTGGAGAAAACAAAAGATGAAGCATGTGACTCTTGAAAAGTTCAAATCGTTCATTTGTCGATTAGCACACATTCTGCATCGAATTGGATTAGCACAGCAGAAAGTTTGGAGAAAACAAAAGATGAAGCATTTGCCTCCAAAAAAATTCAAATCATTCATTTGTCGATAAGTACACATTCCGCATGGAATTGGATTAGCATAGCAGAAAGTTTGGAGGTAACAAAAGATGAAGCATGCGCCTCTTGAAAAGTTCAAATCGTTCATTTGTCGATTAGCACACATTCCGCATGGAAATGGATTAGCACAGCTGAAAGTTTGGAGAAAACAAAAGATGAAGCACGTGCCTCTTGAAAAGTTCAAATTGTTCATTTGTCGATTAGTACACATTCCGCATGGAATTGGATTAGGATAGCTGAAAGTTTTGAGATAACAAAAGATGAAGCATGCGGCTCTTGAAAAGTTCAAATCGTTCATTTGTCGATTAGTACACATTCTGCATGGAATTGAATTAGCGTAGCTGAAAGTTTGGAGATAACAAAAGATGAAGCATGTGCCTCTTGAAAAGTTCAAATCGTTCATTTGTCGATTAGCACACATTCTGCATGGAATTGGATTAGCACAGCTGAAAGTTTGGAGAAAACAAAAGATGAAACATGTGCCTCCAAAAAAATTCAAATCATTCATTTGTCGATTAGTACACATTATGCATGGAATTGGATTAGCAGAGCTGATAGTTTGGAGATAACAAAAGATGAAGCTTGCGCCTCTTGAAAAGTTCAAATCGTTCATTTGTCGATCAGTAGACATTCTGCATGGAATTGGATTAGCATAGCTGAAAGCTTGGAGATAACAAAAGATGAAGCATGTGCCTCTTGAAAAGTTCAAATCGTTCATTTGTCGATTAGCACAGCTGAAAGTTTGGAGAAAACAAAAGATGAAACATGTGCCTCCAAAAAAATTCAAATCATTCATTTGTCGATTAGTACACATTATGCATGGAATTGGATTAGCAGAGCTGATAGTTTGGAGATAACAAAAGATGAAGCGTGCGCCTCTTGAAAAGTTCAAATCGTTCATTTGTCGATTAGTAGACATTCTGCATGGAGTTGGATTAGCATAGGTGAAAGCTTGGAGATAACAAAAGATGAAGCATGTGCCTCTTGAAAAGTTCAAATCGTTCATTTGTCGATTAGCACAGCTGAAAGTTTGGAGAAAACAAAAGATTAAACATGTGCCTCCAAAAAAATTCAAATCATTCATTTGTCGATTAGTACACATTCCGCATGGAAATGGATTAGCATACCTGAAAGTTTGGAGATAACAAAAGATGAAGCATGTGCCTCTTGAAAAGTTCAAATCGTTCATTTGTCGATTAGCACACATTCTGCATGGAATTGGATTAGCACAGCTGAAAGTTTGGAGAAAACAAAAGATGAAACATGTGCCTCCAAAAAAATTCAAATCATTCATTTGTCGATTAGTACACATTATGCATGGAATTGGATTAGCAGAGCTGATAGTTTGGAGATAACAAAAGATGAAGCTTGCGCCTCTTGAAAAGTTCAAATCGTTCATTTGTCGATCAGTAGACATTCTGCATGGAATTGGATTAGCATAGCTGAAAGCTTGGAGATAACAAAAGATGAAGCATGTGCCTCTTGAAAAGTTCAAATCGTTCATTTGTCGATTAGCACAGCTGAAAGTTTGGAGAAAACAAAAGATGAAACATGTGCCTCCAAAAAAATTCAAATCATTCATTTGTCGATTAGTACACATTATGCATGGAATTGGATTAGCAGAGCTGATAGTTTGGAGATAACAAAAGATGAAGCGTGCGCCTCTTGAAAAGTTCAAATCGTTCATTTGTCGATTAGTAGACATTCTGCATGGAGTTGGATTAGCATAGGTGAAAGCTTGGAGATAACAAAAGATGAAGCATGTGCCTCTTGAAAAGTTCAAATCGTTCATTTGTCGATTAGCACAGCTGAAAGTTTGGAGAAAACAAAAGATTAAACATGTGCCTCCAAAAAATTTCAAATCATTCATTTGTCGATTAGTACACATTCCGCATGGAAATGGATTAGCATACCTGAAAGTTTGGAGATAACAAAAGATGAAGCATGTGCCTCTTGAAAAGTTCAAATCGTTCATTTGTCGATTAGCACACATTCTGCATGGAATTGGATTAGCACAGCTGAAAGTTTGGAGAAAACAAAAGATGAAACATGTGCCTCCAAAAAAATTCAAATCATTCATTTGTCGATTAGTACACATTCCGCATGGAAATGGATTAGCAGAGCTGAAAGTTTGGAGATAACAAAAGATGAAGCAAGTGCGTCTTGAAATGTTCAAATCGTTCATTTGTCGATTAGCACACATTCTGCATGGAATTGGATTAGCACAGCAGAAAGTTTGGAGAAAACAAAAGATGAAGCATTTGCCTCCAAAAAAATTCAAATCATTCATTTGTCGATAAGTACACATTCCGCATGGAAATGGATTAGCACAGCTGAAAGTTTGGAGAAAACAAAAGATGAAGCATGTGCCTCCAAAAAAATTCAAATCATTCATTTGTCGATTAGTACACATTCCGCATGGAATTGGATTAGCAGAGCTGAAAGTTTGGAGATAACAAAAGATGAAGCAAGTGCGTCTTGAAATGTTCAAATCGTTCATTTGTCGATTAGCACACATTCTGCAAGGAATTGGATTAGCACAGCTGAATGTTTGGAGAAAACAAAAGATGAAACATGTGCCTCCAAAAAAATTGAAATCATTCATTTGTCGATTAGTACACATTATGCATGGAATTAGATTAGCAGAGCTGAAAGTTTGGAGAAAACAAAAGATGAAGCATGTGACTCTTAAAAAGTTCAAATCGTTCATTTGTCGATTAGCACACATTCTGCATGGAATTGGATTAGCACAGCAGAAAGTTTGGAGAAAACAAAAGATGAAGCATTTGCCTCCAAAAAAATTCAAATCATTCATTTGTCGATAAGTACACATTCCGCATGGAAATGGATTAGCACAGCTGAAAGTTTGGAGAAAACAAAAGATGAAGCACGTGCCTCTTGAAAAGTTCAAATTGTTCATTTGTCGATTAGTACACATTCCGCATGGAATTGGATTAGGATAGCTGAAAGTTTGGAGATAACAAAAGATGAAGCATGCGGCTCTTGAAAAGTTCAAATCGTTCATTTGTCGATTAGTACACATTCTGCATGGAATTGGATTAGCGTAGCTGAAAGTTTGGAGATAACAAAAGATGAAGCATGTGCCTCTTGAAAAGTTCAAATCGTTCATTTGTCGATTAGCACACATTCTGCATGGAATTGGATTAGCACAGCTGAAAGTTTGGAGAAAACAAAAGATGAAACATGTGCCTCCAAAAAAATTCAAATCATTCATTTGTCGATTAGTACACATTATGCATGGAATTGGATTAGCAGAGCTGATAGTTTGGAGATAACAAAAGATGAAGCTTGCGCCTCTTGAAAAGTTCAAATCGTTCATTTGTCGATCAGTAGACATTCTGCATGGAATTGGATTAGCATAGCTGAAAGCTTGGAGATAACAAAAGATGAAGCATGTGCCTCTTGAAAAGTTCAAATCGTTCATTTGTCGATTAGCACAGCTGAAAGTTTGGAGAAAACAAAAGATGAAACATGTGCCTCCAAAAAAATTCAAATCATTCATTTGTCGATTAGTACACATTCCGCATGGAAATGGATTAGCACAGCTGAAAGTTTGGAGAAAACAAAAGATGAAGCATGTGCCTCCAAAAAAATTCAAATCATTCATTTGTCGATTAGTACACATTCCGCATGGAATTGGATTAGCAGAGCTGAAAGTTTGGAGATAACAAAAGATGAAGCAAGTGCGTCTTGAAATGTTCAAATCGTTCATTTGTCGATTAGCACACATTCTGCAAGGAATTGGATTAGCACAGCTGAATGTTTGGAGAAAACAAAAGATGAAACATGTGCCTCCAAAAAAATTCAAATCATTCATTTGTCGATTAGTACACATTATGCATGGAATTAGATTAGCAGAGCTGAAAGTTTGGAGAAAACAAAAGATGAAGCATGTGACTCTTGAAAAGTTCAAATCGTTCATTTGTCGATTAGCACACATTCTGCATGGAATTGGATTAGCACAGCAGAAAGTTTGGAGAAAACAAAAGATGAAGCATTTGCCTCCAAAAAAATTCAAATCATTCATTTGTCGATAAGTACACATTCCGCATGGAAATGGATTAGCACAGCTGAAAGTTTGGAGAAAACAAAAGATGAAGCACGTGCCTCTTGAAAAGTTCAAATTGTTCATTTGTCGATTAGTACACATTCCGCATGGAATTGGATTAGGATAGTTGAAAGTTTGGAGATAACAAAAGATGAAGCATGCGGCTCTTGAAAAGTTCAAATCGTTCATTTGTCGATTAGTACACATTCTGCATGGAATTGGATTAGCGTAGCTGAAAGTTTGGAGATAACAAAAGATGAAGCATGTGCCTCTTGAAAAGTTCAAATCGTTCATTTGTCGATTAGCACACATTCTGCATGGAATTGGATTAGCACAGCTGAAAGTTTGGAGAAAACAAAAGATGAAACATGTGCCTCCAAAAAAATTCAAATCATTCATTTGTCGATTAGTACACATTATGCATGGAATTGGATTAGCAGAGCTGATAGTTTGGAGATAACAAAAGATGAAGCTTGCGCCTCTTGAAAAGTTCAAATCGTTCATTTGTCGATCAGTAGACATTCTGCATGGAATTGGATTAGCATAGCTGAAAGCTTGCAGATAACAAAAGATGAAGCATGTGCCTCTTGAAAAGTTCAAATCGTTCATTTGTCGATTAGCACACATTCTGCATGGAAATGGATTAGCACAGCTGAAAGTTTGGAGAAAACAAAAGATGAAGCATATGCCTTTTGAAAAGTTCAAATCGTTCATTTGTCGTATGCACACATTCTGCATGGAATTGGATTAGCACAGCTTAAAGTTTGGAGAAAACAAAAGATGAAACATGTGCCTCCAAAAAAATTCAAATCATTCATTTGTCGATTAGTCCACATTGCGCATGGAAATGGATTAGCATACCTGAAAGTTTGGAGATAACAAAAGATGAAGCATGTGCCTCTTGAAAAGTTCAAATCGTTCATTTGTCGATTAGCACACATTCTGCATGGAATTGGATTAGCACAGCTGAAAGTTTGGAGAAAACAAAAGATGAAACATGTGCCTCCAAAAAAATTCAAATCATTCATTTGTCGATTAGTCCACATTGCGCATGGAAATGGATTAGCATACCTGAAAGTTTGGAGATAACAAAAGATGAAGCATGTGCCTCTTGAAAAGTTCAAATCGTTCATTTGTCGATTAGCACACATTCTGCATGGAATTGGATTAGCACAGCTGAAAGTTTGGAGAAAACAAAAGATGAAACATGTGCCTCCAAAAAAATTCAAATCATTCATTTGTCGATCAGTACACATTATGCATAGAATTGGATTAGCAGAGCTGAAAGTTTGGAGATAACAAAAGATGAAGCAAGCGCCTCTTGAAAAGTTCAAATCGTTCATTTGTCGATTAGGACACATTCTGCATGGAATTGGATTAGCATAGCTGAAAGTTTGGAGATAACAAAAGATGAAGCATGTGCCTCTTGAAAAGTTCAAATCGTTCATTTGTCGATTAGCACACATTCTGCATGGAATTGGATTAGCACAGCTGAAAGTTTGGAGAAAACAAAAGATGAAACATGTGCCTCCAAAAAAATTCAAATCATTCATTTGTCGATTAGTACACATTATGCATGGAATTGGATTAGCAGAGCTGATAGTTTGGAGATAACAAAAGATGAAGCTTGCGCCTCTTGAAAAGTTCAAATCGTTCATTTGTCGATCAGTAGACATTCTGCATGGAATTGGATTAGCATAGCTGAAAGCTTGGAGATAACAAAAGATGAAGCATGTGCCTCTTGAAAAGTTCAAATCGTTCATTTGTCGATTAGCACAGCTGAAAGTTTGGAGAAAACAAAAGATGAAACATGTGCCTCCAAAAAAATTCAAATCATTCATTTGTCGATTAGTACACATTCCGCATGGAAATGGATTAGCACAGCTGAAAGTTTGGAGAAAACAAAAGATGAAGCATGTGCCTCCAAAAAAATTCAAATCATTCATTTGTCGATTAGTACACATTCCGCATGGAATTGGATTAGCAGAGCTGAAAGTTTGGAGATAACAAAAGATGAAGCAAGTGCGTCTTGAAATGTTCAAATCGTTCATTTGTCGATTAGCACACATTCTGCAAGGAATTGGATTAGCACAGCTGAATGTTTGGAGAAAACAAAAGATGAAACATGTGCCTCCAAAAAAATTCAAATCATTCATTTGTCGATTAGTACACATTATGCATGGAATTAGATTAGCAGAGCTGAAAGTTTGGAGAAAACAAAAGATGAAGCATGTGACTCTTGAAAAGTTCAAATCGTTCATTTGTCGATTAGCACACATTCTGCATGGAATTGGATTAGCACAGCAGAAAGTTTGGAGAAAACAAAAGATGAAGCATTTGCCTCCAAAAAAATTCAAATCATTCATTTGTCGATAAGTACACATTCCGCATGGAAATGGATTAGCACAGCTGAAAGTTTGGAGAAAACAAAAGATGAAGCACGTGCCTCTTGAAAAGTTCAAATTGTTCATTTGTCGATTAGTACACATTCCGCATGGAATTGGATTAGGATAGCTGAAAGTTTGGAGATAACAAAAGATGAAGCATGCGGCTCTTGAAAAGTTCAAATCGTTCATTTGTCGATTAGTACACATTCTGCATGGAATTGGATTAGCGTAGCTGAAAGTTTGGAGATAACAAAAGATGAAGCATGTGCCTCTTGAAAAGTTCAAATCGTTCATTTGTCGATTAGCACACATTCTGCATGGAATTGGATTAGCACAGCTGAAAGTTTGGAGAAAACAAAAGATGAAACATGTGCCTCCAAAAAAATTCAAATCATTCATTTGTCGATTAGTACACATTATGCATGGAATTGGATTAGCAGAGCTGATAGTTTGGAGATAACAAAAGATGAAGCTTGCGCCTCTTGAAAAGTTCAAATCGTTCATTTGTCGATCAGTAGACATTCTGCATGGAATTGGATTAGCATAGCTGAAAGCTTGCAGATAACAAAAGATGAAGCATGTGCCTCTTGAAAAGTTCAAATCGTTCATTTGTCGATTAGCACACATTCTGCATGGAAATGGATTAGCACAGCTGAAAGTTTGGAGAAAACAAAAGATGAAGCATATGCCTTTTGAAAAGTTCAAATCGTTCATTTGTCGTATGCACACATTCTGCATGGAATTGGACTAGCACAGCTTAAAGTTTGGAGAAAACAAAAGATGAAACATGTGCCTCCAAAAAAATTCAAATCATTCATTTGTCGATTAGTCCACATTGCGCATGGAAATGGATTAGCATACCTGAAAGTTTGGAGATAACAAAAGATGAAGCATGTGCCTCTTGAAAAGTTCAAATCGTTCATTTGTCGATTAGCACACATTCTGCATGGAATTGGATTAGCACAGCTGAAAGTTTGGAGAAAACAAAAGATGAAACATGTGCCTCCAAAAAAATTCAAATCATTCATTTGTCGATTAGTCCACATTGCGCATGGAAATGGATTAGCATACCTGAAAGTTTGGAGATAACAAAAGATGAAGCATGTGCCTCTTGAAAAGTTCAAATCGTTCATTTGTCGATTAGCACACATTCTGCATGGAATTGGATTAGCACAGCTGAAAGTTTGGAGAAAACAAAAGATGAAACATGTGCCTCCAAAAAAATTCAAATCATTCATTTGTCGATCAGTACACATTATGCATAGAATTGGATTAGCAGAGCTGAAAGTTTGGAGATAACAAAAGATGAAGCAAGCGCCTCTTGAAAAGTTCAAATCGTTCATTCGTCGATTAGGACACATTCTGCATGGAATTGGATTAGCATAGCTGAAAGTTTGGAGATAACAAAAGATGAAGCATGTGCCTCTTGAAAAGTTCAAATCGTTCATTTGTCGATTAGCACACATTCTGCATGGAATTGGATTAGCACAGCTGAAAGTTTGGAGAAAACAAAAGATGAAACATGTGCCTCCAAAAAAATTCAAATCATTCATTTGTCGATTAGTCCACATTGCGCATGGAAATGGATTAGCATACCTGAAAGTTTGGAGATAACAAAAGATGAAGCATGTGCCTCTTGAAAAGTTCAAATCGTTCATTTGTCGATTAGCACACATTCTGCATGGAATTGGATTAGCACAGCTGAAAGTTTGGAGAGAACAAAAGATGAAGCTTGTGCCTCCAAAAAAATTCAAATCATTCATTTGTCGATTAGTACACATTCCGCATGGAATTGGATTAGCAGAGCTGAAAGTTTGGAGATAACAAAAGATGAAGCATGTGCCTCTTGAAAAGTTCAAATCGTTCATTTGTCGATTAGCACACATTCCGCATGGAAATGGATTAGCACAGCTGAAAGTTTGGAGAAAACAAAAGATGAAACATGTGCCTCCAAAAAAATTCAAATCATTCATTTGTCGATTAGTATAGATTGCGCATGGAAATGGATTAGCATACCTGAAAGTTTGGAGATAACAAAAGATGAAGCATGTGCCTCTTGAAAAGTTCAAATCGTTCATTTGTCGATTAGCACACATTCTGCATGGAATTGGATTAGCACAGCTGAAAGTTGGGAGAAAACAAAAGATGAAACATGTGCCTCCAAAAAAATTCAAATCATTCATTTGTCGATTAGTACACATTCCGCATGGAAATGGATTAGCACAGCTGAAAGTTTGGAGAAAACAAAAGATGAAGCATGGGCCTCTTGAAAAGTTCAAATAGTTAATTTGTCGATTAGCACACATTCCGCATGGAAATGGATTAGCACAGCTTAAAGTTTGGAGAAAACAAAAGATGAAACATGTGCCTCCAAAAAAATTCAAATCATTCATTTGTCGATGAGTACAGATTCCGCATGGAAATGGATTAGCACAGCTGAAAGTTTGGAGAAAACAAAATATGAAGCATGTACCTCCTAAAAAATTCAAATCATTCATTTGTCGATCAGTACACATTATGCATAGAATTGGATTAGCAGAGCTGAAAGTTTGGAGATAACAAAAGATGAAGCAAGCGCCTCTTGAAAAGTTCAAATCGTTCATTTGTCGATTAGGACACATTCTGCATGGAATTGGATTAGCATAGCTGAAAGTTTGGAGATAACAAAAGATGAAGCATGTGCCTCTTGAAAAGTTCAAATCGTTCATTTGTCGATTAGCACACATTCTGCATGGAAATGGATTAGCACAGCTGAAAGTTTGGAGAAAACAAAAGATGAAGCATGTGCCTCTTGAAAAGTTCAAATCGTTCATTTGTCGTATGCACACATTCTGCATGGAATTGGATTAGCACAGCTTAAAGTTTGGAGAAAACAAAAGATGAAACATGTGCCTCCAAAAAAATTCAAATCATTCATTTGTCGATTAGTCCACATTGCGCATGGAAATGGATTAGCATACCTGAAAGTTTGGAGATAACAAAAGATGAAGCATGTGCCTCTTGAAAAGTTCAAATCGTTCATTTGTCGATTAGCACACATTCTGCATGGAATTGGATTAGCACAGCTGAAAGTTTGGAGAAAACAAAAGATGAAACATGTGCCTCCAAAAAAATTCAAATCATTCATTTGTCGATCAGTACACATTATGCATAGAATTGGATTAGCAGAGCTGAAAGTTTGGAGATAACAAAAGATGAAGCAAGCGCCTCTTGAAAAGTTCAAATCGTTCATTTGTCGATTAGGACACATTCTGCATGGAATTGGATTAGCATAGCTGAAAGTTTGGAGATAACAAAAGATGAAGCATGTGCCTCTTGAAAAGTTCAAATCGTTCATTTGTCGATTAGCACACATTCTGCATGGAATTGGATTAGCACAGCTGAAAGTTTGGAGAAAACAAAAGATGAAACATGTGCCTCCAAAAAAATTCAAATCATTCATTTGTCGATTAGTACACATTATGCATGGAATTGGATTAGCACAGCTGAAAGTTGGGAGAAAACAAAAGATGAAACATGTGCCTCCAAAAAAATTCAAATCATTCATTTGTCGATTAGTACACATTCCGCATGGAAATGGATTAGCACAGCTGAAAGTTTGGAGAAAACAAAAGATGAAGCATGGGCCTCTTGAAAAGTTCAAATAGTTAATTTGTCGATTAGCACACATTCCGCATGGAAATGGATTAGCACAGCTGAAAGTTTGGAGAAAACAAAAGATGAAGCATGGGCCTCTTGAAAAGTTCAAATAGTTAATTTGTCGATTAGCACACATTCCGCATGGAAATGGATTAGCACAGCTTAAAGTTTGGAGAAAACAAAAGATGAAACATGTGCCTCCAAAAAAATTCAAATCATTCATTTGTCGATGAGTACAGATTCCGCATGGAAATGGATTAGCACAGCTGAAAGTTTGGAGAAAACAAAATATGAAGCATGTACCTCCTAAAAAATTCAAATCATTCATTTGTCGATCAGTACACATTATGCATAGAATTGGATTAGCAGAGCTGAAAGTTTGGAGATAACAAAAGATGAAGCAAGCGCCTCTTGAAAAGTTCAAATCGTTCATTTGTCGATTAGGACACATTCTGCATGGAATTGGATTAGCATAGCTGAAAGTTTGGAGATAACAAAAGATGAAGCATGTGCCTCTTGAAAAGTTCAAATCGTTCATTTGTCGATTAGCACACATTCTGCATGGAAATGGATTAGCACAGCTGAAAGTTTGGAGAAAACAAAAGATGAAGCATGTGCCTCTTGAAAAGTTCAAATCGTTCATTTGTCGTATGCACACATTCTGCATGGAATTGGATTAGCACAGCTTAAAGTTTGGAGAAAACAAAAGATGAAACATGTGCCTCCAAAAAAATTCAAATCATTCATTTGTCGATTAGTATAGATTGCGCATGGAAATGGATTAGCATACCTGAAAGTTTGGAGATAACAAAAGATGAAGCATGTGCCTCTTGAAAAGTTCAAATCGTTCATTTGTCGATTAGCACACATTCTGCATGGAATTGGATTAGCACAGCTGAAAGTTGGGAGAAAACAAAAGATGAAACATGTGCCTCCAAAAAAATTCAAATCATTCATTTGTCGATTAGTACACATTCCGCATGGAAATGGATTAGCACAGCTGAAAGTTTGGAGAAAACAAAAGATGAAGCATGGGCCTCTTGAAAAGTTCAAATAGTTAATTTGTCGATTAGCACACATTCCGCATGGAAATGGATTAGCACAGCTTAAAGTTTGGAGAAAACAAAAGATGAAACATGTGCCTCCAAAAAAATTCAAATCATTCATTTGTCGATGAGTACAGATTCCGCATGGAAATGGATTAGCACAGCTGAAAGTTTGGAGAAAACAAAATATGAAGCATGTACCTCCTAAAAAATTCAAATCATTCATTTGTCGATCAGTACACATTATGCATAGAATTGGATTAGCAGAGCTGAAAGTTTGGAGATAACAAAAGATGAAGCAAGCGCCTCTTGAAAAGTTCAAATCGTTCATTTGTCGATTAGGACACATTCTGCATGGAATTGGATTAGCATAGCTGAAAGTTTGGAGATAACAAAAGATGAAGCATGTGCCTCTTGAAAAGTTCAAATCGTTCATTTGTCGATTAGCACACATTCTGCATGGAAATGGATTAGCACAGCTGAAAGTTTGGAGAAAACAAAAGATGAAGCATGTGCCTCTTGAAAAGTTCAAATCGTTCATTTGTCGTATGCACACATTCTGCATGGAATTGGATTAGCACAGCTTAAAGTTTGGAGAAAACAAAAGATGAAACTTGTGCCTCCAAAAAAATTCAAATCGTTCATTTGTCGATTAGTACACATTCCGCATGGAAATGGATTAGCACAGCTGAAAGTTTGGAGAAAACAAAAGATGAAGCATGTGCCTCCTAAAAAATTCAAATCATTCATTTGTCGATTTGTACACATTCCGCATGGAATTGGATTAGCATAGATGAAAGTTTGGAGATAACAAAATGTGAAACATGTGCCCCTTGAGAAGTTCAAATCGTTGATTTGTCGATTAGCACACATTCTGCATGGAATTTGATTTGCACAGCTGAAAGTTTGGAGAAAACAAAAGATGAAGCATGTGCCTCCAAAAAATATCAAATCATTCATTTGTCGATTAGTACACATTCCGCATGGAATTGGATTAGCATAGATGAAAGTTTGGAGATAACAAAATGTGAAACATGTGCCCCTTGAGAAGTTCAAATCGTTGATTTGTCGATTAGCACACATTCTGCATGGAATTTGATTTGCACAGCTGAAAGTTTGGAGAAAACAAAAGATGAAGCATGTGCCTCCAAAAAATATCAAATCATTCATTTGTCGATTAGTACACATTATGCATGGAATTAGATTAGCAGAGCTGAAAGTTTGGAGATAACAAAAGATGAAACATATGCCTCCAAAACAATTCAAATCATTCATTTGTCGATTAGTACACATTATGCATGGAATTGGATTAGCAGAGCTGATAGTTTGGAGATAACAAAAGATGAAGCGTGCGCCTCTTGAAAAGTTCAAATCGTTCATTTGTCGATTAGCACACATTCTGCATGGAAGTGGATTAGCACAGCTGAAAGTTTGGAGAAAACAAAAGATGAAACATGTGCCTCCAAAAAAATTCAAATCATTCATTTGTCGATTAGTACACATTATGCATGGAATTGGATTAGCAGAGCTGATAGTTTGGAGATAACAAAAGATGAAGCGTGCGCCTATTGAAAAGTTCAAATCGTTCATTTGTCGATTAGTAGACATTGCGCATGGAATTGGATTAGCATAGCTGAAAGCTTGGAGATAACAAAAGATGAAGCATGTGCCTCTTGAAAAGTTCAAATCGTTCATTTGTCGATTAGCACACATTCTGCATGGAAGTGGATTCGCACAGCTGAAAGTTTGGAGAAAACAAAAGATGAAACATGTGCCTCCAAAAAAATTCAAATCATTCATTTGTCGATTAGTACACATTATGCATGGAATTGGATTAGCAGAGCTGATAGTTTGGAGATAACAAAAGATGAAGCGTGCGCCTATTGAAAAGTTCAAATCGTTCATTTGTCGATTAGTAGACATTCTGCATGGAATTGGATTAGCATAGCTGAAAGCTTGGAGATAACAAAAGATGAAGCATGTGCCTCTTGAAAAGTTCAAATCGTTCATTTGTCGATTAGGACACATTCTGCATGGAATTGGATTAGCATACCTGAAAGTTTGGAGATAACAAAAGATGAAGCATTTGCCTCTTGAAAAGTTCAAATCGTTCATTTGTCGATTAGCGCACATTCTGCTTGGAATTGGATTAGCACAGCTGAAAGTTTGGAGAAAACAAAAGATGAAGCATGTGCCTCCTAAAAAATTCAAATCATTCATTTGTCGATTTGTACACATTCCGCATGGAATTGGATTAGCATAGATGAAAGTTTGGAGATAACAAAATGTGAAACATGTGCCCCTTGAGAAGTTCAAATCGTTGATTTGTCGATTAGCACACATTCTGCATGGAATTTGATTTGCACAGCTGAAAGTTTGGAGAAAACAAAAGATGAAGCATGTGCCTCCAAAAAATATCAAATCATTCATTTGTCGATTAGTACACATTCCGCATGGAATTGGATTAGCATAGATGAAAGTTTGGAGATAACAAAATGTGAAACATGTGCCCCTTGAGAAGTTCAAATCGTTGATTTGTCGATTAGCACACATTCTGCATGGAATTTGATTTGCACAGCTGAAAGTTTGGAGAAAACAAAAGATGAAGCATGTGCCTCCAAAAAATATCAAATCATTCATTTGTCGATTAGTACACATTATGCATGGAATTAGATTAGCAGAGCTGAAAGTTTGGAGATAACAAAAGATGAAACATATGCCTCCAAAACAATTCAAATCATTCATTTGTCGATTAGTACACATTATGCATGGAATTGGATTAGCAGAGCTGATAGTTTGGAGATAACAAAAGATGAAGCGTGCGCCTCTTGAAAAGTTCAAATCGTTCATTTGTCGATTAGCACACATTCTGCATGGAAGTGGATTAGCACAGCTGAAAGTTTGGAGAAAACAAAAGATGAAACATGTGCCTCCAAAAAAATTCAAATCATTCATTTGTCGATTAGTACACATTATGCATGGAATTGGATTAGCAGAGCTGATAGTTTGGAGATAACAAAAGATGAAGCGTGCGCCTATTGAAAAGTTCAAATCGTTCATTTGTCGATTAGTAGACATTGCGCATGGAATTGGATTAGCATAGCTGAAAGCTTGGAGATAACAAAAGATGAAGCATGTGCCTCTTGAAAAGTTCAAATCGTTCATTTGTCGATTAGCACACATTCTGCATGGAAGTGGATTCGCACAGCTGAAAGTTTGGAGAAAACAAAAGATGAAACATGTGCCTCCAAAAAAATTCAAATCATTCATTTGTCGATTAGTACACATTATGCATGGAATTGGATTAGCAGAGCTGATAGTTTGGAGATAACAAAAGATGAAGCGTGCGCCTATTGAAAAGTTCAAATCGTTCATTTGTCGATTAGTAGACATTCTGCATGGAATTGGATTAGCATAGCTGAAAGCTTGGAGATAACAAAAGATGAAGCATGTGCCTCTTGAAAAGTTCAAATCGTTCATTTGTCGATTAGGACACATTCTGCATGGAATTGGATTAGCATACCTGAAAGTTTGGAGATAACAAAAGATGAAGCATTTGCCTCTTGAAAAGTTCAAATCGTTCATTTGTCGATTAGCGCACATTCTGCTTGGAATTGGATTAGCACAGCTGAAAGTTTGGAGAAAACAAAAGATGAAGCTTTTGCCTCCAAAAAAATTCCAATCATTCATTTGTCGATTAGTACACATTCCGCATGGAATTGGATTAGCAGAGCTGAAAGTTTGGAGATAACAAAAGATGAAGCATGTGCCTCTTGAAAAGTTCAAATCGTTCATTTGTCGATTAGCACACATTCTGCATGGAATTGGATTAGCACAGCTGAAAGTTGGGAGAAAACAAAAGATGAAACATGTGCCTCCAAAAAAATTCAAATCATTCATTTGTCGATTAGTACACATTCCGCATGGAAATGGATTAGCACAGCTGAAAGTTTGGAGAAAACAAAAGATGAAGCATGGGCCTCTTGAGAAGTTCAAATAGTTAATTTGTCGATTAGCACACATTCCGCATGGAAATGGATTAGCACAGTTTAAAGTTTGGAGAAAACAAAAGATGAAACATGTGCCTTCAAAAAAATTCAAATCATTCATTTGTCGATGAGTACAGATTCCGCATGGAAATGGATTAGCACAGCTGAAAGTTTGGAGAAAACAAAATATGAAGCATGTGCCTCCTAAAAAATTCAAATCATTCATTTGTCGATCAGTACACATTATGCATAGAATTGGATTAGCAGAGCTGAAAGTTTGGAGATAACAAAAGATGAAGCAAGCGCCTCTTGAAAAGTTCAAATCGTTCATTTGTCGATTAGGACACATTCTGCATGGAATTGGATTAGCATAGCTGAAAGTTTGGAGATAACAAAAGATGAAGCATGTGCCTCTTGAAAAGTTCAAATCGTTCATTTGTCGATTAGCACACATTCTGCATGGAAATGGATTAGCACAGCTGAAAGTTTGGAGAAAACAAAAGATGAAGCATGTGCCTCTTGAAAAGTTCAAATCGTTCATTTGTCGTATGCACACATTCTGCATGGAATTGGATTAGCACAGCTTAAAGTTTGGAGAAAACAAAAGATGAAACTTGTGCCTCCAAAAAAATTCAAATCGTTCATTTGTCGATTAGTACACATTCCGCATGGAAATGGATTAGCACAGCTGAAAGTTTGGAGAAAACAAAAGATGAAGCATGTGCCTCCTAAAAAATTCAAATCATTCATTTGTCGATTTGTACACATTCCGCATGGAATTGAATTAGCATAGATGAAAGTTTGGAGATAACAAAATGTGAAACATGTGCCCCTTGAGAAGTTCAAATCGTTGATTTGTCGATTAGCACACATTCTGCATGGAATTTGATTTGCACAGCTGAAAGTTTGGAGAAAACAAAAGATGAAGCATGTGCCTCCAAAAAATATCAAATCATTCATTTGTCGATTAGTACACATTATGCATGGAATTAGATTAGCAGAGCTGAAAGTTTGGAGATAACAAAAGATGAAACATATGCCTCCAAAACAATTCAAATCATTCATTTGTCGATTAGTACACATTATGCATGGAATTGGATTAGCAGAGCTGATAGTTTGGAGATAACAAAAGATGAAGCGTGCGCCTCTTGAAAAGTTCAAATCGTTCATTTGTCGATTAGCACACATTCTGCATGGAAGTGGATTAGCACAGCTGAAAGTTTGGAGAAAACAAAAGATGAAACATGTGCCTCCAAAAAAATTCAAATCATTCATTTGTCGATTAGTACACATTATGCATGGAATTGGATTAGCAGAGCTGATAGTTTGGAGATAACAAAAGATGAAGCGTGCGCCTATTGAAAAGTTCAAATCGTTCATTTGTCGATTAGTAGACATTGCGCATGGAATTGGATTAGCATAGCTGAAAGCTTGGAGATAACAAAAGATGAAGCATGTGCCTCTTGAAAAGTTCAAATCGTTCATTTGTCGATTAGCACACATTCTGCATGGAAGTGGATTCGCACAGCTGAAAGTTTGGAGAAAACAAAAGATGAAACATGTGCCTCCAAAAAAATTCAAATCATTCATTTGTCGATTAGTACACATTATGCATGGAATTGGATTAGCAGAGCTGATAGTTTGGAGATAACAAAAGATGAAGCGTGCGCCTATTGAAAAGTTCAAATCGTTCATTTGTCGATTAGTAGACATTCTGCATGGAATTGGATTAGCATAGCTGAAAGCTTGGAGATAACAAAAGATGAAGCATGTGCCTCTTGAAAAGTTCAAATCGTTCATTTGTCGATTAGGACACATTCTGCATGGAATTGGATTAGCATACCTGAAAGTTTGGAGATAACAAAAGATGAAGCATTTGCCTCTTGAAAAGTTCAAATCGTTCATTTGTCGATTAGCGCACATTCTGCTAGGAATTGGATTAGCACAGCTGAAAGTTTGGAGAAAACAAAAGATGAAGCTTGTGCCTCCAAAAAAATTCCAATCATTCATTTGTCGATTAGTACACATTCCGCATGGAATTGGATTAGCAGAGCTGAAAGTTTGGAGATAACAAAAGATGAAGCATGTGCCTCTTGAAAAGTTCAAATCGTTCATTTGTTGATTAGCACACATTCTGCATCGAAGTGGATTCGCACAGCTGAAAGTTTGGAGAAAACAAAAGATGAAACATGTGCCTCCAAAAAAATTCAAATCATTCATTTGTCGATTAGTACACATTGCGCATGGAAATGGATTAGCATACCTGAAAGTTTGGAGATAACAAAAAATTGAAGCATGTGCCTCTTGAAAAGTTCAAATCGTTCATTTGTCGATTAGCACACATTCTTCATGGAATTGGATTAGCACAGCTGAAAGTTTGGAGAAAACAAAAGATGAAACATGTGCCTCCAAAAAAATTCAAATCATTCATTTGTCGATGAGTACACATTCCGCATGGAAATGGATTAGCAAACCTGAAAGTTTGGAGAAAACAAAAGATGAAGCCTGGGCCTCTTGAAAAGTTCAAATCGTTCATTTGTCGATTAGCACACATTCCGCATGGAAATGGATTAGCACAGCTTAAAGTTTGGAGAAAAGAAAAGATGAAACATGTGCCTCCAAAAAAATTCAAATCATTCATTTGTCGATGAGTACAGATTCCGCATGGAAATGGATTAGCATAGCTGAAAGTTTGGAGAAAACAAAACATGAAGCATGTGCCTCCTAAAAAATTCAAATCATTCGTTTGTCGATCAGTACACATTATGCATGGAATTGGATTAGCAGAGCTGAAAGTTTGGAGATAACAAAAGATGAAGCATGCGCCTCTTGAAAAGTTCAAATCGTTCATTTGTCGATTAGGACACATTCTGCATGGAATTGGATTAGCATAGCTGAAAGTTTGGAGATAACAAAAGATGAAGCATGTGCCTCTTGAAAAGTTCAAATCGTTCATTTGTCAATTAGCACACATTCTGCATGGAAATGGATTAGCACAGCTGAAAGTTTGGAGAAAACAAAAGATGAAGCATGTGCCTCTTGAAAAGTTCAAATCGTTCATTTGTCGTATGCACACATTCTGCATGGAATTGGATTAGCAGAGCTTAAAGTTTGGAGAAAACAAAAGATGAAACATGTGCCTCCAAAAAAATTCAAATCGTTCATTTGTCGATTAGTACACATTCCGCATGGAAATGGATTAGCATAGCGGAAAGTTTGGAGAAAACAAAAGATGAAGCATGTGCCTCCTAAAAAATTCAAATCATTCATTTGTCGATTAGTACACATTCCGCATGGAATTGGATTAGCATAGATGAAAGTTTGGAGATAACAAAATATGAAACATGTGCCCCTTGAGAAGTTCAAATCGTTGATTTGTCGATTAGCACACATTCTGCATGGAATTTGATTTGCACAGCTGAAAGTTTGGATAAAACAAAAGATGAAGCATGTGCCTCCAAAAAATATCAAATCATTCATTTGTCGATTAGTACACATTATGCATGGAATTGGATTAGCAGAGCTGAAAGTTTGGCGATAACAAAAGATGAAGCATGCGCCTCTTGAAAAGTTCAAATCGTTCATTTGTCGAATAGGACACATTCTGCATGGAATTGGATTAGCATAGCTGAAAGTTTGGAGGTAACAAAAGATGAAGCATGTGCCTCTTGAAAAGTTCAAATCGTTCATTTGTCGATTAGCACACATTTTGCATGGAAATGGATTAGCACAGCTGAAAGTTTGGAGAAAACAAAAGATGAAGCATGTGCCTCCAAAAAAATTTAAATCATTTATTTGTCGATCAGTACACATTATGCATCGAATTGGATTAGCATACCTGAAAGTTTGGAGATAACAAAAGATGAAGCATTTGCCTCTTGAAAAGTTCAAATCGTTCATTTGTCGATTAGCGCACATTCTGCTTGGAATTGGATTAGCACAGCTGAAAGTTTGGAGAAAACAAAAGATGAAGCTTTTGCCTCCAAAAAAATTCCAATCATTCATTTGTCGATTAGTACACATTCCGCATGGAATTGGATTAGCAGAGCTGAAAGTTTGGAGATAACAAAAGATGAAGCATGTGCCTCTTGAAAAGTTCAAATCGTTCATTTGTCGATTAGCACACATTCTGCATGGAATTGGATTAGCACAGCTGAAAGTTGGGAGAAAACAAAAGATGAAACATGTGCCTCCAAAAAAATTCAAATCATTCATTTGTCGATTAGTACACATTCCGCATGGAAATGGATTAGCACAGCTGAAAGTTTGGAGAAAACAAAAGATGAAGCATGGGCCTCTTGAGAAGTTCAAATAGTTAATTTGTCGATTAGCACACATTCCGCATGGAAATGGATTAGCACAGTTTAAAGTTTGGAGAAAACAAAAGATGAAACATGTGCCTTCAAAAAAATTCAAATCATTCATTTGTCGATGAGTACAGATTCCGCATGGAAATGGATTAGCACAGCTGAAAGTTTGGAGAAAACAAAATATGAAGCATGTGCCTCCTAAAAAATTCAAATCATTCATTTGTCGATCAGTACACATTATGCATAGAATTGGATTAGCAGAGCTGAAAGTTTGGAGATAACAAAAGATGAAGCAAGCGCCTCTTGAAAAGTTCAAATCGTTCATTTGTCGATTAGGACACATTCTGCATGGAATTGGATTAGCATAGCTGAAAGTTTGGAGATAACAAAAGATGAAGCATGTGCCTCTTGAAAAGTTCAAATCGTTCATTTGTCGATTAGCACACATTCTGCATGGAAATGGATTAGCACAGCTGAAAGTTTGGAGAAAACAAAAGATGAAGCATGTGCCTCTTGAAAAGTTCAAATCGTTCATTTGTCGTATGCACACATTCTGCATGGAATTGGATTAGCACAGCTGAAAGTTTGGAGAAAACAAAAGATGAAGCATGTGCCTCCAAAAAAATTTAAATCATTTATTTGTCGATCAGTACACATTATGCATCGAATTGGATTAGCAGAGCTGAAAGTTTGGAGATAACAAAAGATAAAGCATGCGCCTCTTGAAAAGTTCAAATCGTTCATTTGTCGATTAGGACACATTCTGCATGGAAATGGATTAGCACAGCTGAAAGTTTGGAGAAAACAAAAGATGAAGCATGTGCCTCCAAAAAAATTCAAATCATTCATTTGTCGATAAGTACACATTCTGCATGGAATTGGATTAGCACAGCTTAAAGTTTGGAGAATACAAAACATGAAACATGTGCCTCCAAAAAAATTCAAATCATTCATTTGTCGATGAATACACATTCCGCATGGAATTGGATTAGTACAGCTGAAAGTTTGGAGAAAACAAAAGATGAAGCATGTGCCTCCAAAAAAATTCAAATCATTCATTTGTCGATTAGTACACATTCTGCATGGAATTGGATTAGCATAGCTGAAAGTTCGGAGATAAGAAAAGATGAAGCATGTGCCTCTTGAAAAGTTCAAATCGTTCATTTGTCGGATGCACACATTCTGCATGGAATTGCATTAGCACAGCTGAAAGTTTGAAGAAAACAAAAGATGAAGGATGTGCCTCCAAAAAAATTCAAATCATTCATTTGTCGATTAGTACACATTATGCATGGAATTGGATTAGCAGAGCTGAAAGTTTGGAGATAACAAAAGATGAAGCATGTGCTTCTTGAAATGTTCAAATCGTTCATTTGTCGATTAGGACACATTCTGCATGGAATTGGATTAGCATAGCTGATGGTTTGGAGATAACAAAAGATGAAGCATGTGCCTCTTGAAAAGTTCAAATCGTTCATTTGTCGATTAGCACACATTCTGCATGGAAATGGATTACCACAGCTGAAAGTTTGGAGAAAACAAAAGATGAAGCATGTGCCTTCAAAAAAATTCAAATAATTCATTTGTCGATCAGTACACATTATGCATGGAATTGGATTAGCAGAGCTGAAAGTTTGGAGATAACAAAAGATGAAGCATGCGCCTCTTGAAAAGTTCAAATCGTTCATTTGTCGATTAGGACACATTCTGCATGGAAATGGATTAGCACAGCTGAAAGTTTGGAGAAAACAAAAGATGAAGCATGTGCCTCCAAAAAAATTCAAATCATTCATTTGTCGATTAGTACACATTCCGCATGGAATTTGATTAGCATAGCTGAAAGTTCGGAGATAACAAAAGATGAACCATGTGCCTCTTGAAAAGTTCAAATCGTTCATTTGTCGTATGCACACATTCTGCATGGAATTGCATTAGCAGAGCTGAAAGTTTGAAGAAAACAAAAGATGAAGCATGTGCCTCCAAAAAAATTCAAATCATTCATTTGTCGATTAGTACCCATTCCGCATGGAATTGGATTAGCATAACTGAAAGTTTGGAGATAACAAAAGATGAAGCATGTGCCTCTTGAAAAGTTCAAATCGTTCATTTGTCGATTAGGACACATTCTGCATGGAAATGGATTAGCAGAGCTGAAAGTTTGGAGATAACAAAAGATGAAGCATGTGCCTTTTGAAAAGTTCAAATCGTTAATTTGTCGATTAACACACATTCTGCATTGAAATGGATTAGCACAGCTGAAAGTTTGGAGAAAACAAAAGATGAAGCATGTGCCTCCAAAAAAATTCAAATCATTCATTTGTCGATCAGTACACATTCTGCATGGAATTGGGTTAGCATAGCTTAAAGTTTGGAGATAACAAAAGATGAAGCATGCGCCTCTAAAAAATTTCAAATCGTTTATTTGACGATTAGGACACATTCTGCATGGAATTGGATTCTGCATGGAATTGGATTAGCACAGCTGAAATTTGGAGATAACAAAAGATGAAGCATGTGCCTCTTGAAAAATTCAAATCGTTCATGTGTCGATTAGCACACATTCTGCATGAAATTGGATTAGCACAGCTGAAAGTTTGGAGATAACAAAATATGAAGCATGTGCCTCTTTAAAAATTCAAATCGTTCATGTGTCGATTAGCACGTGTTTCTACATGAAATTGGATTAGCACACCTGAAAGATTGGAGATTACAAAATGTGATGCATGTGCCTCTAAAAAAATTCAAATCATTCATTTGTCGATTAGCACACATTCTTGATGGAATTGGATTAGCATAGCTGAAAGTTTGGAGGTAACAAAAGATGAAGCATGTGCCTCTTGAAAAGTTCAAATCGTTCATTTGTCGATTAGCACACATTTTGCATGGAAATGGATTAGCACAGCTGAAAGTTTGGAGAAAACAAAAGATGAAGCATGTGCCTCCAAAAAAATTTAAATCATTTATTTGTCGATCAGTACACATTATGCATCGAATTGGATTAGCAGAGCTGAAAGTTTGGAGATAACAAAAGATAAAGCATGCGCCTCTTGAAAAGTTCAAATCGTTCATTTGTCGATTAGGACACATTCTGCATGGAAATGGATTAGCACAGCTGAAAGTTTGGAGAAAACAAAAGATGAAGCATGTGCCTCCAAAAAAATTCAAATCATTCATTTGTCGATTAGTACACATTCCGCATGGAATTGCATTTGCATAGCTGAAAGTTCGGAGATAACAAAAGATGAAGCATGTGCCTCTTGAAAAGTTCAAATCGTTCATTTGTCGTATGCACACATTCTGCATGGAATTGCATTAGCACAGCTGAAAGTTTGAAGAAAACAAAAGATGAAGCATGTGCCTCCAAAAAAATTCAAATCATTCATTTGTCGATTAGTACCCATTCCCCATGGAATTGGATTAGCATAACTGAAAGTTTGGAGATAACAAAAGATGAAGCATGTGCCTCTTGAAAAGTTCAAATCGTTCATTTGTCGTATGCACACATTGTGCATGGAATTGGATTAGCACAGCTGAAAGTTTGGAGATAACAAAAGATGAAGCATGCGCCTCTTGAAAAGTTCAAATCATTCATTTGTCGATTAGCACACATTCCGCATGGAAATGGATTAGCACAGCTGAAAGTTTGGAGAAAACAAAAGATGAAACATGTGCCTCCAAAAAAATTGAAATCATTCATTTGTCGATAAGTACACATTCTGCATGGAATTGGATTAGCACAGCTTAAAGTTTGGAGAATACAAAACATGAAACATGTGCCTCCAAAAAAATTCAAATCATTCATTTGTCGATGAATACACATTCCGCATGGAATTGGATTAGTACAGCTGAAAGTTTGGAGAAAACAAAAGATGAAGCATGTGCCTCCAAAAAAATTCAAATCATTCATTTGTCGATTAGTACACATTCTGCATGGAATTGGATTAGCATAGCTGAAAGTTCGGAGATAAGAAAAGATGAAGCATGTGCCTCTTGAAAAGTTCAAATCGTTCATTTGTCGGATGCACACATTCTGCATGGAATTGCATTAGCACAGCTGAAAGTTTGAAGAAAACAAAAGATGAAGGATGTGCCTCCAAAAAAATTCAAATCATTCATTTGTCGATTAGTACACATTATGCATGGAATTGGATTAGCAGAGCTGAAAGTTTGGAGATAACAAAAGATGAAGCATGTGCTTCTTGAAATGTTCAAATCGTTCATTTGTCGATTAGGACACATTCTGCATGGAATTGGATTAGCATAGCTGAAGGTTTGGAGATAACAAAAGATGAAGCATGTGCCTCTTGAAAAGTTCAAATCGTTCATTTGTCGATTAGCACACATTCTGCATGGAAATGGATTACCACAGCTGAAAGTTTGGAGAAAACAAAAGATGAAGCATGTGCCTTCAAAAAAATTCAAATAATTCATTTGTCGATCAGTACACATTATGCATGGAATTGGATTAGCAGAGCTGAAAGTTTGGAGATAACAAAAGATGAAGCATGCGCCTCTTGAAAAGTTCAAATCGTTCATTTGTCGATTAGGACACATTCTGCATGGAAATGGATTAGCACAGCTGAAAGTTTGGAGAAAACAAAAGATGAAGCATGTGCCTCCAAAAAAATTCAAATCATTCATTTGTCGATTAGTACACATTCCGCATGGAATTTGATTAGCATAGCTGAAAGTTCGGAGATAACAAAAGATGAACCATGTGCCTCTTGAAAAGTTCAAATCGTTCATTTGTCGTATGCACACATTCTGCATGGAATTGCATTAGCAGAGCTGAAAGTTTGAAGAAAACAAAAGATGAAGCATGTGCCTCCAAAAAAATTCAAATCATTCATTTGTCGATTAGTACCCATTCCGCATGGAATTGGATTAGCATAACTGAAAGTTTGGAGATAACAAAAGATGAAGCATGTGCCTCTTGAAAAGTTCAAATCGTTCATTTGTCGATTAGGACACATTCTGCATGGAAATGGATTAGCAGAGCTGAAAGTTTGGAGATAACAAAAGATGAAGCATGTGCCTTTTGAAAAGTTCAAATCGTTAATTTGTCGATTAACACACATTCTGCATGGAAATGGATTAGCACAGCTGAAAGTTTGGAGAAAACAAAAGATGAAGCATGTGCCTCCAAAAAAATTCAAATCATTCATTTGTCGATCAGTACACATTCTGCATGGAATTGGGTTAGCATAGCTTAAAGTTTGGAGATAACAAAAGATGAAGCATGCGCCTCTAAAAAATTTCAAATCGTTTATTTGACGATTAGGACACATTCTGCATGGAATTGGATTCTGCATGGAATTGGATTAGCACAGCTGAAATTTGGAGATAACAAAAGATGAAGCATGTGCCTCTTGAAAAATTCAAATCGTTCATGTGTCGATTAGCACACATTCTGCATGAAATTGGATTAGCACAGCTGAAAGTTTGGAGATAACAAAATATGAAGCATGTGCCTCTTTAAAAATTCAAATCGTTCATGTGTCGATTAGCACGTGTTTCTACATGAAATTGGATTAGCACACCTGAAAGATTGGAGATTACAAAATGTGATGCATGTGCCTCTAAAAAAATTCAAATCATTCATTTGTCGATTAGCACACATTCTTGATGGAATTGGATTAGCATAGCTGAAATTTTGGAGGTAACAAAAGATGAAGTATGTGCCTCTTTAAAAATTCAAATCGTTCATTTGTCGATTAGCACACATTCTGCATGGAATTAGATTAGCATAGCTGAAAGTTTGGAGATAACAAATTATGAAGCATGTGCCTCTTTAAAAATTCAAATCGTTCATGTGTCGATTAGCACGTGTTTCTTCATGAAATTGGATTAGTAGAGCTGAAAGTTTGGAGATAACAAAATATGAAGCATGTGCCTCTTTAAAAATTCAAATCGTTCATGTGTCGATTAGCACGTGTTTCTGCATGAAATTGCATTAGCACAGCTAAAAGTTTGGAGATAACAAAATATGAAGCATGTGCCTCTATAAAAATTTAAATCATTCATGTGTCCATTATCACGCGTTATGCATGGAATTGGATTAGCACAGCTGAACGTTTGGAAATAACAAAACATGAAGCATGTGCTTCTATCAAAAATTCAAATCGTTCATGTGTATCATAGCACGCATTCTGCATTTAATTGAAATAGCAATGCTGAAAGTTTGGAGAAAACAAAATATGAAGCATGTGCCTCTAAAAAAATTCAAATCGTTCATGTGTCGATTAGCACACATTCTGCATGTTATTGGATTAGTATAGCTGAAAGTTTAGAGATAACAAAATATGAAGCATGTGCCTCTAAAAAAATTGAAATCGTTCATGTGTCGATTAGCACGTGTTTCTCCATGAAATTGGATTAACATAGCTGAAAGTTTGGAGATAACAAAATATGAAGCATGTGCTTGTAAAAAAATTCAAATCATTCATTTGTCGATTAGCACACATTCTGCATGGAATTGGATTAGGAAAGCTGAAAGTTTGGAGGAAACAAAATATGAAGCGTGTGCCTCTAAAAAAATTCAAATCGTTCATTTGTCGATTAGCACACATTCTGCATGGAATTGGATTAGCACAGCTGAAAGTTTGGAGATAACAAAATATGAAGCATGTGCCTCTTTAAAAATTCAAATCATTCATGTGTCGATTAGCACGTGTTTCTACATGAAATTGGATTAGTAGAGCTGAAAGTTTGGAGATAACAAAATATGAAGCATGTGCCTCTAAAAAGTATGCATAAATAAATTGAGAAAATATTATAAGATCTTGTTGGATCTAACAAGGAAAATCTCAACGCAATAGTTATTTTACCTCATGTTTGATATAGCACAGACAAATTACTTTATAAAAATCAACCTTGTATAGTTTCCACAATATATACAATTCCCTTGTAGCAATCGTGTATCTAAGTAATCCTTATACATGGTTATTATAATTATGTATAAATCACTTCTTTTACTGTTTTTTTTTATGATCTGACACAGTTCTTTTTTGTAGAACCTTGTATGTAAATTGTATATTGACACGGTTCCACATAAGTTGCCTTTTCTGTAGTATTGATTGCGAAGTTATTATAAGTTGCTTTTATGATGGTGCTGTAATTAAGAAGGGATAATTTTGGATTAATTATCTTGGTGACAATTTCAATTCTTGCACACTTAAAAATAGTGTTTTGTACACAATCCGAAAATAAGTGGCTGGAGTAGTGTGCTTCAATGAATGCATGTCTAAACACCCAAAAAAAAAAAAAAAGTGTAGCTATTAAAGCTAAAGACCAAAGCCACAGCATGACGGTTATATATAGCTGCAGTCGTAAAGTCACATTTTTTTTTTGTTTTTCTTCTAATTTTCTGATATTTGGTAGCTACTGAGAGTCTAAATAAAAGGAGAGGAATATCACTGTTTGTTATTTGAATTACAAAGATCAAGTAACAATAATCCATGATATATATGGGAAGTATTATATGTACTTCACTACTGAAATTGTTTTTGGCAACAAAATAATTTATTTGACCAAAAGATATATCCTAATTACTTCTAATATTATTAGAACGTAAATTGGTTTGGAGATTTCGAAACGCCAAATATTAATAATATAAACTTGGTCAACAACTAGGCCAGGGAACTTAGTTTTCTCTTGTATTAGATTGTTGAGTCATGATCTGCTGAGGTTATCTGTACATTCTAGTTCTCTGTAAGTATTTAATAATATCTTTGAAATCAATAACAATTTCGTATATATATTGTTTCTTTTAGTATAACAACCATGTATGTTGATTACCACACTTCAGTTACAATGCATTGCATTAAGGAAATATAAACACAAATACCATATATTACACAATTAAAGCACATCAAGCAAAGCGAAAAGCAAACCAAGTGTTTCATACGTTTAATATATAGATGATCATCTTGCTGGTCAGGTCCAATAGCAACGGAACGTAGAACAATGGTCTCAATGCTAAGGCCGGGTCCAAAGCCGAGAAGCACCCCATATTCAAGCCCTCCACCGGTGGTTAACTTTCCTTCCTTAACCGATTCCTTGTGCAACTCATCTAGAACAAACAGGACTGTCGGGCTAGACATGTTTCCATATTCACTCAGGATCTTCCTTGACAGGCGCAATTTATCCTTGTCAAGCTTGAGTTTTGCCTCTACTTGATTCAATTTTGCAGGGCCCCCTGGATGAGAAATCCAGAAAAGGGAATTCCAATCTGTAATGCCTAGTGGCGATAATGCTTCGATAAGACAACCTTCGATGTTTGTAGATATGTGTTTCGGTATTGTAGGCGACAAAATGATGAGGTTTCCAACCTCGCGAAGTTGCATCCCCAGATCGTCCATTGTGTTTAGAATTAGTGTCTCTCTTGCAGACACAATTTCATACAGTGGACGCTCAACTTCCAAGTCTGGATCAGCACCGACTACAACTGCAGCAGCACCATCAGAAAACAATGCCGTCGAAACAAGGAAATCAGCGTAGGCTTCATCAGGACCACGGTATGCATGGAGGATGTTCTCAGAAGTGATGATAAGGACACGTGCACCTCGGTTGTTCTCAGCAAGATCCTTGGCGAGATGTAGAGTAGTTGCACCGGCATGACATCCTTGGTAGTAAAGCATGTAGCGCTTGACAGTTCGGGACAGGCCAAGAAGATGTACGAGTCTGGCCCCACTCCTTGATGGCTGCCAGAGCTGCCTTTTGTCCCAGCTTGGGCACTTCCTCTACTAGAATATCAAGTCGGTCATCAAGAGATGGTTCCATGCATGTTGCAATGTTTGGGTGTTCTTTCAATATCTCCTCTGTTCCACAAATGTATTTGCTTTGAATTGTGGTCGCCTTGGCTGGAGTAAATAAATTTTAAAAAAAGAAACAGTGAGTAAATGCGCAGAGCAGAAAACGATTATTTAATTATATTTTCTTCTTTTATGCTTATTTAATTATTTTTATTGAAGTCTCCATATTAATTTATAAAATTTCCATAACCTTATTTTAACCATTAATTTCAATTGCTAAATTAGAGATGCTCTAATCAAACAAGCACTTGTAATCTTGTACACATATATAAAACTAGACAAATGGAACAATTACGTACAGGCTATGTTGCATAGATACTGTAACATCCCGTTAATATATATAGAGAGAGAGAGTAGAACTAGGCTGCTCTTAAGCTTACCAAAGTTTTGGTGAGCTTAACTCTAAAACTTATTAAATCGATTTCAAATAACGAATCCGAACCGTTGAAACCCGTCTACCTTACGTGTGATGCATCTACATGTGAAATTTTTAAACATTCGAATTAATTTAGTATAAAGTCAAGCGGTCAAAAAACGTTCAAAAATGAATGCACTAAAATTAATTTATTAACCTTCTAATTTTGACCGCTTAACTTTATACTAAATTAATTTGAATGTTTAAAAATTTCATATGTAGATGCATCACACATAAGGTAGACAGATTTCAACGGTTCGGATTCGTCATATGAAATCAATTTTATGAGTTTTAGAGTTAAGCTCACCAAAGTTTGGTGAGCTTAAGAGCACCCTAGTTCTACTCATATATATATATATATATATATATATATATAGATGGGCTATGATGAGTTGCGAAGTAAAATGACTATTTTACTTCACACTCATATTTAGCGACCACTTACATAATTTGACGAACTTTTTCTTGAGCTCAGTTAGGTGCTCTGTCTTGGTGATTTTGAAGTAACGGTCATTCATATAATCTTCAGACAACTTTTGGGGTGGAACTGCAGTGCCTACTGCAAGGACGGTAGCAAAACCTTCAGACCATTGCTGCACAAGATCCATGATCAAAACCTACCTCTTTTTTGTTAGCTTTATGATTTGGATATATATTTTGCTAGAACTGCTTAAGAAATTAGAGAGGTTTTGGGTACTTGTGCAAGAAAGATAAGGAGATGGAAAGCTTTAAATAGAGGGATTAGTATGGGAGAAGTCAGCATCATATTAATTGTTTTTAAATTAAATATATTAATTGTTTTTAAATTAAATACATTAAAAAATGCTTTCCAGTTAATTACATATTATAGTGATTAATTCTTGACATGAATTAATTAATTAATCTTCTTCCTATTTCCTCTCAGTCATTCAACATTAACTTTTTATGGGTATATATCCCTCTTTTATATATGTTAGTATTGTTCCTTGAATTTTGCTCCGGAAAAAATATTTTAAAAAATTAAATTTTAAAATATAATAAATTTTATATAAATTATTTTGAATTCAGACATTTTTGGACACAAATATATATATTCTCTCGAACCTTATTAACATATATAATAGTAAACAATATGGAGCAAATTAAACTAGCATATATGTTCAAAATCTATCAGATTGACTTCAAATAATATATCTAGAAGATTGAAACTAATCTAACCGGGACCACTTTAAAATTATGTAAATAGATACATGTAATTTTTTTTTTCAAAATTTTTCTTTTCAAATGTGCATTTAGATGCCACATCCAATTATTTTGATTTCTGTAAACTTTATCACATAACTTTGTACATAGTTTTGTTGAATATTGTAATAAATCGGTAAAAAAAAAATTCAAATTTTAATTTTTTTCAAAATTTCATTTTTTTCAATTTTTTTTTTTAATTTTGTATCTATATGCTTCATTCAATTTTTTTTAATTCTATATATAACTCTGTAAACTTAATGTTTGTTATGTTTACAAGACTCAAAGAAACGGTTTACATGGTTTAAAGTGATCTTAGTTTAGTTTTTAATTTTGAAAAGTCGTTAAAGAACTCCTACAAGCAGTCCCAGTGATCTTGATCAAAGTACTACAAGTGATCTAAGTGGTTTTGATCAAAGCAGTTAGTTAGACTAGATATTTTTTTGGGGATCACACTATAATGAAAATCACTAGTTTTGCAGAATTCATTGTATTAGTTTACATGATTGAGTATTGAAATTTACAGAATTAATAGAAGAGGTTTATAGATGCTCGATTGGTGTTGGGGGACTGCGTGAAGGAACTGTTGTTGTTAGTGACAGTTGAAATCGTGTGAGTTAGACTTGGATGGATATTTCCTTTTCTCATATATATCTATCAAACCAATAACACTATACAATTAATTATTAATGTTCTGTTACATATATTACAACCGATCGATAACACAATATTGCTAAGAATGTACGGATTACAGCTGAAAACTATCATTTTCATATTAATTACTTGTAGGTAATAAAGTCAACAATTAGATATTTTTTTCAGGAATAATTAATACATCTGATTAACTTGTGCTTCATACCTGCCCTGTTTCCTGTTCAGGCATAAACAAAACTTAAACCTGAAGAATACAGGGAAGCAGCTAGTTACAGTATCATTCACCCATTGAAATATACTTTCCCCATATATATTAAAGAAACGATCCTAATAAAGAAGCCACATTAATTGTCTTTATCTAATAGGAAATTATGAATACAATCATCCCAAATAATATGAGTATTGATCCTTGTGTTAATTCTAATATATATAACCCTCTATATATTATACAGATTAAAACTAATTCTCTAATAGTCTACACATGCAGTAAGAACAGTGCTTAAAAAGGTGATTGCAAGAATTTGCGTTTAGATAAATTAAATACACAACAGTAAAAACAGTGCATTAAAAATATATATATCTCTTTGACCGAAATATATATCATTGATCTAGATATATACTTTCCAAGACATCAATCTTTAGATCATAAATAGTACCTAACCAAAGTTTTTGCCGCCAGGAATATTCAGTATCAAGATCATAAATAATACCTAAATAAGGGTGGCACCTGCCAACTGCATGTACATGATCATGATGAGGTGAACAGAAGGTTTCAATAGCTAGAATAGCTTAACCAATTAACACATGAAGTAGACCGTTTTATATTAAACGAAAATTTGAAATCATATAGTACTCAAATTATGTAATCATGGTTGGGTTCCGGATATATGCCGATTTTTTTTTATTAATACCACTGTCAAAAAAATAAAACATAAACAACCTGCAAATTATGGAGAATTCGAAAAATACCAGAGTCACTAATTTAATTTGATATTTTGAAATCGACGGTTTGAAATCCCCTAGATGCTAGCGAATTATAAATAGAATAAAAAAAAATTAAACATGTTTTAATTAAATAACAAACCATATTTATATATGGAATTCTTTGTAGAAACCTTATATGTAACATTTGTTATTGTATACAGTTACTTGAAGTAGTGTAGAAACTTTCATTTTTAGCGTCTTTATTTTTTTAGAACTGGTATAGTTGGATTGTATTAATCTTATATATTAATTAGTACTATATAGATACTGTTCGGTAACCGGGTACAATGTATCCTCATATTTCGTGGGTCACAACAAAAAAAAACATCGCGTACTCATCAATTGCGTGTGCTTATATATTATGGAATCCGAAAACACAGTACGCTTTTGTTGTACAACACTAACCTGATCTAGATAACGTATGACCTCTAATATTTAAAGTTTACGTCATGGCTAAGAACACTTTTGCGCCAATAAATAATATCAATCAAATTCAAGTCTACAATTAATTCAGATATGATCTCAAATGAAATAGAAGATATAGAATTCCTCGAAGCAATTGAAACGAGGAGCATAAGATATTGGTTAGATAATGGATGAGGCAAAGAATAATGCTAATTCGGTTTAGTAACTATTATGAATTACTATTTTATGTTTGGATGTGTTTGAGCATAAGATTTTTAACTATCCGTATCCAACTGTTTACATTCTTAAACCACAACATATGTACTCTGCTCTTAAATTGATTTATTAAATTACATATTCGTACTAATGGTTTATTAAACTGCATATACATATATATTTTGATGAATAATATAACACTACGATATAATTAGTGACATAATATGATATATGTTTTGTAACCAACAAATTTATTATAAAAAATATTAAATCTAATTTATGAATAAAAAATTATATTTATGTTACTTTTTATTAAAATGTACATTAGTAATTTATTTTTAATTATATTAATTATATTCATATCCTATCTGTATTCGTCGGATACTCAATTCATATCTATAGTATTTAATATCTGATTCGTATCTGTAGCATTTAATATTCGATTTGTATCTGTATTTATATCCGAAAATTTATAGCGGATAAAAATACAGTTTGACCACTATCATCTGACCGTTTACACCCCTAATTGATGCATAGTTTCGGACCCACCTACATGCACGCACCCCTCTAAATTTGTTGGACATTTAATGCGGAGTGCCAACGGTTTTATTAATTTCATGGAGAATAAACAGTAATACGGTAGTTTTCATGCAAAATAAACATTTCTAATGAATTTTCAAAAAAATAAATATATAATTTGATGTCTAGGCACATTGTGATATATACAATATGTTAAGACTTAAGAGCAGTGTTGTAAATAACGGTATGCGGTCGTTGAACGGACGGGATACCGTCAAGCGATTAATCAGTATGCGGTCGATTAATCAGAATTTTGTGGACAATTTAACTTTTTTTTTATTAAATTTATGTATATATATCATAATTTATTTAACTCATTAAACCTATCATGCAAATAAATTTAATTTAACTTAATTTTATTATTATAACATGACACTACACTTATTTTTTTTAACGCATAAGCACATTACGTATGTCAGTAACACATTTATTTAATAAATAAATAAATTCAAGAGTTAAAACTTTTTCCAAATACTAATAACATATTATGTAAAAAAAAATGAAACATTCCAACATAAAATCACTAAATTTAGTTTATAATAACAACTTAGTTTTATAAATGAATATGTCGTACTAATTGAAAAAAATACATTAGTAATTAGTAAAAAAAATATGATAAATAAATAGAAGAAAAATTAATCAATTTTAAAGAAAGTAAGAAGAAAAAACATATATAAAAAATATTGAATGTATCTTCAAGCACAAACAAAATTGCAACACATGATTTATAAAATTTATTATCACACACTAAAACAAATAAAGGAAAGAAAAAGAAAACAAAACACAAAGAAACACGAGAAAATAAAATTTTTAGCTGTTATATACACGAGGAATTGACATTATGTACTTGCTAGTATTATATGTTTTGCAAATTGTTAAAAGGACGAGATTGTTGTTGTAAATAATCTTCTATGTTATTTGACTAATTGCATAACATATAATAATTGAATTTTACAATTTCTCTGTTTGAGATATATGCATGATTAATAGTTATAGCCAAAAGTCAATACAAGTCAACAATTTATATTATGATAAGTTGGAGTACAAAATCGAGTCCGAAGGTCAAAGAAAGTTAGAGTGTACATCATGACAAGTCGGAACGTGACCAACTACATAAGATAATCTATTGCATGATCTCTTCGAGCTACAAGGAATGATTTAATACATATGATATGGTGAAAGATTCACACAAGCTATTTGAAATGTTAGATATTGATGGGATACTGAATCATGAAGATTATGGAGGATCATGTGAAGATCAAGATCATAAAGTTTATGAAAATCATACTTTACCATTTGTGTTGTTATTTTTATTGACTTCCTGGACATGACAGATATCTATATGCCAGCTTGAGGAGAAGTGTTGAAATACACATGTAAAAGGCACCACAATCAATCCAGCAACTCACTTATGCGCCAGGAGGAGTTTAGGATAATTAGATTTATTTCCTTGTTTAGAAATATTGTATTAAAGATAAATATTACAAAATAAGGAAACAGTGCTCGAGACAGGTACAAACAGTAAAGGCATCTAATCATTAGGCTTATTTTGACCACTTGTTTGGTCATGTGTAAGGATAAGCTAGTGGTGAAGCCTCTGCCAACTCTTCATCCTCTTCTTTCAGCCCTTCCTCCTCCTCTGTACCAATCTGGATTTGTCACTGAAAGTTATTTGTATTATTTGGTAGTACCAAAGTAAGTTTAAGAAATGAGTCATCACTATTGGGTGTACACCAAAAACTTGGAAGCAACAGATTTAACTTTTTTAGCTTAGTATTATTTTTAAAACACAAATAATTTCTCTCTAGTCATGTCCTCTAATGGAATAGAAGCATCTATAAACCAAGATGATCTATAGTACTACAATTAAAATGGAAATTGTTAAAACTTGCAATCTAACACCAGATTTGAGAAATAAAGGGGCATGAAACAAACACGTATTCAGTAGATTAAGGGAGACAACGGAAGGGCCAATCCACCTCTCATAACCACCCCTTTTTTTTTTTTTTTTAAATGACGATTGAAGCCCCATTTCGACTTATGTGAATTAGCTGATGGAATCATGAAATATTTATAGCAGAGGCACTGTATTTAACCAGTATGTACTAAATTATTTATTTTGGCATATTCTTTCAGAGTTCAGAAAAGAAACAACTCTATATCATAGTACAATTTTTGATTTAAGTCTATGTTCCATACAGACACAGGACAGGTTTTTGTCTTCTTGTATTATAAATGATGATGGGTTACATCAGAAAAGAGAGTACTCTGTCTCAATAGGAAAATTTACTGAGAAGTAACGTATGATTGTCGAATTTCAAATATAAGGGATTACATTCATTGTAAGCATTTATCATCAGACACTCATTCTTACGGATAATGTTTCGTTGTTGGAAGATATCAACAATAACTCCTAAAAATTAAGCATCTAAATTTTGAAATCTCAGTCCCATGATTACCGCTATTAATTGCACGCATTTATGAAGAGACACTTTTTCTTGAATTGACAATATTATTACGCGGGTATACACAGTCCGAAAAGCTAATGACATATGGTTATGTGACCGTTTCCACACACATTGTGTATGAAAATATCTATACTCTGTACACGGTTTCGGAACAGTGTCTATACAAGGTTTCGGAACTGTGTCCAAAAAAAGACACTGAAACTGGTGATTTATACACGGTCAAAGTAATCGTGTATAATAAATAAGCTACATACACGGTTTCTACAAGAAAACCGTGTATGATTTTTGGAAACTATACACGGCTATTTAGTACAAACCACTCTTTGTACACAGTTTGGTTTTATGAACCGTGTTTAATTTATTTTTGTAATTCATATTATAATTGGCTAGCATCCATATTTGCTAGCCATTACAATTCCATAATTCAAGAAGTATGGAACATGTACAACATTCAGGAAACAATCATATTCATTCAACATTAAACTAAAAGAAACAATTAATATATTCAACATTAATTTAACAAAATATACAACAACAAAGAAATGAAAAGCATGGGCATAATGAGAAAATGAAGAGGTAGAACTTAAATTGGGTTGAGGGTAAGGTAAAGAGGTGCGCATAGTAAGAGGGGGGGGGGGGGGGGGGTCCCTTTAAAAATTAATTTTGAGTATAATTGTTTGAAAGATCAGCGCCAATGAAATGTAAACGGTTTTAAATACAAAGCCGTGTTTTGAGATTGAGCATAATCATACACGGATTCTGAAAATTGAGGCATGATGGAGGCACAAGAAATGAAGACATTTTAACCCTTTTCATTGGACATTATAGATATTGGATATTTAATTTAAAAGTTTGTATGGACACACTATAATTTTTTTATCCTAGATTCAACTATATATTCAAACCATCAGAATTTCAACTAATCTTGTCGTGCATTGTACCAACTACTAAATAGTAAATACTAATATTGGAGAAGTGGAGGCAACAAAACAGAGTGTGACTACTACTAACTAGTAATAAATGCCTCCTCTTCTCACCTCTATGTCGACAAGTTACAGGCCTCAGCTGGTGGCTAGGGCTAGGTCTAAATTTTCGGCTGGAGAGTTGCCTTCATTTCTTCCAAAGGAGGTTGAAGGGATCAAAGATCTTCAGTTGATCGAACTGGCCAAGAGAATTGAGCGTGTCCCTGTAAAGGTATAGTAGATATTTTTTTTTTGTTGGGGTTATGAGTTTGTATGGATGGGGTTAAGTTCTTTGGTAAATTTATGAAGACACATCGGCATTGTAGCCATCCTGTATTATTTTTACTTGGTTTGGATAGTTTGATCTACTTGTTAATAATGTGGTATTCATCATTTGCAAAAGGACAACCTATGACAATTCTTGGGAAAAAGATTTACCTATTTCCAATTTTCAGATTGACTCGGTAAAGAGCCCAATAATGAGCAGCTGCATCAAACCAGTGTGCCAAAGCAGTAATGCAGCTGTCCTTCTCCTTCATGGTTTCGACAGGTACATATTGTCTTTGAACAATTTCATGGTTTTCTTCTTTTCTTCTCTATCTATCAACTTTTGATATTCCGTACAGTTCTTGTTTGGAGTGGAGATACACCTATCCATTGCTTGAGGAAGCTGGAGTTGAAACATGGGCTGTTGATATACTTGGTTGGGGTTTCTCTAACTTAGGTATATTCACATAAGGTCTTTTTGCCTACTTTGATCTGTTTTGAGAAAAAATATTGATTGCCTTGAACTTTTTTCCAGAGACACTTCCACCATGCGATGTTTCTACGAAACGTGAGCACCTGTACCAGGTTATTGTACACTATAATTAATTGCATTGGTGGATCTAATCGGCTAAATCATTTGTTATTTATTTACATAGTTTTATTTGATCAGCTCTGGAAGTCACATATTAAGAAGCCAATCATATTAGTAGGAGCAAGCCTTGGTGCTGCTGTAGCTATTGATTTTGCGGCCAATTATCCGGAAGCAGTATTACATCATTAATTTTTTTTTTTTTTTCGTACTTCAAAGTTGTAGAGTATTTGTATTGTATAGGTGATACTTTAAATTCCTGCAGGTTTCTAAGTTAGTCTTTATTGGTGCAAGTGTATATGCTAAAGGCACGGGAAATATGACCAAACTGCCCAAATTCATTGCATATGCTGGGGTATGTGGAAACAAAATAATGATCAATATGACAGCTTTTATTTGAATTGATGATGCCAATACATGGTTGATAATTGTTAAATCTTAAGTAATACTTTGCACATTTTTTTACCAAGCAGGTAAATGTATTAAAGACCCTTCCTTTAAGGCTATATGCAACGAAATTGGCTTTTAACAAAGTTCCAAAGGGGTCGTTGCTTGACTTTACTAGGGTAACTATTTTGTTCTATGTTTTTATTTTTAAGAAACTGCTAACCAGATGGATGTGAGCTGGTTTGTGATGGTATAGGTTATGGACAGGAGTTACTGGTACACTATTGGTATTATCTAAAGTTTGTGGCCTGTGTCTCATTCAGGTAGGTCAGTTACACTGCCATTTGCCTTGGTGGGAGGATGCAACTGTTTGTTTCATGACTAATGGGGGCTATAATGTTGTTAATCTAATTAAACAGGTAGGTATATATAAACATTTGCTCTTTCTGTACTGCTCCCTTTTCCTCAAAAAATTTGGTCTTTGATTTATTTGTATTGTTTTAGGTAAAGCATAAGACTTTAATCATATGGGGAGAAGACGACCGAATTATCAGCAAACAACTCGCAACAGTACTTCACTCTTTTTAAGCCTTTGTCCTTTACTTGTATACAATTCCTTTTGTTTATATACTCTTAAGTTTTCATTGTATTTACCAGAAATATGGCTTCAAATGAGAAAATTGACCCCATCTGAAAGTAAAAATTGAGCAATTATATAAGCTTCAATTAAACCTAGTAACATCCTCAAACCTCGATTGTGCGCAGATCTCAAATAGTAATGCACCAGTAGGTGCTAAGTGACTGATATAGTTCTAAAATTGAACATAGAAGTATAGTAATACTTAAATTATAATTACTTGTGCAGTAAATTTTCATTTATATGAGCTGTTTCTAAAGGATTCTCTGGAAATAATTACCATGCAGAAGCTGTGCAACGACATTCAAGATTCAGTACTATGTCTGGTACCTAATTGTGGCCACATTCCTCATGTTGAAAAACCAGAGAAAGTAACTGAACTAATTCTCAGTTTTCTTGCAAGAGAGAGTTAATATCAGAAGTTCGGTAGGTTCTCAATTAACTTGTGGAAATTAATAGTTTAATGTTTTTGTTGCTTTATCCTAGATTTGTAGAGCTATATTTTGGTTTTTGGAAGGTGTTGTAATTAAAGTTTAGATTAAGGTGATGTTGTATTATTTAAGGTTACATGATCACTTGTTTTGAACCAATAGTTATTTTTTTTCGTGTTGTAATAACTCTGATTCAATCTGATCTGCCGACATTCCTATATAGACTATTGCATGACCAAACTTTTTAATTTTTTTTTAATGTTTTCTTTTATTTCCTTCATAAGAATACAATTTATAATTGCTATTTTGTTTTCTTTATGTAATTGCATGTACAATCTCTCTACATCAAAAGAAAATAAAGAATGAAAAACATGTAAGACGTCTAACAGAAAACATGTTATTTAATTATATTTCCAAACTATTAATGTACAAACTAAACATATTATTTTGAAAAAAATATTGGCCACAGGGCATAAAGGCATTTCATGCACCAGAGGACAAGGTTGAGTCTTCTGTAACTGCTAGCAGTTGTGTAAATATAATGTTTGTTCCCTTTTACTATTGTTTTATAGAACTTTCTCCATATTTGACAATGTAACTGAAGTCAGGGTTTCTCAATTTACAATAATTAGAACAACGTACAAGGATTGTGATCCCTATGTGATCTTGAAATTGGGAATTTTGACATCTCAAGTTGTGCTACCTGCCAGTGTAACAAGTGACATACATGGTACCATATATATTGATTATGATATTTTTCGTTCATTTTTTTATTTGTGTTATAAAGAAGTCAATATTTACTCCATATCAAGGATTTTCTTATTTTAATGCTGACAGTAAAATTACTGTTGGTGTACTGTAGTAGTAGATATGATGATTTACCAGTACACATTTTTTATAGTGATTAATTTGCATAAAGCTGGCTTCATGTTAGTATGGTCCTCATGTCATGTGCAAAGTAAGCGCACCAAAACAATTGTAAAATCTGAAATTAATGGCTCCAATTTTTTTTAGAACTACCGGTGATTATAAATGTTTTTTGAATTTACACAATCACATAATCGTAGTAACTGTACATGTTGATATGCTTGCCTTGGACATGATTGTGCAATAAAGTGTTGTGTTTTTATTGGCTTCGAGTTTTCAAGAATCTTAAGTTCTGGTAATATTTCAGCAATATTTTGAAAGGATTAAGTTCTGGTAAAATCTTCCTTGTAATGCTACTTGGTATGCTCAAGTCTTACCACTCTTTTTCATGCATTGGTACAACCAAGCAACAACTAATACAAACTAAGCGAGTTCAATATGCACAAAACAAATGGTAGATAAAATTCAAACATGAATTTGATAGCAATTTTAATAACTACACACCTGACAACGAGGAGAGAGAAAAATTCAAATAGAAGACTTTTTGCACACAATACTAGGCTATAAAAGCAGGACCAAAACAGAGCTGTGCAGCCCTGTTCTATTCTCCCTCATTAAACACACAATCAAGGTGTACAGACAGAGAGAGAGAGAGAGAGATGGGTTACACATTTCTCTGGTTTGCCCTGCTCTCATTCTTCCTTTTGAAAGAAAATGCCATAGCTGCTGATAAAGTGGTATAGACTTTAAAGCCTCTCCTTTTTCATTAATCTCAAACTTAACCATTTAATTTGACATCTTAATTTCTGACGTAGCCATATATTGTGTATCTTGGTGAATCGCCGAGTCCCCTCGCTGGTATCAGTCAGGAATTACAACACACATTACTGGCCAAATCTCACTGTGAACTCTTGGGATCGATTTTGGGAACGTAAGCAATACATCCATATACATTAAACTTTAAACAACATATATGCATGATCTTTGTTAATATGAGAAAAATAGGTTGCTTAATTTAGCAGTTGTTGTTGCAATTTTTTGAAATGCAGCTTGAAAGAAGCACGAGATGCGATATTTTACTCGTATACACAGTACATTAATGGCTTTGCTGCAATAATTGACCCGGAAACAGCAGACAAGATATCAAGTATATCTCTCTCCATCCTCATCCCTTGTTACTTTTCTTTTTTTTTTTTGAGAAAAAAACCTGTTAATGCCCATTTCATTAGAAACTAGAAGTTATTCGTTACTTCATTTTAATAACTAAACTGTTTAATTTGTTAGTTTTTTCTTTGACGTGGAGGGTTGCCAAATTACAGTTCCTCTCAGCAATTCATTATTCTTTTTCCTACAGTCTAACATTGAAAATTTCATCATTTTGGAGATAAATGTAAATAGAAAATAAAATCCCTGATTCACCTTACACTGGTAATGCATGACCTGCATGATTTAAGATGCTTAAAGATTTTGAACCCATATGATCATGTACAACACAATAGAAGATGTCAAGTCAACTTGCATATCTCAGTATCCACTTTTTTATTTTATTGCTGATCTTCCCTTCAGAATTAATCAGGAAAGAAACCCTGTATTCTACCAATTCAGAACCATATATATACTACACATGCAAAAACTCATTTCATAACATTAATTTTTGTTAACGTCAAGTGCAACAGTTAAATAGAAAGAAGAAAAAAAAAACGGTTGTAACCGTACCATTATCTTGTATCATTGAATATTAATTTAGTATATAGAAGTGTTCAGTATTGCTGTCATATGCTTAACTATATATAACCAAGCTGATTACTTTATTTCACACGGTGGGCATGCTGGGAAAAGTCAATAGAATAATAGATACAAAGAATCTAAAAATTGTAAAATAGTGGATAACAGGGGATAAGAAGAATATTTTTCAAATTTAATAGGGGGTAATTGAACAAAGGGAATGACCAATTATTCCAAATTTTAAAGAGAAGTCAAAATTCACATCTAGTGATTTTTTTTTTATCTCCTACAAATGGTATTTATTTGTATACAAAATTTTAAAACATAAAATGCCATGTCAGGCACATGCACATCACAGTAAAATCTCCTTTTTTTTTTCTTATTACTATGCCAAGATTTTTGTATAAACTTAACGGTAATTTTAAAATTCTCTGTGACTTCACAAAAAAAAAAAAACTTGGCAAGAAAATTGATACTAAATTCCATTTAAAAATACCTCTTTCGGGATTACAAAATGAAACAACCCCAATAATCAATTAAAGTGTAATTACAGGAATATAAATAAACAAAATATAACAATACAGTTACATAATTTGTTGCAGAGTTACCGGGGGTGGTATCAGTGTTTCCAAGCAAGGGACACCAGCTTCACACTACCAGATCATGGCGATTTCTAGGTTTAGAAAGTGATGGATATGTTGATTCAAATTCCCTCTGGAGCAAAGCAGCGTACGGTAATGACACTATTATTGGAAATCTCGATACAGGTACGTACCAGTTACAATCTTCATTCCTTTATTTTTATTTTTATTATTGTTCTGCCTTATTAAACTGAATAGAAAGATGCTATGCTGGGTAGTAATTACTTAGAAAATGTGAAGGAAAGAACTGGTCATTAGACTTTCAACATCAAATGAAAAAAACACAGTTTATCTTGAAGATAATAAGAACAACTTTTTCTAATTTCCATGAAAATAATTTTGATTGTTGTTTGTGTAAACTATTGCTTTTGGGTGTGTTTGTATCGTCAAATGAACAATGTAAGAATAATGTTATTAATAATAGTACATTTTGTATAATACAAAATAGTACTGATTCTAATAATGTGCGAATAATGTTAATTTTCTGACATTTTATTATAAATATTGTTTACATTCTATAGTTAAAAATAGTACTGAAAAGAATGAATGCAATAATTATAGTTAGAATATATATAGTATTGTCAAACTAATTGGTTGTCATTGGATCCTACGTGCATATAAAAATTATATATTAGACAACACGATAAAAAGAAATAAGATAATAAAACCGACCATATCAATGCACATGCTCATTTAATTCCCAGGATACTAGGAGATAGAATACAATCTATTTTAATATTATCAAGTAGATCACGAATATTAAGAGAGAACAACTACAATATATATACCTTTTAATTAGTCTCTCAAATATTGGCATTGAGTTACATGCATGTCGTATATATATACTCAGTGAAAATAAGGGAAGAAAGAATAAAACAGAAAAATGGTCAAAAGACAAGTATTGCTTCATGTCATACAATCAGGCAAATGCAGCATGTGAATTTTATTCTTAATATTCCTCTTTATTAGACAAGAACGGATCACCTCCGAATTGTTTATTCTTTAGAGAAAGTCAAACCAAGATCCACCTGAAATTTTGCTTGTATTAAAAATGGGTATGGGAAACAAATAGTGAACGATCTAGTAACATGGCAGAATCATGAAGCGTAATAAGTTGAAAATTTTTTTTTTGGGTTAAACAATATTTTACAAATATTTTGATCAACAAGCATATATCGTTTCAATAGATCAGAACCATATTTTTAGGAGTAGGGCACATGTTCAGGCTGTATCTTGTCAAGTAAAATATTCACATCTTATCTTATCTATGTGACTGTGTTATGTGCACAACTGGCAACCTACAACAGCAATCAACTAAAGAGAAAAGGTAAAAGTAAACATGCACACACATAATAGATACCATGTTTTAATGTACATAGTTTGGGTTTCTCCTGCAACCACCATTATATTTCAGATTTTGACAATCCGGAGCGTAACTAGAACATCATCTTAACATCCATAATTGATTCGTCAACCTATATTTCAATTAAAGAAAAACAAAAATGACAAAACAAAATCAGTTCAAAATTTTAGTAACTGATTATATAACGGTTTGCTTTCCTATAACATGTATTATAAATTAATTATTCTAAAATGAATTAATTAAATACCCTCAAACACATGCAATTTACTCTTGAATTTAAGAAAAAAAATTAATCACATGAATCTCACCCTGACTATTTCACACTACCACAAATTATCCATGAAGGATAGTTCATGTATGGACTTTTGTTTATTCTTTATCTTTTCTCCTAACTTCCCAAATCAATGAATTATTTTTATTTATTCTACATGGTTAGGTGTTTGGCCAGAATCAGAAAGCTTTGCTGATGATGGAATGGCTAATGTCCCAATTGGGTGGAAAGGAATTTGCCAGAATCAGTCCGATCCCAGTTTCACTTGTAACAAGTATCTCTCTCCCTCTCTTTTTTTTTTAATTTTGTTTCTCTCTCTCTCTCTTAAAATATTCAAATTTTCCATGAAGTTTCTTGTATTTGGGGATCCCCTTAACTTTCCCCATTTAGTTTCAAGTTGGTCAATTTTTGCGTTGGCATCTTGTTCGTTAAATAAAATTTTTATGCCCTCAAAATATGCAGAAGAAAAAAAGAAATCAACATCAAGAACAAAACATCTTTCATTTGGTTGTAAAAACAATTTGGCTAATTTTGTCATGCGCATTTTGCTACAATGGCATGAATTTTTTAGAGTATAGATCGATCAAGTTTCAATTGGGATCTGAATAGGATGTTCCAGAGGAATCATTTTAATCAGGTGTATGTAAACGCTTGCGAACTGTATATATACATGGTATAACCATGACGAGAGTTATGATACATATTTTTTGCAGGAAGTTGATTGGTGCGAGATACTTTAATAAGGGATATAATGCATTTCTGGTGTCACAAAACAAATCCTTGGAGGCACTAAACATATCCTTGGAGACACCTCGAGACAACAATGGCCATGGAACCCACACTCTTTCGACGGCTGGTGGCGCATTTGTGGCCAATGCAAACCTCTTTGGCCATGGCAACGGCATTGCTAAAGGCGGTTCACCGCATGCCCGTGTTGCAGCTTACAAGGTTTGTTAGTTTTATTTCATTAATTTTTCAAATAATACAAGGAGAAAAATTGAAATACCAAAAGAAAGGAAGAAAAAAACAAGTGTACCAACGTGATGCTCTCCTGTATGCTTATGTTTGCTCTTACCATTATAGATATAAGCTCCTTCTGTATTTAATTTACAACTCAATTCCTTGTTGTACATACAGGTATGCTGGCCTCCTGTGAATGGGGGTGAGTGTTTCGATGCTGACATCCTTGCGGCTTTTGATGCAGCTATTGCCGACAGTGTTCACATCCTGTCCCTCTCCTTGGGCGGGGATCCGGGGGATTATTTCCAAGACGGGATAGCTATTGGATCGTTTCATGCAGTTAATAAAGGCATAAAAGTTGTCTGCTCGGCCGGTAATTCAGGCCCTACAGCTGGAACAGTTTCGAATATAGAACCATGGATATTCACAGTGGCAGCTAGCACAATGGATCGGGAGTTTTTTGCCTACGTGTCTTTTGGCAACAATAGTATCAAGGTAATTCAACATACATTCATTCAGATTATAATTCATTATATGCATGATAGTTAATTAAGATAATCGTAATTAGGAGTGATGATAATGACATAATTTATAAATAAAATTAAAATTACCATTCCTTGTGCATTTAATACTTGGAATCAATTAATTCAGGGAGATTATAAATTAATTGAATTCATGAGGTTTCAGTTAAACAATTTATTTAAAATTGATTTGTATACTCTTAATCTTGGTGCCTCTTTTCAAATTTAGGGTCAGAGTTTGTCATCAACAAGTCTAACAGTAGGAGAATACCCAATTATCAACTCAACAGATGCTCAAGCAGCCAATTCAACAGCAAATGATGCGTAAGCCAGTTCATTATTGGAATGATAAATTTATTGATATTGTGGATTTTGGTAACTCAGATTTTAGCTTTGAGAACATTAATTCAATAGAAAAGTGGAAAAAGGATGTTCAATTTCTTTCAGCAGTTTGATGGCCCAATATTCTTACAAACTTACAAAAAGGTTCTTAAAAGATAAAATGAATTCATGTTTGTATAATATATATACCCATATAAATATTGCTCACAGAAGATACAATAAAGAACATATAACCAACAAATACAAAATACAAAAAATTTCCAAGAATAGTGTAAAATATACAATTAACATTATGATATGTATGAATATTATGTGGCAGTCTGTTATGCTTAGCCGGTTCGTTAGATCCTACAAAGGTTAAGGGTTCGATAGTGATTTGCACAAGAGGAACAAATGCTCGGGTAGAAAAAGGACAAGTTGTTTTGGAAGCTGGTGGAGTAGGTATGGTCCGATTTTCTCTGAATCAGCACAGAGGTTGATTCAAATGGCAATTTTACTGGTGGAGTAGGTTGATTCAAATCGGCACAGAGGTCCGATTTTATATGAACAAATGCTCGGGTTTTTTTGGCAGAAGCCTTGTTTTGTAGCCAAAAAGTAGGAAAAAATTGATAAAAATAATTTAATCACTTGTTTTATAAAATTTTTATTTATTTAGGAATTATAAAACAAATTAAGTGAGTTCATATAAATTCTGAATTGTTTGAACCATTGGATCACAGATAGCACGAATCTTGAAATCATTTAATCACTTGATTTGGATTGAATGACAAAAGGGATTTAACTCAAATGAATAGAAATTTCGGATCCATTTCAAATTTCCTCCATTCCTCTCTTTTATCCCCCTCACTGACAGTGGACCCCGCCCCCCAGATTCTATCTTTCTCTCTTCCCTTCTCTCCCGTCCGCACAAACACGGGGGCGAAAAATCAGCGTCTTCGGTGCCTTCTCCCCCTTTCGGGCTACCTTCTCCTCCTGCGTGCCTTCTCCCCCTTTCGGGCTGCCTTCTTCTTCTCTGAATCGGCACAGAGGTTGATTCAAATGGCCCGATTTTCTCTGAATCGGCACAGAGGTTAGTCAAATTGAAAATATTTTTGCTTTAAATCGTTTGAATCGGTGTAAATCGGTGTAAATCGGACGGAAAATCGGAAAATCGGCCGATTGTTTCACTGATCATCCGCTTTTTTTGAACAACATCGCACCAACTTGAGAATCGGGCAAAAATCGGATCGGTCCAGTCCGATTCCGAGTTGAATTGGCCAATTTTTCGAACTATGATCTTCATGGCCCGGAATTCCATGAAACTTCCTTTCCCAGCAAATGAAACATTCCAAGCAATGTGGGTATCTTTCATTTTTAAGATAGGTCTAAAATAAAATTCTTTAGAAATAATTTCAATCTGAACTTCAGATCTGACCTCAAAGGAGCAAACAATTATCCTTGTCAGAAATAGTACATGGTTTTATTATCTTCATTTCAATGGCTTATTTAAAAAAAAAAAAATCAGTGGTTCAAGTTTATTTTATTAATTTTATTGTAACTTGGTGCAAAAAACTCTACTTGCCCTGTTCTGTTTTTCCTCATTGTTGAAATTCTTATGCTAAGTGAACATATTATATTGATTATTTTTTCTATTGCGGAGCTTCAATATATATTACTTAACAAGATTTTTTTTTTTCTTTTTAAATTGCAGCATCAACCACAGATAATCAGGGACAGGGAATCTTAGACTCATCCTTTGAAACTGCCACGCCATTCAGCTATGGGTCGGGTCATGTGAACCCAAATGCAGCAGCAGATCCGGGTTTGATTTACGACCTCAACACGATCGACTATCTGAACTTCCTTTACTATCATGCGTACAGCACAACCAAACTAGCATTAGTCAAGTCGGGCTGTCTAGGCCTTTTGAAGTCTCAAGATATTAAGGACTTCAACTACCCATCATTTACAATTTATAACCTCACTGGCTCGGTTACAGTAACCCGCACAGTTAAAAATGTCGGTCCTTCTGGCACATACACTGCAACAGTTGAGAAACCAAGTGGGATTCAAGTCACGGTGGAGCCTGATAGTTTAATGTTCTATGCCGATGAAGAAAAGAAATTTAAGGTAACTTTGGAAGTGGTGGTACCTGGCTCTGACTATGTATTTGGAAGCATTACTTGGTCGGATGGAACCCGGTATGTGAGGAGTCCTGTGGCTGTGCTGACAAGTTCTTAGAGAAACTAAATCCAATTGATTGAAGCCTTCAGATGGATTTATTTTATTTTTTCTGACAATTCGAAAAGCTTTTTTTAGGAGCTTGGCAGTGGCTGCCAAGGTATTCGAAAAGTTTCTTGATCATTGAAGGCACAATTATATCATTTGTTTCTGTTTGTAAATTTGATTGGCACCGTGCATAATTGAAATAACAAAAGGAACACTGTTTCAATTTAAGAAATTTGTAATTTCTATTTCTTAAATAAAATTTTCAATTAAATTTGTAATTTCTATTTCCTTTTATTTATTTATCTCTTAAGAGCTTTCCCTTACATTCATATTTCTATTTCCACACCACATGGCAGCAGCATTTTCTAGAATTGAAAATCGTTTTTGGCGATGTATTTTTCACACAGCATGCTAACATTACTGCATTACAAATAGAATCAATAGGAAACCCATTCATTTTTTAACTGCGCAGCCGCTCTCATGCATGGTAGCCCCTCAAAAGGATCTCTCTAATTGGCATTAACTAAAAGGGGACAAGGATATATCAAATAGATTTTTTTTTTCATTCACGTATATAGCCAACTCTCTCTTTTTCTTTTCTGGATTTCTAGACAAAAGATTCGGCATGAGCAGAACTAGAAAAATGAGAGGGGAACAAAAATTTAGTATAATGTAATATTCTTTTATGAGAGAGACTAAAAAGTATTGATGCATACAAAAATTACTGAATTTAATGGACAAAATTATATTTTTTCAATTTATAGAGGGCTTAGCACCATTTTTTCTCCATTAATATTGTGGTCCGCCCCTGGGTTTCAGCTCCTTTTGTCACCTTTAATTCTTGCATCCTTGCATCTGTACTTCCAAGTTGCAACTCAATCAGTTCTACTTCCCGAAACCGCAAGGACAAAAAAGAAGACAACACGCAAGACATGAACAAGGATGAAAGGAGATCCGCTAATATTGATTTATTTATGCATGTTTGCATGAATTTGTTTGTAGGTCTATTAAATTCATTAAGAGATCCGTTAATATTAGATTGAGACCGAAAGGATTGAAATATTTTATGATATTTTGTATGTCTATGAATGACCTCAGTTAATTGGGTGATGGACCGATATGTAGATTCTCTAGCCGAATTTTTTATTAATATCCAAATTTAATATTAAATTTCAGAAACTAACCGCATCAGCAGTTTAATTCGATATATACCCTTTCCGGAAATTTTTTTTCCGGAAACAGGCCCCATTTCCGAAATTTTTTTTTACGAAAACAGGCGAAATCTGGAGAAATTTTTTTCGGAAAGGGTGTCTGTTTCCGGAAAAAAAAATTCCGGAAATGCATCAAATTTAGTTTATAAATTCGCAGAGTGTCGTCGCTTTCATATCATCCGCTCTCTCACAGTAAGTTTTAATTTAATTAATTTATTATTTATAATTTAAATTTAATTAATTTATTTATATTTTAAATTTAAGTTATTTATAATTTTAATTTCATTTATTTATATTTTAAATTTAAGTAATTTATAATTTTAATTGCATTAATTTATAATTTTAATTTCATTTATTTATATTTTAAATTTAAGTAATTTATAATTTTAATTGCATTAATTTATAATTTTAATTGAATTAATTTATAATTTTAATTTCATTTATTTATATTTTAAATTTAAGTAATTTATAATTTTAATTGCATTAATTTATAATTTTAATTTCATTTATTTATATTTTAAATTTAAGTAATTTATAATTTTAATTTCATTAATTTATAATTTTAATTTCATTTATTTATATTTTAAATTTAAGTAATTTATAATTTTAATTTAGAAGTATTTAATTTGTAATTATTTAAATATGTAACTATTTAATTTGAAATTATTTAAATTCTAAATATTGTCATATTAATTGAAAAAAATAAAAAATGGTGCAGAATAAATTTAAAAGTTTTTTTAATACTAAAATAATTTTATTAATTCTGAAATAATTTTGATTAATTCTGAAATGATTTAGAATTGTTTTAGGAACTTTTTGCTTTTCGGATTCCTTACGGAGCTCTGACAGTCAGATCGACCGGTTTTCGATTGAGGTAATTTTATTTTCTTTATGTTATTTTTAATTTAATTTATAATTAATTACTTCATTCCAAATTTGTTTTTTATTTTTCATAATATTGTCCAGAAAATTTAGAATTGTTTACAACCTTCGAAAATGGTTTATAATAATTTAAAAAATTCCAATATAGTTTAGAATGTTGCCCTATTAATTTATGAAATTCCAAAATAGTGTAGAATAATTATTGAAAATTGTCTAGAATATTTTTACCAATGGCAACACAATTTTTAATTAATTATATGTTGTTATTTTTGAAATTGCCAGACTAATCGAAATTAAAAATGACAACTATTTGTGCGAAAATTTATACTGGAGGGGAAATCCAATATAATGATGACGGGGTCTATTACAGTACCCGAGCTAAATACTCATTACCGCTAACCGTGAACCACAATTTTGATTATCTTCAGAATGAGATTTATAAATTTGTTGGGTACAATGCTAGTCAAGCAAATCTGGAAATTCAAGCCAGGTTTAATATGTCCACCGATGGACAACGTGACTATCAATTAGTACCGGTAATGGACCAACAATCATTCGAAATGATTTTAGGAATTGTGTCGTCTTTTTCACAAAGGTTCAAGATTATGGAGTTATATGTAGAATTGGAACCGAACTGTACTAGTCAGATTCCTGAACCTCGATCCCGACCCAGTACCAGTCAGAATCCTGTGGAACCCGACCCAATACCAGTTAGATCCCGACCTAGCACCGGTCGGTACTCTGTGGATCTAAGAATGAGACCCAGACCCAGTACCGGTAGCAACTCTGTGGATCAACCAGTTATATCCCGACCCAGTAGCAGTCAGAATCATGTGGATCAAGACCCAATACCAGTTAGATCCCGACCTAGTACCGGTCGGCACTCTGTGGATATACCAATGAGATCCCGACCCAGTTCCAGTGCGGTCCGCAGACATGTACGCGATTATTCGCACGTACCTGTGGATGCAATTGATTCTGATAGTTTGGCGAGTGGAGATCAGATGCTCTCCGGTGAGTCGTCGAGTTCCGATGATGATATCGGACAGCCCAATCAGTACCCGATTACTGTCAGCAAACTTTCTCGGCTCGTCCAACTTTTCAATCATGCCGAGATACCACAGCGGTATTCCGTCCCCGCTACTGTCAGCAAACATGGTATTCCCTAGCATGTCGAGGAGAAATCCACGGGCATACCTAACCGTCAATTTTAAAATGTGAGTACATTATTAAAAATATCATGTGACGAATAAGGTTGTAAATAAAAAAATACTAACCATTTCAATTGTTTGTCGTTCGCATCTGTTGGTAATGTTTTGAAGCGCTCACGGACAGCTTTTTTGGCGATAAGCATGTCGTACGTATCAGTTCCCCTCTTCTTCATGAACCCCTTCACTTCATCATCTTTCACCCCCAGCAACTCATACAGTCGGCCTTGAAAACTCGCCGAGTTTGTAAATCCCGTTATCGGCTCCCCCGTAATAGGCAAACCCCAGAGACAACTCACATCCTCTAGAGAAACTGTAATATATTTGACTTGTCAGTAACGAATAAAAAAAAAATTATTTAAATTAGTTAATACCTGTCATCTCTCCGAATGGAAGATGAAAAGTGTGCGTCTCCGGACGCCACCGCTCGACAAGTCCATGAATGAGGGCCGCATCGAGGGCGATATCGGGCAATGTCGCGAGCTGATATAAGCTCATTCGAATTAAAAATGGTGCGTACCTCTCATTATACTCGCATTTGTGCCGATAATGTCTCACGGATAAAATCTCTTTACTCTAAAATAAGAAAAAAATTCATTACAATATTTATTTGATTACTTACAGAGTTATGAAAAAAGAAATAAGTAAATGTTTACCTCCTTAGACGCCTCAGATATCCTGTGATTACCGTGAACTATCCACAACAGGGGGCTAAATCTATGCTTAAGTACTGGGTCTGCCATACTACAAAATTCGAACAATATTGTAAATCACCTTAAATTTTTTCAAATTATTCTACATCATTTTGTTATTTTTCTAAATTATTGTACATCATTTTGGCATTTTCTAAATTATTCAGACAATATTCTTAACCATTAAAATGAACTAATTAATTATATTTTAAATTAAAATTACAAAAAATACAAATATAAAAACCTGAATCGCAGATCCGATCGATCAGACAATCAGAGCTCCGAAAGGGACCCGAAAGGAAAAAAGATTCCTAAAAAAAATTTAAATTAATCGAACAATTTTCTACATTTCTAAGATAATTTTCTACACCATTTGGTATTTTTTAAATTATTGTAAACTATTTTGATATTTTTTAAATTATTCTACACCATTTCGGTAATTTCTAAACAATTCTAGACTATTTCGGTATTTGCTAAATTATTCTACACCATTTGGTATTTTCTAAATTATTCTACACCATTTAGAAATTTTCTAAATTATTCTATACTATTTTGGTATTTTTCTAAATTATTGTACATCATTTTGGTATTTTCTAAATTAATCAGACAATATTCTAAACCATTAAAATGAACTCATTAATTACATTTTAAATTAAAATAAAAAAAATTCAAATGTAAAAACCTGAATCGCAGATCCGATCGATCAGACAATCAGAGCTCCGAAAGGGACCCGAAAGGAAAAGAGATTCCTATAAAAATTTAAATTAATCGAACAATTTTCTATATTACTAAGGTAATTTTATACACCATTTGGTATTTTCTAAATTATTCTAGACTATGTTGGTATTTTTTAAATTATTCTACACCATTTCGGTAATTTCTAAACAATTCTAGACTATTTCGGTATTTTCTAAATTATTCTACACTATTTTGGTATTTTCTAAATTATTCTACACTATTTGGGTATTTTTCTAAGTTATTCTACACTTTTTCGGTATTTTCTAAATTATTCTAAACCATTTTGGTATTTTCTAAATTATTCTATACCATTCGGTATTTCCTAAATTATTTGGACATTATTTTAAACCATTCAAAATTAAATAAATTAAATAAATTAAATAAATTAAATAAATTAAATAAATTAAATAAATTAAATAAATTAAATAAATTAAATAAATTAAATAAATTAAATAAATTAAATAAATTAAATAAATTAAATAAATTAAATAAATTAAATAAATTAAATAAATTAAATAAATTAAATAAATTAAATAAATTAAATAAATTAAATAAATTAAATAAATTAAATAAATTAAATAAATTAAATAAATTAAATAAATTAAATAAATTAAATAAATTAAATAAATTAAATAAATTAAATAAATTAAATAAATTAAATAAATTAAATAAATTAAATAAATTAAATAAATTAAATAAATTAAATAAATTAAATAAATTAAATAAATTAAATAAATTAAATAAATTAAATAAATTAAATTAATTAAATAAATTAAATTAATTAAATAAATTAAATTAATTAAATTAATTAAATAAATTAAATTAATTAAATTAATTAAATAAATTAAATAAAAAAAAATACCTTAAAAAACGGAGAAAACGCTGAAATTGGATGGGTTGTGATGGGGACGGGGAGGACCAGCGCATTTGTAGTGAGGTTCTGTTTCCGTAAATTTTTTTTCCGGAAACAGGGGCTGTTACCGTAAAAAATTTTCCCGGAAATAGCCTATTTCCGGAAAAAAAATTTCCGGAAGTAACCTCTGTTTCCGGAAAAAAAATTTCCGGAAAGGATATATTTCGAATTACACTGCTGATGCGGTTAGTTTTTGAAATTTAATATTAAATTTGAATATTAATAAAAAATTCGGGTTCTCTAGTGTCCGAAACGCATACAAATTCAGGTAATGGAGATATAATGGAGATATGAAAGTAGTTGAAAAGGTATTTTGAAAAAACACGGGTTTTAAAAAAAAAGTCTTTGCATATGCACCAAATACTAATTGATTGACATTTTCAAAGTTTGAAAACATTAAATTTCCAAGAGACTGTATTAAGTTGGCCACTCATCTAATTAAATTCTTGCAAGAATTCGTCAAATTCTAATTGAAGAGAGGTAGTTGATCACGTAAGTGTACTTTTTAATTCGTTGATCTCAAAGACTTGACCAAATAAAATAATTGATATAGTCATATCTGCTAGTGTATACACCAATACACATTAGAGAGAAGATAATTTTAACATACATCCACTTGATCTTTCAAAAAAAAAAAACATACATACACTTGATATTATAAAAAAATAAAAATGTTTGAGTTACAAAAATTGAATTTTTAATTTTGTTATCAATTATTTAGGTGGAATGTGAGCCAATTTCATTGGTAAAATTCATCATAGAGTCAAAACTCTATCGTTAATTTTTTTAAGGAAGCAACTAATAGTCCCCGGACATCAGTCCCCCAAAAATCCCCGGACCTTTAACACTAATCCTGTAAACAAGTATATTAGCTTCGGTAATATGATGCAAATAATTCTGTAAACAACTTCAAATGATGTTAGACATATGAAACCGCGTGCGTCCAAAGCAAAACGCGTGAAATCAGTCCAAACCGCGTGGTCAACTAAGAAAGTACAATCAAAGTACAGCTAGCAGTTATAATGGGGACCACCTTCTAGAAGTTGTAACCGGTACCAGATTTTATAATTTTTTAACGGGGACCAGATTTTATAATTAGTGAACAATTTATGTGAATTAAAAATTTAAGAAAAAAATTATTAAAAAAAATTATAAAAAAATTTCATTTTTCAAAATAATTTTTTTTTTAAAATAAAATAAATTAAATTAAATTTACGTTTCTACAAAAAATTTGATAACTTAAACAATATAAAGTAAAATAGTAAAAATTCTATAAACATTATCAGTAAAGTCTGTAAACATATATGAATTATTCTATTAGCAATTTAAATTGATTCAACAGTACTAAATCATATAAACATATATACTAAATCCTATAAACATATATAATAAAGTCTATAAACATATATACTAAATCCTATAAACATATATGAATTATTCTATTAGCAATTTAAATTTCTTCATCATTTTTCGAAACATATACAACATAACACTGAAAGAAAAAAAAAAATTACAACAATTTTACATCATACAAATCACTATTTGCATACTCTTTAAAAATTATTCTGCAAGTGTCCAAACTGTAATCACAATAGTAACCAAATACTGTAACTATATGAAAGTAATCCTGTAAACAAAACGATATAATCCTATAACTATGTAATCCTATAAACAACTAGAATCTGTCTATGAATTTTGTGAAAACACCAAAATTTGGTGAAAGACATCTCCCTTTTTCTATTTACGTATTCGCTGAAATATATTCTGTGAATGAGACAGAAGTCTCATCGCAAGAACAACCCTCTCTCCAGTTATGTCCACCTGCAAAAACATATAGGTTTTGAGAAATTGAAATTACAATAAGAAAACAAATACAAATAGAAAATAAAATTTACCTGAGTAAAATTCATTGGAGTATCTGTTATAAGGCAGTATATGTAACGCAACATGAATATTGCACAGTCATGAGAACGGTTTTGTTTCGGACATGCCTGACAGTCATAAAGACGTGTCTTCCATGAAGGGTCACCTGGAAAAGATCAAAAACCCTAATAAGTCTATAAACATTAATAACAACAGTCCATTAATCCAATAATTTTTGATCCATAGAAATATTAAATAATAAGCACTCACGGAGACGCCATGCAACAAAAGAATCAATCCACATGGTTGTATGCCATGCACAATTGATGTATGCTCCATTAGTTTCCCCGGCAGAAGTGAAGTAAAGAACTTGCTTCCGTTTCAATTCATAAGCAAAAAGTACCCAGTGGTTCTTTGCACACACTGGGACAAAAAGCCACCTCACCTTCTCAAATTGGTCGGAGAAAAGTTGGGGAATATTTTTCAGAGCAGTCTCGTGATCATACGTATGCATGATATTCTGCATTATAACATACAAAAAAAAACAATAGTAATTATAACAGGGCTATAAAAACTTATCTGACAATTTCAATAAAGATATGTAAACCTATAATAACATAAATATAATTCTATAAACATAAGCTATAAATTCTGCAAACTAACACTGAAAGATATGCAAACCTGTAACAATATAAAGATAATTCTATAAACACAATATATAAATTATGCAAATAGTCCCTGAGTTTTGAAACATAAACGTTGAAACTGACATAATATAAATCTGCAAACCTATGCAATTAAGTTCTGTATCTGGAAAAAAAAAAACATACAGCAATATATGGTGATATGAAGAACCATGGTTCTCTGACCGGAGTATCCATTTGCATGACGCTTAACACAACGTCAACAACCTTCATATAATATAAAAGAATATTTGAACTTTTAAGGTGAAGCTGTTTCTTCTAATGGTTGCCCTTTCAACTTTCCAGAAATCTTGGCGACCCTCAGTAGTTGCAAATACACACCTTTTAAGCGAAACATATTTCAACTTGTTCATAATGACAGGAGAAAACGTACCATGACAATTTTCAAACGAGACATCTTCTAGGAGGGGAGAACCTTTTAAAATTTTCTGGATGCTAGAATCATCAACAAAACAATAACGTAAACTGAACTTTCGAATAAAAGGGAGGCTTACAACATCTGGTATAACATCTATCAAACTCAGTGTACATTCAAATAGACATAAAGAAATGACTCTCTGTTTGAAAACTGATGAAAAATCTCCACAGCAATTAACAAGAGTAAGATCTTCAAGGAAATGACACTTGTTGAAAATATCACTAATAGTTTTCTTATCAAAATGAGCATAACTCAGATACAACTTCCTTAATTGAGGGAGGTTTATCTTAACATAATCAAAATCAAAATACTGACCAGGGCTATCATGAATACAAACAGATAACTCATGTACTGACGGACAATCAAACAACATCCCAATGTAAAAAGAAAAGGCCATTGTTGTTTCAAAGGATAAAACTGTAGGTTTAAGATTCCTAATATGAGGAATCCATCTTTCAACAAGATGGTATGAATTAAAACTGCCAAGTTCAATATGAAATAAATCAATTGAAGACAGCAAAAACTTCTCAAACACATGGTCACCAAAATTCTGGAAATCTTGATCATCTTCATTATCATTCCCATAATAAAACTCACTCTGGTCAAAGATCAGACGAGGCACCCTCTTCCATACTGATAGCCAACGCTTTGATATCAGACATTTCTGAACAGCTTCTTTGGTTGTTAAAAAAGATGAAATTTTTTCAAGAATTTCAAGAGGCAACCGTTGGGTCGGGTCAGTTCCAAAATCCATCGGAATTGCAAATTTGTTGATTCTGTAATAAATAAATGGAAAATAACATGATTATATAAATTAAAAAAAAAATGGAAATAATATAGTAGATTTCTGATAAATTAAACAAATTTAATTTTTACTGTTTCAATAAATCATTAATTCTATAGAAAAGTAAGATAAATTCTATAAACAACTACTAAACTAATAAATTACATTGAACAAAATGTAGATGAAGCAGATTAGAACCTTCTGATCAATAACAATGGATTAAACAGCGTAAAATCTATTTGAGAAAGCCGAAAATTATTAGAGAATAGTAATACTATGACACAAACAGCAAATTTATGATATCAGTAAAAAAGATCAAAAGATTCTAGAAAGTAATGATGGATATTCTATAAACAAAAAAAAAATTATTTCAAAACTTACTGAAAGAGTTGTCTGTGCGGAGAAGAAGGATATCGCGGAAAAAAACCTAGGTGAGAGAAAGGGGACGACGTCTCGATAAATATATTCAATTTTATAAAGAGAAAAGACAGGAGAGTACAAATTTAATTTTTGAAAAATTAAATATATTCAATTTTAATCCTTTCGAACGAAGTCGAAACGACGCTTAGTCTGTTTTTCAATTTTCCGAATTTCGTAATTTGTAATTTAATAATTAATATGTTAAAAACTGTAAGTTAATGCGATAAATCATGTTAACATATAAAAATTATCCGTTGAACTTATTAAAAAAAAAATTAAAATCTCTTCACGTAAAATTTCACATATAAAATTTCAAAATTATTTTACGTAATCCAGATATAAAAAAACTATAATAACATGTGTTAAATTCTATAAACAAATTGTCTTAATCCTGTAAACATTTAGATATAATCCTGTGAACATTCACACAAAATCCTACAATTATCCGTTGAACTTAGATATTATACTTGAAATTTTATTTTTAATATTTAATATGTTAAAAAACTGTAAGTTAATTAGTATATATCATTGATTTTGAATAGTTGTGATGCACATATAAAAAACACAAATAACATGTGTTAAATTCTATAAACATATTATCCTAATCCTGTGAACACTTACATATAATCCTACAATTATTCGTTGAACTTACTTATTATACTTGAAATATTAATTTAAATATTTATTATATTAAAAACATGTAAGTTAATATGTTGAATAATGTTAAAATACAAAAATTATCCGTTGAGCATACATATTATATTTGAAATTATATTTTTTTACTTCGTCCTTATTTGGTCATTATTTTTTTACATCTTTTTATTACAATAAAATATAATTCCTACAAATATATATTTCTATTTGGTCATTATTTTTTTATTTGGTCATTACTTTCCAAATGTAGTGATTTTATAAAATTCATTAACAAAAAAAAAAATCCTAGAATTATATATATGTAACGTGGTAAATAAATAAAAAAACAAATAAACATATAAAAATCTATGAGAACATTTATTAAATTCTATAAACATAAGATATAAATTATGCAATAGTACATATCTTATTTGCTAAGATAAACTCCAAATACAACAACATGTTTTAAAGAATTGATGTTATTTTAACCAAACAAATAATGGCTTTACTTCTTCTTGTCCATGGGATTCTTATAAGCTGATTGCCGTGGCCGACCCTTCGAAATGGATGCAAGTGGAGGAAGAATTTTTTTGTTTGGTGCAGAATTCAAAACTTCATTCTCACTACTTGAGGAATATTGGTTCTCATTCTGCGTTGCTTTGGACTTCCGTTTTTTAACAGCTTCATCGACTGTTAAGATCAGCAAAACAAAATAATTTTAAAAAAATAAACAAAAACAACTTTACAAAAAAATGCAAATAACATGGAGGAGTTACCTCCTGCTGTACGTGTAGTCAACATGGCTACTGTTCGAAAAATGGCATCCCAATCACAATTTAATGTGTCACCTATTATATCATATGGAAAATAGCATCATAAATATCATTCTTTAAGAAAAAATTATCTAAGGGTACAAATATATTACAAGTGACTGTTATACATACTTGATATTTTGCCTGTAGAATTATTAACAGCCTTACCTACAAAAATTTTGGCACAAGTTAGGTAAAGAATATAAACAAATGAACTAAATAGAAGAAAGTTATTACTGTATTACCCTTTCCTCTTCCTGTAGGTTTTTTCCTTTGAATTGTTGAACAATGTTCTTCTATAATGCCACTAGCACTACCTGTTGTAGTAACCATAGCTTCCGTATTTTTTTCATCAATCAATTGCTCAACTAATATAAGAAAAAACACCAGTGCTAATTAAGCATACATACCCAAGTGATTCTGTAATTTATATTAGTTGAAACTACAAACTATTTCACAAAAATATGAAAATTGTTTGATATTAGTTGTGCAAATTAAGTAATATATTACCTTTTACTTTACGTCCGGACATTTTCTTTGGATTAGTGGAACTACCCTTCAATCTACAAACACTTCTTTGAGAGCCAACATTATTATTCCTGTTAGTTGCATTCACAACCTCTTCATCTCCAGACCCAGAAACAATATTTCCTGATATTAATTGTAAAAAATTATAAAAAAAATACACTAATACACAGAAACAACTTTACCAAATCTTCACATTACTAAAATAAAATAGTATTAATTAAAAACAAAAAGAAAAACCTCTTAATAGGTTTCTAAAAGCTTCCAACCCATTGAAAACAATATTCTGCTGCTCATCACTGGCACACCCAAAGCTTATCAGGTCATCAATTATTGGATTAATTGACCTTGTCAAATCATACCTCCTACAAACAATATAAAGTAAACAAATGAAAATAAATGTCTCATAATAACTGGTAACCACAATATATTAATTCCATATAAAAAATAACATACAAAATTAGTAAAAAATAAGGGAAAAATACCTGTTATTCTCAACACTGTTAGTAGTGTCACATCCAGCCAAAATCAAACCTAATCGATTCTTGTCTTTCCTCCAACGATCAAGTATGTACTTATCATTAATACAATTTTGCTTTTCATGCTTTAAAACCATCAAAGCATGTGAACAAACTATACCAGAAGCCTCAAACAATTTGCAAATGCAAGAAAATTCTTTATACTCCTTGTTGTAACGCACCTCAAAAATATGACCCCTAATATCTTCAACTTCATAAATGTTCGTAGAGTCAGGTAGTTCCAATTTAAATACACAAGTCATATTAACAGAGTTTCTCAACTCATGTTGAAACCTGTAGAATATGGTAAGAGTATAAACCTTGGCAAACTGCTTCTCGAAAAGTAACTCTGAGTACATGGCAGTTGTTTTTGTCTTTGATTCGAAATCCTTGTCATTTTCTTTCTGCCATATTCTGTTCAAAGCACTATCAAAACTACCAACAAATTCAGCTAGAGTAGCCTTAGCTCTGAGATATTTGTCAAGAAAATGATTCATACCCTCCACACGTTGGGTAGTATTCATTCCAGCCCAGAATCGGTCATTTAAATAAATTGGAACCCATTTATGCCTCTGTGCAAACATACTTATAAACCACGGTGCATTTTCGTAACCAATTTCTGACATTAATGTTAACCAAGATTCTTCAAATTGTATAGGTGTTTTCACATTGTATACAACATCTTTAACAAGCAGAATTATACCATCCTTGTTATCAGCACCACCCAATTTTTCAGGCAATTTGCGTAAAATGTGCCATGCACAATACCTATGCACTGTCTCATCACCAAAAACATGACTAATCCCTGATGCAATACTCGGGCACTGATCTGTCAAAATGCCACCTGGCTTAACACCTTTCATACAAGCTAGAAACTTCTTCATACACCATTTATAGTCGGCCTCAGTTTCTCTTGAGAGAAGAGCACAAGCAAAAATCACTGATTGCCAATGATGGTTCACACCAACAAAAAGTACAAGTGGCATATGATACCTATAAGTTATAACAGTAAGATAAATCAGTAAAATTAATCTGTAAGTTCAACTTCCTAATTCTGCAAAAAAAAATAACCTGAATTAAGAATATGAACCATGTTACATAAATATAATTTGTAAAGTAACACAAAAATATTACCTATTTGTAAGGTACGTCGCATCCATGACAACAACATCATGAAAATATCTGTAGGCAGCACGGCCACGACCATCAGCCTAGAAAATATTACACAAATGCCCTTCCTTGCTATGCTTGTATGTGTACCAGAAATCCAAATCATACTTCTTCCTTTCATCAAAATAGTCAGAGAGTAACTCAGCATCATGTCCACCTAATGACCTCAATTTACTTCTCTTGTACTGATCTAAATGGTTTTTAGCATCTTTTCGTGTAAAAGTACACTTCAAATAACCACCAGCTATCTGTGTTACAATATCTATATTATCAGCTGCTTTCATTCCTTGGTCTGCATTATATTCCATCATTGCCTTATATCTCAGTGGAATAAACCGATAACAAGGGATAAGGAAAGATGACTCCGGATTGAGATCATGGTTATGAGTTAGCTCCATGTCACTCACTTCCCATCTATCAGTAATAGTGGAATACATAATCCTCATATACACCGGGCATTTTGTATGTACTAAAGGTCTCCGTCTCTTAGGAAAAGGTGCAATATCAGGAATACATTCCTTTACATCCTTGAATTTATTGCATGCAAATTTATAATCCACAAAAATATCACCATTCTTGTGAAATGTTCTCTTGTTTACTCCAAAACCAGTTTGGTACCCATACATTTGCCAGTATAAGTAAGCTTCTGCAATAGAGTCCAACTTATCACCTATTGCAGGTGGAGCGATGAATCGGATCTCATCAGGATCAGCTTCGCTTTCTATCTGATGGCCAACATTAACAACTTCTTCCCCCTCATTCTCAGCCCTATTCTGATTTTCACCAAGATTCACATTCTCAGTAGGCTTCTCATGAGAAAATTCAGAAGGATCCTTGTTCAGATCCCATTCATGAATAGATGATCGGGAAACTGTATCATCCACACATTCTTCATTCGGGTCAACATCCATTATATCAACCTGCCTTTACACAAACCCAAACAAACCTATAAGGACATATGTTAAATTCTATAAATACAACATATAATTCTATAAACATAACATAATAGATATGATATGGAAACAATCAGTCCTATTACCAAATAATCACAATTTATCAATTTATACTTCATCAACCAATGCATAATAAAGTTTCAAACTTCAGTTTATGTATACAGAACACATACAAATCACAATGTAAGCTAATGTATTAATTCCGTTCTACTAGAAAACTAGCAGACTGAATATGTAATTGAAACATAAAAATGACAATCTAATGTAATCAATCCTATTAACACAAAAATTGAATCCTGCAAACAACAATGATCTACAAAGGAATATTAAATGAGAAAAATGACCTGTAATTTTCAAAACTTCAATGCTGTTCGTCAATGCTTAATTCAAACAACTATAGAAATCGCTACTCTTCGATTTCTGAGATTCAATACTTGATTGAAACAAAGAAGAAAAGGAAAAAAATCATATCAGAAAAGGAATGAAGTTTCAAAATTATACGAAATTGAAAAATTACATCAATACCAGAATATAACGAAGAAAATGTAGCTCTCAAAAAATCGATGCTGTTCGTCAATGCTGATGCTCCTCGATTCTGGCACTAAATAATCGATTGAAACAAAGAAAGGAAAGGAAAAATCAGATCAGGAAGGTTCAAAATCAGATAAGGAAGGTTCAAAAAAACAATTCAATTTTCAAAAAAAAGGAAAGCGATACAAGAGGAATGCCTTAAATAGGGAAAATGTCGGCGGAATTAGTGGGGACCGCGTTGCTGCCGGTTATGGAAGTTGAAAACGCGTGCGCAAATTGTACTTCTTCCGTTATTGGAGGTTGAAAGCGCGTCCGAACGACGCTAAAACGGGAAGGATTTATTAAGCGGGGATTATCCGGGGACTGAACGTCGGGGGACGTTACCTTTTCTCTTTTTTTAATTTATTTGGTAGCAAACTAGATGATTATTCTATCGAGCGATCTATTTGATATGCGTGCAATTTAAAAAATGAAGAGCACATCTATAATATTTCCTAATAACATGATTTTCTATTTCTGCTAATTAATATCTAATTGATCCGTTCTCAACACAACTGATCTCAATTGATCGATTCATCATCTTCAACAAGAACTAGACTAGGTCAAAAAAATGGGAGGAGAATTTGGTGCTCTTTCCCAGTTCTCCTAATTAGAACTAATCAATAGTTTTCATAATACTCCGTCAAAGAAGGAGAGAAAAATTCAAATAGATAAGATTTTTGAACCCAATACTGGGCTATAAAAGAAGGACCAAAAACAAAGCTCTGCAGTTCTCTTCAATTCTCCCTCACTAAAACACACAATATAGGTGTAGAGAGAGTAAAAGAGAGAGAAATATGGGTTACAAATTTTTCTGGTTTGCTTTGCTCTCATTCTTCCTTTTGAAAGAAAATGCCATAGCTTCTGATAAAGTGGTACAGACTTTAAATGCTCCCCTTCTTCATTATTCTCTCCATATATAATTCAATACATATCATGACACTTAACCATTTACAAGATTATGGCAGTTTAGGTCCCCACAAGCAATTATGTAAAAATTACAACATTATTTACTATTTAGATATAAATAATTGTGTTTTTTGAACTATATACTTCAAGATTTGACTATTAATATTAAAAAAATAGTTATAGATCTGGAATGATTGCGGTCTCCACAAGCAATTATAGCAGTTTAGGTGCGGGTACGATGTCAGAAACTTCAAAAAAAAGGTGTGGATACAATTATTTAAAAATAATTAATTTACCATTTACATTGTTTACTATATAGATATAAATACTTGTGTTCTTTGAACTATATACTTCAAGATTTGACTATTAATATTTTAAAATAAAGTTACAGATCTAGAACAGTTGCGGTTCCCACAAGCAATTATGACAGTTTAGGTGCGGGTACGATTATTTAAAAATAATTAATTTATCATTTACATTGTTTACTATATAGATATAAATATTTGTGTTCTTTGGACTATATACTTCAAGATTTGACTATTAATATTAAAAAAAAAAGTTACAGATCTAAAGTGCAGTTATGGCAGTTTGGTCCCCACAAACAGTTATATATGACAGTTTAGGTGCGGGTACTGTAGCGCGGGTACTCATATCAGCTTCCTTTTTATTTATACCCTCACATCTCATTTTTTTTAAATATATAAGGAAGAGTACTTTGCTAATAAGTGAGACATATAATTGCTAAATTAGGTTATCAAGGAGACTTAAATTAATTAAATTGACTACAAAATCCTTTTTCCGCGGCCTTTATTCTTTACATACTTTTAGATTAACAAAAAATAAATAAAAAGAAATGAAGATGTGCCATTTTTTTTGTGCGGCTTAATTTTATTCTTTATTTCTGATCCTCTCTCACAAGGTAATAATAAATAGATACGATATATATCCCCTTTCTTTTTGAGAGGGGGCATTATTTGATGTGACCGTATATAACTATTTGGTATGTTTCAATATTTCTCGTGTGTCACGATCACGGTTTCTGTGGTAGTTGTGACCGTGTATGACTGTTTGTTATATATATATCTCAATTTTTCTCGTTTGTCATGACCGGTTTCTGTGGCGGTGACAATGTATGACTATTTGGTATATATCAATGTTTTTCGTGTATTATAGCGTATGACTATTTGGTATATATCAATGTTTTTCGTGTATTATAGCGATTTTTGTGGCAATGTCACACCCCGGAACAGGGGGTCGCGCAGTTTTGTTTTAAAATGCGGTTTCGTTCATGCAGATCTATATATATATATATAAAACGTTATGTTTATGTGTGTGGGCCCGATTCTATTAGTATGTGGCAGGGGGGCGGCAGCCCCCTGCGAGCGTTGTCTAAGGTTACGAAGCACCGCTCAATAGAGCCCGGAAAATTTTATTTTGGAGAAGTCAAATGGTATGAAAATCCTTTAACCGACGGTCCAGATTAGTCAAATTATCATATGATTTGATTTAAAACAAGTTTGGTTCAAAACCGATTTAATTTGACTAAGTTATACCCTAAAACAGCATTTTTCAGAACCCATTGCGGCCCGCAATAGGGCTGTTGCGGCCCGCAACACTTCCCAAAATTTCCAGCCTTTGAAATTTGCCTCTGTCTCCATTCATTGCGGCCCGCAATGAATTTATTGCGGCCCGCAACAAATTCCAAAATTCTCAGCCTCTGCACAGCACTTCTGCCTCCATTCATTGCGGCCCGCAATGAATTTATTGCGGCCCGCAATGACCTGGTTGGCTTTTTAAGCTGCGAATTTTTCTCTGTCTACTCTCATTGCGGCCCGCAATAGGGTTATTGCGGCCCGCAATAAGGGTACTGTTTTCCATTCCTTTGCCCATTTTCGTGAAATTTCACCCCGTTTTCAAACCCGATCAAATACCCGTATAATTAAACAATTACTCCCCATTCACTAGCAATTTTAATGACATTTAATATGCAATTTCAACATTTAAGTCATAACAACAATTTAAAACATACCGTTAGGGTTTTATAACGTAATACGGTTCGATAATAACCTATACATCAAAATAACCGACTACGGGTTCAACTACACATTCAAAATGGGCATAAAGGGTTTGGCATAACCTATTAGCTCGGCCTATACTCACACGTCGAGCCCGAGTCCCACTTCACTCGCGTTTACCTGCACATATCAGTTCAAAGGGAAAAATTCCCCGAAGGGAGGGGGTGAGAAAACCTGTCATCCGTTTTCTCAGTGCGGAATTTAAAGGGCTACTGGATTTGTGAGAAATCCATCACCAAAACTAAATACACTAGCGATAAGGCATCTATTTACTTATTCACCAATAATAATAAATGCACATGTACCGGGAATAGATTCAAACGGATTTCAATTCACAAAAATCAACATCAATCAACGAATTTCCAGAAAGATTTGGTTTCACAGATATAATATATATAAGTCTGGTTATGAGGTACAGATATCAACTATCGATCACCTCCGGCTTAACAGTTCTATTTTCTGGTTTCAAGTCATACAATCTCATCAATTCATCACTTAAAATATACACGGGCATATTCCGCGAATATGCAACAGAATATCACTTATCTCAAAAGAAATCACTGACACTTTCACTGAGTCACTGAACCACTGAACCACTGAACCACTGAACCACAGTTCTACCTAAAATTACACTGCACTTCCCTTACCCAACCGGTACTGGGTTCACTAGGGCCATTCTCCAGATGCGCATAAGGGTCCTGGATGAAAGTCTAGTAGCTAGCTAGACTTTCCACTATGATACACTGTTCACTTCACACAATCAATCCAAGTCATACTGTGGTTCCACTCACTTATTCAAAACGACAGATCAACAATCGATAAACCGTACCAACATGAGAATCAAAACAGTTATACAATTCAATTACACTAATATCACAATTAATGCAATGCGGCAACAAATGCTTTCAATCAGAGATTCAACATGCTATGCACAGTTTATTTAAATCAAGCAATCAACATAAATATAATAATATGCACCGTTATTTAGTTCTACGAATAAACCCCAAAACAGATCCCGTGAACCCCCGCACCTGGTTATGTAGGGCACGTAGAGGGTCCGCGATCTCGCGACTCGGTAAGCTCGTCAATCCCGCTAGCCGTGCTCGTTAGGATCTATCCATAGGTCAATTTATTAAATTCCGGCACTTTTACAATTTAAACCCTAATCAATTTTTTGGGAAAATCCGTAAATTGGAAATTTGGTTGCACTTTGGAACACGAAATCAATCAATTTACACTTTAGAAACAACAAAGGCACGGAATAATCAATTTGGTACGATTCTACGGGTTTTCACCGAAACCCTAAAAACAAGGAATCACGAAACGAGAGAGAAATAGAAACGAGAATTACCAATGGAACGGATGGATGTGCGAGATTTGAGCTCCTCTTCCTAGATCTCGGTTTTCGGGCAAAATGGTCACCGGGGTGTCTCTCTCTCACTCTCTCTCTCTCTCTCTCGTTCTTTCTCTCTTGGCGGAAACAAAGGAAAGAAGAAAAAGATGGGGGCAGGAAAGGAAAGGAAGGAGGGGAAGAGGAGGGAATGACAAGGGGCCCCCACTTGTAAGTGGTCTTTTTGCAAAATAAACCCTCCACTTGTTCGATATTGTTTAAATGATTTATATAACACCTATTGTTACTCTTTCTTAACACAATTAATCGTATAATTATTGTTCACCATCCACGTCACTAATTTCGTATATACGTATATATATATAATTCGATTTAACCACTTATTATTTTAATTAAATCTGGATTTTAAAAGTTCACAGTGTTACAGGCAATGACATATATGACTATTTGGTATATCTAATTGTGATTATAATTTCAGGGTAATTGTTCTTAATTATGTGAAATATTATTGTTTGTCTTACCATACCTAATAAATTGTATTTATTAGGTTAAATATCTCTGTTGAGTTTCATTTGAAATTATGTGTATTGGTCTTTGATTTTTTGACTTAGAATTTATATTCATTTATATATAAATAAAAATGTTAATATCAATTTGCAAGGATTTAATTCTGGATATGGATTGATTGCAAGTTGAGTGGTCTGATTGTGACAATTTTACACTGTGAGATAATATTATTATTATTTCTCACCCCACCCTTTGGTTATTTTCAAGTGTATTACATGAGTACAAAGAGACGGTTCTGTATTGTATCTGACAACATGACACATAAAAGTAGAGTTTTGGGTTGTCGAAATTGACAAGATGCAAGAGGCATTTTTAAAACATTCATTCATTGCTTTCAAGGGTTTATACAGGCTAATTAGCAGTTATAATATTTCCTGCTAACATGATTTGTTATATCTGCTAATTAATACTAATTGATATCTAATTGATCTCTAATATATTGATCCGTTATCAATGAAATTAATCTCTAATTGATTCTTTATCTTCACCAAGAACTAAACTTGGGTACATAAATGAAAGGAGAATTTGGTGCTCTTTTCCAATTCTCCTAATTAGAACTAATCAATAGTTTTCTTAGTATTAATTGATCATTAAAATATCTGCTATTATTAATTGATCATTAAAAATTCAAATAGATAAGATTTTGCACGTACCCTACATACTAGGCTATAAAAGCAGGACCAAAAACACAAAATTAAGGTGCAGAGAGAGAGAGAGAGAGAGATAGATGGGTTACAGACTTCTCTGGTTTGCTTTGCTCTCATTCTTCCTTTTGAAAGAAAATGCCATAGCTGCTGATAAAGTGGTACAGACTTAAAACCCTCTCCTTCTTCATTAATCTCTCCGTAATTTCGAAAGAAAAAAAAAATATATATTATGTTCAAACATAAACCATTTTATTTCCCATCTTAATTTCTGATGTAGCCATACATTGTGTATCTTGGCGAACCACCGCGTCTTGCTGGTAGCAACAAGGCATTACAATATGCAATGGTAGCCAAATCTCACTTCGAGCTCTTGGGATCGATTTTGGGAACGTAAGCAATACATCCATACATTAAAATCCGAACAATAATTACTATCCATATTCTTTGTTAATATTAGAAAATGGGTTGCTTAATTTAGCAGTTGATGTGTGCAATTTTTTTAAATGCAGCCTGAAAGCAGCAGAAAATGCAATATTTTACTCGTATACACAGCACATTAATGGCTTTGCTGCAACAATTGACGAGGAAACAGCAAACAGGATATCAAGTATATCTCTCTCCATCCTCATCGCTTGTTTCATTTTAATAGCTAAACTGCATAATTTGATAGTTTTTTTCATTGACGTGGAGGTTTTGCCGAATTACATTTCCTCTCAGTAATTCATTATTATTTTTCTACATTCTAACATAAAAAATTTCATTTATTTGGAGATAATCAATGTAAGAGAAATTTCTGATTCACCGTACTGGTAATGTATAACCTTCATGAGTTAAGATGCCTTACAATTTTGAACACATATGATCATGTACTATAGTCATTGAAAGCTGATAATAACATCCAACTGCTGAGTGCTGCACTGAGGCGACAACAGTACACAATAGAAGATCTCAAGTTAACTTACAAGAAAATAAACATAAAACTAACACCAGAATTGCATAATTTGTTGCAGAGTTACCAGGGGTGGTATCAGTGTTTCCAAGCAGAGAATACGAGCTTCAAACTACTAGATCATGGCAATTTCTAGGTCTAGAAAGTGATGGGAATGTCAATTCCAATTCTCTCTGGAGCAAAGCAGGGTATGGTAAAGACACTATTATTGGAAATCTTGATACAGGTACAGTTACAATTCATATTCCTTTTTTTTTGTTATTGTTCCCTAATATTACACAAAATTGGATAATGCAAATTCTATATATCTTTAGATAGTTGTTAACCATTGCTTTAGAATGCATCTGGATATGACCAATTTTTTTAAATTTCAAATTCTGTATCTTTTGATACTAACGAATATAGTTATATTTAGATTAATTAACTTAAATAATATCGTAAGAATGCTAATATTGTGTAATACATGTTAATGTTGTCATGTTAGACGAAATGATAGTTCAACAAAATAACAATAATTGAGCAATATTAATTGTTGATTTTCATTAAGCAATTTTTTTAAAAAATGAAATATAGTAGCGGTACATTGAATACACAACAAGTAACCAATCTCTAAGTTGTGTTTTATTTTGATGAATTTCATGGTGGATATTAATGAAGGAGAAAAGATTGAAAAATTCAATTAAGATTTGATTTTGTCATGTTTTTCTGAAGTCTAGACCCAGTCCACTTTTTTATTTCTTTTAGTTTTGGTTTTCATTTTTTCCTTTCTAAAAATAATCAAGTTGACCTTCATGTTTAATTAGGCAGATCATGCTCATTAATTAATTAACCATTTAAATTAAGGCCTACGACAGTTGACTCCATTTATATTTTTTAAATAGCAAATTCAAGCAAAATGTCTATTCTTATTTCATTTCGAAAGCCACAAGCTGCATGCAACTATATCCAGCTTTGACCAAGATGAAGCAACATAAAAGAAAATTAAGAAGTCCTGAAACATTAGAGGTTTCAACTTGCACGTTACGGAATGGATAGAACCATTTGCATACCCATATCCATTAAATTAATGGAAAAAAATTAATCTATACCCATACCCATAAATGATAAGCTAACAAAAAATGTTCCTCTCAAGGAAATCATACATAGGTTTGAATGTATATTTTCCCTTGAAATCTCAATGCCAAATTGCATTGTCATCTTCTTATGTGAAATCCAAATTTGAATTATTCCCAAAAGAACCCTGTTTGCATCTCTCAAAGCCCTACTAGCCCCTTTATTAGACATTAGATTCAAATTGCCTTTATTTTATTCCATTTGTTAGCAATTGAGAGATTATTCTGTTTAGTTTTTGTAAGCTTTTGGATTAGAATAATTGTACCATCATTTATAAAGCAGAGCAATGTTCATTTGCTCCAAGTACTCTCGAAGCCTCCACCCCTATATATTCCTTCTTAAGACAGACAATATAGCATCTTACCAAGTATGACATAGTTCAATACTTATTTTGGTAAAAGAACATTTAGTTTATATGGATGGAGAGCCTGATATTAGTATTGTTGTTGTTGTTGTTAGATTTAGTAATATCATCTTTAACATCAACATTAGTTTCTATTAATTATTTCTATTTTGTAACTTTTGAAATCAGTGAACCATTTTAACTTTTGTGCAATTAATGGTACATTTTTAGGTGTATGGCCAGAATCAAAAAGCTTTGCAGATGATGGAATGACTGATGTCCCAAGTCAGTGGAAAGGAATTTGCCAAAATGCGTCTGATGCCACCTTCACTTGCAACAAGTCTCTCTCTCTCAAAATATTCAAATTTTCCAGGAATTATGTGCCTTGTATTTGGGGATCCATTTAAATTTCCACATTTTGTTCCAAGTTTGTCATCTTTTGTCTTGGCATCTTGTTCTGTAAACAAAATTTGCATGCCCTCAAACTGTTGAAATGAAAAACGAAAAATAAATCTACATCAAGAACAAAACATGTATCATTCAGTTGTAAAAAACTGTAGCTAATTTTGTCATGTGCATTTTACCATAGTAGGAATTATCGGTATCGGGATCGGGATCAGTCCCTACCGATACTGATACGGGATCGGGGTATCGGATCGGGATCGGCTCAGGATCGGTTTTTTTTTTTCTTTATGATTTGCTACGTGAGGATCGGCTCAGGATCGGATCGGGGTGAGCCGATACCGATCCGTATCGGCCGATTATTCCTACTATGCATTTTACTACAATGACATCATTTTTTTGGAGTACAGATCAGGTTTAAATTGGGATCTGAATAGGACGTCGCAAAAAAATTCATTTTGATTAGGATTTGATGTGGATTCAATTGGGATTTGTCTTGCTAGCTGTATATATACATGGTATAACCTTGACGAGGGTTATGAACTAATGATACATACTTTTCTGCAGGAAGTTGATTGGTGCGAGATATTTTAATAAGGCATATGAGCAATATGTAGGGGTGCCACTAAACATATCCTTTCAGACACCTCGTGACACAGATGGCCATGGGACTCATACTCTTTCAACAGCTGGGGGAACATTTGTACCAAGTGCCAGCTTTTTTGGCCATGGAAATGGCACGGCTAAAGGGGGTTCTCCCAATGCCCGTGTCGCAGCATACAAGGTTTGTCAGTTTTGTTTCTTTGTTCACATCATACTTGGACAAAGATAAACTACCAGAAAAAATGGAAACATGCATTTATATCTTCCTGAAGCAAGCTTCTGTATATGCTTATGTTTGCTTTTACCAATATAGGTATGCTGGCCTGCTGGATGTTTCGATGCCGACATGATTGCAGCTTTTGATGCAGCTATCTCGGACGGTGTACATGTCCTGTCTGTATCTATTTCGCGAAGAGGGACACCGAAGGATTATTTCCAGGATGGGATTTCCATTGGGTCATTTCATGCAGTCAAGAACGGCATAAAAGTTGTCTGCTCGGCCGGTAACTTAGGCCCTACAGCTGGAACAGTTTCGAATTTGGCACCATGGATATTCACAGTGGCAGCTAGCACAATGGATCGGGAATTCCCTGCCTATGTATCTTTTGGCAACACAAGCCTGAAGGTATTTCATTATAGATATGCTATAGTTAAGCCACCATAAAAATAATCAGTTTGTGCATTTTTACTTGCAGTCAATTTATTCAGTGTGATAATAAATTAATTGACTTCATGAAATTTGATTTAACATTATATTTGAAAATGGACTTCAATTTGGTTTCCTACTTAATTATAATAAATTTAGCATTTGTCAACTCTTAACTTGGATGCCTTTTTAAAAAATTTAGGGTCTGAGCCTCTCATCAACAAGTCTAGCACAAGGAAAATACCCAATTATTGTGTCAACAAATGCGCGAGCAGCCAATTCAACAGAAACTAATGCGTAAGACATTTTATTTGTTAGAATAATAATTTTCTTAATATAAACTACATAAAATTTCCAACAAAGGTACCAACTAGCAATACCACCATGCCCCAAGGTACTATAGCAAGCACCCAAAATCAGAAAACGTGAATACAAAATCAATCATATAGAAAAGAAAATTAAGACTACCATTCATGAGATCAGAAGTTGAGATATGGATAAATATTATCTGGCACAATTTGTACATGTTTTACCTTCACATATAACTTGAGCATGCAGCTTTTCTGATCAGTATAGAAATCTGCTATTAATTAACATTGTGCTACATATAAATATTATATGGCAGTCAGCTATGCGCCTCCCGTTCATTAGATTCTGCCAAGGTTAAGGGTTCGATAGTGATTTGCACAAGAGGAAGTATTGATGAGGTTGAGAAAGGAGAAGCTGTTTTGAAAGCTGGTGGAGTAGGTATGGTCTTGATTAATACTGCCAGCTGGGGAAACATCATCGAGCCTGATGAACACGTCCTGCCTGCCGTTGCACTCACCTACTCTGACGGTCAAACTTTGTTGTCTTACATCAAATCAAACAGGTTTGTGAATATCATATGAGTTGCTTTGCTAGTTAATTTTGTCTTAGTACTTTCATGCATAGTACATATTTCTAGTTTTACCTTCTTGTTTCATTTTATATGTTTTGCCACATAAATATACATTATTTAGTAATATTTTTTTTTACTGAACTAGAAAATGTTACGGATAGATCAAATAACCGAAAAGCTGACATCATGATAATTAAATTACAATGTAGTGCGGTACTTGTTTGATAACGAACTTTGTTATCTTACCTCAAATCAAACAGGTTTGTACATATCATATAAGTTGAATGCTGTTAGATTTTACTTGGTACTTTAAGATATAACACAAAGCATATAAACCTTGCTGCTAAAAGTTAGGAAACTAAAAAAAATTAAGTGTCCCGAGATAAAGCTAAAATCCCAATCAATACATGCAATTTATAGTGACCAGAGGTCATCTTGTATTTATTTTTCCTTTACTGAACTAGGAACTAGAAAATAATTTTACTGTCGGATAAATAGCTCTAAATCTAACATAAGACTCACTAAATTACAGTGTGGTACTTGGTTACATAACAAAACCAGAAACTGTGCTCAACACAAGGCCAGCACCATATATAGCTTCATTTTCATCTCAAGGGCCAAATACAATTACCCCTGGAATCTTGAAGCCTGATATAACGGCCCCAGGTGTCTTAGTTCTAGCAGCATACACTGAGGCAACTTCACCAACTCATAAGGACTTTGATAAACGCCGTGTGAAATTCAACTTTGTATCTGGTACGTCCATGTCATGCCCCCACATATCAGGGATTGTTGGTCTTCTCCACACTCTCTACCCTAAGTGGTCTCCAGCAGCCATCCGATCAGCTATTATGACCACTGGTAATACAAAAAATTCTCGAACATTTTTTTTTGTATGGTTAAGTGTATAATAGTTTAACACAATACGTATTGAGTCTACCAACTGATCAGAATTTTTTTTGGTATTTTTTTCCATGAAAATGCCTCCCCACCAAATGAATAATGCCTTACGAGTTACGATGTTGGCATCTATCATTTTTACGATAGTTCTGAATTAAAACTCCTTTGATATAAATTATTTTGTTTGAGGTTCTAAGCTAAAGCTCAAATGACCAAACAATTATTCTTGTCAGAAATAGTACATGGTTTTCTTATCTTCATTTATGTTCAAGTCAATGGTTCAAGTTTTTATTTTATAAATTTAATCCTCGATCTGTTAACTTTCTGCTAGAAAACATACTATCCTGTTTAGCTTTTGCTTTTGCCCAATGCTGAAATTGTTGTGCTAACAGAAAAATTATATTGATTATTATTTTCCCTTGATTTGCTTCATTTATATTATTTATAATCAGAGGTTTCTCCCTTCAAAATAAATTGCAGCATCAATCAAAGATAATAAGGGAAATAATATCTTAAACTCATCGTTTGTAACTGCCACGCCATTCAGCTACGGGTCAGGCCATGTGAACCCAAATGCGGCAGCAGATCCGGGTTTGATTTACGACCTCAACGCGACTGACTATTTGAACTTCCTTTGCTCAATTGGCTACAAGTCAACCCAACTATCAACATTCGAGCCGGGCTATAAATGCCCTTCAAATCGTTTAGATATTAAGGACTTTAACTACCCATCATTTTCAATTTATAACCTCACAGGATCAGTTACAGTAACCCGCACAGTTAAAAATGTCGGTCCAGCTGGCACATACAATGCAACAGTTGAGGAACCACGAGGTATTAAAGTGAAGGTAAAGCCCGTTAGTTTAACGTTCGGTGCCGGTGAAGAGAAGAAATTTAATGTAACATTTAATGTGGATACCCGTAGTTCTACCCACGTATTTGGAAGCATTACATGGTCGGATGGAACACGGTATGTAAGGAGTCCTGTGGCAGTGCGGACAAGGCCATAGAGAAACCAAATCCAATTGATTGATGCTTTTGGGTGGATTTATTTTCTCTCTTGTGACTATTTAATTTGAAAAGAATCTCAATTGTTTATATTTATCATTTGATTGTGCCTAAAAATAATTTATTTTTTGTAAATTTTATTCGCTCCGTGTGTATAATTGAAGGAACAAACAAAACACTGGTATCAATATAAGAAATTTGTGTGGTACTGTTTCCTTTATTTACTTTTGAAGAGCTTTACCTTACATACACCTCTAAATATATGTATGATTTGATCATCTGGCATGATTAGCAAGAGGAGCATGCGATATATGAAGTTAACAATGTTTTCATGGTACATACTGAATACAATATTAATCTCTTATTACATAAAACTACATAATTTAAAGAGAATAAAAAAGGCCAAAATTAAGTGCATCATTCTCTTCCCTTTAGCTGGTTACAATTTTGACATGAGATCAAAGAAAAATAATAAAGTACCAAACAATAGAATTGAACAGGAAACTTAGGTTAAACAAGATAAAAGTTACATTGACAATATATATATTTAGGCCTGTAGACACTTGATAAAGCGTATGATAAGATAAAGGTTACTTGAAAAATATATTTTAGGGAAGGCTAAGGCCTCGTCATCCCAAATTTTAGGCCTCACAGAAAATTGAGATGCCACAATGTAATTCAATTTAGTTTCAAACAACCATGAGTCTGAGATGTACAGAATGACATGCAAGCTTCAAGGGTTATGTGCAAAGAGTGGATAGGTATAACCTATGTATTGGAACCGGGTGATCCTTGATAGATTAGCGATACAATGAGCCTGTTGATTGAAGTCTCTTCACACTAACAGGCAAGCAAAAGCGGGAAATCTTGACAAGAGGTTCCAGATTTGTATGAGTTCAGTATATGCTTACCAATTGACACATACCGGGGAATGAGAATTCATGAGAGATTGTACCAATGTTCGAGAGTCTGTGAGAAATACGCATTGAGTGATACCTCTGGATTCCACCGCACGTAATGCACGTAATAAACTAAGTGCTTCCATGTGAAATGCTGAATGTGCAGAGGGACAGTCTTCCTCCCCAAACTCAACCAGTGTACCAGTCTTCAAAAGGACATAGCCGGTACCACTTGATAGCGGATCTTGGTAGGATTCGTCAACCCAACAGAAAGTAGAATCCGCCAGCACTAAGGAGGGGTCCTCACCGCACTGAGATCGACACGTAACATAATACAGTGCATCCACGCCTCGCATAGTCTCGTCAGAAGAGTATCAGTACCTGCAAATAATTTGGAACATTGGGCTTTCCAAATTTGCCAAGAAACAATCATAGTTAGTGCTATTTGATCCTCCTCTAGTCGCAAATCTGATCTGCTCCCAAGCAGGGAGTTGAACAAGGATGCACGAGCATGGGGGCACTGAAATTTCAGGTGACAGGCTGTTTCGAAAACAGCCCCACATATCGGGCATGCAACAGGGATGCATAAGATATGATTATGTAACACTTGGCAAACTGGTACAGCACCTTGAATGGACTTCCAAACAAATATGCGAACACGAGGTGGGCCTGGTTGAGTGTGCGAAACAGTTTTCCAAAAGGTGGAAGGAAATGAAATTGGTGAAGTGCGGATGGATTGGGTTAGCAATTGGTAAGCATTCTTCAATGTTAAAAACTTAAAATCCCGTCAGAGGCAAAGGTGAATACCAATTTATCGGGAATGGAGGGGTGTATAGTGGAAAAACAGAACTCACATTATCAGGCCCCAAGATAGTCTCTAACTTGGAACTGTCTTTTTTTTTAAAGCCATGACAAAAGCTGTCAGGTGGTATTGCATTTAACGATATGCACAAACGCGCACTTACAGTGTTCATCATACAAATCAGAGAGCATACTCTGCTTTTCTCAGTCACCTAATTTACATCATATGATGGATTGGAAAATCGGCCGATTCCGAGTTGACTCGGCTGAGTTGAACCGGAATCAGCCGGAGGCGAGCCGATGTTTCCCGAGTTAACTCGGTTGTGCGAGTTATGTGCAGAAAAACGATAAAATCGACGATGAATCAAAACAATCAGCTAAATTTCCTCTATTTCTCTTTTGTTCAGAGCCAAATTAAACTGTTTTGATAGTTAAATCGAACCAATTTCTATTTTTCGATGGATGTCGAAGTGAATTGGGGAAAATAGATGCAACTCAGAGAAGAGAAGAAGCTTTAAAGGATTATAAAATGTTAGATAGGCTTGGAGTACGTGAGGTGTACTGTTATGTTTTGACTATAATTGTTTCATAGTAGACCATGTTCATAAGAGCTATTATATAGATAAGTGATCCGAACGGATTGTTGTAAATTTGTAATGTTTTACTGAATAGAGACAAGGGTGTACTGTGTACAGCTGTTGACACGACTATTTTTTTTTTTTGACCAAAGTAATGGGATTATGGGATTAACTTAAAAATTTGACTGTCATAAAAATATAAAAGTAGAAATTAAAAAAAAAAGTATTTCTCTTGTAAATATTAGTTGGTTTATTATTATTTTATTTTAAATTAGATAAGTTTTATTTCTTTAAGTAATTTCAGCACAAATTTGATTGTTATCATATTAATGTCTTTATTATTTGATTCAATACAATAATATTCTCTTTTATATTTTAATACACAATAATGAGATAATCCAGTCAAGTTGTTAGAAGTTTTCACAGTAAAAATATATATATATATATTCTATTTATAATGCTTGTTATCATATTAATGTCTTTATTATTTAATTTATTTGGATCAATACAATAATATCCTCTTTTATATTTTAATACACAGAATAAGAAGATGATCCAGTAAGATCATCAGAGCTTTTGACAATAAAAAAAAAATTGTTCTAGTTATAATGCTTGCATTAGTGGATTATTTGAGTGTAATATTTTATCTTAACATAATTTTGTTGACAAATTAGTTTTTTTTTTTTTCTTTCTATTTTTTTAGTACAAAATGAGTTTATGGTAAAAAATCCGAGTTTCCGATCCGATTCATCCGATTCTGACCGATTTATCCGATTCCGATTCAACAGTCAAATAACTGATTCCGATTCCAATTCCGATTTTCATAACTATATTCATATCAGCATACACAGACCTGCAGCCAAAGATTACATTCATATATAATCCTATCTAACTTGGAACTGTCAAAAGCAGTTTGGGACGAGGTGAGAAGGGACTGAACAAGGAGCTGTCGCTGCTGACGGAAGTGTCCTCTCAGTTCAAGCCAAACCAAGTTGAACTAATCCATTTGACATGAGATCAGGTTGTAAATAGGATCTTTGATTTAACATCCGCCACCAGAACTTAGTACAATTAACCTAACGTTTAGTATGCCATAAAGAACTGGAGTGCGTATCCTCTGAGATATCTCAACTTTTGCGTGACCGACGTGTCCGGTGCCTATTCGGAGCTGGTGTAGGTGGTCAGTGTTATGTGTGCTTTGAGATTCGTGCAAAACGTATTTAAACGGTTGGGATTTTCCATAAAGTCACGCAAAGTTTGAGATATCTCAGAGGATACGAATTCAAAGAACTGTGGGGAATGTACTTGGCACGCACAATCTGGGTCCGAGACAGCTATGACTAATTTAAGAGGCCGAGATTGCTAAGGCCCAAACCACCCATGCACTTAGGTGCTGTGATGCGGTTCCAACTCAACAGGGCTAGATAGCATGTAAGTGATATTGGATCCCCAAAAAAACCGTTTAATTTTGGATTATAATTTGTGTAAAACTGAAAGGGAACATGATTTTTTTTTTTTTTTTTCTGGATAAAACTATAAATGGCTATAAGCCCGTTTCATTAAAGAAACTCATACGCATCAACCATCATACATCAAACCATACCATGCAATCAGAAAGTCTACCCTACGTACAGAAGCTCATCAGCACTTCCTTACAAATTGCCACTCCCGGCTTGTTACATCAAAAGAGATAGACTAGCTAGTTATTAAGCTAGATAAACATTCGGCAAGTCAGAACTACTGGTTGATTCTTCCGTATCATCTGGAGGCAGGAAAAGTACCATCTGAGTGTCTGCCGGATCCCACACATGCAAAGAAATTGCATCTATATTGTCGGAATAGTACCCTCTGCAGAGTCGTTCCGTGCGGAGCTTTTAATCTGGTCCGTTCGTTTCGGACGGAACAGATCAGATCTTGTCGGAATTGAAAAAAAAAAATTCTCAAAATTTGCGGAGCTTTTAATTTGGTCCGTCTGATCCGAAACGAACGGACCAGATTAAAAGCTCCGCACGGAACGACTCCGCAGAGGATACGCTTCCCTATATTGTCTGGCAGCCACTGTGGAACCAGTTCATGCGCCTGTCTCTTCACCAATCCTATCCAATAATTAACCAATGCAACAATCATTAATATCACAGATTTAAAATCGAAAGCAAATGTGTTGAGCAAATGTACATTTCATAAACAAGTGATTTGTAGTCTCTATTTCTGTACAAAAGTTGCACTTTAGACTACCAGAAAAATTATTTCTTTTTGTTGGCGTCCGGACGGGATTTTTTACACTGTCCTGCTTTTTTTCTGTAGTTAATTAGTACTGCGAATATTAGAGTTTTGAATTAACCGGACGGTACACCACTGCAAACAAATTTTTTGCCATCGCCCCTTTACCATCGGATGTGCTTCTGCACATATGGCGTTCGTCATGAGTGGCAGTGCTATAATTACGTTGAACTTTTTGCCATCGGTTGGTTTCCATTGGTTAGTTTTTAACCAACCATTGGTTTTGTTTGAGTCTTTAACATTGATTGGGCTATTAAACCGATGGTGTAGATGTGGTGATCTTTACCATCCGTGAAGTAGATGAGCCGTGAGCATTAGTTAGATCAATACCAATTATGTTCTTTCTTTGAATCGATGGGGATGTTCAAAAGGGTAATTAATATTTTTTTAAGAAGTAATATTCATGCATGCACAAAAATACACAACATGTGTATATCCATACAAAATATATTCCTGAAATATCTAGCTAGCTAGTATAGCAGCAAAGTCTTCTCGGCATGCATAATCTTGTCGAGTCCCACAGCTTGTAATTCTACAACTCCCAAATCTCATCCACTATAATTATTTGTTCCACCGTTATCCATTGAAAAAAAAAGATTGCAATGACCACTAATTATATGATAGTTCCTAAAATTTTGCAATTCTCCTGTAACAAGCATCTGATATTTAATCACTTGCCACACCATTAACTGGAAGCCATATATAGCTTAATTAAGTTGGAAAACTATATATATACTTACACAATTGTCATGCTGTACTATTGTGAAACCTGTCAAGTTGGGGTAGCTCTTTGTGATCCAACTTTCCATTTGTAAAAAAGTAAATGTACAAATAAAAAAAGTTAAAACCTTCAAGTTATCAAATTTTGAGAGTCTTGCTGGCAAAAATGGCAATTCCTATATATATACACATGTAATTAGGATAATAATATATAAACACAAGTCGGAAGAATTAATTAAACTATATATAAATTCATTAGCTATATATGTGGGTCAATTAATTTAGGACCATGAAATTAACTATCTATGTGGGTCAATTAATCATGTAAAATTAGCACTGCAATTAATTTGTGACCTTAAAACTATAAATGTGGGTCAATTACATAAAATTGAATCTGATAATTTGATTGGGGGTCAATTTATTTAATTACAGTACCCAATATTTTATTGTAAACACTTAATTAGATACCCGCGCACGTCAATTAGAGAGATTAATTAATTATACCAGGAGAGCGCACTTGAGATGTAACTCCAGAAGATGAACATCTGCAATAATCTTCTTGACTAAATTAGCAATTCATGATCCCCTCCATGGAATATTGGGCTTGAGATTCCCTCGCATTGATGTTGAGGACGGGTAAAGAGGTCCATATGTTGTTCCACCTCTTAGACAATATGCATATAAGCACTACCTCTTGGGTGGCCAGTAACCCTAAGATTATGACAAGTATTTGGTCGAGCAAATTACTAATGTAGTCACTCATTGTTCCTACAGTGGAAGTAGTGAGATGATCGGATATACCCCAAATAGTCGAGAGAGTACTGTGTAGGCTCAAGGTGGAAGACAAACAGGTCGAGAATTAATTCCATTTTCTAAACGCCATCAGTTGAACCGATGGTGCAAAAGTTGAACACATTCTCCAAACTTGGCCCCCAAAGTCTTGCAAATTTTGAGTTGCGAATTGAACGATTCGATCTTCAATTGTGTGGTATGATATTTTTAATCGCTCAGATCTGACGGTGGAATACAAATTCAAAGTGTGTTTTACTTTAGATTTAGGTTATGGGGAACATTTGATAAAAAAATTTGAATAAATGAGACATTGTATATATAAGTTCAATAAATAATGCAGTTTATTTTTCAATTTGTGTTGTTTTATACTCTGTATGGGTTTTAAAGTAGGAAGAGGTTGAATTTTCAAGCCTGATTGTCCTTTTTATTCAAAATAATTGTCCATTTTTTGGCTTTTCTCTTTTTCTTTCTCTTAATTTCCGGTACATGCCTCACTTTTCCGGTCCATGGGTCCCACTCTTGTACTGCTACAAACTATGCATTGAAATTTATGTTTCCTTTTAAACTAATTAGCAGCTTCTCCCAACTGGGACCCAATTGTTAGTTTGACAACTGGTTTCCCGTTGGTTTTTACCATTAATTTTGGGAACCGAGTAAAACTAGAGTGTTTTTAAGTTTATTAAGCTTATTTGTGAATACGACTTTAAAATATATTAGATTTGTTTTAAATGATGAATTTGAATTGTAGAAATCCTACTTTATGATGATGCGTATGCATGTGTAAATTTTAAATTTTCGAATTAATTTTATATAGAGTCAAATGGTTACAAAATATTTAAAAAATAAATGTATTAAAATTAATTTATAAATTATTTAAATTTGATCGTTTGATTTTATATTAAATTAATATATATAAATGATAAATTTTGATGATTTTATTCATCATTTAAAACTATTCCGAATAGTTGAATTCACATAAAATTTAGTGAATTCAAAAATACGCTAGTTCTACTTTTGGGAACCACTCAACATTCGAACATCTGTTAAACTTTAGAATAATTTAAGAATAAACGTGGATCCCACCAATCAAACTTTGACTTTATGTATTATGCGTATAGTGAGAAAAAAAAGACATACGGGAGAGTCCGTTTTATTATGAAATGGTATGATTACAGCACAGAACAATATGAAACAGTATGGAACGGTACGAAACAACACATCACACTTGTTAGTTATGTATGTGATTCGTGTGTTCTGTGTCATGTCTTTTGAAACTTTGACATGGTACGGCACATCACATGAAAGATCTAGTCATAGCATGGCATATAGATGCGTGAGTCACATTTAATTAGAACCATTAGATATTGATCAAATGGTAAATGTTGAATAAACTAACTTAAATTATGATTAAATAATAGTCACGCGAGTCACGTTTGATCACGGTACGTTTTGGCACAGGGTGACTGACATGGCGTGACCATTTGCGTGCCGTGACTACCCCTTAACATTTTGATCACGACACATCACATAAAAATTAACTTGATCAGAATACAATACAGTATAAGATCAAATTCACAACATGCTAGTCACAGATCAACATGGCACATTTTTTCCACCCTAATCCTGTGCATGAAAAATTTAAAATAATTTTAAAGTAAACGTGGGTCCTACCAAATTCCTATAAAATAATTGCCCCACCAACCGCTTGACTTTAAATTAAATTAATTCGTATATTTAACATTTTAACAAATAGACACATCACTCGTAAAGTGGGTGGATTTCAACGATTAGGATTCGTCATTTGAAACCGATTAGACGGATTTTAGACTTGAGTTCACCAAGAAACATGATGAACTTAAGAACACCGTAGTTCTACTCGATCAAAAATTCTCATTATCCAGCTTGTGGGATGTCTCCCACAAGAGTGCCAACATATATTTAACATGCAACGATGGTCGATGGCCTTATCCCTTCTTGGATAAGACAATATTAACACGCAACGAAGAATGATCTTTCACGTCTTTTTCTATAGAACAATATTAATTAATGACTTTTGACTATATATTGGTTCTTCTCAATTAAATATGGGAACTAAATAACAATAATCCAATTATGTACTATACATGCAGATTACTCAAAGAAACAAAACACTGAAACTAATTTAAATATTTCACATTTCACTGAATAATATTTTAAAATAATAATGAAATACAACGCATTTATTGTCTAATAACCATTAATTGGATTAAAAGTACATGGAAGAAAACCTTCTGCTTTGCAAAGTTATACCAAAAATTTGGATTAACTTCCAATGCTTGTTTTGTCAAGTAGTCGGCATCTAGGTCTGAATGATGATATTAGCAAGTCAAGTGAAATCAAATTTAAATAATTATTATTTATTCATTAGACAACAAGGTAGTTGGCAGTGCTAATTTGTCAAGTAACCGCGTTTGCAATAATAATTTTAGGTATGTGAAGTCAGTCAACAATATTATTATTTATTATTGGTTATCATTAATTATCATGCATGATCTACACTCGTGTGTGAGGCTGCGATCTCAATATTCGAATCTGTTTCTTTTTATTAATTACAATATGGGAGCATTGCCATAATTTTATATTTCTGATATTTCATTAAGTCTTTATCGATTTCTCACTAAAGCTGAAGTAACTAATGTAGCAAGAATCAGATTTATTTATTAAGTAAGCTTTCCCATTTGTTTGGTAAATTTGGAAGTAACTAAGAAAAATATACATATGTACTAAAATTATTGACATATAACATAGTAATAACAACAAATTATAATATAATAGAGTTCGAAAAGTGTTATACTTATTTTCAGACTATTCTCCTCTACCAACACTACTACAAAAAGACAACTATATATACATTGTTAAAAATGCTGATAGTGACAGTTCCGCAACCGTGTACGTGCGCACCATGTATGAAAGTGTTGTTAAATTGTACACAGTTCAAAACTGTGAGTCTATATCCTTTATATACATAGTTAAACAAAGAAGTCCGTGTCAGATCTCTAAACAAAACGCTAAAACATAACCTTTCTTACACAAGAAGGGTAAGCGTGTGTGATAGCAAGGGTTATGTACACGGTTCATCGATAGGAACAATGTATAATTCAACGGAATCATATACGGCTGCTTTATAACAACAATGTGTGTTACCCTTTGTACACAGTTGATTTTGGTAGAACCTTGTATGACTGTGCACTGCTTGATCCATATTTACTTGCCGTTAAACATACAATATTATACATTCAGATACATCCATCTTCAAGAAATAATCAATATGCATTCAACAATTACAACATACCGAAAACAATATTGAATATTCAACATTACACTTATATATACATCCATAATTCAACAAATATTCAACATGCATATACACATCCACAATTCATTATTCAACATACATATACATATACATATACACATACACATATGAAAGACTATTATTACAAATAATTCAACAAGAAATTTGTTTCTTAGCAAATTACAACACTCGGCAGTGTAAAAATCGTCATGTGGCAGTGCATGAAAGGTTATGGGATGTGTTGTAACCCATACTTGTCCCCAAATATATTGAAGACATAAATACATTTTAGGTTCATGTCGCATTTTCTGTAGTAGTGTTTTTATAAAAAATAATTGAACACATGAATAAATTAATCTCCATTGACATATAAATTGCATGCAACTAAATTAATTTAATCTTACTTAAATTTCCGTACAACATAAACAAATAATTTAGTCATGAGCTAATAAAAATATATACATTCAATTACAACATAGGCTTTAATAATCAAATCTAAATTAAGTCAATCCATATTCAACATGCATGCAATAATTCAAAATAGGCTATTAATAATTAAATAGCCTATAAATATAACTAATATTGGTCTCTTATAGCATCATTTTAGGTAAACTAACTACAAATAAATTAATCTAAATTTAACTAAATAACTCAACATTACACTAATTATCACTACATTATAATTAAATAACACTGATATTACACTAATTATGAATTAATTAACTATATTACACTAAAAATACAATACCTAAAACAAACCTTATAAACATACCGGAAAGGTATAGTTCCCTACAAAATCTACAATATAAATTAATTCTGAAGTTAACTTCTGATTAAGTACCTTGGCCAAAAAAGTAGATCTGATGCTCTACAGACTTCTCCTATAAAATTAAAGCTTATTCCAACAAACATATTTGAATTTTGAACCATTGAAATTCGTCTACTTTACGAGTGATGTGTCTATATGGAAAAACATTTAATTTTGAAATTAATTTTGCATAGAGTCAAGTAGTCAAAATACATTCAAAAAACAAATGCAATAAATTTAATTTATTAACCTTCTAATTTTGACCGCTTGACTTTAAATTAAATTAATACGACTGTTTAAAATTTTTAATGGTTTGCATTCGTTATTTGAAACCGATTTGACAGATTTTAGACTTGAGTTCACCAAGAAATTTGATGAACTTAAGAACACAATAATTCTACGTGATAAAAAGTTATCATTATTAGTGTTCCAAATAGCGTGCTATAGCGGCGCTATAGTGTTTTTGGACCCTAAACACTACGCTATGGTATGAAAATGCGCTATTTGAGCTACGGGCGCTATAGCGGTAATAGCGGTCTGCTATAGCGCATAGCGTGTAGCGCAAATAGCGCATGCTATGCGACATGAGCTGTTTTTTTTTTCTTTTCAATTTATATGGGTTTTAAATAAAGGCTTAGATTGAATTTTAACTGTGATTTTTTTTTTGCAATTGACGTACTAAGTTTTATAGTAAACTATTAATTATTAAATGAGATATCCATCAAACGAAATCAAATAAGGAAGCAACAGCGCGCTATGCAACATGAGCTTTTTTTTTTTTACTTTTCAATTTATATGAGCTGTAAATGAAGGCTCAGATTAAATATATTAAGATATTTCTTGAAGTAACAAAATGATACTTACTATATGGTAGTTTGAATATTTTGAATAGATTAAGATAATTAATTATGCCATGATGTCTAGGTTATTTTGAAATTTAAATAGAAAAAAGATAGATTATGTCATAATGCTGAATATATTTTGAATAGAAAAATATCGATAGTTTATGATATTAGTATTACTATGGATATTTTGGGTCGCAATTTGGACTTTGTATTGGTTCAATATGAATATTATAATTTTTTAATCAATTTGATGTTATTTATTGTTATATGAGACTTAGATAATATTGATATTTAGTACAAATATATGATATAATTTTTATAAAAATAAAAAAATGCCATGTGGCATAGCATTCGCTATAGAGACGCTATTCGCTATGGTTATTTTTTCCGGCTTCCCGCTATAACGCGATAAACGCTATTTAAAATCTTGCTCATTATCAAGCTTGTGGAATGTCTCCCACAAAAGTGCCAAGATATTTAACATGCAACGATGGTCGATGGACTTATCCCTTCGCATGTGTGCCATTTGGATTATACATGCTGTTGTCATGCCTAAGGTGCATGTGGTGATGTCATTTGGATTATACATGCTGTTGTCATTCCCAAGGCGCATGTGGTGATGCCAGCACGAAGTACCATAGGAAGAAATTATAGTACTTTGCTACGATTTTTATCCTGCTATTTTGGACGGTCTGGAATAATTTTTTTGCCCACTCTACTAATTATTTGAATTACACCTTTTTAAATTAATTTAAATAGGTTAAAAATTAAAAACAAAATTTGAAGTATGTTGTTGGAAATTTAAAAAATCTCACAATCAAATCACACGCAATTAAGTATTAGTTGATAATTCCTTTAAATATCATTGATTTCATATATTGGGGAAGTCTCAGAATCGTATATATAATGATGGATTTTACATTTAAGAAATCATAGAGATGAAAGCCGTTCAGCACATGACGAGGCTTATAATTAATGTTAAATTATAAATTATTTTAATGACTTTTTATACATGCATTTTGGCTATTCCTCAAGAGAAAAGGTTATTGTCCATCATGTTTTGTCCACCATTTGTCCACAAGCATTATCCACTCCCAATTTAACTAAATTTGTTCCCTACCGTTAAACCACGGCTCTCATGCCTATTGAAACCTCTCTTGGCCCTTTTCGCATTGATCCTCTCTTGAAATGCGTCGATTCTTTCGTGAACAAGACCCGTGAACTTCGGTATTTTTCTTTTGCTCAGGTAAGCATATATAATTTCCGGGTCTAACTCTCTAATTGCCGATTTAGATTTTTCATTTGCATCCCTAGAAGCATCCAAGGACAATATTGATTGGTCTATGCCGGACTAGCGAATCGGGTCGAGATCCAGCGATCCAAGGGTTGTTGATTTAAGCGTAACAGATTGTTCGTAATTGACAAAAGTTATGGGGAGCGATTGGGTCCGGATGTAGGGGCTGACGCCATGGACGCTCTTTCGAGCTTGTTTGGATCCTGTACAACCCATCTGTTACCTGTTACCTGTAACCGAGAAAGAGATGAGATTGAGATTGGCAGATAGAATTTCGTGTGATCCAAGAGCAATTAATGGAGCAAGCAGAACATTCTAGGGGTATCAGAAGAGATTTTACCTGATCGGATTATTTAAAAAATAAATTTATCGCCTCGAGGAAAAAAAAGAGACTCGTTAGATCTGTAATCTGGAGAGGAGAGAAATGGTCTTGGTCTTGGTACTGGTTCGATTTCGGCTCGCTACTCCGAACAGTGAATGCATTGTTTCAAGCTTTGGTAAGAAATATTGTACATTTCTGATTCATTTTTCCTTTGCAATGTCGATTTTAATTGAGATTACTGACTCGATCTCGTTTTTTATACATGATCACAATGAAATCTTCAATCGTGGAGCCCGGTCGAATAGAAGTTGTTTTTGTTGAAGAGCACATCAAAATTCAAATCTAGTAAGTTATTTCTGTTGAATTTGTTGTTTTCGTTGTATGCAGTAACAAATCTAGCATTTCAAATGAAATATGGAGGAAAGAGATGATAGAGAGGCGATATGGAGTATTGATCTGTTAATTTTACTGTATTGCCTCGTTAATTTTACAGTATTCATCTTGTGGAAATCTGGAGGAAATATATGATAGAGAGGTGATATGGAGTATTAATCTATTAATTTTATAGTATTGCCTTGTTAATTTTACAGTATTCATCTTGTCATTTTACAGTATTCATCTTGTGGAAATCTGAAAGAAATAGATGATTTATTAATTTTACAGTATTTATCTTGTAATTTTACAATATTCATCTTGTAATTTTACAGTATTCATCTTGTGAAAATCTGGAGGAAAGAGATGATAGAGAGGCTTCTTACTCATCCGAACAATGAACACAAGAGGTTTCTAATGTAAAAGTTATTTGTCTATAATTTTTTTGTTGCTATTATGCTATTCTGAATGTTGCGGTGAATATGTTTATCTTTTGTTGAACAGATGTTGTTTGTGGTGAACATATGTTGTTTTGTGGTGAACAGATTTTTTGTGTGATGATGGATGTATGTATAGATTTAGCAATTTTAGAGTATACATGGTATTATTTTATGGTTTATATTTTGCAATTTTACAGTATACATGATTCTTTGTAGGTTGTAGTTTAAACTGAAATGTAGCATTTGTTACATTTTATAATATTTTATGGTTTAGTTTTAGAAATTTTACAATATACATTCAATTGAAAATTTACAGTATTATGTGAAAATTTTACAATATAGACGATTCAATTGTACATTTACAATATACAAGATTCAATTTTACTATGTAGAAGATTCAATTTTACAGTATACAGGATTCAATTGAAAATTTTACTGTATACAATATTCAATTTTACAATATACAAGATTCAATTTACAATATACAAGATTCAATTTTACAGTATACAAGAGTCAATTTTACAGTATACAAGATTCAATTTTACAGTATACAAGATTCAACCCAGTGTCAATAACCGCTAATAACCACTAATAACTAACTCTAATTGCCAATAACTTCCTATAACTGCAATTTCCGAAAGTACAGTTTGAAAGTACATTTATTTTGTCATGTTGTGCAAGTTGCAATCTTTTTCTAACTATCATGTGACCACTTTAAATAGTTGTTGGATGTTTTGTAGTTAACTGATATATTTTATGTGATATATTGTATAATTATACAACATGTAGAAGTAATTTTACAGTATTCGCGCAAGTCAAAGCTGTGGACAAATGGTGGACAAAAGCTGTGGACAATTAGACGCTTCCATTCCTCAATGTAACGGTTGAAGTTTCTTTTTTCAATTATCTAATGGTTACGTATTATATAAGCAAGAGTAAGAGTACCAGTAACAGTGCTTGAACAGTTGGGCAAGAGAGATTAAATTAATTAGAACATAATATAATTGGGAAACGGTTACGTCTGAATAAATATCACGAACGTTATATTAACAAGTGGCCTCCAACATTTATGTTAATGGATACATATAATTATTTGTATTTGTATATGTATCCTCTTCTGAATAAAGATCATAAAAATTGTAAGTTTGAAATGGACAAATCTGAAAAGTTGGAACACCGATCTCTTGGTATATATATATACTCCTCCATGATCCTCTAGCCTACACACGCACAAAATCAACAAACGCATTGATAATTCCATCCTCACTAGTGTGCTCTAATCTTCCCAGAAATGGTACGTGCTAACTTTTTTGTATACAATGGTCAAAATATTGGTTTTCTAGAAAATGAGTGTTCAAAAACTAATTAGCGAGAAATAGTTCCAATTTATTAATCATCTTCTAAAATTACTTTTGTGGACTGTGTTGATATATGGAAGACGATAATCAAGGAAGGGCCTTACGGCGGAGATGGTGGGGAACCTTTTAGTCTGGATCATTTCACTAGCATTCTTATGATCGGTGTTGCCTACACAGTTAGTGGTACTAATAGTACTATTAATGGTATTACTATAGTCTACACAGTTGATGGTGTTCCGAAGCCGCCCGTTACGTTTGGCGGACCAGGAAAAGATTTGGTAGAGGTACCACCATTTTGCATTCCTATACTAATAGAATTCAACTTTTTGAGTGAAAAATGTGAAGTCTTGCATCTTGGTAATGCAAATTAACCACATTGATCTATTACGGGATAATAACAGAAGAAGAATGAAGTGGAAAACAAAACATGTTATCCTATATATTTACCAGGACCATTTGAACGGGTATTGATAGTTGTACCAATTCGACTTGTAAGGTAATGAAAAACTGAACAACGTAGCCACTAAAAGTATAGTTAATTTATGATATTTATTATATGCTATTGGTCTTGTAGTTCACTCTTGAGACTGATGAGTACATTACCTCTGTAAAAGGTTATTACGGTGGGTCTTCTGAAGATAAGTGGTATGGTGTGAGGCAACTTACATTTGAGACAAGCAACAAGATTACTCATGGACCATATGGTAATACAGTGGGAAATGATTTTAAACTTCCAGCGGATAATGGTACAATTGATGGTTTCTTTGGACGCTCTGACACAAGTCTTGATGCACTTGGAGCTTACATTGAGGTATGTAAAGTTATAATTATGTTGCTTTGTTTTTCTTGGTTTTACATTTCTACTCGTATTTATCTGGACTTCATAATTAATGGATGTAAATCCTCATCATAATTAATGGAACTGATCCTCTATATCTTGTTGATTCTTTTAATTACGTAGGTTGGTCGCAATGGTGGTGCAACTAGTACTGGCTTCTGAGATCGCTGGGTTTTTAGGCCATGACTGTTTTAGGCCATATATAAATAAAGATATGTGAAAATAAGCCAAACTCCCTGAGAAGATCGTTTCCAGAGAGAGATGGGTGTTATCTCTGTACTACTTATAATTCTACTGCGGATTCCATGTTAGGAATTCATCAATCCTAATCATGATTTCCATTGTTTATCTTTGTTTTATATCTATGTATGATATGGATCCTTAGCCCATGAAGCTGGTCCTCAATAAAATAAATTATGAGTGTTGTGTGCAAGTACAGTTTGGTTTGTTCATGAAGTTGAACTTTTTTGCTTGTTTGATCAATAATGTTATTTCTCCGTTCCTGACGCCTTCAATATCAGAAATACTTATTTAACAAACAAACTTAACTTTAGGGTAGAGGATTGAAATGTTCTAATTGACAAAATTTGGAATAAATTACAGCGATGGACAGGAAATTATTGTCTATTGGAAGACGGGTCAAATTATAAAACAGACTTAATATATATCTGTCGTTTAGGCATATTAGGGTTAAACAAAAGAATATAGATCCGCCTAGCAAAACGCTTTCTTTGGTATGGTGGTAGCTCTGTAAGAAAGAATAAAGAAATATTGTTTGGTAGCGTGGGAAAAATGTTTGTAGGAAGAAAACCAAGGTGGTTTAGGCATATTAGACGTAGAATTAATGAATAATTAGATTTCCAGATCCAGAAGTGAAGGCAATTCGAAATCAATATTAGTAAATCAAGATGGGCTTCCTGGACATCGTACAAGAATGTTATTTTTGTTTTACACGAAGTATGTTTAGGAAAAAACACACTCTTTCACTGCTAGAAATTATGTCGTGGTCGCTAGATCACTTCATTGTCGTCTCTTTTTATGATAAAAATAGGAATATTGTTGTCTGGAACAAAAAAAAACGATGACATTGTAGACTTAAATGAAGGATTGTTAATATCCCCCAATAAACCCTGATGTACTCGACATCTCATCATTATAAGAACTAACATTTTGATGTCTTGTTTGTTAATTAATATTTTTAAATCGCATTTCCCTTAGTTCAATTCCTTAGGTAGGACCCCGTGGTTGTCCTCTTTGCTGCTTAATCACAGGTTCTCCTCTATTTAATCATGGGTACACAATGGATGTGCATAGTTCATTCTGTTTCAGCCGAGTAATGACCAGTACCGGACCAGAATGGTAGAAATCGGACAAAAAATGCAGAATCCACAGTATCAGATCGGTCACGGCCGATACCGATACATATTAGCTGATACGGATCGGTATTGGCCGATACTTCCTTCTATCAAATGTAGTTCCATATTCAATGGCATGGGCCTTTATTAAAGAATAATTTGATTTAGTAAATGCATGCATGGGTGGTCTTCTAAGAGCCTTCTAAGCAATTAAATATTATAGTGATTACTTTTGGGTGCTCTTCTAGGAGTCTTGTAAGCAATTAAACATTATAGTTATAAATTTGACTAAGTGGGTTTTTATGAGGAGAGCATTTATTTCTTTTACTATAGATATGTATGATGTAACCTCTTTAGAGGCAGTGAAGTTTAATCAAAAGTTTAGTTTGTGTGACATGGTACATGGCTCCGGTCCCAACATAATTTACAAAACGCTCATTATATATGTAACATGGTATTGGATGCAGGCGCGCACATGAAAATGAGCTCAGCCATACACACACGGTAAATAATAATAGAAGACGTGTACAAAAGGTCCCAATATTTATTTTTTGGAAAAATAGGCATAAGCCCTTCCATTAGAATAATATCCAAAATACAAATATTCAAAAACATACAACCATTTGCAAGTAAAAAGGAAAGTCTGGTCCCAACATTTATACACGGTTGCTTCTTATGAAACAACCCTATACGATTACACCCATTCTAATAGGATAATTTTCCTATTAACCTAGTATGCGTGCAATATAGGTGTAGGCTCGGTTGAGCAAGACTTCGTGGGGCAGTTCGAGACGCCCAATCCTTAACTAAGCGGTACGCTCGTCGTAACCAGGTGCGGGATTCTTGGACTTGTTTGATACTTTATTTTTAGGAATTAAACTGTGTATTTGTTTGTCATGTTGAATATCATTGATTGCATCATTGAATTGTGTAAAGCATTTGCATAGCCCAATCAAATTAAACTCGAATTGATGTGACTTGAGTGATTTGTATGCTGGTATGGTTGTAGGTTGTGTCGATCTATTATAATCTGATTTGATTGAAAGTCACCACGATTTGATTTGATATGTATGTGAATGGATTTACGAAGTTAAGCACTTGGATCCAATGAATTTGCAAAGTTGGGCTGTATGCTGGCTTTGATTCCCAGGATCCTAATGGCCTTAGGTGAACGGCCCTCAATTTTTCCCAGTACCAGTTGGGACGAGGGAGGGTGATTATGTTATGTGGTGTGAATTGGAATCATGGGTGACATGTGTAACGTCTATGGCTCGGTGGCATTCTCCTACGTGTTAATGCATTTGGACGGTCAATTGAATATTGCGAATATTGGAAATGATTCTAAAGAGAATTTTCTTTATGTGACTTGAACCAGACCTTAATAACTGTTAAGCCAAGCGATTACAGATGAGTGTCAGATAAAGGGTCCAGCTCGAAAGAACATCTGTAGTTGCTACAAGCCCTAATGAATCGAGTGAAGCCAAAATATGTGGTGTTTGGAATTCATCTTGGAAATTCTATGATTCAAGTTTGATTAATTGTTGTCTAGCATTGGCATTCTGTTATTTATGAGATTATATCTGTTTGAATTGTTTTGGTTTGGGTTTCATTGTTGAATATGGAGTCTGATTGCAAGTCCAATAATCTAAACTGTGGCAAATTTTGCACTGAGAATTTATTCTCACCCCCACCCCTCGGGTTATTTTACAGGTACTGGTGCGACTGATTCTGGAGAGGCACGCGAGTAGTAGGCCTTAGTAGCTTACCATTACATGACCCTAGATTTGTTTTGTATAGATTTAGGGTAGGCCTCATGGTTGGTATCCAGATGAGATACTTTTGTTGTATTATATTCTGACCAGACTGTGTACTCTGATTATATATATTTAGAAACCTGCTTTGTATTACTTGTTGATTTGTTTGAATTGTGAATTGCCTTGTAAGCATACACGGCGTTGTATGCTTACGGCGGGGGACTGTTGCAACCCGTGACCGCGGGGTGTGACAACTACTGTATGGTCCGTCAATTATAATAAATTTTGTTTTTCATGAAGAATGGGTTTAAACTAGAATATACTTCTTTGTAATAAAAATAGTTCTAAGGTTATTAATGAATTAATCCCTAAGGTTATCGGTGAATAAATTTTCAATATTTTTCGGTGAAAATTATCCTTTTAATAAAATAATATAATATATATTATTCAAATAAAGTCTGACATTTGAAATAATTATTCTTGCCGAACATATAAATTTCTACTAATTTTGCAAATGATACATGTATAAACCTCACAGTGTTCATAAAATTGTATAATCCATGTATATTACGACACTAGATAAATTATTTTGAAAATAATTTGTTTAATTCATAATTATCTTCAGAACAGGTGCTAAAAGTATATACAAATACGTGTAAGACATGTTAATGAAAATGCTATAAATATAATACAAATATAATGCAGAAATTATATAATGAATAAACATAATCTCTTACAATAAAAAATAGAACAAATATAATAGTACCAAATAACTATTTGATAATCAAATAATCTTTTTATTCAAGAAATAGTTTAACTAATTGGATAAGCATATAATTTCAGAAATCGGATCATAAGTCAATATAAACAATAAGTAATTTAATATAATATTAATATAAAATTGGAATACCTTAATTTCAGAATTTGATTTTGTAAGAAAGAGATGCGGCTTGGGTCTCCTATGGGTGCTACGAAGGAAAGAGCAATTAAATAGGGTCTCCATTCTAATTGTTGTGAATTGTTCTGAAGAAGCGGAGAGAGAAAGACAGAGTAAACAGATTGGGTAAATTAAATATAGCAGCAGTTGAGTTGCTTTCTGTAATGAGAAGACGCCTTCTCAAAGTGGTTATTCGAAAGTTTTTGTTTTAATTATATGGATTGTAATCTGCTTAATACAATATGTTAAATTGGAACTTAGTAATTTTATTCAAGATGACAGGGGGAATAAATATTCAAGGGGTGCGTACAGGGGCTACAGTTATTTATATGAGACAAGATATATAGAATTCAAAATTTCAGAAATACAATATAAAAGTCAGTTAACATAACCTTGTTATATAAAGTTACAAAGCATGAAGCTATATTTAAAATATACCATGTAGTGTAAAAAAAAGAGACCCAAGTAAAATGGTAGACATATTTTGTAAGTTATTGTTTTAATTTCAGTAATTATTATAATTATATGGATCTTGTATTTTGATAAGTAAATTAAATATATCATTATTTTAGTTTAGTATTTAAAATACGTGGTATTACAAGGCACCTCTTTCTTCTCTCCGATTTTGGATCCCACACAGGCACTACAGAGATTCATTCCATATAATATTTAGATCCAATTTTATATTAATATCTATGAATATTGTTAAATAAATATTTTTTTCATTGATTTATCTTTTTAATAAAAATTTGTCATTTGTATGAGAATTTATTTTTGATATCTTAAAATATATCCCATCGCAACGCACGGGCATGATACTAGTAGATTTATATATAGTTAGGCTAATATGCCAACGTTGGCATAGAGCGCTTCGTTATACCAAGTAGGTTTTCGTAATTTTGAAATTCAAATAGTCGATCTGATCAAATGCTTAACATGTTCTCCGTATAATTTAATTTGTTGGTTGATCTTTCATGTGTTTTTATATAAAACAATATTAATTAATGACTTTGACTATTGGTTCTTCTCAATTAAATATGGGAACTAAATAGCAATAATCCAATTACGTACTATACATGCAGATTACTCAACGAAACAAAACACTGAAACTAATTTAAATATTCCATATTTTACTGAAAACAAAGAAAACCCTATGTATACCAAAAATTTGGATGAACTTCCAATGCTTATTTTGTCAAGTAGTCGGCATCTAGGTCTAAATCATGATATAAGCAAGTCAAGTCAAATCAAGTTTAAATAATTATTATTTATTCATTACACAACAAGGTAGTTGGGAGTGCTAATTTGTAAGTAACCGCGTTTGCAATTTCATTAAAAAAAAGACTGCGTTTGCAATAATGATGTTAGGTATGTGAAGTCAGTCAACTATATTATTTATTATTGGTTATCATTATTTATCATGCAGGTTCTATACTCTTGTGTGTGAGGCTGCGATCTCAATATATTCGAATGTGTTTCCTTTTATTGATTAGAATATGGGAGCATGGCCATAATTTTATATTTCTAATATGTCATTAAGTCTTTATCAATTTCTCACTAAAGCTGAAGTAATTGATGTAGCTAGAATCAGACTTCTTTATTGAGCAAGCATCCCCATTTGTTTGGTAAATTTCGAAGTAAGAACAATATACATATGTATTAAAATTGTTGACATATAACTTAGTAATAACAAAAAAATATATATATAATAGAGTTCGAAAAGTGTTATACTTCTTTTCAGACTGTTCTCGTCTACCAATACTACTACAAAAAGACAACTATACATTGTTAAAAATGCTGACAGTGACAGTTCCACAACAGTGTACGTGCGCAACATGTATGAAAGTGTTGTTAAATTGTACATAGTTCAAAACTGTTTGTCTATATCCTTTATATACATAGTTAATCAAAGAAGACAGTGTCAGATCTCCAGACAAAACGCTAAAACATAACCTTTCTTACACAGTAAGGGTAAGTGTGTGTGATAGCAAGGGTTATATAAAGGAATTTCAGATAGGTTATAGTGTAACAATTCGAATCGGTTCAAGATTTGTTCAATATCCGAAAACCAGAATACATTTATAAAATTAATTCCAAGATTAATATAGAGTTTACCACTAGACGCGCAACCAAGAATTCGCAGAGAATTTGAGTCCTAGCAGCAACCTTCTTTTCCTTTCCTTCTCGTGTCAGATCCACACAACAGCATAGCAGTCACGTCTCTATCAGTTCCTACTCGAACAAGTCAAAAATCAACAATCAATCGGTACCGATTTGAAAGTCCTGTCTTTTGCTCTTCCTTTTCTCTTACATTTTCTTTAAGAATAATGAACATAATTTCTAGAACAACCCCAAAATCCAAACTCTACATGTATATTTATAATACTATGCTTCTGTTCAATCGCACCATCTCATTGCACCTATTCAGAAAACATTATATGATCTGATTATATCAAACTAGATCAGATGAGAACAATAATTCTGGCCCAGCCCAATAAGACCTAATTCAATTTTAACTATTAATATGGCTTAAAATATTCTGGTCTATTAGTACATTTCTAACATTATATACACAGTTCCTCGATAGGAATAGTGTATAATTCAACGGGATAATATACTGTTGCTTTATAACAACAATGTATGTTACTCTTTGTACAAAGTTGATTTTGGTAGAACCGCGCGTGCATGAATGCATGTGTACTGCTTGATCCATATTTACTTTCCATTAACCATACAATATTACACATTCATATACATCCATCATTCAAGGAATATTCAATATGCATTCAACAATTACAACATACCGAAAACAATATTCAATATTCAATATTACACTTATATATACATCCGTAATTCAACAAATATTCAACATGCATATACACGTCCACAATTCATTATTCAAAATACATATACATTTACATACGAAATACAATTATTACAAATAATTCAACAAGAAATTTGTTTATTAGCAAATTACAACACTCAGTAGTGTAAAAATGGTCATGTGGCAGTGCATGAAAGGTTATGTGATGTGTTGTAACCCATACATGTCCCCAAATAAATTGAAGACATAAATAAATTTTAGGTCATAAAAGGTTATGTATGACTATGTACTGCATGTTTCATATTTACTTGCCATTAAATATACAATATTACACATTCATATACTGTAACACCACGTTAAATCAAAATACTATATATATAACTGTCTTATTATAAAAAAAAATATCATCTCTTCTTCTATGCGATCAAGACATAAGTAAATAAAAATTAATAATGATAATAATATAACATGTTTCTTTTAAATAACTACCAATAACTCACACCCTTGATCAGCCACCCTTTCAGATATAACCGTTCCCCTATATTTTTTTAAGCACCCTTTCAAATCCCTGTTCCTTATAAATATTATCCCGATGCATCCCTTTTAATTAAAACCATAAACCTTCCTTTTAAATTCTGTCGTTCCTATTTTGTCTCAAAAACTACTCCCATCTCTCAATATTTTAATTGAAAAGTAATGAAACCTTGCTAAAAAATCAAAGAGGAATACCCTTTTCAATTCTCTGCCCGCTGCCGCACTATCTAAATTAAGGTACCCTAAATTATGATATTTTCTTATTAAGTTGATGCATGCATTTCATCGATTAGGATATGATAATAGAGATGTCGATTCGAATCAAGTATTGTCCATAAATTGTAGAGATTTATGATTGTATTCATTTAAATTATAATATGAAAATCTATCTCTTTTATGATATTACAATCTGAAACTTTTCTAGTTTACAATAATTTCTTCAGTTATTCTAAAACTGTTCTCTTGATGTTTTATTCAATTGATGATATACAGATCGTCATATAGTTTGTTATACCTTAGAACAGGATGTATATTTTGTTGGGTTTGACAACTCTAAATAGTTATTGTCTAAATTAATTAATAGTTCTTATTAGTATTTTAATTATTTCGAATCCGCTTTCTTTATTGGAATGATATAAATAAATCACTTTGATCTATGTATGTACAGGTATATATCTTCTTAAAAATAGTACCCCCTGTTCTTATAGAGTTGATATGTTAAATTATATTATGATATTAGAATTTCAAACTTCCTATATATTTAATTGGATTTATAAAAACGATCAAAGTGGCAGAAGCAAAACCATTGATCTTATTTTGATCTTATTTTATTTTAATCCTTTCATTCTCGTTATACTAAACCAGAGGTTAGATTTCAAATTATTTTAACCGAATTTAAAATTGTCAGAGTTTTTAATAAAAAAATAATATATAACATCTAATATATGGGATTTTATCGAAATAGTCAAATCTAAAACATTGACAGTTGGCCTAGATAGTAAAGTAAGGTGAATGACATATAACATTAAGGTTTCTAGAAATGAAAATTTAATTCAAACAACGTTAATTAAAATATATGTCTATGTTTTAGATTCGAGGTTTAAAGATTTAAACAACTTAAGAGACGATCAAGAATTCACTTCGACATCAGGTACGGGTTTCCTGGACATTGTCAAATTGTTACTTACCGTTTTGTTTGGATTTATTTATTTATGAAATTATGCATGTTGAATCGAACGATCCTTTTTGTTTTGTTTAGAATACTAGGATAAGATTATTCGATTGATCAACGGATTTTTAAGATGTGTAGTGTAGAGTATGATATTTGTGTGATTAAACGAAACAAACGTGGAAAGTAACGAATAAGTTAAAGGAAAGGGGCCAATATGCGTTGAACGCATGTTGGAATGTATACATTGGGTCTAGTGTCCGACTGGACCCCTCGTTAACGTGGCGTTAGCTGGACTTTCCATCACGGGTCAATATCTTGCGGTGGTTCGAGTCCCCGTTAAGTGAGACAGTTGAACTAGTGGTGGTTCGAGTCCCCCTAGTGAGACGCCAATATCTGGGGTGGTTCGAGTCCCCTTGGTGAGGCAAAGAAGATCTAACGGTGGTTCGAGTCCCCGTCTAGTAGCACAGCCAAGATCTAGTGGGGTTTGAGTCCCCCTGGTGAGGCAATTAAAAACATGAAAGATAACTAAAGAAGTGTATGTGTGTGTGTGTGTGTGTGTTTTAAATATGCCTTAGTAAGATAGCATGTGAGGATATAATTTTAATATCCTGTTTGTGTTAATAAGTGAATTTGACAAATTCTGGGACTGGAACTAAATCCTGTACTGAGAGACTGTTCGATCTCTCACCTGTTCCAGTTTCATGTGGGTTCCAGGAAATGATGAGGCCGACATGGAGCGTGAATAGGAGGGATGCGGATTAGGAGGTCAACGAGCGGAGGGCTGAATTATCTTTTTAATTTCTTTTTAGTTGAACTTTAATGCTCTCTTTGAAAGTGGATATATTGACTGACATGGCAATTATCGGTTTGTTTGCCATGTTTGGCAATTATCGGTTTGTTTGCCATGTTTGGCAATTATCGGTTTGTTTGCCATGTTTGGTAATTATCGGTTTGTCTTGATCTCATGTTGATGTGTGTTATGTACATGGTGTTATCAGACTTGTTTAATTTTTAAATGTTGCATGAGTATTTATTATTGATAATGTATGTGATGTGCATACGCCTTACGTGTTAATACGTGGCGGGTTGTCTCGGGGTGTGACATATACATTCATTATTCAAGAAATGTTCAATACGCATTCAACAATTACAACATACCGAAAACAATATTCAATATTCAACATTACACTTGTATATACATCCATAATTCAACAAATATTCAAAAAATAAATGCAATAAAATTAATTTAATAAACTTCTAATTTTGTCCGCTTGACTTTAAACTAAATTAATTCCAATGTTTAAAATTTTCACATGTAGACACATCACTCGTAAAGTAGGCGGATCTCAATTGTTCGGATTTGTTCTTTGAAACTAATTAAACGGATTTTAGACTTGAGCTCACCAAGAGATTTGGTGAACTTAAGAACACCCTAGTTCTACTCGATAAAAAATTCTCATTATCAAGTTTGTAGGATGTCTCCCACAAGAGTGCCAAGATATTTAACATGCAACGATGGTCGATGGCCTTATCCCTTCGCATGTGTGCCATTTGGATTATACATGCTGTTGTCATGTCTAAGGTGCATGTGGTGATGTCATTTGGATTATACATGATGTTGTCATGCCTAAGGCGCATGTGGTGATGCCAGCACGAACCATAGGAAGAAATTATAGTACTTTGCTACGATTTTTATCCTGCTATTTTGGACGGTCTGGAATAATTTTTTTGCCCACTCTATTAATTATTTAAATTACACCTTTTTAAATTAATTTAAATAGGTTAAAAATTAAAAACAAAATTTGAAGTATGTTGTTGGAAATTTAAAAAATCTCACAATCAAATCACACGCAATTAAGTATTAGTTGATAATTCCTTTAAATATCATTGATTTCATATATTGGGGAAGTCTCAGAATCGTATATATAATGATGGATTTTACATTTAAGAAAGAATAGACGAGGCTTATAATTAATGTTAAAATATAAATTACTTTAATGGCTTTTTATACATGCATTTTGGCTATTCCTCAATGTAATGGTTGAAGTTTCCTTTTTCAATTATCTAATTGTTACGTATTATGTAAGCAAGAGTAATAGTAACAGTAACAGTAACAGTAACAGTGCTTGGACACTTGGGCATGAGAGATTAATTTAATTAGAACATAATATATTAACAAGTGGCCTCCACCATTTATATTAATGGATACATATAATTATTTGTATTTGTACATGTATCCTCTTCTGAATAAAGATCATAAAAATTGTAAGTTCGAAATGGACAAATCTGAAAAGTTGGAACATCTCGTGGTATATATACTCCCCCATGATCCTCTAGCCTACACACCCACAAAATCAACAAACGCGGTGATAATTCCATCCTCACTAGTGTGCTCTAATCATCCCAGAAATGGTACGTGCTAACTTTTTTGTATACAATGGGCAAAATATTTGTTTTCTATAGAAAATGAGTGTTGAAAAACTAATTAGCAAGAAATACTTCTAATTTATTAATCATCTTCTAAAATTACATTTGTGGATTGTATTGATATATTGAAGGCGAGAAATCAGGAAGGGCCTTACGGCGGAGATGGTGGGGAACCTGTCAGTCTGGATTATTTCACTAGCATTACTAGGATCTGTGTTACCTACACAACTCAGGGTACTAGTGGTTATTTTAATTCTATTACTATATACTACGAAGTTCATGGCGTTAAGAAGCACGTTAAGTGGGGCGGAGAAGGAGGAACTCCGGAAGAGGTACCACCTTTTTGCATTTCTATACTAATAGATTTCAACTTTTTGAGTGAAAAATGTGAAGTCTTGAGTCTTGGTAATGCAAATTAACCACATTGATCTATTACGGGATAATAACAGAAGAAGAATCAAGTGAAAAACAAAACACATGTTATCCTATTTACCAGGACCACTTGAACAGGCATTGATAGTTGTACCAATTTGACTTCTAAGGTAATGAAAAACTGAATAACGTAGCCACTAAAAGTATAGTTAATTTATGATATTTATTATATGCTATTGGTCTTGTAGTTTAAACTTGACGATGGTGAGTACATTAAATCTGTAAATGGTTATTACGGTGGGTCTTCTGAAGTTGGTGGTGCAAATCTTGTGAGGGAACTTACATTTGTGACAAGCAAGACTAGCCATAAAATTGGTATTCATGACTCGGCATGTAAAGATTTTAATATTCCAAAGAATAAGGGTACAATTGTTGGTTTCCTTGGACGCGCTGAAACACTTATTGATGCACTTGGAGCTTACATTGAGGTATGTAAAGTTATAATTATTCTTTTTTTAAAACAAATGTGGAGGTTTGACACCAGTAGTGTTGTTCTTTCAAGGCACGTAAAATGATTATTGTGGATAAAAAACAAAAGAAAAATGCAGATAATTTTTTTCTTTTTTAACTTAAACTGAAATTTAATCAGTAATTAAGTTATGGGAAATAACATCACCGTTAGATTATAAAATGCAGATAACGTTATGTTGTTTTGTTTTTCTTGGTTTTACATTTGCACTGGTATTTATCTAGACTTGATAATAATTCCAGTCAATATGTAGGTCTGACATTTTTTTGTGGTTGATCATTAAAGTATCATCTGGTTCACACTTTTGATAGTTTAGATAGATACCCAAAATCAATGGTCTTGTGATATGTTTCAAGTAGGAACATTTTAATTGCATGCTAATGCTTTACTAAGACTATTTTTCTTGAAAAGGAAGGCCCAAAGTGTTTTATTAATTTATTTTTGAGACACTTTTTTTATTAAATTTTACTTTAAATATGCTCATAGATAAAATCAAACATTTTGGATGTAAATCCTCATCATAATGTAACTAATCCTATATCTTGTTGACTCTTTTGAATACACAGGCAGAGTAACTGGTACTGGTCAATACCGTAACGTCTGAGATTGCTGTTGTTTTAGGCCATGACTGTCTTAGGCCATATATATCTATGTGAAAATAAGCCAAACTCCCTGAGAAGATCGTTTCCAGGGAGTGATGGGTGTTATGTTTGTACTAGTAATTCTAGTGCGGATTCCATGTTAGGAATTCATCAATCCTAATCATGCTTTTCATTGTTTGTCTTTGTTTTATATATATGTATGATATGGATCCTTAGCCCATGAAGCAGGTCCGCAATAAAATAAATTATGAGTTTTGGGTGCAAGTACAGTTTGGTTTGTTCATGAAGTTGAACTTTTTTGCTTGTTTGATCAATAATGTTATTTGTCCGTTCCTCACGCCTTCAATATCAGAAATACTTATTTAATAAACAAACTTAACTTTAGGGTAGAGGATTGAAATGTTCTAATTGACAAAATTGGTAATAAATTATAGCGATGGAAATGAAAATATTGTCTATTGGAAGACGGGTGAAATTATGAAACAGACTTAATATCTTCTCTTTACTGCTTATATATATCTATAGAATGTCACCTAGGGTTAAACAAAATGTTCGCGTATCGGCCTTCTAATACTACTATTTACAATTAATAATTTAATTTGGTCTGGTTGATAATAGAAAGATTTAGTAAACAAATAATGAATTAAACACAAAAAATAATTCTTAATTTTTATTTGGGAGATGATATGAGTACCCGCACTCTCATCCCCCCATTATCCCCCCAATTTTATTTGTTCAATCTCGTCCACATTTCTTATGATCTATAAGAAATTTTGCGAATCTAAAATCACGAACGTCTTCTACACAGTTTTATCTTTCAAATGAGATCCATAATGACATACTTTCGAGCTCGTCATCACACAAGTATTTATACCTCGTCATTTAAGTATTTATACATAATATTTTTTACATATGACACTGCTGACATTTAAAAGTATTAATATCAAGTATTACAAGTATTTATATCTATGCACTGAAGTATTTATACCTATGTGGTCAACTATTTTAGTTAGAGAAAGGTTTACGCAGGGACGATTAGGGAAATGTGATGCGGAGATGCGGCGTCCACGATTGGGGATAAATACTTACAAGTATAGGTATAAATACTTGTACGATGCGGTATAAATACTTGCACAATGAGGTATAAATACTTGTGTGACGATGAATCCGAAAGTACATCATCATGGATCTCATTTGAAAGATAAAATTGCGTAGAATACATTCGTGGTTTTAGATTCGCAAAATTCCTCATAGAACGTGAGAAATGTGGAAGATATTGAAAAAAATAAAAAAAAAACCCACCTCTAAAAACGTATATGATTCTTCTCCCCATGTAGTTTGAGTGGTCTCTCCATATAGTTATACATGCAAGTATTAATATCTTAATTTGCAAGCATTAATTTATTATCTTCCAAGTATTTATACTAGTGTTTTGAATCAATTTAATTAAATTAGTTAGTTAAGTTAGTTTATGGGAAGTTAAAATCTGTTTAAGAGATGGGGGTATAATGCGAGTACAAGAGTGTGGGGATTGAAATAATTATTCTTTTTATTTACAACTCTTTCGAAAATATTTTAATAATTTATAGAAGATTATGCTGTCCATCAATAGTTTTTAGTGCAGATTTTTATTGGATATACAGCCGTTTTTTAAAAGGCAAAATCAGTATAAAATATCCTGTCACAAATAATACGAATAACTCAGAACACAAAACTCTGAAGAAAACTCTCCCCACCCTATTTTTTTTTTTATAATCTTTTACACGGCTCTCTTTTATTTATACAGCTAGAAATGTTTTTTTTTTTTTCATATCAATCAAATCATACAAAACATGAAAACCAATAAATGAAAAAAATCTTCAACTATCTTTGACCGATTTCACCAGATGTTCATAAGATTTCTTCCTTAAAATTCTTCTTTCCTTTCTCGAGTAGATTCAAATCTTACTTGAATCCAAGTGTAATCTTAACACTCCCCCTCAAGAAGGCAAGTAAATATATGTCATTCCACTCTTCTCTAGCATTTTATCAAATGGTTTAGTTGTCACCGCGTTGATTAAAATATCTGCCACATATTCTGTTGATCTAACTAAAGGTAGAGAAATAATATTGTTCATATATATATATATATATATATATATTACAAGACATCCATACCCAACATATGTTGTTCATTTAGCTTTAGCAAAACAACAAATCACAGCACACCACTATTGGAAAAAATAGAATCAGTATCACCACTTTAGCAAAATATATATATATATATATATTACAAGACATCCATACCCAACATATGTTGTTCATTTAGCTTTAGCAAAACAACAAATCACAGCACACTAATTAATCAGCATATCAGCTGAACATGCAATTAGTACCAAAAGAGATTAATTAAACCTATACAAATGTTCATAAACCACACACACTGGGAGCTGAGTTGTGTGCATGTGTATATATATCACTAATAACAAAAAAAACATCATTCTTCTTCTGTTCTTACGGATGCTGGTATAGTATCACTTGTGCTAAAAACATCCATAGCTAGTACAACTATGTATAGTCGTCTTTTTGTAGTAGTGTTGGTAGACGAGAACAATCTGAAAATAAGTATAACACTTTTAGAACTCTATTATATTATAATTTGTTGTTCCTACTAAGTTATATATATGTAATATTGATTAATGTAATAAACAATTTTGGTGCATGTGTACATTGTTCTTACTTTCAAATTTACCAAACAAATGGAGATGCTTTCTTAATGATATATCAGAAATATAAAATTATGGCAATGCTCCCATATTCTAATAAAAAGAAACACATCCGAATATTGAGATCGCAGCCTCTCACACAAGAGTATATAGAATCTGTATGATGGACAAATTAATGATAACCAATAATAAATAAATAATAATATTGTTGACTGACTGCACATAGCTGTTTATCAAAGAATTGTGTAATTTATTCTAATAAATAACAACATGTCAAATCATTATTGCAAACGTGGTCACTTGACAAATTAACACTCCAGCTACCTGGTTGTCTAATGAATAAATAATAATTAATTAAACTTGACTTTACTTGACTTGCCAATATCCTGATTCAGATCTACACATTATATAACGAAGTGATAGATCAACCAACAAATTAAGTTAAATTATATGGAGAGAACATGTTAAGCATTTCAGATCGACTATTTGATACCATATTTTGATGATTAGCTTGTAAAAACAAAATCGTGTCATCAGCACAATGACAGTTTGCAATTGATCTATTCTCAAATTCATCACTTAGATCCAATGTTCCAAGCACAATATCTCCATTAGTAATCAAACTGTTACGTCCTTGTTTTAGGGGTCACAATGGGTACGATACGGGTAGGGTAGAACCATTTTCATACCCATACCTACAAAGAATTGACCTTATCTGTACTCTACCCATACCCGTTAAGAATTTTCCTTTTCCTACCCTATCCAAACCCATTAAGATTAGCAGATAATGAAACGGTAGTGGGCGAATAATGAATAATACAAATATAATAGTTTTATTATTTTTACAAATTTACAATCAAAACTTATCATGTCATACATATACAATCACAATTACTAATATAAAATTAAAATATAAATATGCAATTAATTCTAACTAATAATTTTCTATTAAGCAAAAAAAATAAAATCAAAAATATCTATTCTAACAAATTCAATTTCTTAACTAAATAATAAATTAACATTCAAATAAAAATGTAAAATGTTTAGCATAAAATTCTTCTTATGATATAATTTATTTTACATAATTACCCGTGACCCAACATGTAAGAAATAACCTTTATTCGTACCCATACCTGTTTATCTAACGAAGAAAACAATCCTTACCCATATCCATACCCAATAAGTTAACAAAAAAAAAATCTTAACCATACCCGTCTTATTGAATACGATACGGGTAGGGTAAACGGGTAAACGGGTGTCCCGGGTGGCTATGTCACCGGGCATCACACCTAACTACGCATCTCTCCGGTTCACCTTCTTTGATCTCGTCATGCTAAATTTTACCCCTGTTTATCGGCTTTTATTCTATTCATACCAACACCCCACCATGCATTTCCTATACTCTCATCTCACCTCCCTCAAGCGTTCTCTGTCGGTCACACTCGTAACATACTACCCTCTGGTGGGTGGTTACCGTAAAAAGCCCGGCATTGACAACGTGTTTGAGCATTACTATAAAGAAGGTAATGGCATGTCGTTTACCGTGGAAGAGTGTGTTGATGGCCAGTTCGAAGATCTTGCCAACTACCATGAACATGAGGTATCACAGCTAGATTACTTAGCCCCGCTATTACTTAAATCGGGGGATGACGAGGAATCAAAACCAGTTTTAGCCGTTTAGGTGATGGTCTTTCCCGAGCAGGGTATAGTTATTGGGACATCGATGCATCACACGGTGTGTTATGGATCATCCTTCATGCCATTCATGCACACCTGGTCTGAAACGTGTTTGTCAGGAGTCTTGTCATCTTCTCAAGTGCCAGTTTTCGATCGATCATTATTTTCCAATCCTTCTAACCTATACCCCTTTTACTATAAACAAATTCAAAATGCCCTTATTTATGGTCAAGAAAGGATCTTCAAGCATTCTAAGCCTTCTTCCGACCTTGTTGTCGCCACATTCACATTTGGGCAATGACATATCCAAAGGCTGAAGAAACTAGTTTCGATCAAGGCTGAGCAAAGAAAGATGAGCTCTTTCCATTGCTCGACAATAGTCATGGCGTTCGCTTATGTCTGGACGTATTTTCTTCGAGCAAAAGGCATCGATAGCAGCAAGAGAGCTTGTATCATGGTACTAGCCAATGTCAGAGCAAGGATATGTTGGGTAACGGTCAAGGCTAGCAGGTATATTTCAAAAATTCATCTAGCGATCTAGACCATATCTTACCATAAACAAGCAATCAGTCACACGCACTTTATGGATCATGCGACACACATGATCTAGCAAAGTGTTATGTATCATACCTCTCCAATTAAGTGGAGTGTGAAACGGCTGCCTGCGCCTTAGTCTCCCTTGAAGAAGTTTCCAGAAAAGGAAACCTCAAGCTTCGCACACCAAGGTGTTGTCGAGAACAAAAGGAGATCAATGCTAATCGATCAGATTGCCGTGTCGTTGCAAATTTGAAAGCTAGCTCACTACTTCAAAGCACTTTGAATAGATCTTGTGTAGCACATCAACACAATCTTGCATGCTTCTCGACAATCCAAATCTCAACTCGAATTGAGGAGGTAAGGAGAGATCAAGATCTAGATCAAACAGATCTATATCAATCTCACAAGATCATGAGAATTTTTTGCACTTAAGGATATACTTGGAATTTGTTAAGCCTCAATTATATATACTTTCAGTTAGGGTTTTACCTCTAAAACTGCACCAAATCCCTTGTATTTTAGCTTAGGTTAATATAGAATATATCAACGAACCAAGTTACTACCTTTGCCCTATTTAAATTGCAGAAATTGAGCAAAAGGAGCAATTCTGTGGTTGTTTGTGTGGCCTGTAGGAATTCTGTGCGGGCCACACAAAATAAATTCAAGCCGAAAATAAAATTCAGAATTTATCAAGTTTTCTCCTTTCATGACAGAGAGTTGTGCAGGTCTTTGTACGACCATAAGGAATTTTGTGTGGGCCGCACAAAATCTTTCATGATCCCCAGCCGATTCTCTATTCTGTGCAGGCCGCAGGAAATTTGCACTGGCCGCAGAGAATTTGCGAAGGCTGCACGAATGCCAGTCTGGCCTGATTTCACCATATCTCCTTAGATTTGTTTCTAGATTTTGGGGGATTGTGTCATAAGGCACAAAAATAGTTATATATTGGCAAGGAGACAGCAGATGAAGAGATATTTCAACCTAGCTTTTATTCACATCTTTTTATATTTGTCTTTCTTCTCCGCGTCATTGGAGGCAATTGTAGTGAAGGATTGAAGGCTTTCTCAAGCGAGCAAAGGTGAATACAAGGGGCAACTAGCGAGCTGAAGGGTGTACTCTATTCTCTTTCTTGTTTTTCTCAGTTTTTATCATGTTTACTCTTGTATTTCATTTGGATGTTAGCGCACCCATGAGATTTTAGATTTCCTCTGTAGGGGCTTAAGCTTTAAACATGAATTTATGGTAACATGAACTTGTGGTGAAATCTACCTTACTTGAATATTTTTCTTAATGATGATTGTTTGCTTGTATTTTTGTTCTTGTTGATTTTATAATTCAGATTTTGTGTGCTTGTTAATTAGTGTCCCGCTTAGATTTAACAAACTTAAAGTGCTAGGATCAAAGAATTGATAGTACCAAATTATATACATGAATAACTTTTTGATTAAGTTTAGAAATGACCAAATCTATTTCTTAGTCTGGAACCACAAGAATCAAATGTTGAATTGAGGTGAAGAACTTAATCGTAAAGCCTCATATTTGATTGGGACCTCTAGAATTGAACCAAATATTGGTATGAAGAACTTAATCGTGAAGTATTGATATATAGAGATAAACTAGGCTAATATGTGCTTATGGTCTAGATAGCTAGGGTGAAGGACTTAATCGTGAAATTCGAATTATCTAGGCACGTCATTAATTCACAAAAGTGACCCTTTTTGATATTTAAGGCTTAGAAACCTCATAATTGTAAATATGAATTTAGAAACCAATTAAGTGTTGATTTTACCAAGTGATTGTATGCCAAAAGCCACTAGACTTCTATCTCGTTAAATCACAAAACTCCTTTTATTTGTTTATTTTAAATTGTTTTATTTTAATTCAACTCCCACTCCGGGTATTGAACCCATAAAAAAAATTTGCAAACAAATCCCCCATTTACTTTTATTGCACTATTTTAGGATTAATTAATGTAGTAAAAAGTAATATTTCCCGTTGTCTTTGGATCGGTACCTTTTATTTCTACAAGGATATGTTGTATGCTTGCAACAAACCTATTATTGTGTACAAAGGTTTATAAATTTAAAAGTGAAAATTGTATTCAATTGACCCAATTATCCAATACCTAAAATACATAACAACCAGCGGAGTACTTCGGTAATTGTGTCGCTCCTTGCTACGCACGCATCAGCCAATGTCGCTGACTTAATTTAGGATGACGGAATCGTAGTTGCAGCTGAGGCCATTGGAAAATCAATTGAACAAATAAGTGAGATATTGTTGAAATCGCCACTTAATTGGAAGCCCATTGCGGATATGCCAGTTCTCGACTTAGCCAGGTCACCAAAGTTTAGAGCATATGACATCGACTTCGGATTGGGGAGGTCGACAAAGGTGGAAGTCATATCGGCGAACAAGGTGGCATCGAGATCAGTGTTGGATTTCCAAAGGATGAGATGGATTGCTTCAAGAAGTGTTTCTCAGATTGCTTGAAGCTTCTTTCAGAATAAATGTGTAGCTAACTTGAGATCTAATTTCTTTAAGTTCAATAATTAATGCAGTTTATTTTTCAATTTGTATTGTTCTATACTTTGTATGGGTTTTAAAGTAGGAAGAGGCTGAATTATCAAGCCTAATTGTCCTTTTTATTCAAAATAATTGTCCATTTTTTGGATTTTTGGATTTTTCTCCTTTTCTTTCTCTTTTAATTTCCGGTACATGCCTCAATTTTCTAGTCCATGGGTCCCACTCTTGTACTACTAGAAACTATGCATTGAAATTTATGTTTCCTTTTATACTTATTTGCAACTTCCACCAACTGGGACCCAATTGTTAGTTTGACAAATCCTTTCCCATGGGTTGCCATTAATTTTGGGAACCGAGTAAAACTAGAGTGTTTTTAAGTTTATTAAGCTTATTTGTGAATACGACTTTAAAATATATTAGATTAGTTTTAAATGATGAATTTGAACTGTTGGAATCCTACTTTATGATGATGCATCTCCATGTGAAAAATTTTAATTTTCGAACTAATTTTATATAGAGTTAAATGGTTAAAAAATATTCCAAAAATAAATGTATTAAAATTAATTTATAAATTATTTAAATTTTACCAATTGAATTTTCAAGCCTAATTGTCCTTTTTATGCAAAATAATTGTCCATTTTTTGGCTTTTCTATTTTTCTCTCTCTTAATTTCTGGTACATGCCTCAATTTTCCAGTCCATGGGTCCCATTCTTGTACTGCTAGAAACTATGCATTGAAATTTATGTTTCCTTTTATACTTATTTGCAACTTCTCTCAACTGGGACCCAATTGTTAGTTTGACAAATGGTTTCCCGTTGGTTGTTACCATTAATTTTGGGAACTGAGTATAACTAGAGGGTTTTTAAGTTTATTGGTCATGTTCGGCAACAAGGCTTTGGCCTCCTTAGAGTGGCTTTAGCTTTCTTAGTTGCTTAAGCTAGCCGAACAACAATTTCTTAGACAAGCTTAGAGCACCTTTCTTAAGCTTCCTTAGAACAAATTCTTAAGCCAAAAAAAACATAGGCTTAGGAAAAAGTGCCTCCTTAGAGCCTTTCTTTAGCATCTTTATACACTTAAGCTTCATTACTCTAAGCTTTTGTTAGCCGAACATCTCCTCCTTAGCACAGCTTAAACTCTTAAGCTGCAACACTCTAATCTTCGTTGCCGAACATGACCATTAAGCTTATTTTTGAATATGGCTTTAAAATATATTAGATTAGTTTTAAATGATGAATCTGAACTGTTGAAATCCTACTTTACGATGATGCGTCTGCATGTGAAAATTTTAAATTTTCGAATTAATTTTATATAGAGTCAAATGGTCAAAGTTACAATTATGGTAATGATGTGGAAACTGAATTTTAACTTCCTGGTAAAATTATTGGTTTCCATGGACGCTCTAGTTATAATTATTCTTTTTTTAAAACAAATGTGGAGGTTTGACACCACGAGTAGTGTTGTTCTTTCAAGGTACATAAAATGATTATTGTGGATTAAAAAAAAAAATACTCGATCACCGTTTATTTTTTTCCTTTTTAACTTAAACTGAAATTTAATCATTAATTAAGTTATGGGAAATAAGATCACTGTTAGATTATAAAATGCAAATAACGTTATGTTGTTTTGTTTTTCTTGGTTTTACATTTCTACTCGTATTTATCTGGACTTCATAATACTCGATCACCGTTTATCAGTAATAAGTTTTTTAACTTTAGTGAAATGCATTTCCTTTGTCACTTGAAATCTTCAGGTTATGTGAGGATCAGTTAAGAATTCCGCCAGATTGGTCAGCTGTAAACCCTCAGGCATTCTGACAACACATCCGCCGTGATTCCCAAATCATGGCTCACCTTCTTCAGGCATGAATTTTTTTTTATATATTTAGTTTTAAATATTCTGTTTTGTGTTTTACAATTATTTTACATATAAGATTTGTATGCATCTGTTGGGGTGAGAACTTATTTTACATGTAAGAACCTTTAGTGAATTTATAAAATATTGCCCCTAATATCTTCCCTTTAATTTTGATTGGAATTTGGATGTTAGACATGCCCGGTGCTAAAATTTATCAGCAAGCCTCTATAATTAACTTTTTATCTAATAGCAGAACACCATTTGTCTCCTTTTTTTGTTTTGTTGCAAAAGTTTACTAATTAATTGAGCTTCAGAAAATTATATAATTTAGGCACATAATGTGCTGGGACAATTAATTATTTCTTCTACTTATAATTTACAAGTTACAACCAACCAACCTACATACATATTTCTTTTCATTTTAATGAGAAGACCCAAAACCTTTATATCAATAATTTGATGATCTCATATTTTTCTATCCACTTGTGTTTATTAGGAACACTTCCTATGAAATGTTTAGAACTCTGAACCTGGTTATATTGATTGGTTCACAAAAATACGTTGATAAGATGTGTGTTTTATTCATCATGATAAATATTGCTTGATAGAACCAATGACATATACATGCCAAACTTTATCCCATGTAAGCTTACCTTAGAAACAAATGTTTAGAATATTATTTATGTCCTATTTCCTTCACAAATAATTAACCATCATCATAACATTTAGAAGTATGAACTTCTTTGCAAACACTACTCCTGCTTTAAAATAAATTACTTTTAGATATATGCACACGTGAGTTATAAAAGAAGAAAATTTCCATTCTATGACCTAATCCATGCTAACGCACAAGGCACCTCTTTCTTCTCTCCAATTTTGGATCCCACACAAGGACTACAGGCAACCACTTTGAGAGATGAGAGATTCATTCCATATAATATTTAGATCCAATTTTATATTAATATCTATGAATATTGTTAAATAAATATTTTTTTCATTGATTTATCTTTTTAATAAAAATTTGTCATTTGTATGAGAATTTATTTTTGATATCTTAAAATATATCCCATCGCACCGCACGGGCATGATACTAGTAGATTTATATATAGTCAGGCTAATATGCCAATGTTGGCATAGAGTGCTTCGTTATACCAAGTAGGTTTTCGTAATTTTGAAATTCAAATAGTCGATCTGATCAAATGCTTAACATGTTCTCCGTATAATTTAATTTGTTGGTTGATCTTTCATGTGTTTTTATATAAAACAATATTAATTAATGACTTTGACTATTGGTTCTTCTCAATTAAATATGGGAACTAAATAGCAATAATCCAATTACGTACTATACATGCAGATTAATCAACGAAACAAAACACTGAAACTAATTTAAATATTCCATATTTTACTGAAAACAAAGAAAACCCTATGTATACCAAAAATTTGGATGAACTTCCAATGCTTGTTTTGTCAAGTAGTCGGCATCTAGGTCTGAATCATGATATAAGCAAGTCAAGTCAAATCATGTTTAAATAATTATTATTTATTCATAAGACAACAAGGTAGTTGGGAGTGCTCATTTGTAAGTAACCGCGTTTGCAATTTCATTGAAAAAAAAGACTGCGTTTGCAATAATGATTTTAGATATGTGAAGTCAGAGATTCATTCCATATAATATTTAATTAGATCCAATTTTATATTAATATGTATGAAAATTGTTAAATAAATATTTTTTTCATTGATTTATCTTTTTAATAAAAATTTGTCATTTGTATGAGAATTTATTTTTGATATCTTAAAATATATCCCATCGCAACGCACGGGCATGATACTAGTAGATTTATATATTGTCAGGCTACTATGCCAACGTTGGCATAGAGGCATAGAGCGCTTCGTTATACCAACACTACAGCAGAAAATACCCTTCTGCGACCGGCCAAATGGGTCGCAGATGGGTGAAGCGCCGGTCGCAGAAGACCTGAATCGTTCCCAGATGGCTGAAATGGGTCGCAGATGATCCGGTCGCAGTTGCTCCGTCACTGATGACTCCCCTGCTGACGTCATCGGTCCCAGAAGGGTATGGCGCCGGTCGCAGATGACCCCTTCAGCAACCAACTAAATCCGTCCCTGTTGTGACATGCTGACGTGGCTAAGAACTTATCAGAGACCGACTGAGCGGTCACAGAAGGTTCCCATATGGGTCGCAGAAGCGTATTATTTTTTTTTTTGTTATTTTTTGTTTTTTTTTATTTCCAATTGGTAAGAACTGTAACAAACAAATATAATATTAAACTCATTTTATTCATATATTTTTCTCTCACCTTAATTGGTATGAAACGTGACCTAGTGACGAAAACTCATATTTTTTTGTTTTAATTGGTACGTACCAAGAATTTAACATCAAATATCAACTAATTCACAAAACAACAAAAACATGAAATATCTAAAGCACTACATAACATCAAATATGAAATATCTCAAGTATGACATAAAACATCTAAAATACTACATAAACATCAAATATGTAACATCTCAAGTACGACATAAAACATCTAAAGTACTACATAAACATCAAATATGAAATATCTCAAGTACGACATAAAAACAAAATATCTAAAGTACGACATAATATCCTAAAACATCATATCTACTAGTCATCTCCGAGATCATCCCTGCTGTCATCATGAGTATCGGGGTGCAAGGTAGAACCTCCCTGTGAGAATATAACTAAAATTTTTATGGATGACCTTATTAAATTCAAACATACCCAAAAATTGGATTCCGTACCTAATGAGATGAAGAACCCGCCATGGTACGCCTCATCTCTTCCATGAATTCCATGAATTGGTTGAGCTGTGGTTGAATAATGCCTAACACCTGACCTGAAATCGCATTTATGTCTTCTTGCCTGAGAGGAGGCGGCCCCGAAGTATACGAGTGCGATTGCGATTCAGCTCGCGATTGTGAAGAAGACGCCCGAGACCCCCCTGAACGATACATCGATCTCGTCTTGCCTGAAACATTACAAAAAAATAATAATTAGTGTTACATTACAATTTTAAATACAAATTTATAAAATTTAAGTATGTGTATTTTACCTAGAGCACCGAGACCGTAGTTGTCGCCGTGAGCATTATTGTCTGTGTTGGCATACCAAATGTCTTCGTCAAAAGAGGGCCAAAGAGCTTCATCAGGCCCATACTTTGCGCTCATATCCTGATTGTATTTGTCCTGCAAAATTTATAAAATAAAACAAATAAAAAACGTACAAAAAGAATGAATATTATTAAAAAATTGTTATGTTATATTACCCGTGCCCTTTTCGCCCTCTCGGAACAAAGTTGCCCCGTCTTCTTGTTGGTATGTGTCGGCGTGAACAGCTCGTCAGACCATCCTTCCACAAATTATTCAGCTCATCCACAAGAGGCTGCAGGTAGATGTCAATGCTTCTAGTGGGACTATTGGGCCCTGGTATCAACAAGGATAGAAATATGTTATTGTCGCGCATCACCAGAGCTGGAGGAAGGTTATAAACAACTAGAAATACCGGCCAATTGGTGTAAGATCGACCCCCTATATTGAAAGGAGAGAAACCATCTGAAGAAAACCCAATATACACATTTCTAGGGTCTGCTGCAAAATCTGGGTTCAAATGATTAAATTCTTTCTAGGCTTCACCATCGGCAGGATGAACCATGACCCCTTCTTTTTCCCGCTTTCCTTCTTTATGCCAACGCATTTGTTCTGCGGTTGTCGAAGACAAAAACAGCCTTAGCAACCTTGGAGTGATTGGAAGATACCGCAAAATTTTATACGGTATACGCTTCGTGGGCTTTAAATGGTTGTCTGGTTTGAAACGATCATGTCCACAGACATCACACTTCTCTTTAGAAATATTATTATCACCGTAGTACAACATGCAATCATTCGGACAAGCATGGATCTTCACATGACTTAATCCCAACCCTTTCACCAATTTCTTGCATTGATATTGATTTGGAGGCAACCTATTCTCTTTCAGAAGCCATTTCTTCACGGCTGATAGGATGCGATTGAATCCCTCCTTAGTTATGCCGCAGTCAGATTTAATGCTAAGGAGTTCGGTAACACAAGCAAGTACCGTATGTTCCTTGTCACAACCATCCCATAGCGGCTCCTCGGCAGCGTTCATCATGTTATAGAACTCCTGAGCTTTCGAATTCGGTTGTTCCCAATCAAAAGAAGGACCAGCAGCATCAACAACTATTTCAATCATATCATTTTGACACTCCACCTCAACACTCTCTTCAATGACCGTCTCTTCAACGACAGTTTGGCTATGTTCTCCTAATCCAACGTTCACACACTCACCATGCATGGTCCAAGTCTCATAATAAAGTCTAAAACCCGATTTCAGCAAATGTTTTCCGATTGTATACCTATCCCACCATCTAGTACACCCACAATTGGCACAATGACACTTGATGCGATTTTTCTTATCAACATTATTTGGAATGGAAAACGCATAATTAAAAAATTCCTCCACACCATTCACAAATACTGGATTGACCTTCTTTTCCACGTAACGAGGACCGTACATCCAACTACGATCACCCTCCATTCCTCCTAATTATGACATATACATCTATAAGATATTGTATACACATGACATAAATGCAATAATTAATGCATGCCATTTTAATTTAGATTGACAAATCTCAAATCCTAACTACACCTTAGTTCATTCAATTTAAAGGAAATAAAAATCCAGATCTATACTTTAGACCCTCCAGATATCATTAATTGATAACGGACCCTCTAAAGCAAGTCATGGAAGAAACACAAAATCAAATTAAGTGTTGCATCATCCATGCAACAGGACTTGTATACAGCCATACAAGCGGCATCTACATAAGTTATGAATTTAAACATACGTACCAGAGAGAGAGAGAGAGATGACGCTTCCCTTGCCTTGCCTTGATTAGTTCTAAATAAAATAAAATGCACACAAGGTCAAAACTAAGCTTAAAGTTATGCCATGTTTACTTATTTGACACTTCAATGAAATAATGACATTAAATATTAATAAATTCAAACTCATTAGTCTTTTGGGGCTTACATAGGGTCGGTGTACAATCCTATCCCACTCTTTGAATGCTGTCTCAGTAGTGAAGAAATGTATGTGGATCTAGTATTTAAGAAAAATTCGGCAGCATTTCCCCTTAGTTCCCCGAGTACGCGTTAGAAACACATCCTTTCGGACATGTAATTCAATACGTACTCGTAGGAACAACAAGGGAAAATGATACCAAATTTTTCTTAAACACTAGATCCACATACATTTCTTCACCTCCTAGATGAGACAAAGCATTCAAAGAGCAGTCCCAAAACGGGGACTATTCAAAATTAATCCCTATTGAATTAATTTTGAACGGGTATAAACCTAAAAGGCACACTAGCTATAAGTTCCGGTTTAGTTGGATTATAACATAATACTATATTAATATAATATAATTAAAAAAGATAGAAAACTTGCCTGATTACAAGCAGTTACTCTCTTGAGTTACTCCCTTGAAGATCGAGCCTTCTACTCTTCTTCTTTCTTCCCAAGATTAACCTAACTTTTACAACTTCCCAAGCAAATTGAAATTCAGAACAAGAGCAAAGGTAAACCCCCTAAACCCTAAAAAAGTTGTTCGTAATTTTAATAAATATTGATAAAAATAAATTCTCCCCATCCTTGCTGAGAGAGAATGTGGAGGTAGTGGAAGTGCAGCAGTGGTCTTGACGAGGCAGTGCTGCAACAACGAATAACAATGTCATCGAAAGAAAAAAGTACCTACTAACTAAAATTTAATTACCATTCAACCAAAAACTTCTATACATGAAGGATCCATAAATTGAAATATAGTAGGACAAAATTTTCAGGAAAAGACAGTTTTGGAAACACAGTTATTTTTAAAATAGTTGCCTAAGGGCTTCCTATTTTTTAAACAGTAAGCAGCATTTAAAAAAAAACAGCATATCATAGTATACATTTTTACTTGACCCTTCAGAAATTATAAATACTAACTTGATTGCTTGATTTACTTATCCCTTACTTGAGAAATAACAGATTCAACATAGGATTACATTAAAACATGGTAAATTAAAGGACTAACTTAAACAACAACTCTTCTGAGTTGATAAAACTAACCTTACATAAATTAAAGAGAAACAGACATTCTAAGAAAAACTTTTGGTAAATATCTACTTTCGAACATACATATTTGATAAATATATTATAAACAAGACACTAACAATTCGACCAATTGATTCACCTATCTGACTAGCAAATAAATGGAAAACAGCAGCTCCTTTATTCAGGGCCCAATTGACAATTGCTAGCTAGAGACGAAAACTTTTTTCTCATGGACTCCGACAAAAGAAAACTGAAATCTGATTCAATAATAAAAGGCCTTCAACAAAACATTCTCCACACTTCTGATTGGACCTATTTAGATAAAAAAAATAAAAGTGCGAACAAAGACTGGTACTGGTACAAGCATCTCGGTACCGGACAGGTACTGGTACGAGCAACTCGGTATTGGTATATGTGACTTTGGATCAGATGCCAGTTCCAAAACCAATCACAGAATCAGTACCCCTAAATCATCAAATGCATAAAAAAATCAGAACTGGTGTACCACTGCGAGGTCCCAGTAGTAGAGGCAAAGAGGAGGAGAGGAGAGCGACGGCTACCGAAGGAGAAGAGAAAACGCGGCGTTCTTCCGATCTTCCGATTTTTCAGCGGAGGCGTTCTTCCGATTTCGCAGCGCCGATTTTTTTTTTTTCTCCTTGTTTTTTTTTGCTAACCTAACGAAGAAGAAGAGTCTCCACGGGAGAGAAGCTGGGCGTATTTCACTGTTGACCTTCTGGGACCGGGCCAAATCGGTCCCAGAAAGGTGTGGGCGCCGGTCCCAGAAAGCTTTGGGCCAAGTCCGTCCCTGATGCTTTTTTTTTTATTTTTTTTTTGTTTTTTTTGGGATCTTCTGTGACCAACAATCTGTCTGGTCCCAAAAGTCGGTCACAGATGAGTCATTTTGCTGTAGTTGCAAGTAGGTTTTCGTAATTTTGAAATTTAAATAGTCGATCTGATCAAATGCTTAACATGTTCTCTGTATAATTTAATTTGTTGGTTGATCTTTCATGTGTTTTTATATAAAACAATATTAATTAATGACTTTGACTATTGGTTCTTCTCAATTAAATATGGGAACTAAATAGCAATAATCCAATTACGTACTATACATGCAGATTACTCAACGAAACAAAACACTGAAACTAATTTAAATATTCCATATTTTACTGAAAACAAAGAAAACACTATGTATACCAAAACTTTGGATGAACTTCCAATGCTTATTTTGTCAAGTAGTCGGCATCTAGGTCTGAATCATGATATAAGCAAGTCAAGTCAAATCAAGTTTCAATAATTATTATTTATTCATTACACAACAAGGTAGTTGGGAGTGCTAATTTGTAAGTAACCGCGTTTGCAATTTCATTAAAAAAAAGACTGCGTTTGCAATTGACAAAATTATAACATCACAGACAATTGATTCAAGCGAACACAGAGATTTTAACGTGGTATCGCCTATAGCGCACTCCACGGATCAAGACACACACACACTTTTTTTATTTCATAATTTCTTATTACAACTCACACAATTGAATGAATAATTTCAGATTAGATAGCTGAACCTATATACACTCACACACGCATATAATCAGGAAAGAGATCACATGCATACAGGAAAGAAATCATATGCATATAATTAGGAAATAAATCTTCAGCTAGCTATATTTGGTAAATCCTTGTAAGGCAGCATAATATCTTGAATTATCCTCAAGAAATCCTTGGCTGGATCCACCTTCTTGATTTTGTCCTCTAGATTAAATGTGGCACCAACTACACGTGTCAACTTGTCATTCCAACAGCAATAATGATTTTAGGTATGTGAAGTCAGTCAACTATATTATTTATTATTGGTTATCATTATTTATCATGCAGGTTCTATACTCTTGTGTGTGAGGCTACGATCACAATATATTCGAATGTGTTTCCTTTTCTTGATTAGAATATGGGAGCATGGCCATAATTTTATATTTCTAATATGTCATTAAGTCTTTATCAATTTCTCACTAAAGCTGAAGTAATTGATGTTGCTAGAATCGGACTTCTTTATTGAGCAAGCATCCCCATTTGTTTGGTAAATTTCGAAGTAAGAACAATATGCATATGTATTAAAATTGTTGACATATAACTTAGTAATAACAACAAATTAAAATATAATATAGTTCGAAAAGTGTTATACTTCTTTTCAGACTGTTCTCGTCTACCAATACTACTACAAAAAGACAACTATACATTGTTAAAAATGCTGACAGTGACAGTTCCACAACAGTGTACGTGCGCAACATGTATGAGAGTGTTGTTAAATTGTACATAGTTCAAAACTGTTTGTCTATATCCTTTATATACATAGTTAATCAAAGAAGACAGTGTCAGATCTCCAGACAAAATGCTAAAACATAACCTTTCTTACACAGGAAGGGTAAGTGTGTGTGATAGCAAGGGTTATATAAAGGAATTTCGAATAGGTTATAGTGTAACAATTCGAATCGGTTCAAGATTTGTTCAATATCTGAAAACCAGAATCCATTTATAAAATTAATTCCAAGATTAATATAGAGTTTACCACTAGACGCGCAACCGAGAATTCGCAGAGAATTTGAGTCCTAGCAGCAACCTTCTTTTCCTTTCCTTCACGTGTCAGATCCACACAACAGCATAGCAGTCACGTCTCTATCAGTTCCTACTCGAACAAGTCAAAAATCAACAATCAATCGGTACCGATCTGAAAGTCCTGTCTTTTGCTCTTCCTTTTCTCTTACATTTTCTTTAAGAATAATGAACATAATTTCTGGAACAACCCCAAAATCCAAACTCTACATGTATATTTATAATACTATGCATCTGTTCAATCGCACCATCTCATTGCACCTATTCAGAAAACATTATATGATCTGATTATATCAGACTAGATCAGATGAGAACAATAATTCTGGCCCAGCCCAATAAGACCTAATTCAATTTTAACTATTAATATGGCTTAAAATATTCTGGTCTATTAGTACATTTCTAACATTATATACACAGTTCCTCGATAGGAATAATGTATAATTCAACGGGATAATATACTGTTGCTTTATAACAACAATGTATGTTACTCTTTGTACACAGTTGATTTTGGTAGAACCGTGCATGAATGTGTACTGCTTGATCCATATTTACTTGCCATTAACCATACAATATTACACATTCATATATATCCATCATTCAAGGAATATTCAATATGCATTCAACAATTACAACATACCGAAAACAATATTCAATATTCAATATTACACTTATATATACATTCATAATTCAACAAATATTCAACATGCATATACACGTCCACAATTCATTATTCAAAATACATATACATTTACATACGAAATACTATTATTACAAATAATTCAACAAGAAATTTGTTTATTAGCAAATTACAACACTCAGCAGTGTAAAAATGGTCATGTGGCAGTGCATGAAAGGTTATGTGATGTGTTGTAACCCATACATGTCCCCAAATAAATTGAAGACATAAATAAATTTTAGGTCATAAAAGGTTATGTATGACTATGTACTGCTTGATTCATATTTACTTGCCATTAAATATACAATATTACACATTCATATACATTCATTATTCAAGAAATGTTCAATACGCATTCAACAATTACAACATACCGAAAACAATATTCAATATTCAACATTACACTTGTATATACATCCATAATTCAACAAATATTCAAAAAATAAATGCAATAAAATTAATTTAATAAACTTCTAATTTTGTCCGCTTGACTTTAAACTAAATTAATTCAAATGTTTAAAATTTTCACATGTAGACACATCACTCGTAAAGTAGGCGGATCTCAATTGTTCGGATTCGTTCTTTGAAACCAATTAAACGGGTTTTAGACTTGAGCTCACCAAGAGATTTGGTGAACTTAAGAACACCCTAGTTCTACTCGATAAAAAATTCTCATTATCAAGCTTGTAGGATGTCTCCCACAAGAGTGCCAAGATATTTAACATGCAACGATGGTCGATGGCCTTATCCCTTCGCATGCGCCATTTGGATTATACATGCTGTTGTCATGCCTAAGGTGCATGTGGTGATGTCATTTGGATTATACATGCTGTTGTCATGCCTTAGGCGCATGTGGTGATGCCAGCACGAACCATAGGAAGAAATTATAGTACTTTGCTACGATTTTTATCCTGCTATTTTGGACGGTCTGGAATAATTTTTTTGCCCACTCTACTAATTATTTAAATTACACCTTATTAAATTAATTTAAATAGGTTAAAAATTAAAAACAAAATTTGCAGTATGTTGTTGGAAATTTAAAAAATCTCACAATCAAATCACACGCAATTAAGTATTAGTTGATAATTCCTTTAAATATCATTGATTTCATATATTGGGGAAGTCTCAGAATCGTATATATAATGATGGATTTTACATTTAAGAAAGAATAGACGAGGCTTATAATTAATGTTAAAATATAAATTATTTTAATGGCTTTTTATACATGCATTCTGGCTATTCCTCAATGTAATGGTTGAAGTTTTTTTTTTCAATTATCTAATTGTTACGTATTATGTAAGCAAGAGTAACAGTAACAGTTACAGTGCTTGGACACTTGGGCAAGAGAGATTAATTTAATTAGAACATAATATATTAACAAGTGGCCTCCAACATTTATATTAATGGATACATATAATTATTTGTATTTGTACATGTATCCTCTTCTGAATAAAGATCATGCAAATTATAAGTTTGAAATGGACAAATCTGAAAAGTTGGAACATCTCGTGGTATATATATATACTCCTCCATGATCCTCTAGCCTACACACCCACAAAATCAACAAACGCGGTGATAATTCCATCTTCACTAGTGTGCTCTAATCTTCCTAGAAATGGTACGTCCTAACTTTTTTGTATACAATGGTCAAAATATTGGTTTTCTATAGAAAATGAGTGTTCAAAAACTAATTAGCGAGAAATACTTCTAATTTATTAATCATCTTCTAAAATTATTTTTTGCGGATTTTGTTGATATATTGAAGACGATATTCAAGGCCGGGCCTTGCGGCGGAGATGGTGGGCAACCGAGAGCTACTAATAAGAGCACTCACATTGTTGCGATCCGTGTTTACCATAGCCCTTATATTAATGCTATTACTATAACATACATAGTTGATGACCATGCGGAGACCGTTACTTGGGGCATACCACTTGGAGAACTGGGAGAGGTACCACCTGTTTGCATTTCTATACTAATAGATTTGAACTTTTTGAGTGAAAAATGTGAACTCTTGCGTCTTGGTAATGCAAATTAACCATATTGATCTATTACGGGATAATAACAGAAGAAGAATGAAGTGGAAAACAAAACATGTTATCCTATTTTACCAGGACCATTTGAACAGGTATTGATAGTTGTACCAATTCGACTTCTAAGGTAACGAAAACTGAATAACGTAGCCACTAAAAGTATAGTTAATTTATGATATTTATTATATGCTATTGGTCTTGTAGTTCACTCTTCAACCTGATGAGTACATTACCTCTGTAAAAGGTTACTACGGTAGTACTATTGATGATGGATGGAATGGTCTGAAGGCACTTTCATTTGAGACAAGCGAGACTATTGAACCATATGCATATGGTACTAAAGTGGGAAAAGAATTTTCACTTCCAGCGATTAATGGTAAAATTATTGGTTTCCATGGACGCTCTGAAAACCGTATTGATGCACTTGGAGTTTACGTTAAGGTATGAATTTTTCTTTTTTGACTTAAACTGAAATAATCAGTAATTAAGTTATAGGAAATAAGATCACCGTTAGATTATAAAATGCAGATAACGTTATGTTGTTTTGTTTTTCTTGGTTTTACATTTGCACTCGTATTTATAATTCCGGTCTTGCGATATGTTCTATTATATGTAGGTCTGACATCTTTTTTGTGGTTGATGATTAAAGTCTCATCTGGTTCACACTTTTGATAGTTTAGATAGATAGTACATGGTTCCGAAAATCGGCCGATTCCGAGTGAACTCGGTTGAATCGGGGTTGACTCGGCCGAGTTATCCGATTTTTGGTCCGATTTCAAGTCGATTCTCTCCCTGAAGAGCCAATTTTGCCTGTTTCCTTTGCGTCAAATTTAGTTTGTCGGAAAGAAAGTTCAATTTGGGAAGAAAGAGCTCTGGAGGAGAAAAGAAAATAGATTCCCTTAAATAGACTTGGTCTACTAGTTTGTTATGTACAGATATTGAATAAAAATATGGTCCATTGTGCACCCGGAGCTACAAAAAGCTATTTGGAGAGATGGGGGCCACTTGTAACATTTAATGATTAACTTAGAACTGCCTCCACTGTTTCCTGTTACTCTCCATTTCAGTTAGCACTGGACCCGTCCATTTCAATAGTTTTTAGCAATTTGTGCATATGCTTTTGAATTAATTTTTCATGCTTTCTATATTTTTATGTTTCCTTTTCGTCCTTTATTTTTCTTGTATATATTTAGTCCTTTTTTCTTATAGAAAATATTGTATTTACTAATTTTTTCTATTATTTTAGTGCAAAACATGCTTCTGCCAAAAAAATCCGAATTACTGATCCAATTCACCCGATTCTGACCGATTCATCCGATTCTGATTTCACGGTCAAGTGACCGAGTCCAATTCCGATTCCGATTTTCGGAACCATGATAGATACCCAAAATCAATGGTCTTGCGATATGTTTCAAGTGGGAACATTTTAATTGCATGCTAATGCTTTATTAAGATTCTTTTTTCTTGAAAGGAAGGCCCAAAGTGTTTTATTAATCGATTAATTTAGTTATTTTTGAGAAACCTTTTTTTTTTAATTTTACTTTATATATGTACATGGATATAATCAAACATTTTGGATGTAAATCCTCATGATAATGTAACTGATCCTCTATATCTTGTTGATTCTTTTCATTACGTAGGCTGGTGACACTGATGGTTCAACTGGTACTGGTAACATCTGAGATCGCTGGGTTTGAAGGCCATATATAAATATAACTATGTGAAAATAAGCCATACTCCCTGAGAAGATCGTTTCCAGAGAGAGATGGGTGTTATGTCTGTACTACTTATAATTCTAGTGCGGATTCCATGTTAGGAATTCATCAATCCTAATCATGATTTCCATTGTTTGTCTTTGTTTTATATATATGTATCATATGGATCCTTAGTCCATGAAGCAGGTCCGCAATAAAATAAATTATGAGTGTTGTGTGTAAGTACAGTTTGGTTAATTTGTTCAAATTTTTTTGCTTGTTTGATCAATAATCTTATTTGTCCGTTCCTCACGCCTTCAATATCAGAAATACTTATTTAACAAACAAACTTAACTTTGGGGTAGAGGATTGAAATGTTTCTAATTGACAAAATTTGGAATAAATTACAGCGATGGAAAGAAAATTATTGTCTATTGGAAGACGGGTGAAATTATAAAACAGACTTAATATCTGTCGTTCCTCTTTACTGGTTAGTTTTCTATAGAATGTCACCTAGGGTTAAAAAAAAAATATAGATCAGCTTAGCAAAACGCTTTCTGATCTGGTATGGTACTAGCTCTGTAAGAAAGAAATATTGTTTGGTATAGCGTGGGAAAATGTTTGTAGGAAGAAAACCAAGGTGGTTTAGGCATATTAGACGTAGAATTAATGAATAATTAGATTTCCAGATCCACAAGTGACGGCAATTCGAAATCAATATAAGTCAACATGGACTTCCTGGACATAGTACGAGAATGTTCTTTTTTTTTCTTCTTTTTTCTTTTTTTTCCTGGAAATCTATCTTGACATATTCTGTGACGCGATGTGTATTGAAGATACATCCGATTTAAATTTGGACATGAATGATAGCCACATCAGATCCAAACCGGTCAAAGCTTTATATATTCAACTTGAAATTTAGCATAGAAGGAAAAATCTGTATCGGTATCGGAATCGGTACGTACGTCCCGGCCGATTCTACTCCGAAAATCTGACTTTTTGGCTAGAAGTTTGTTTTACACTAAGTATGTTTAGAAAAAAAACACACTCTTTCACTGTTATAAACTATGTTGTGCTGGCTAGATCACTTCATTGTCTTATGTGTTAACTATTATGATAAAAATGAGAATATTGTTGTCCGGAATAAAAAAAAGAAGACATTGTAGACTCAAATGAATGATTGTTAATATCTTCATATGCCCCACTAAACTCTGATGTACTCGACATCTCATCATAAGAAATAACATTTGGACGTCTTGTTAGTTCATTAATATTTTTAAATTGTGTTTCCCTTAGTTCAATTCCTGAGGTAGGGCTCCGTGGTTGTTCTTTGTGCTGATTAATCACGGGTACACAATTAATGGATGTGCATAGTTCATTCTGTTTCAGTCGAATAATGACCAGTATCGGACCAGGATGGTAGAAATTAGACAAAAAATGCAGACATTTGAAAAAATTCCAAAAGAATAGTAAAAAAAAATTAAAAAATGTAAGATTTGGTCTTCCAGCACAATATAATATTGCAATCAAGTTGAACGGTTCGGATCAACTGTTTGAACTTTAAAGTGGCAAAATATGAGCGTGAACGTTGGCATAGAGCACTTCATTATAGCAAGTTTTTGTGATTTCGAAATTCAAATCGTCGATCAGATCAAATGCTTAACATGTTTTCCATATAATTTAATTTGTTGGTTGATCTTTCCCGTGTTTTTATCTGAAACAATATTAATTAATGAATTTTGACTATTGGTTCTTCTGAATTAAATAGGGAAACTAATTAGTAATAATCCAATTAGGTACTATATATGATTAACACTATACATGAAGATTACTCAACGAAATATTCCTGAATCACGAATTTTTGACACCTATTTAATTCAGGGTTTAGGGTTTAGGTGGATCAACTTCCAATGCTTGTTTTGTCAAGTAGTCGGCATCTAGGTCTAAATCATGATATTAGCAAGTCAAGTCAAATCAAGTTTAAATAATTATTATTTATTCATTAGACATTAGACAACAAGGTAGTTGGGAGCTCTAATTTGTCAAGTAACCACATTTGCAATAATAATTTTAGGTATGTAAAGTCAGTCAACAATATTATTATTTATTATTTATTATTGGTTATCATTAATTATCATGCGGGTTCTACACTCGTGAGTGAAGCTGAGATCTCAATATTCAAATGTGTTTCTTTTCCGTTGGTTGTTACCATTAATTTTGGGAACCAAGTAAAACTAGAGTGTCTTTAAGTTTATTAAGCTTATTTGTGAATACGACTTTAAAGTATATTAGATTAGTTTTAAATAATAAATTTAAACTGTTGAAATCCTACTTTACGATGATGCGTCTGCATGTGAAAATTTTAAAATTTCAAATTAATTTTATATGGAGTCAAATGGTTAAAAAATATTCAAAAAATAAATGTATTAAATTTATTTTATAAATTATTTAAATTTGACTAGTTGAATTTTCAAGTCTAATTGTCCTTTTTATTCAAAATAATTGTCCATTTTTTGGCTTTTCTCTTTTTCTTTCTCTCTTAATTTTCGGTACATGCCTCAGTTTTTCAGTCCATGAGTCCCACTCTTGTACTGCTAGAAACTATGCATTGAAATTTATGTTTCCTTTTATTCTTATTAGTAGCTTCTCCCAACTGGGACCCAATTGTTAGTTTGACAAATGGTTTCCCGTTGATTGTTACCATTAATTTTTGGAACCGAGTAAAACTAGAGTGTTTTTAAGTTTATTAAGCTTATTTGTGAATACGACTTTAAAATATATTATATTTGTTTTAAATGATGAATTTGAACTGTTGAAATCCTACTTTATGATGATGTGTCTGCAAGTGAAAATTTTAAATTTTTTAATTAATTTTATATAGAGTTAAATGGTTAAAAAATATTCAAAAAATAAATATATTAAAATTAATTTATAAATTATTTAAATTTGACCGTTTGATTTTATATTAAATTAATATATACAAGTGATGAATTTTGATGATGACATCATTCAAAACTATTCCGAATAGTTGAATTCACATAAAATTTAGTGAACTCAAAAATATACTAGTTCTACTTTTGGGAACCACTCAATTCCAACATGCGTTAAACTTTAGAATAATTTAAGAATAAACCAGGATCCTACCAATCAAACTTTGACATTATGTGTTATGCGTAGAGTGAGAAAAAAAGACATGGGGGAGTCCGTTTTATTACGAAATGGAATGATTACGGCACAGAACAATATGAAACAGTACGGAACGGTACGAAACAGTATGGGACACTTGTTAGTTATGTGTGTGATTCATGTGTTCCGTGGCGTGTCTTTTGAAACTTTGACATTATATGGCACATCACAAGAAAGATCTGAAAGATCTAGTCACAGCACGGCACGTAGTCACTATCACACCCCGCGGCAACGGTCGTAACAGTCCCCCGCCGTAAGCATACAACGCCGTGTATGCTTACAAGGCAATTACACAGTTCAAACACAGCAACAAGCAATAGAAACAAGTTTCTAATATAAAATCAGAGTACACAGTCTGGACAGTAAATAATACAACAAAAGTATCACATCCGGATACCAACCATGAGGCCTACCCTAAATCTATACAACAAAATATATCTAGGGTTATCAAGTGGTAAGCTACTAAGGCCTACTACTCTCGTGCCTCTCCGGAATCAGTCGCACCAGTACCTGTAAAGTAACCCAAAGGGTGGGGGTGAGAATAAATTCCCAGTGCGAAATTTGCCATAGTTTAGATTATTGGACTTGCAATCAAACTCTATATTCAACAATAAAACTCAAACCATAACAGTTCAAACAGATATATATTCATAATTAACAGAATGCCAATGCTAGACAACAATTAATCCAATTTGAATCACAGTTTACGGAATTTCCAAGATGAATTTCAAACACAACACATATTTTGGCTTAACTCGACTCATTAGGGCTTGTAGCAATTACAGATGTTCTTTCGAGCTGGACCCTTTATCAAACCCACATCTGTAGGGTTACTGACACCTACAGATGGCCCACCGAGCTGGACCCTTTATCTGACACCCATCTGCAATTGCTTGGCTTAACAGTTATTAAGGTCTGGTTCAAGTCACATAAAGAAAATCCTTTTTAGAATCGTTTCCAATATTCGTAATATTCAATTGACCTTCCAAATGCATTAACACGTAGTAGGAGAATGCCACCGAGCCACAGACGTTACACACTAGTCACCCACGATTCCAATCCACACATCATACATAATCACCCTCCCTCGTCCCAACCAGTACTGGGAAACATCGAGGGTCGTTCACTTAAGGCCATTAGGATCCTGGGAATCAAAGTCAGCATACAGCCCGACTTTGCAAATTCATTAGATCCAAGAGCTTAACTTCGTAAATCCATTCACATACATATCAAATCGTGGTGACTTTCCATCGAATCAGATCGACACAACCTACAACCATACCAGCATGCAAATCACTCAAGTCACACCAATTCGAGTTTAATTTGATTGGGCTATGCAAATGCTTTACACAATTGAATGATGCAATCAATGATATTCAACATGACAAATGAATACACAGTTTAATTCCTGAAAATAAAGTATCAAACAAGTCCAAGAATCCCGCACCTGAATACGACAAGCGTACCGCTTAATTAAGGATCGGACGTCTCAAACTGCCTCGCAACGTCTTGCTCGACCGAGCCTACACCTATATTACACGTATACTAGGTTTAACATTGGTTCACGATCGAGAGGTTTACTCGAGTTACTTCTAGGGCTTATACCTTCTTTAATCAATTCTTATGCTTTTGGTAACAATTCGTTCGGTTCATTATTTCTTACCAAAATCCTCTAAAACCTCACACAATCTCATATAGGTCCTCTGGACCATACAAACTCTCATTTGGGTACAATTCACTTACTAGTTCACCAATTTGGTTCTCGTAACAATTCGATTTACCGATTGGTTAAACCCTAATTTGGTCAAAACCTCAATTTAATCATTAAACCTTCTAGAAATTCAAGATCAGGAGGCAACCCTATCGATTACAAGTCTAATTGGTTGGGTTAAGCAAATTAATTCACGATTATGCCCAATTTTAGTTTTGGCACGAAACCCTAGAAATCAAAATCCACAAATCGGAAGAAATCGGGAAAAAGATTGACAAATAAACAAGCAAGGAGTGTAGAGGAACTAATCCTCGAGCAATTCGAACACAAATCTCGAGTTTAAAACGAGAATTTGAGAAATCGAGAAAATTTGAGGTTTCGAAAGAAAGAAAGAGATAAAGAAATACCAAATAGGAGAGTTCGGAGAGATCTACGGACGCTTACTCGGTTCCAGTTTCGATTTCTCACAACAATCGGGGGTTTGAGAGGGACGAGAAACTCTCTCGCTCTTTTTCTCTCTCTCGGGTTAGATTTCACTTAAAAATGGGGAAAGAAATGAAGTGGGAGAGAGAGAGAAGATTGGATTTGAGTTTTAGGGTTAAATCACCCTGAGTGCGGACGCAGCCATCCGCAGTGCGGGTGGCTTCACCCGCACTCAGCATTTAGTCTGTTTTCAGAACAGAAAATTTAACACAAAAATTTCTGAGTGCGGACGCACTCATCCGCAGAGCGGGTGGCTTCACCCGCACTCAGCATAATTTAGACGGCTCAAAAACAAAGAAAAACATCTTGGTGAGGATCGCTTCATCCGCAGTGCGGGTCAACCCATCCGCACTCGGGACTTGACAAATTTCGGAACATGAAATTAACACAGAAAATTCCTGAGTGCGGACGCACTCATCCGCAGTGCGGGTCACTCACCCGCACTCGGGACTTAGGCAAGAGTTCAGGAAAAAGTCCGAGCCTAATGCGGATGCATTCCACCCGCAGTGCGGGTCCATCCATCCGCATTCAGTACTTGGAAGAATTTCAGAATAACACAGAATTTCATGAGTGCGGACGCACCCACCCGCAGTGCGGGTCAACCCATCCGCACTCAGCCTATAAAGTTTCAAAATCTCGAAATTTCGACGCGGTTACAATTCACACTTGACTTACTTACTTAGATGAACCTTAATTAAGGTTTTAAACTCCTATTTTGTTAGCACGATTTTCGATTCTTGCTTTTAATTCATTTGAAATTAATTGTAAAAATTTCATAACGTAACAGTCACGTGAGTCACATTTAATTAGAACCATTAGATATTGAACAAATGGTGAATCTTGAATAAACTAACTTAAATTATGATTAAATAATGGTCACGTGAGTTACGTTTGATCATGGTACGTTTGAGCACAGTGTGACTCACATGGCGTGACCATTTGCGTGCTGTGACTACCCCTTAACATTTGGATCGCGGCATGACATGTAAAAAATTAACTTGATCAGAATAAAGTAAGGTATAAAATCAAATTCACAACATACTAGTCACAGAACAGCATGGCGCATTTTTTCCACCATAATTATGTGCATGAAAACTTTACAATAATTTAAAAGTAAACATGGGTATACCAAATTGCTATAAAATTATTGCCCCAGCAACCGCTTGACTTTAAATTAAATTATTTCGAATGTTTAAAATTTTCACATATATGTAGACACATCACTCGTAAAGTAGGTGGATTTCAACAGTTCAGATTCGTTATTTGAAATCGATTAAACGGATTTTAGACTTGAGTTCACCAAGAAGCTTGATAAACTTAAGAACACCCTAGTTCTACTCGATAAAAAATTCTCATTATCAAGCTTGTGGGATGTCTCTCACAAGAGTGCCAAGATATTTAACATGCAACGATAGTCGATGGCGTTATCCCTTCTTGGATAAGACAATATTAACACGCAACGATGGTTGATCTTTCACGTGTTTTTATATAGAACAATATTAATTAATGACTTTTGACTATTGGTTCTTCTCAATTAAATATATATGGGAACTAAATAGCAATAATCCAATTACGTACTCTATATGATTAAGCGGATTACTCAACGAAACAAAACACTGAAACTAATTTAAATATTTCATATTTTACTGAATATTTTTTTTAAATAATAATGAAATACAATACATTTATTGTCTAATAACCATTTAATTGTATTAAAAGTACGTGGAAGAGAACCCTCTGCTTTGCACTGTTATACCAAAAATTTTGATTAACTTCCAATGCTTGTTTTGTCAAGTAGTCGGCATCTAGGTCTGAATCATGATATTAGCAAGTCAAGTCAAATCAAGTTTAAATAATTATTATTCATTCATTAGACAACAAAGTAGTTGGGATCGCTAATTTTTCAAGTAACCGCGTTTGCAATAATTATTTTAGTTATGTGAAGTCAGTCAATAATAATATTATTTATTATTTATTATTTATTATTGGTTATCATTAATTATCATGCAGGATCTACACTCGTGTGTGGGCTGCGATCTCAATATTTGAATGTGTTTCTTTTATACAATAATTATTTGCTAATAAACAAATTGTACACAGTTCAAAACTGTGAGACTATATCCTTTATATACATAGTTAAACAAAGAAGACCGTGTCAGATCTCCAAACAAAACGCTAAAACATAACCTTTCTTACACTGGAAGGGTAAGTGTGTGTGATACCAAGGGTTATATACACGGTTCCTCAATAGGAACGGTGTATAATTCAACGGAATCATATACGGTTGCTTTAAAACAACAATGTATGTTACCCTTTGTACACAATTGATTTTGGTAGAACCATGTATGACTGTGTACTGCTTAATCCATATTTACTTGCCATTAAACATACAATATTACACATTCATATACATCCATCATTCAACAAATATTAAATATTCATTCAACAATTACAACATACCGAAAACAATATTCAATATTCAATATTCAACATTACACTTATATATACATCCATAATTCAACAAATATTCAACATGCATCTACACATCCACAATTCATTATTCAACATACATATACATATACATATACATATACACATATGAAGGACTATTATTACAAATAATTCAACAAGAAATTTGTTTATTAGCAAATTACAACACTCGGCAGTGTAAAAATGGTCATGTGGCAGCGCATGAAAGGTTATGTGATGTGTTGTAACCCATACATGTCCCCAAATATATTGAAAACATAAATAAATTTTAGGTCATGTCGCGTTTTCTGTAGTAGTGTATTTATAAAACATAATTAAACACATGAATAAATTAATCTCCATTGACATATAAATTGGATGCAACTAAATTAATTTAATCTTACTTAAATTTCTATGCAACATAAACAAATAATTTAGTCATGAGCTAATAAAAATATATCAATTCAATTACAACATAGGCTAATAAACTAATAATCAAATCTAAATTAAGGCAATCTATATTCAACATGCATGCAATAATTCAAAATAGGCTATTAATAATTAAATAGCCTATAAATACAACTAATATTGGTCTCTTATAGCATCATTTTAGGTAAACTAATTACAAATAAATTAATCTAAATTTAACAAAATAACTCAACATTACACTAATTATCACTACATTGTAATTAAATAACACTAAAATTACACTAATCATGAAGTAATTAGTAAAACAGAGAGCATTTCTATGTTTCCACAGGGACCAGCTGACTGCACTAAGAACTATTAGGAAACCAACCTCATCAGTATGGTCAAGTGTCTTAGAAAAAATTAGAATATCCTCCCAAGTATGCCACTGATGCATAACCTCTTGGCTTTGCCCTAACCAGAACCAAACTTGTTGAGCTAAAGGACAGAGTAAAAATAAATGGTCTACTGATTCTTGGTGGCAGCAAAAATGGCATTGTGTGTCTCCATTCCATCCTTTCTTGGTCAAGTTGTCTTTGGTCAGTATAGTATTATGAGAAACCAGCCACATAAAGATCCTAATTTTAGGAGGAATTGGTAATTTCCACCATAGCATGGAATTTATAGGTTGAACTCCACCAAAGTTAAGAATGGAATACATAGAGTGAGTTGAAAACTTCCCTGAATTTTCCCATTTCCATTCTATCTTATCATATTCCAAAGTGAAAGAGGTTGAGCTGATGAGGCACAGAACATCCATCCAATCCTGAAAATCTACCCCTACTAAATCTATGTGGAATTTAACATATTGGCCTTGAGAATTTATGACATCAGCTAAGAGAATATCCTTAGTGGTACATTTAGAGTATAGGGAGTAATATTGAACAGCAAGAGTACAGTTTTGGAACCACTGATCTAACCAGAATCTAAGTTGGGTTTGGACACCTGGAGTATATGAGGTGCTAAAATATCCTATATAACTAAATTTGAGCAAAGTAGACCAGAAAGAAGATATGTGAGGAGAATGATTTAAAATGTACTTATGAGTGAAGATATCCAAGGGCTAATATACTCATTATTTTTAAGTTTTCACCACCATTTGAGCAATAGAGAGATATTCATTTGTCTAAGATCTAGAATTCCTAACCCTCCAAAGGCTTTTGCTAACCTAGATGTATACCAGTCTATTAGAATGTATTTTTTCTTTTTTAAGTTGCCTTGCCATAGGAACCTTCTTCTAAGTTTGTCAATCAACTTGATGATTGTTAAGGGGATTTTATAAACAGATAATGCATACAAAGGCACTGCAGAAAGGACTGAGTTAACTAGAGTTAATTTACCTCCTATAGATAACATATTGCTTTTCCACATTTGTAGTTTACTCTCTAGTTTATCAACTAAAAAGGCCCAATCAGAGATAAGTAGTTTTTTATAATGTAAAGGTAACCCTAAGTACTTAATTAGGAAAGTTCCCTAGGAGCATCTAAAGATTTGATCAAGAGCTAATGTTCTATCTACATGAAGATCATACATTTCAGTTTTATGATAATTAACTTTAATGCCAGACAATGATTCAATGGCCATCATGGCCCACCATGCAGCTTCAACATTATGTTCATGAGCTGCCAGGAACAAAATTGTGTCATCTGCATAGTGGCAATTAGTGATGGCCCGACTATCAATACATGGGGGTCCTAATCCTGTAATAACATTAGCTATACGCCCTTTTGAAAATATTTTACTAAGTGTGTCAGCAGCCAGAATATAAAGGAAAGGGGAGAGGGGATCCCCCTGTCTAACCCCCCGTTTACAGTAAAAATATTCTGTCAGTTCCCCATTAATATTAAGGCAAGGTTGGGAACTCTGGAGCCAATGGGTAATCCATTGGATCCACTTAGGTCCAAAATTTCTACTATGGAGAATTTCTAACAAGTAATCCCAATGGATCTTATCGTATGCTTTTTCAAAATCTATCTTAATAACTACCCCTGGTTGCTTAGAATGATAACATGAGTGTATTGTCTCTTGACTAAGTATCATATTATCTAAGATGTATCTATTTTTAATAAAAGCAGCTTGACTAGTATCTATTATTCTATCCATCACTAGTTCTAATCTAATAGTAAGTAATTTAGATAGTATTTTAAAACTACAATTAACTAAACTAATTGGTCTAAAATTCTTAATTAGTTTAGCATCTTTCTCTTTGGGAATAAGACAGATGCATGATTTATTGATACAATGCAAGTTTAGTGTGTTTTCATAAAAGAAATGAGTCAATAGCATCAAATCAGATTTAACTAAACCCCAAAAGAACTGATAGAACTTAAAGGTGAAACCATCAGGGCCAGGGGCCCCATTTGGCTCGGAAGCGAAAACTGCTACTTTAAGTTCTGTTTCTGTAAAAGGCTGCTCTAATTCCCATTGTTCTAAATGAGTAAGTTTATCATGTGTATCCCAGAAGTTGGGTTCTAAAGACCCATATTTAAGACCAGAAGTTCCTAGCAATTCTTTATAATATGTTACTATATGTTTCTTAATATCTACAATATTATTCGTAGGGGAACCATCTATTTCTAAACTACTAATGTGGTTTTTTTTGGATCTATGAGTTGCTACTGTATGGAAATATTTAGTATTAGAATCCCCATTTTTCAGCCATAATTGTCTAGATTTAAGTTGCCACTGAGTTTCTTCCTCTCTCAAAAGTTCTTCTAACCTATTTGTATTATGGATCCAGGAATCTGCTTCTAAAGGTGTAAACTCCCTCTCCTCCTTAATTTTCTGTAACTCATGTAAGTGTTTTTGTATTTGGGTTTTTTCTCGTTTTCGTTGGCCATAAAAATTTTTAGCCCAACCCTTTATTTTTCTTCTCATGTTTTTCAATTTTTGGGACCAGCTTTTACCAATATCAGGAAGGTGGAGAGGAGTTTCATTCCACCATTTATTAACTAAAGTGCAAAATTCTTCCTGTTCTGTCCATAAAGGATCAAATCTAAATATGGGTGGAGGGGAGGGGATTGAGGTGTTAGTCTGCACCATAAGTGGACAGTGATCAGAGCCAGTGCTACTTAGATCAGACAAATGGCTAGAGGGGTATAATTGGTCCCAAGTAATTGAAACTAAAATCCTATCTAACAATGCAAACTGAGTACCATTTGACCATGTATATTTCCTAGTTTTAAGTTTAATCTCTAGCAAATGATTATCATTTATGAAATTATTAAATTGCCTACTAAGATTCATGTCAAAATTTGGACCAGATTTTTCCTCTTTTTTCCTAATGGCATTAAAATCTCCACACAAAAACCAGACATCTAATTGAACGTTTCTAATAGAATTCAATTCATCCCAAAACTCTTGTTTATATTGTCTAAGTACTGGACCATATACTACAGTTAATTGCCATTGAACATTATCTAATTTATTCTCTACTAGAAGATCTACACAAAATCTATGTAAGGAATGAGAGATAACTCGAAGTTTATTACTATCCCAACCTACTAATATTCCTCCTGATCTTCCTACCGAGGGTAGCCATACCCAATTATCGAATCTAGTAGATATACTTTCACTAGTACAAAAAACCCCTTCACCGACCCTTAATCACCGACTATTTTAAGCAAAGCATCAGTGTTGCTCACACTACACTGACTCTTTTATTAAATAACAGTCAGCGTTGTTGTTCAACACTGACGCTTTATAAACAGTCAGTGTTGGTTATCAACACTGACTGTTTTTCCAAAAAGAGTCAGTGTTGAACACCAATACTGACTATTTTTCAAGCGTCAGTGTTGATTATCAACTCTGACGCTTTAAAAAGAGTCAGTGTTGATATTCAATACTGACTCTTTTGGAAAACAGTCAGTGTTGAGTACCAACACTGACTATTTTTCAAAAGAGTCAGTGTTGAGTACCAACGCTGACTCTTTTTTAAAAGAGTCAGTGTTGGTACTCAACACTGACTGTTTTTCAAGCGTCAGTGTTGATTAGCAACTCTGACGCTTTCAAAAGAGTCAGTGTTGGTACTCAACACTGACTCTTTTGAAAAATAGTCAGTGCTGGTACTCAACACTGACTGTTTTCCAAAAGAGTCAGTGTTGAGTATCAACACTGACTCTTTTTAAAGTGTCAGAGTTGATAATCAACACTGACGCTTGAAAAACAGTCAGTGTTGGTGTTGAAGACTGACTGTTTTTTTTTTTCAAATATCATAATTAAAAATATATTATTTTGTTTTGAACATTTCATTGAACACATGTAATACATGAATTTATTTAATAATATCAAGTTAAAACTTAAAATCTTTCAAGTTTTATAAATACGAATTTAATAATCACAAGATAATACAAGAAGACAGAGAGCATGCTAAAAGAATTACCATTCAAATTGGATTCACTCCAAATGTCGTCCGTGGGTCGATTGGAACCTTTTAAATTAGTAGTACAATTGTTTAATTGTTTAAATTGATTAAGTAGTATGATCTTTCGTATAACATACTAAAATTTGGAGGGAATAGTTAAAATTTGGCGCCAACTGAATAATTGTGGAGGGAGTAGTCAAAATTTGGAGGGAATCTAATAAATTCACACATAGATATGATATTTGGAATGAACTCATCAAAAATTTAGAGGGATGTTTGCAAGTTATGATATATTTACGAATCATGATATTTTTAAAAATAAAATAGAATTTTTCTATTGAAATTATATTCAAAAATTGTTTTATATTTTAGAATGAACAAAATTCTAATCAGATAAGATGTATAAAAAAATCTCAAAAACTAAAAATTGGTTTTTTTTTCTTATCTTTTTTTATTTTAATTTTTTTTCCTTTATATAGAATTCATTTAGACATTCAAAATTGATTTATTTAAATTTAATTGTATCTAAGAAAATTATATGTTAATGTATAATAAATATTTTCTACTCTTTGTACATCTTATATGTCAAATAATACTTATAAATGTCAATTTTATATAATTTTATCATTATTTGTCTCTTGAAATTGAGCCAATAATTTCATACCGTTCATTTTTACGTAATCAATCAACGGTCGATTTGCAATGAAATGAAATTTTATTTTCATTTTATAATTATTCTAAATTCAATTTAATGCAAAATAAGATCAAGAATTTCTTCTTTTGTTTTCCATTTTTTTGTGTGAAAGGTCGTCAATGTTATTATTCTAAATTCAATTTAATTCTAACTTCAAATTTTGCATAAAATTATTCTAATGTTGTACATATATTTATTGCAGAACTTGAAAACTTGGATCCGTTAATTAAGGGCTTAATACCCAACAACAAATATTCATGCATAAAAAATAATGCAAAATAAGATCAAAAATTTCTTGCATAGAAAATAAAGATTGACTATTTAAATTATAAAATTCATATAGAAAAGATGTTGCAAAAACATGTTATTACACTGTCACGTACGTGCCTGTTTCAAGTAAATTTTTATAAAAAAATTTGTTATTAACACTGACTGTTTTTAAGAAAATAGTCAGTGTTGACAGCCAACACTGACTGTTTTTCAAAAAACAGTCAGTATTGCAGCCAACACTGACGGTTTCCTAAAACCGTCGGTGATTTTTGCAACACTGACTGTTTTATGTTGAAACCGTCAGTGATTTTCGTGAATTTCATTTGCCGGGTTCGTAACTCAAAATTTTCCCTCAGCGCCAAACAAAAATCTCGATCACTCCAAATCACGCTCCAAATCTCTCGCTCTCTTCAGACCTTCTCTCGCCCAGCCCTAAACACTCGCTGCACCATCCCTACCCATCTCTCTCTCGCTCTCTCGTATCAGATCGGCACCAGGACAAACGCACCATCTCTCTCTCGATCTCTCACCAGCAACGCATCAGATCGGCACCAGCACAGCACAGACGCATTCCCGTCAGCCTCAGCTTCACCCCTGCACAGACGCGCCCCGTCGTTTAGCACAGGTCGGCACCAGCGCGCCCCATCGTTTAGCCTCAGCTTCACCTCAGCTCTCTGCCCCGAGCACAAACCCTACCTTGCCTCAGCCTCCCTCGCCCCGAGCACATACCCTACCCCTATCCCGCCTCAGCCTACCCCGCCTCACCTACCCCGCCTCAGCCTACCCCGAGCACATGAGTACTAAGCATGCAGTTGTGCTCTTCAACCGATATTCAGCTTCACGTCAACTCTGAGCTTCTCAAGGTAATTAATTTCATTAATTGACAGGGCATGGGGAGAAGAAAGTAATTACAAACACTAATTTGGTCCGATTTCCCATTTTGCCCTTTGGATATTGGTACTGGTTTCATTGGGTCATTGGTACTGTTTTCTTCTAGCCACTGGTACTATTTTTGTTAAGTCTCTGGTACGGCTACTGCTTTGTTAAGTCTCTGGGTTGATTTCGAATCTGGTACTGGTACCAAATCGGTACCAGTGTGCTTTGGTACCAGTGTACTGGTACCAAATCTCTTTGTGAATAGTCCTAACACATAAAAATACCGAGGTCTAAGATTGCAATCATTTTACATATATCTCTTTTTCTCTGATTTGGCAATCTATAACTGTGTACTGGTACCAAATCTATAACTTTGTTTTTGTTTTTTTGACAACATCTTACGATATATATTAGCTTTCATCTAAAGAAAAAAGGGTTCACATTTCATTTATTTGGTTTCTCTGTATTTTCAGGAAGAATATGCACAAACAGCTATGCATGCTACAGATCCTATATCTAGCACCAGAGGAGATTTTTTGTACACCTTCCATTGTAAATGAATATGGTGTGGTTTTTTGTAAATGAATCTGTTATGTTATTAAATTGCATTGTCTTTTGTTTATGTTGTCTACGTTATTTGCATGATATTTTATTTAATGTCAATGAATGTCGTATATTAATATATATGGCTAGCAAAAATATGGAGGCTAGCCTCGATACAAGCAGAACCATGCCAAAATTTTTACGCCAACGTCGACTATTTTTAGGACGTACACTGACTGTTTTTTAACCATCAGTGTAGGGTACCTACAGTCACTAGTACAAATAACCATTCTTTAGCTTGTGATAATTTTGGTGAGTCAATAAAAAAATGTTTGTGGAGAATGAAATTAGAATTACTTTCAGGGATGCAGCACACGTGAAATTAATTAAAAGTGATCTAATTTCAAAAAATGTATTTGCAATTACAAATCAATTGCACCAATGGAGATCGGGGTTGTATGATCAAAATTAATGGAGACACCTATTGGTAATTATGACCCTTCATCACCCATCAAACGATTCATATCAGCACATGATGAAATTTATGATTTTTGTACAGCAAATAATATGAATAAATTCCAAAAAAAATATTTCCTACTTTTATACATAACTTGTGACCAAATAATGTTTGTAATTATCAATTTCATATAATTTCATCAATATTTGTTCAAACAAATTGAGCTAATAACTGTGGACCGTTCATTTTCTTATGAATAATCAACGGGTGATCTGCAATCAAATAATTCCTAATTTATTTTAAAATGATCATGTTAGTACCAGGAACCTTAAAAACAAAAAATAATTGGAGTTCCAACAATTGTAAGCTTCGATCCAATGTGTAATGTTTATAGCCTTACGATCTCGTTATATTCCGTCGCTTGGATGGATGTGTAAATGAACATCAAATTAAATCAAACTCACCGACAATGAATTTAATGGAACACTCTTTGATCTGAACGGTTCCGATCAACCAACGGACGACGTTTGTCTTTCTTCCTTCATTATCCCATCCAACAAGAGTTGATGTTCTATTGTCTTTGATGTTTGATATAAGTCCTTGATACAACATGCATGCACAACTATATAATTTAATTTGTCAAAATTATTTAATAATGCAAAAAAAATGTTCTAACATTATCTTTTGGTATAAAATTTATCAATATCATTTTAAATTATTGTCATTTTAAAAAAATAATAAGGTTGGATTAGTTTATTAATTACTTAAATTTTTTGTCTAAATTAATTTTTTGTCAAAATCACCGACGGCTATAAAAAACAGTCAGTATTGAAATCCAACACTGACTTTTTTTTAAAACAATCAGTATTAGCAGCCAACACTGACTGTTTAAAGAAAAACAGTCAGTGTTATATCTCAACACTGACTGTTTTGTATAGCCGTCGGTAATTTACATCCAACACTGACTGTTTTGTACAGCCGTCGGTGATTTATATCCGCTCTGAAAATTTCATTTCCCCGTCAATTTGCGCCATTTCTCTTCCTTTATGTCCAAAAATTTTCGTTTCCCTCCTCTATCTCTCTTTTGTGAAAACTCTCTCTTGCTCTCTCTCTCTCGCTCTCTTCAGTGGCCGCCAGACCGCACCATCCCTACCCATCTCTCTCTCACTCTCTCGCATCAGATCGGCACCATCCCTGACGCACCATCTCTCTCTCGATCTCTCACCAACACAGACGCATCAGATCGGCACCAGCACAGCATAGACGCGCTCCCATTCTCCTCCTCCTCCTCTCCACCGACCATTCTCCTCCTCCTCTTAGGCTACTCTCTTTGTTGCCACCGCCGCCATCAGATCGCCTCTCTCCTCTGCCTCTTCACCCATCGGCGCCTCTCCTCCCATCCTAGCGCGTCCTCCACTCTCCACCGATTCTCTCCCCCGCCTCTTCACCCATTGACGCCTCTTCACCCATCGACGCTGCTAGCTTGATGCTTCTGAGTTCTGATCAATAGTGCCACGAAGCCAAACGTGAGTGTGTTTTCTTTCTTTTTCCACTTCTAAAGCATTTTTTAAATCATAACCTAAAAAGTCAATCCATCTACCTAGGCTGAAATCAACCTTAATAGGCTTGATTCTGGTAAATTATTCACTATGGTTTACCGACCTTAATAGGCTTGATTCTATTAGGCTTGATTCTGGTAAATCAACCTTAAAAGTCACTCCATTTTTGACAGTAGATATTTGACACTCTTTACTATAAGCAAATAGCTATTGGAACTGTCAAAGTCAGAGTGGGCTACAACCATAGTAGGCAATATCGGCCGATACCGATCCGGATCGGCCGATACGTATCGGTATCGGCCGAGTCCGATCCGATACCGAGCCGATACTGATGGATTTTCTGTTTTTGGTCCGATTTATGCTGTTTTGGTCCGATTTATGCTGTTTTGGTCCAATACCCAACAGAGAGATAGAGAGAGCTGGTCAGCAGTCACATGGCGGGCACTGTTTTTTATATAGATTAGAAGATCAAAGCTGCGGGATTAAAATGACGGTTCAGATTTCTGCCCATTGTACAAGTCAGGGTACTCGGGAGGATACAGATCTTCTATAAGCATGGTATGAGTCACAATATCGGGTTTGTACCCTTTAGAAATCATTTCATGCAGCAACTCATTTGCCTTAATAATTTCACCTTTTTTGCACAAACCATCTATAAGAGTGCTATAAGTCACGACATCTAATGTTAATGAACTAACAATATCAAGCAAAGGTCAATCTTTTAAAAATATTAATGAACTAACAAGACGTCAAAATGTTAGTTCTTATGATGAGATGTCGAGTACATCAGGGTTTAGTGGGGGGTATAATCAGCCACCATATGCATATAGATATGAAGATGTTAACAATCCTTCATTTGAATCTACAATGTCTTCTTTTTTTAGTTCCGGACAACAATATCTCCATTTTTATTATAATACAGACGGCGATGAAGTGATCCAGCCAGCACGACATAGTTTCTGGCAGTAAAAGAATATGTTTATAGTTTTAATGCTTGTATTATATTGTATTAGTGGATTATTTGATTGTAATCATTTATCTAAACATAAATTATTGAAAAATTAATTTTTATCATTTTTTTCCTATTTTTTTAGTGTAAAACAAGCTTCTGGCAAAAACGTCCGATTTTCCGATCCGAATCGGCCGATACCGGCCGATACGCCGATCCCGATCCCGATACCGATATTTCCTACTATGGCTACAACAACAAAATCACCTCCATGGTCCATTGACGGTTGGGGCTTAGGTCAGTTATTATCTCTTATATTTAATTAACTTCATTTAAAAAGTTTTAATTTGGTCCAAAAAGCATTCAGAATTGCATTGTGAAAACTGTAATTACTTTGATCCAAAAATACGATTTTTTATAAAATCTTAACTGATTTGGTTTCATTTTGCTTCAGGTGAATATGCAACGGTTTGGATACTGATATTCATTGGGTACTGGACTGGTACCCCGCGTCAGCCTCCGACACCTGAACTGGTACTGGTTTCATTGGGTACTGGACTGGACTTCCAACACCTGAACTGGACTGCACTTTATACTGGTACTGGCTCTTTTTTGACCTCTTTGATTTGCAATTTGTCTTTTGTTCCTAGTTGTACATTTTCCTTGCCTAATTTGTCCTCGGGTCATAACACTTGATTAAGAAAGTATTCTTATGGACATTATTATCCCTTGGATTGTTGGTTATTTACTTAGTCTTCTATAATGAAACCAAAGCATAATAACCTAATCCGCCCCAGACACCTAAGTCCTTAAAATCAAATCTAATCGCACCTTCTGGGCAATTCTTACCTAATGTGTATATATGTCTACTAATCGGATTTTAACATTGTCAAGAATATTTGAAGAAACTGGAAAAATCCATATTGTTATTTTTTTTTAACTAAATACAATTTACATGGTTGATTGCACTTATCTCAAGTTGCATCCAAGCATTTGAATATCTTTTTTACTTTAATGCGAGATCTATTTGTTGTTCCTTTTATTTCAATCTTCTCCTTCTCTTGCTTTATTTTCTTCTGCCCTATGATGAGGTATTAATTAATACGAAAATGAGACAGCTATAAGGTAACTTTTATGTAGCGCAAGAACATAGCAGCAAGCTTTGTCTTTTGAGATGCAAGTAGTCTTTTGAGATGCATGCTATAAGCCTCTGTTTTGAAGAAGATTGATCCAACGAGGAAGAGAAGGGTTGAAATGTCGAGTGAAGAGCAAGGTGAGGTTGGAGAAGGCAGCAGCCCTCGAAATCATTGTGGTACCAAATTCTGTTTAATTTGATTTTTTATTTGATAAAACATAGTCATTTGTTCATATAAAAATATTCCAAATAAAAACAAATAAATGCAGTTCGACTAACCAACAAGAGAGCATCAAACAAGAAATTAGAAATCAAGCAAACCGACAATGATTTAATTAATATGAAACCAATTGATGCAAATCTTACCATGGTCTAATCTTAGAAATTAATACGAAAACCATTCAATACCATACTTTTATGTGCTTGCTTTTACTTACATTGACTATTTCAGAGCCCTAAGCAAGAAGGTGATAAAGTGTGTGGATTTTACGTCATGAAACACATGCAAGACCTAGTCACTACGCAATTTGATGTTTTTCCTGAGGTATGTATTTTCCAATTGAACTTGATTTTACTTTTCATATAACTTTGATGAAAATAACTTAATATGTCCTCATGCAGTGTGATTTACCGATAAAAAAGTATACATCGACGCAACTTCATGCAATAACAAGACAATGGTGTAGATTTTTCTTGGACAACTACTAATCACAAGACATGCAATGCTTTGTAAATTTTGTTAAATTTGCATATTTTGTTCATATTTTAGTTGCATATTTTGTTCATATTTGCCATGTAATTTTTTTTATAATGTGTTTTTTGGTGAATGAATCTATTATCTTGTGTTATTTTGGTGAATGAATATATTATTTTGTCTAAATTATTTGTATGATACCTTGTTTAACATCAATATATGGCTAGCAAAAATATGGAGGCTAGTCCAAATATAAACAGAACCATGCCAAAAATTTTATATCAACACTGACTCTTTGCCAAACAGTCAGTACTGCTGGTCAACACTGACTCTTTACCAAAGCGTCAGTGTTGAGCACAAACACTGACTCTTTGGAAAAGCGTCAGTGTTTGTGCTCAACACTGACTCTTTGGCAAAGCGTCAGTGTTTGTGCTCAACACTGACTCTTTGGCAAAGCGTCAGTGTTGAGCACCAACACTGACTCTTTAGCAAAGCGTCAGTGTTTGTGCTCAACACTCACTCTTTGGCCAAAGCGTCAGTGTTGGTGCTCAACACTGACGCTTTGGTAAAGAGTCAGTGTTGGTGCTCAACACTGACGCTTTGCCAAAGAGTCAGTGTTGACCAGCAGTACTGACTGTTTTTAAAGAGTCAGTAAAAGAAACTTTCACTGGCGCCGGTTTTACTGACGCCGCTATAACAGTCGGTATAGGGGTATTTCAGCAGTCAGTGAATGTACTTTTTGTACTAGTGTTTTAAGACATCTATTAGTAAAAGATTCTTTTTTAGTCTCTTGTACTGCCACTACATCAATTTTATTATCTATCAATAAATCTCTAAGTAATTGTCTAGATCTATTAGAATTAAGACCCCTAACATTCCAGTTAAGTATGTTCATAGGGAAACAACCGGTGACCCATCCCTCGATGAGCTATTGTGCTCTGGAGGGTTTTCCCCTAGACCGAGATGATCTAAACTAAGTGTAGCTACCTGTTGGGAATCTCTAACAGAACAAAGTAATTGTGTAATCGTACTTTGAAAATTGTTTCTATCCATATTTCTAATACTATGAATAATAAGCTGACTATCTTCTATGCAATTGCCTAGTTTAATCTGATAAACTTGGAATAGACTAATTATCTGATCTACTGTTAATCTAGTATACGGAAATCTAGAGATAATAGGCAAACCTGAGGAAGAGTTGCTACTTGCTCCTTGCTTCCGTTTCTGAGCTTTCTGAAGCACTGTCCCCTGTTCTACTTGTGCCTGCATTTTGAGACTCCTCCTCAAATCCTTCTGTGAGCCAACATTGATGTCTGTCACTTCTGGGGTCTGGATAGTGGGTCCTTCAGGGTCAGAAACTAGAATAACTGGATGAGAGGAAGAAACTAGCGCCTTAGTTGCACTCCTCAGTCGGGCCCGTATTCCCCCCTGCTTGCTCGAACTGGGAAGGGGTCTAGATTGTTTCCTTGGGGTTTTACCAGAGACACTACCTTTCTTCTTCATAGATTTGGGTTTTGTGGAGAGAGACTTCCTGGGTTGAGGAACTTTGACAGAGGATTTGTCTGATTGCTTGACAACAGACTTGTTGACTAACTCCTGGATGGAGATGTCCTCCTCACTGTCAAACTCAAGGTGTGGATTAGGAGAAAAAGTCTCACCCTCTGCAGTTGGGATAAGGAAATCTTCTTTGCAGTCACCTCCACATGAACCACATGGAGGAAGGGTAATAATCAAAGGGAAGGGTATTTCAGGGAAACCTTCTACGGCTGGGAATGATAAGGAGTTGGTACTGACAGCAGCCGGCGGGACTGTTTCTTCCAGAACGGGGTTTTCAGGGGTATTGTTGGACATATAGTTCTCCAAAGCTACCAACAGATCTGCAATGTTTCGGACTGGGTGATCAGTATCCCCTACGGGTGTTGAACCAGAATCCGTTTCAGGGTCAGGTCCCAACGGTATATCCCTCTCTTCCGCTGCAGTAAGATCCACCGTTTCGTCAGCAAGAACACGATTGTTACTCCTAAGAACCAGGCTAGATCCATTCATCTCAAAACCTCCTTCACCAGCATTAGCTTGGCCAGTTGTGGGCTGTAACTCTAGAGGAGCTGAGGTTTGCCCGAATTCTGTCCCATTCGGGTATGGTCTACCTTCTTTACGCCCAACCCAAGCATTCACTCCCTCAGTTTTCTCAGATTCGATTTCTATCTCAATCTCATGCAGACGCTGTTTGCCCGCTGAGTTCTTGAATGGTATCATGTGTTTGGTAGGTATGAGGCTTCTGTCACAGATTTCCAGTTTCACTCGAACAAATCTGACATCATACCCCCCATGAGTAGCCACATCTACATCCAGAACATAGGCCCCCCACGGTTTAAAAAGTTTGTCATATTCCAGTTGTTCATTGAGGAAAAGGGGATATCCATAAATCCTCACCCAGATTTGTTCAAGAGCAACACCTTCATGAAATTCCTTTTCCCAAGCAACAATAGGAAATCTAACCTTGTCTAACCGGATAAAGCCGATGGAAGCCATGGATTCAAGCCAAGCGGCATTAGGCGCTTGAAGGAGATACTTGAAATTGTCAAAAACCGCTGCGATCCAGCGGTAGTTGTCATGCGGGAAAACAGCTTGCAAACGTCGCTCAACCTGTCCAGGTCCCCAAGCCGCAATGTCGTCTAGCACGAAGCTTTGGAGTAGTCTAGCCTCAACCGCGATCGATCGCGGAGAAGCTTCAAATTCCACGATCGGAGGACGATACGCCATCGGAGATTGCTGGAGTGGCCGCGAGGTTTGCCCAGAGCGGAGGTGAGGTTTAGATCTAGGGTTTGGAATCTTACGCGTTGAGTTGTTATGTCTAGGCGGAGGAATTAAAGTCTCTTTGCACTGAGTTGCTTTGTGACCGAATCCATTGCACAAAAAACAAAGCTGCGCATTCCTACAGTTTTTACTGATATGGCCCGGGCATCCACATCTAAGGCACCATGGTTTGTTGAACGTCAATTTCGATCTGAGATCTTCTAACTTCCTCTTGACGATCTGTGCGTGAGGTACCGATCGCTTCTGAGTTGCATCTCGTCCATTGGAGTTGTAGGGGATCTCTGCTCGTATCGCGCCTCCATTAGGGTCCTTCACGGGCGCACAGTGCTGCACATTAGCGAAAAACCATGGATTAGTAGAGAAACGATTAGCAACTAATTGTAATTGTCGTAATCTAGAGAGAGAGATTGTCATCCCTGTTTTTTTTTTTTTTTTTTTATGTCTAAAAACTAAAATCGCCTAAAAAATCGCCTATGCTCCCATAGCTCCGTTTTCCATCAACTAATTGTTTAATATTCCAATCCAATTACATTATAAAAATATATTTAGTACAAATATATGATATAATTTTTATAAAAATAAAAAAACGCTATGTGGCATAGCATTTACTATAGCGACGCTATTCGCTATGGTTATTTTTTCCGGCTTCCCGCTATAACGCGATAAACGCTATTTAAAATCTTGCTCATTATCAAGATATTTAACATGCAACGATGGTCGATGGCCTTATCCCTCGCATGTGTGCCATTTGGATTAGACATGCTGTTGTCATGCCTAAGGTGCATGTGGTGATGTCATTTGGATTATACATGCTATTGTCATTCCCAAGGCGCATGTGGTGATGCCAGCACGAACCATAGGAAGAAATTATAGTACTTTGCTACGATTTTTATCCTGCTATTTTGGACGGTCTGGAATAATTTTTTTGCCCACTCTACTAATTATTTAAATTACACCTTTTTAAATTAATTTAAATAGGTTAAAAATTAAAAACAAAATTTGAAGTATGTTGTTGGCAATTTAAAAAATCTCACAACCAAATAACACGGAATTAAGTATTAGTTGATCATTCATTTAAATATCATTGATTTCATAAATCGGGGAAGTCTCAGAATCATATAATGATGGATTTTACATTTAAGAAAGCATAGAGATGAAAGCCGTTCAGCACAAGACGAGGCTTATATTTAATGTTAAAATATAAATTATTTTAATGACTTTTTATATATGCAATTTGGCTATTCCTCAATGTTACGGTTGAAGTTTCTTTTTTCAATTATCACATGGTACGTATTATATAAGTAAGAGAATGAGTAACAGTAACAGTAACAGTGCTTGGACAGTTGAGCAAGAGAGATTAAATTAATTAGAACAGAATATAATTGGGAAACGGTTACGTCTGAATAAAGATCACGAACGTTAAATATATTAACAAGTGGCCTCCAACATTTATATTAATGGATACATATAATTATTTGTATTTGTATATGTATCCTCTTCTGAATAAAGATCATGCAAATTGTAAGTTTGAAATGGACAAATCTGAAAAGTTGGAACATCTCTTGGTATATATACTCCTCTGTGATCCTCTAGCCTACACACCCACAAAATCAACAGACGCAGTGATAATTCCATCCTCACTAGTGTGCTCTAATCATCCCAGAAATGGTACGTGCTAACTTTTTTGTATACAATGGGCAAAATATTTGTTTTCTATAGAAAATGAGTGTTGAAAAACTAATTAGCAAGAAATACTTCTAATTTATTAATCATCTTCTAAAATTACATTTGTGGATTGTGTTGATATATTGAAGGCGAGAACTAAGGAAGGGCCTTACGGCGGAGATGGTGGGGAACCTGTCAGTCTGGATTATTTCAGTAGCATTAGTAGGATCTGTGTTGCCTACACAACTCAGGGTACTAGTGGTTATTTTAATTCTATTACTATATACTACGAAGTTCATGGCGTTCCGAATCACGTTAAGTGGGGCGGAGGAGGAGGAACTCCGGAAGAGGTACCACCTTTTTGCATTTCTATACTAATAGATTTCAACTTTTTGAGTGAAAAATGTGAAGTCTTGAGTCTTGGTAATGCAAATTAACCACATTGATCTATTACGGGATAATAACAGAAGAAGAATGAAGTGAAAAACAAAACACATGTTATCCTATTTTACCAGGACCCTTTGAACAGGTATTGATAGTTGTACCAATTCGACTTCTAAGGTAATGAAAAACTGAATAACGTAGCCACTAAAAGTATAGTTAATTTATGATATTTATTATATGCTATTGGTCTTGTAGTTTAAACTTGACGATGGTGAGTACATTAAATCTGTAAATGGTTATTACGGTGGGCCTTCTGAAGTTGGTGGTGCAAATCTTGTGAGGGAACTTACATTTGTGACAAGCAAGACTAGCCATAAAATTGGTATTCATGACTCGGCATGTAAAGATTTTAAACTTCCAAAGAATAAGGGTACAATTGTTGGTTTCCATGGACGCGCTGAAACACTTATTGATGCACTTGGAGCTTACATTGAGGTATGTAAAGTTATAATTATTTTTTTCTTTTTTTAATTACTTAACCGAAATATAATAAGTAATTAAGTTGTGGGAAATAAGATCACCGTTAGATTATAAAATGCAGATAACGTTATGTTGCTTTGTTTTTCTTGGTTTTACATTTCCACTCGTATTTATCTGGACTTCGTAATAATTCCGGTCAATATGTAGGTCTGACATCTTTATTGTGCTTGATCATTAAAGTATCATCTGGTTCACACTTTTGATAGTTTAGATAGGTAACCAAAATCAATGGTCTTGCGATATGTTTCAAGTGGGAACATTTTAATTGCATGCTAATGGTCTATTAAGATTCTTTTTTCTTGAAAAGGAAGGCCCAAAGTGTTTTATTAATTGATTAATTTAATTATTTTGGAGAAACCTTTTTATTAAAATGTTACTTTATATATGTACATGGATATAATCAAACATTTTGGATGTAAATCGTCATCAAAATGCAACTGATCCTCTATATCTTGTTGATTCTTTTGATTACGTAGGATGGTCGCACTGGTGGTGCAACTAGTACTGGCTTCTGAGATCGCTGGGTTTTTAGGCCATGACTGTTTTAGGCCATATATAAATAAAGATATGTGAAAATAAGACAAACTCCCTGAGAAGATCGTTTCCAGAGAGAGATGGGTGTTATCTCTGTACTACTTATAATTCTACTGCGGATTCCATGTTAGGAATTCATCAATCCTAATCATGATTTCCATTGTTTATCTTTGTTTTATATCTATGTATGATATGGATCCTTAGCCCATGAAGCTGGTCCTCAATAAAATAAATTATGAGTGTTGTGTGTAAGTACAGTTTGGTTTGTTCATGAAGTTGAACTTTTTTGCTTGTTTGATCAATAATGTTATTTCTCCGTTCCTCACGCCTTCGATATCAGAAATACTTATTTAACAAACAAACTTAACTTTAGGGTAGAGGATTGAAATGTTCTAATTGACAAAATTTGGAATGAATTACAGAGATGGAAAGAAAATTATTGTCTATTGGAAGACGGGTGAAATTATAAAACAGTCTTAATATATATCTGTCGTTGTTTCTCTTTACTGCTGAGAGCTATCTATAGAATGTCACCTAGGGTTAAACAAAAGAATATAGATCAGCTTAGCAAAACGCTTTCTTCGGTATGGTGGTAGCTCTGTAAGAAAGAAATATTGTTTGGTATAGCGTGGGAATATGTTTGTACGAAGAAAACCAAGGTGGTTTAGACATATTAGACGTAGAATTAATGAATAATTAATTAGATTTCCAGATCCACAAGTGACGGAGAATGTTTTTTTTCTTTTCTTTTTTCTGGAAATCTATCTTGAGATATTCTATGACGACACATCTGATTTAAATCGGACATGAACGATAGCCACATCAGATACAAACCGGTCAAAGATTTATATATTCAACTTGAAATTTAGTTCCATATTCAATGGCATAGGTCTTTATTAAATAATACTTTGACTTAGTAGATGCATGCATGGGTGGGTGGTCTTCGAAGCAATTAAATATTATAGTGATTAATTTTGGGTGCTCTTCTAGGAGTCTTGTAAGCAATTAAACATTATAGTTATAAATTTGACTGAGTGAGTTTTTATTAGGAGAACATTTATTTCTTTTACTATAAATATGTATGATGTCACCTCTTTAGAGGCAGTGAAGTTTAATCAAAAGTTTAGTTTAATTTGACTAAGTAGATGCTCTTAGGTGATACGAATTCTTGTAGGCGTGGACCGGATTGGACCAAATTCTAATAGTACGATATCGAAATTAATTCAAATGATACATTAATGCAGAGGATGTGAATTATTTTATTGTCAATCAAAAGATTGCAGCGCATATTGTGTATGGATGAATCACAGTCGTTGAATTTGAATATCATGTTGAGCGGTTTGGATCGATAGTTGGGCTTCGAAAAAATATATATAAAACATGAGGCATAATGAAGTATGGCAAATATGAGATATTGGAACCCTCCTCATTCTATTCTATTCTATTCTATTTATACAACTTTAGGTCATATAACCGTTGGAATAAACAAAGAAAAGATTTACAGAAGATTATTTATGAAGAAGAGCTAATCGGAAGAAAAAGAAAAATGAGAATTGGGTGTAATCTGGAAATTTCTCATAGATTGTGCTATGCGTCTCCAGGAAGTATATCTTCAATTTGTAGAATTCCAATACCTCATATTTTTCATAACTCATCATACTTCATATTTTATATCTTCGTTTTCAATGTCCAAATTGTTGATCCGAGCGATCAACATGATATTTTTACTAAAATATGTATGGGGATAAAATTTATAATTTTTACTATTTTTTTTTACTATTTCTACTCAATTGGATATTGTACCAGATCCAAATTCCAATCAGAACTGTTGATCCGCATCAAGATTTGCTAATACTTGATATGTATGTATCTTAAAGTAATCTGTACGAATATTGATATGAATAGAACGGCTTTACAAAGATTTGACAATGGACTGGATATGATTGAATTTGGTACGAGTCTAAGGCCTGACTAACTAACTGATCCTTGAACATTGTCAACCAGGCTAATCCGACCCGTTTAATATTCATGCTAAAACAGATCATGGTCCGGATCTAACCTCAAAATTTGAGTTAACACAGGTGATATGAATTCCCAAATCAGACGGATTCAAATGAAAAAAAGAAAGTAAAAATAGGCATCCCAAATTGGGAGTCCATATCCTCCGAGGTATCAGAATATTTATGTTTAGATCCGGACCGTTCGATCAGATTCGGATCAATCAGCATCGAGGTAGAATGATTGGACGATCTTGATCTAAACATAAATATTCTGTTACCTTATGTAATATGAATTATCCACTTTGGTCGCTTTGATAAATAAACTACACTTGAACTTAAATTAACCCACCGTAAAAAAAAAGGGAAGCTGATATGAGTACCCGCGCTACAATACCCGCACAGTACCCGCACCTAAACTGCCATAACTGTTTGTGGGGACCAAACTGCTTTAACTGCACTTAAGATCGGTAACTTTTTTTTTAATATTAATAGTCAAATCTTGAAGTATGTAGTCCAAAGAACAAAAATATTTATATCTATATAGTAAACAATGTAAATGATAAATTAATTATTTTTAAATAATCGTACCCGCACTTTTTTTTGAAATTTCTAATGTCGTACTCGCACCTAAACTGCCATAATTGCTTGTGAGAAACGCAACTGTTCCAGATCTGTAACTTTTTTTTAATATTAATAGTCAAATCTTGAAGTATATAGTTCAAAGAACACAAATATTTATATCTATATAGTAAACAATGTTGTAATTTTTACATAACTGCTTGTGGAGACCTAAACTGCCATAATGTTGTAATTGGATCCTTTCTCTTTTTACATATGACACTGAAAATATTAATATCTAAGTATTGAAAGTATTTATATCTATGCACTGAAGTATTTATTTTTATGAGGTCAACTATTTTTGTTAGAGAAATGTTGACGCGGAATTAGTGTCGAGGCTTTGAAATGGTGCTGCTGGAATTTTAGAATAATAATTAGTTGAGACTATATAATATCTTTTTAGAATAATAATTAGTGGACACAATATAATTAGTTGGGACCATAATACATTATTCCTCTAAATGCAGTTATTGTAGCATGGGTACTGTGCGGGTACTGTAGCGCGGGTACATAAATAATTATTCAAAAAAAAGATACCAGCTTTTTAGACGACGATTGCTCTCCTTCTTTACGTTACCCCACTTCACAAGCAAAAATATTAGTTGACCGCTCCAAATTGTACCCAATCCCAACAATTTCTCCCTTCTCTGCGTTTGATTTGAGTCATCAATTGGAGAGAAGAAGAAGAGATGAAGATCACGGTCATGACCACCGACGAACAATTCATCTCGCTCGACGTCGATTCCGATGAATCCGTACCAATCTCCCTCTCTCTATAAACCCTATTTATACTGGTATGAAACTTTCTGATAAGACCAATTTAAGTGATATTAAGAACTAGATTTGTACTGGTATGAAACTAGATTTTGGCCATTGATTAAAGCAAAACCTATTCATAAAAAGCAATATCTAGAGAAGTAATTGCATTAATAATGAATTTTGAATCAAACAAAGGATTAGAAAAGACAAATTATAGCATTACCAATACTAACTATGGATTAGTATTCTCCAGTGATAGAATATATCTTATAAGTTTTTTAATTTTAGTGAAATGCATTTCCTTTGTCAGTTGAAATCTCGAGGGTAGTGTTCGGCAACCATGACTTAGAGCTCCTTAGTACTCTAAGGAGTCTTAAGCTTACCGAACAGGTACTCCTTTATCAAGCTTATTGCCACCTCCTTAGTGCTTCTTTTGTCTGCCTTTTTTAAGCTTACCTAAGTTTTTAAGCCATCGTTTCACATGCCTTAAGCATTTATCAAGCTTAAGGGCCGAGGCGGAGGCGAAGGGCGAAGGGCGAAGGGCGTGTTCGCGTGTTCGCCTTAAGCATTTACCAAGCATTTACCTTTCTCTCTAGCATGTTCGCATGTTGAGGCGAAGGGCGGAGGTCCTTTGACTCCTTTCTTTCTCCACCAAACGGAGGTCTTTTTCTTTCTCCAGTGAACAAGCGAGGTCTTCTTTTTTTGTTTTGCTCTCTCACTCTCAGCAGCAAACAAGAATTAGGAAATTAAGTCTTTTTTTATTTTTACTCTCTCGTCCCAGCAGCAAAAAGTAGCAAATGAAGTAATTTCTTTTATTTTGCTCTGTTAAGCGTATCAGAAGATGCAAAGTTATCTTTTTTTAATCAAGCAGCGAAAACAAAAAGTAGCAGATCAAATTTCTCTCCAGCGCAGTAGAATGGGCCTTGCAATTTATTTTTCTTTGGGCCAGGGTTAGGCACAGTGTTGAATCAGGGGTAGGCACTGAAGCAAATATATACTGGGCCTAAAAAAAATTCCAATTTCAGAGGTAGGCAAGTGTAAAAACTAATCTGAAATTGGAATTCAGATTAGTTGTTCAGAGCCTTTATGGATCCGCCCCTGGCTGTAAACCCTCAAGCAGATATTTTTTACGGTACCTTACCTAATCTTAATTCATGCTACCTGCCATGACTTTTTATGAAGTTTTCCCAGCTGAATATGAATTTCTAACTTTGATACACTTGCAGAATGATCCGCAACTAGCTCAGGCTATCTTAGGAAATGACATAAATGCCCTTCAGGACATTCTACGGTTACGCCACAAGCAGAGACTCGAAATGAAGTGCAAGAAGGATGAAGAACTCGTAAGAAAAAGATAAAAGTCACATGCTTGTAAAGCAGTTATAGTTATTTTTATAGTAATTAAGTATCAGCCTCAAAACTATCGAAGAATTTCAAAATTAACAGCACATTTGAAATCAGGCATTTTTTGGATTGAACTGTATGAGCAATTGCTTTTCATTTTATTGAGAAGACCCAAAACCTTTATATCAATAATTTCATGATCTCATATCTTTCTATCCACTTGTGTTTATTAGGAACTCTTACTACGAAATGTTTAGAACTCTGAATCTGGTTATATTGATTGGTTCAAAAAAATGTGTTGAACAAAGAAAGTCATATTTTACTGAAAACAAAGAAAACCCTATGTATACCAAAAATTTGGATGAACTTCCAATGCTTGTTTTTGTCAAGTAGTCGGCATCTAGGTCTGAATCATGATATAAGCAAGTCAAGTCAAATCAAGTTTAAATAATTATTATTTATTCATTAGACAACAAGGTAGTTGGGAGCGCTAATTTGTCAAGTAACCGCGTTTGCAATTTCATTAGAAAAAAAAGACTGCGTTTGCAATAATGATTTTATGTATGTGAAGTCAGTCAACAATAATGATTTTATTATTGGTTATCATTAATTATCATGCAGGTTCTATACTCTTGTGTGTGAGGCTGCGATCTCAATATATTCGAATGTGTTTCCTTTTATTAATTAGAATATGGGAGCATGGCCATAATTTTATATTTCTAATATGTCATTAAGTCTTTATCAATTTCTCACTAAATTAAGCTGAAGTAATTGATGTAGCTAGAATCAGACTTCTTTATTGAGCAAGCATCCCCATTTGTTTGGTAAATTTCGAAGTAAGAACAATATACATATGTATTAAAATTATTGACATATAACTTAGTAAAAACAACAAATTAAAATATAATAGAGTTCGAAAAGTATTATACTACTTATTTTCATACTGTTCTCGTCGATCAACACTACTACAAAAAGACAACAATACATTGTTAAAAATGCTGACAATGACAGTTCCGCAACAGTGTACGTACGCAACATGTATGAAAATGTTGTTAAATTGTACACAGTTCAAAACTGTTTGTCTATATCCTTTATATACATAGTTAATCAAAGAAGACAGTGTCAGATCTCTAGACAAAACGCTAAAACATAACCTTTCTTACACAGGAAGGGTAAGTGTGTGTGATAGCAAGGGTTATATAAAGGAATTTCGGATAGGTTATAGTGTAACAATTCGAATCGGTTCAAGATTTGTTCAATATCCGAAAACCAGAATCCATTTATAAAATTAATTCCAAGATTAATATAGAGTTTACCACTAGACGCGCAACCGAGAATTCGCAGAGAATTTGAGTCCTAGCAGCAACCTTCTTTTCCTTTCCTTCTTGTGTCAGATCCACACAACAGCATAGCAGTCACGTCTCTATCAGTTCCTACTCGAACAAGTCAAAAATCAACAATCAATCGGTACCGATCTGAAAGTCCTGTCTTTTGCTCTTCCTTTTCTCTTACATTTTCTTTAAGAATAATGAACATAATTTCTGGAACAACCCCAAAATCCAAACTCTACATGTATATTTATAATACTATGCATCTGTTCAATCGCACCATCTCATTGCACCTATTCAGAAAACATTATATGATCTGATTATATCAGACTAGATCAGATGAGAACAATAATCCTGGCCCAGCCCAATAAGACCTAATTCAATTTTAACTATTAATATGGCTTAAAATATTCTGGTCTATTAGTACATTTCTAACATTATATACACAGTTCCTCGATAGGAATAGTGTATAATTCAACGGGATAATATACTGTTGCTTTATAACAACAATGTATGTTACTCTTTGTCCACAGTTGATTTTGGTAGAACCGTGCATGAATGTGTACTGCTTGATCCATATTTACTTGCCATTAACCATACAATATTACACATTCATATATATCCATCATTCAAGGAATATTCAATATGCATTCAACAATTACAACATACCGAAAACAATATTCAATATTCAATATTACACTTATATATACATTCATAATTCAACAAATATTCAACATGCATATACACGTCCACAATTCATTATTCAAAATACATATACATTTACATACGAAATACTATTATTACAAATAATTCAACAAGAAATTTGTTTATTAGCAAATTACAACACTCAGCAGTGTAAAAATGGTCATGTGGCAGTGCATGAAAGGTTATGTGATGTGTTGTAACCCATACATGTCCCCAAATAAATTGAAGACATAAATAAATTTTAGGTCATAAAAGGTTATGTATGACTATGTACTGCTTGATACATATTTACTTGCCATTAAATATACAATATTACACATTCATATACATTCATTATTCAAGAAATGTTCAATACGCATTCAACAATTACAACATACCGAAAACAGTATTCAATATTCAACATTACACTTGTATATACATCCATAATTCAACAAATATTCAAAAAATAAATGCAATAAAATTAATTTAATAAACTTCTAATTTTGTCCGCTTGACTTTAAACTAAATTAATTCAAATGTTTAAAATTTTCACATGTAGACACATCACTCGTAAAGTAGGCGGATCTCAATTGTTCGGATTCGTTCTTTGAAACCAATTAAACGGGTTTTAGACTTGAGCTCACCAAGAGATTTGGTGAACTTAAGAACACCCTAGTTCTACTCGATAAAAAATTCTCATTATCAAGCTTGTAGGATGTCTCCCACAAGAGTGCCAAGATATTTAACATGCAACAATGGTCGATGGCCTTATCCCTTCGCATGCGCCATTTGGATTATACATGCTGTTGTCATGCCTAAGGTGCATGTGGTGATGTCATTTGGATTATACATGCTGTTGTCATGCCTTAGGCGCATGTGGTGATGCCAGCACGAACCATAGGAAGAAATTATAGTACTTTGCTACGATTTTTATCCTGCTATTTTGGACGGTCTGGAATAATTTATTTGCCCACTCTACTAATTATTTAAATTACACCTTTTTAAATTAATTTAAATAGGTTAAAAATTAAAAACAAAATTTGAAGTATGTTGTTGGAAATTTAAAAAATCTCACAATCAAATCACACGCAATTAAGTATTAGTTGATAATTCCTTTAAATATCATTGATTTCATATATTGGGGAAGTCTCAGAATCGTATATATAATGATGGATTTTACATTTAAGAAAGAATAGACGAGGCTTATAATTAATGTTAAAATATAAATTATTTTAATGGCTTTTTATACATGCATTCTGGCTATTCCTCAATGTAATGGTTGAAGTTTTTTTTTTCAATTATCTAATTGTTACGTATTATGTAAGCAAGAGTAACAGTAACAGTTACAGTGCTTGGACACTTGGGCAAGAGAGATTAATTTAATTAGAACATAATATATTAACAAGTGGCCTCCAACATTTATATTAATGGATACATATAATTATTTGTATTTGTACATGTATCCTCTTCTGAATAAAGATCATGCAAATTATAAGTTTGAAATGGACAAATCTGAAAAGTTGGAACATCTCGTGGTATATATATATACTCCTCCATGATCCTCTAGCCTACACACCCACAAAATCAACAAACGCGGTGATAATTCCATCTTCACTAGTGTGCTCTAATCTTCCTAGAAATGGTACGTCCTAACTTTTTTGTATACAATGGTCAAAATATTGGTTTTCTATAGAAAATGAGTGTTCAAAAACTAATTAGCGAGAAATACTTCTAATTTATTAATCATCTTCTAAAATTATTTTTTGCGGATTTTGTTGATATATTGAAGACGATATTCAAGGCCGGGCCTTGCGGCGGAGATGGTGGGCAACCGAGAGCTACTAATAAGAGCACTCACATTGTTGCGATCCGTGTTTACCATAGCCCTTATATTAATGCTATTACTATAACATACATAGTTGATGACCATGCGGAGACCGTTACTTGGGGCATACCACTTGGAGAACTGGGAGAGGTACCACCTGTTTGCATTTCTATACTAATAGATTTGAACTTTTTGAGTGAAAAATGTGAACTCTTGCGTCTTGGTAATGCAAATTAACCATATTGATCTATTACGGGATAATAACAGAAGAAGAATGAAGTGGAAAACAAAACATGTTATCCTATTTTACCAGGACCATTTGAACAGGTATTGATAGTTGTACCAATTCGACTTCTAAGGTAACGAAAACTGAATAACGTAGCCACTAAAAGTATAGTTAATTTATGATATTTATTATATGCTATTGGTCTTGTAGTTCACTCTTCAACCTGATGAGTACATTACCTCTGTAAAAGGTTACTACGGTAGTACTATTGATGATGGATGGAATGGTCTGAAGGCACTTTCATTTGAGACAAGCGAGACTATTGAACCATATGCATATGGTACTAAAGTGGGAAAAGAATTTTCACTTCCAGCGATTAATGGTAAAATTATTGGTTTCCATGGACGCTCTGAAAACCGTATTGATGCACTTGGAGTTTACGTTAAGGTATGAATTTTTCTTTTTTGACTTAAACTGAAATAATCAGTAATTAAGTTATAGGAAATAAGATCACCGTTAGATTATAAAATGCAGATAACGTTATGTTGTTTTGTTTTTCTTGGTTTTACATTTGCACTCGTATTTATAATTCCGGTCTTGCGATATGTTCTATTATATGTAGGTCTGACATCTTTTTTGTGGTTGATGATTAAAGTCTCATCTGGTTCACACTTTTGATAGTTTAGATAGATAGTACATGGTTCCGAAAATCGGCCGATTCCGAGTGAACTCGGCCGAGTCAACTCGGAATCGGACGGGACCGGGCCGAGTTTTATCCGAGTTTCATGCTCATGCGATTTTTTCATCGAAACTCGGTTGAATCGGGGTTGACTCGGCCGAGTTATCCGATTTTTGGTCCGATTTCAAGTCGATTCTCTCCCTGAAGAGCCAATTTTGCCTGTTTCCTTTGCGTCAAATTTAGTTTGTTGGAAAGAAAGTTCAATTTGGGAAGAAAGAGCTCTGGAGGAGAAAAGAAAATAGATTCCCTTAAATAGACTTGGTCTACTAGTTTGTTATGTACAGATATTGAATAAAAATATGGTCCATTGTGCACCCGGAGCTACAAAAAGCTATTTGGAGAGATGGGGGCCACTTGTAACATTTAATGATTAACTTAGAACTGCCTCCACTGTTTCCTGTTACTCTCCATTTCAGTTAGCACTGGACCCGTCCATTTCAATAGTTTTTAGCAATTTGTGCATATGCTTTTGAATTAATTTTTCATGCTTTCTATATTTTTATGTTTCCTTTTCGTCCTTTATTTTTCTTGTATATATTTAGTCCTTTTTTCTTATAGAAAATATTGTATTTACTAATTTTTTCTATTATTTTAGTGCAAAACATGCTTCTGCCAAAAAAATCCGAATTACTGATCCGATTCACCCGATTCTGACCGATTCATCCGATTCTGATTTCACGGTCAAGTGACCGAGTCCAATTCCGATTCCGATTTTCGGAACCATGATAGATACCCAAAATCAATGGTCTTGCGATATGTTTCAAGTGGGAACATTTTAATTGCATGCTAATGCTTTATTAAGATTCTTTTTTCTTGAAAGGAAGGCCCAAAGTGTTTTATTAATCGATTAATTTAGTTATTTTTGAGAAACCTTTTTTTTTTAATTTTACTTTATATATGTACATGGATATAATCAAACATTTTGGATGTAAATCCTCATGATAATGTAACTGATCCTCTATATCTTGTTGATTCTTTTCATTACGTAGGCTGGTGACACTGATGGTTCAACTGGTACTGGTAACATCTGAGATCGCTGGGTTTGAAGGCCATATATAAATATAACTATGTGAAAATAAGCCATACTCCCTGAGAAGATCGTTTCCAGAGAGAGATGGGTGTTATGTCTGTACTACTTATAATTCTAGTGCGGATTCCATGTTAGGAATTCATCAATCCTAATCATGATTTCCATTGTTTGTCTTTGTTTTATATATATGTATCATATGGATCCTTAGTCCATGAAGCAGGTCCGCAATAAAATAAATTATGAGTGTTGTGTGTAAGTACAGTTTGGTTAATTTGTTCAAATTTTTTTGCTTGTTTGATCAATAATCTTATTTGTCCGTTCCTCACGCCTTCAATATCAGAAATACTTATTTAACAAACAAACTTAACTTTGGGGTAGAGGATTGAAATGTTTCTAATTGACAAAATTTGGAATAAATTACAGCGATGGAAAGAAAATTATTGTCTATTGGAAGACGGGTGAAATTATAAAACAGACTTAATATCTGTCGTTCCTCTTTACTGGTTAGTTTTCTATAGAATGTCACCTAGGGTTAAAAAAAAAATATAGATCAGCTTAGCAAAACGCTTTCTGATCTGGTATGGTACTAGCTCTGTAAGAAAGAAATATTGTTTGGTATAGCGTGGGAAAATGTTTGTAGGAAGAAAACCAAGGTGGTTTAGGCATATTAGACGTAGAATTAATGAATAATTAGATTTCCAGATCCACAAGTGACGGCAATTCGAAATCAATATAAGTCAACATGGACTTCCTGGACATAGTACGAGAATGTTCTTTTTTTTTCTTCTTTTTTCTTTTTTTTCCTGGAAATCTATCTTGACATATTCTGTGACGCGATGTGTATTGAAGATACATCCGATTTAAATTTGGACATGAATGATAGCCACATCAGATCCAAACCGGTCAAAGCTTTATATATTCAACTTGAAATTTAGCATAGAAGGAAAAATCTGTATCGGTATCGGAATCGGTACGTACGTCCCGGCCGATTCTACTCCGAAAATCTGACTTTTTGGCTAGAAGTTTGTTTTACACTAAGTATGTTTAGAAAAAAAACACACTCTTTCACTGTTATAAACTATGTTGTGCTGGCTAGATCACTTCATTGTCTTATGTGTTAACTATTATGATAAAAATGAGAATATTGTTGTCCGGAATAAAAAAAAGAAGACATTGTAGACTCAAATGAATGATTGTTAATATCTTCATATGCCCCACTAAACTCTGATGTACTCGACATCTCATCATAAGAAATAACATTTGGACGTCTTGTTAGTTCATTAATATTTTTAAATTGTGTTTCCCTTAGTTCAATTCCTGAGGTAGGGCTCCGTGGTTGTTCTTTGTGCTGATTAATCACGGGTACACAATTAATGGATGTGCATAGTTCATTCTGTTTCAGTCGAATAATGACCAGTATCGGACCAGGATGGTAGAAATTAGACAAAAAATGCAGACATTTGAAAAAATTCCAAAAGAATAGTAAAAAAAAATTAAAAAATGTAAGATTTGGTCTTCCAGCACAATATAATATTGCAATCAAGTTGAACGGTTCGGATCAACTGTTTGAACTTTAAAGTGGCAAAATATGAGCGTGAACGTTGGCATAGAGCACTTCATTATAGCAAGTTTTTGTGATTTCGAAATTCAAATCGTCGATCAGATCAAATGCTTAACATGTTTTCCATATAATTTAATTTGTTGGTTGATCTTTCCCGTGTTTTTATCTGAAACAATATTAATTAATGAATTTTGACTATTGGTTCTTCTGAATTAAATAGGGAAACTAATTAGTAATAATCCAATTAGGTACTATATATGATTAACACTATACATGAAGATTACTCAACGAAATATTCCTGAATCACGAATTTTTGACACCTATTTAATTCAGGGTTTAGGGTTTAGGTGGATCAACTTCCAATGCTTGTTTTGTCAAGTAGTCGGCATCTAGGTCTAAATCATGATATTAGCAAGTCAAGTCAAATCAAGTTTAAATAATTATTATTTATTCATTAGACATTAGACAACAAGGTAGTTGGGAGCTCTAATTTGTCAAGTAACCACATTTGCAATAATAATTTTAGGTATGTAAAGTCAGTCAACAATATTATTATTTATTATTTATTATTGGTTATCATTAATTATCATGCGGGTTCTACACTCGTGAGTGAAGCTGAGATCTCAATATTCAAATGTGTTTCTTTTCCGTTGGTTGTTACCATTAATTTTGGGAACCAAGTAAAACTAGAGTGTCTTTAAGTTTATTAAGCTTATTTGTGAATACGACTTTAAAGTATATTAGATTAGTTTTAAATAATAAATTTAAACTGTTGAAATCCTACTTTACGATGATGCGTCTGCATGTGAAAATTTTAAAATTTCAAATTAATTTTATATGGAGTCAAATGGTTAAAAAATATTCAAAAAATAAATGTATTAAATTTATTTTATAAATTATTTAAATTTGACTAGTTGAATTTTCAAGTCTAATTGTCCTTTTTATTCAAAATAATTGTCCATTTTTTGGCTTTTCTCTTTTTCTTTCTCTCTTAATTTTCGGTACATGCCTCAGTTTTTCAGTCCATGAGTCCCACTCTTGTACTGCTAGAAACTATGCATTGAAATTTATGTTTCCTTTTATTCTTATTAGTAGCTTCTCCCAACTGGGACCCAATTGTTAGTTTGACAAATGGTTTCCCGTTGATTGTTACCATTAATTTTTGGAACCGAGTAAAACTAGAGTGTTTTTAAGTTTATTAAGCTTATTTGTGAATACGACTTTAAAATATATTATATTTGTTTTAAATGATGAATTTGAACTGTTGAAATCCTACTTTATGATGATGTGTCTGCAAGTGAAAATTTTAAATTTTTTAATTAATTTTATATAGAGTTAAATGGTTAAAAAATATTCAAAAAATAAATATATTAAAATTAATTTATAAATTATTTAAATTTGACCGTTTGATTTTATATTAAATTAATATATACAAGTGATGAATTTTGATGATGACATCATTCAAAACTATTCCGAATAGTTGAATTCACATAAAATTTAGTGAACTCAAAAATATACTAGTTCTACTTTTGGGAACCACTCAATTCCAACATGCGTTAAACTTTAGAATAATTTAAGAATAAACCAGGATCCTACCAATCAAACTTTGACATTATGTGTTATGCGTAGAGTGAGAAAAAAAGACATGGGGGAGTCCGTTTTATTACGAAATGGAATGATTACGGCACAGAACAATATGAAACAGTACGGAACGGTACGAAACAGTATGGGACACTTGTTAGTTATGTGTGTGATTCATGTGTTCCGTGGCGTGTCTTTTGAAACTTTGACATTATATGGCACATCACAAGAAAGATCTGAAAGATCTAGTCACAGCACGGCACGTAGTCACTATCACACCCCGCGGCAACGGTCGTAACAGTCCCCCGCCGTAAGCATACAACGCCGTGTATGCTTACAAGGCAATTACACAGTTCAAACACAGCAACAAGCAATAGAAACAAGTTTCTAATATAAAATCAGAGTACACAGTCTGGACAGTAAATAATACAACAAAAGTATCACATCCGGATACCAACCATGAGGCCTACCCTAAATCTATACAACAAAATATATCTAGGGTTATCAAGTGGTAAGCTACTAAGGCCTACTACTCTCGTGCCTCTCCGGAATCAGTCGCACCAGTACCTGTAAAGTAACCCAAAGGGTGGGGGTGAGAATAAATTCCCAGTGCGAAATTTGCCATAGTTTAGATTATTGGACTTGCAATCAAACTCTATATTCAACAATAAAACTCAAACCATAACAGTTCAAACAGATATATATTCATAATTAACAGAATGCCAATGCTAGACAACAATTAATCCAATTTGAATCACAGTTTACGGAATTTCCAAGATGAATTTCAAACACAACACATATTTTGGCTTAACTCGACTCATTAGGGCTTGTAGCAATTACAGATGTTCTTTCGAGCTGGACCCTTTATCAAACCCACATCTGTAGGGTTACTGACACCTACAGATGGCCCACCGAGCTGGACCCTTTATCTGACACCCATCTGCAATTGCTTGGCTTAACAGTTATTAAGGTCTGGTTCAAGTCACATAAAGAAAATCCTTTTTAGAATCGTTTCCAATATTCGTAATATTCAATTGACCTTCCAAATGCATTAACACGTAGTAGGAGAATGCCACCGAGCCACAGACGTTACACACTAGTCACCCACGATTCCAATCCACACATCATACATAATCACCCTCCCTCGTCCCAACCAGTACTGGGAAACATCGAGGGTCGTTCACTTAAGGCCATTAGGATCCTGGGAATCAAAGTCAGCATACAGCCCGACTTTGCAAATTCATTAGATCCAAGAGCTTAACTTCGTAAATCCATTCACATACATATCAAATCGTGGTGACTTTCCATCGAATCAGATCGACACAACCTACAACCATACCAGCATGCAAATCACTCAAGTCACACCAATTCGAGTTTAATTTGATTGGGCTATGCAAATGCTTTACACAATTGAATGATGCAATCAATGATATTCAACATGACAAATGAATACACAGTTTAATTCCTGAAAATAAAGTATCAAACAAGTCCAAGAATCCCGCACCTGAATACGACAAGCGTACCGCTTAATTAAGGATCGGACGTCTCAAACTGCCTCGCAACGTCTTGCTCGACCGAGCCTACACCTATATTACATGTATACTAGGTTTAACATTGGTTCACGATCGAGAGGTTTACTCGAGTTACTTCTAGGGCTTATACCTTCTTTAATCAATTCTTATGCTTTTGGTAACAATTCGTTCGGTTCATTATTTCTTACCAAAATCCTCTAAAACCTCACACAATCTCATATAGGTCCTCTGGACCATACAAACTCTCATTTGGGTACAATTCACTTACTAGTTCACCAATTTGGTTCTCGTAACAATTCGATTTACCGATTGGTTAAACCCTAATTTGGTCAAAACCTCAATTTAATCATTAAACCTTCTAGAAATTCAAGATCAGGAGGCAACCCTACCGATTACAAGTCTAATTGGTTGGGTTAAGCAAATTAATTCACGATTATGCCCAATTTTAGTTTTGGCACGAAACCCTAGAAATCAAAATCCACAAATCGGAAGAAATCGGGAAAAAGATTGACAAATAAACAAGCAAGGAGTGTAGAGGAACTAATCCTCGAGCAATTCGAACACAAATCTCGAGTTTAAAACGAGAATTTGAGAAATCGAGAAAATTTGAGGTTTTGAAAGAAAGAAAGAGATAAAGAAATACCAAATAGGAGAGTTCGGAGAGATCTACGGACGCTTACTCGGTTCCAGTTTCGATTTCTCGCAACAATCGGGGGTTTGAGAGGGACGGGAAACTCTCTCGGGTTAGATTTCACTTAAAAATGGGGAAAGAAATGAAGTGGGAGAGAGAGAGAAGATTGGATTTGAGTTTTAGGGTTAAATCACCCTGAGTGCGGACGCAGCCATCCGCAGTGCGGGTGGCTTCACCCGCACTCAGCACTTAGTCTGTTTTCAGAACAGAAAATTTAACACAAAAATTTCTGAGTGCGGACGCACTCATCCGCAGTGCGGGTGGCTTCACCCGCACTCAGCATAATTTAGACGGCTCAAAAACAAAGAAAAACATCTTGGTGAGGATCGCTTCATCCGCAGTGCGGGTCAACCCATCCGCACTCGGGACTTGACAAATTTCGGAACATGAAATTAACACAGAAAATTCCTGAGTGCGGACGCACTCATCCGCAGTGCGGGTCACTCACCCGCACTCGGGACTTAGGCAAGAGTTCAGGAAAAAGTCCGAGCCTAATGCGGATGCATTCCACCCGCAGTGCGGGTCCATCCATCCGCATTCAGTACTTGGAAGAATTTCAGAATAACACAGAATTTCATGAGTGCGGACGCACCCACCCGCAGTGCGGGTCAACCCATCCGCACTCAGCACTTAGGAAAATCCAGACCAACACAGAATTGCATGAGTGCGGACGCACCCACCCGCAGTGCGGGTCAACCCATCCGCACTCAGCCTATAAAGTTTCAAAATCTCGAAATTTCGACGCGGTTACAATTCACACTTGACTTACTTACTTAGATGAACCTTAATTAAGGTTTTAAACTCCTATTTTGTTAGCACGATTTTCGATTCTTGCTTTTAATTCATTTGAAAATAATTGTAAAAATTTCATAACGTAACAGTCACGTGAGTCACATTTAATTAGAACCATTAGATATTGAACAAATGGTGAATCTTGAATAAACTAACTTAAATTATGATTAAATAATGGTCACGTGAGTTACGTTTGATCATGGTACGTTTGAGCACAGTGTGACTCACATGGCGTGACCATTTGCGTGCTGTGACTACCCCTTAACATTTGGATCGCGGCATGACATGTAAAAAATTAACTTGATCAGAATAAAGTAAGGTATAAAATCAAATTCACAACATACTAGTCACAGAACAGCATGGCGCATTTTTTCCACCATAATTATGTGCATGAAAACTTTACAATAATTTAAAAGTAAACATGGGTATACCAAATTGCTATAAAATTATTGCCCCAGCAACCGCTTGACTTTAAATTAAATTATTTCGAATGTTTAAAATTTTCACATATATGTAGACACATCACTCGTAAAGTAGGTAGATTTCAACAGTTCAGATTCGTTATTTGAAATCGATTAAACGGATTTTAGACTTGAGTTCACCAAGAAGCTTGATAAACTTAAGAACACCCTAGTTCTACTCGATAAAAATTTCTCATTATCAAGCTTGTGGGATGTCTCTCACAAGAGTGCCAAGATATTTAACATGCAACGATAGTCGATGGCGTTATCCCTTCTTGGATAAGACAATATTAACACGCAACGATGGTTGATCTTTCACGTGTTTTTATATAGAACAATATTAATTAATGACTTTTGACTATTGGTTCTTCTCAATTAAATATATATGGGAACTAAATAGCAATAATCCAATTACGTACTCTATATGATTAAGCGGATTACTCAACGAAACAAAACACTGAAACTAATTTAAATATTTCATATTTTACTGAATATTTTTTTTAAATAATAATGAAATACAATACATTTATTGTCTAATAACCATTTAATTGTATTAAAAGTACGTGGAAGAAAACCCTCTGCTTTGCACTGTTATACCAAAAATTTTGATTAACTTCCAATGCTTGTTTTGTCAAGTAGTCGGCATCTAGGTCTGAATCATGATATTAGCAAGTCAAGTCAAATCAAGTTTAAATAATTATTATTCATTCATTAGACAACAAAGTAGTTGGGATCGCTAATTTTTCAAGTAACCGCGTTTGCAATAATTATTTTAGTTATGTGAAGTCAGTCAATAATAATATTATTTATTATTTATTATTTATTATTGGTTATCATTAATTATCATGCAGGATCTACACTCGTGTGTGGGCTGCGATCTCAATATTTGAATGTGTTTCTTTTATACAATAATTATTTGCTAATAAACAAATTGTACACAGTTCAAAACTGTGAGACTATATCCTTTATATACATAGTTAAACAAAGAAGACCGTGTCAGATCTCCAAACAAAACGCTAAAACATAACCTTTCTTACACTGGAAGGGTAAGTGTGTGTGATACCAAGGGTTATATACACGGTTCCTCAATAGGAACGGTGTATAATTCAACGGAATCATATACGGTTGCTTTAAAACAACAATGTATGTTACCCTTTGTACACAATTGATTTTGGTAGAACCATGTATGACTGTGTACTGCTTAATCCATATTTACTTGCCATTAAACATACAATATTACACATTCATATACATCCATCATTCAACAAATATTAAATATTCATTCAACAATTACAACATACCGAAAACAATATTCAATATTCAATATTCAACATTACACTTATATATACATCCATAATTCAACAAATATTCAACATGCATCTACACATCCACAATTCATTATTCAACATACATATACATATACATATACATATACACATATGAAGGACTATTATTACAAATAATTCAACAAGAAATTTGTTTATTAGCAAATTACAACACTCGGCAGTGTAAAAATGGTCATGTGGCAGCGCATGAAAGGTTATGTGATGTGTTGTAACCCATACATGTCCCCAAATATATTGAAAACATAAATAAATTTTAGGTCATGTCGCGTTTTCTGTAGTAGTGTATTTATAAAACATAATTAAACACATGAATAAATTAATCTCCATTGACATATAAATTGGATGCAACTAAATTAATTTAATCTTACTTAAATTTCTATGCAACATAAACAAATAATTTAGTCATGAGCTAATAAAAATATATCAATTCAATTACAACATAGGCTAATAAACTAATAATCAAATCTAAATTAAGGCAATCTATATTCAACATGCATGCAATAATTCAAAATAGGCTATTAATAATTAAATAGCCTATAAATACAACTAATATTGGTCTCTTATAGCATCATTTTAGGTAAACTAATTACAAATAAATTAATCTAAATTTAACAAAATAACTCAACATTACACTAATTATCACTACATTGTAATTAAATAACACTAAAATTACACTAATCATGAAGTAATTAGTAAAACAGAGAGCATTTCTATGTTTCCACAGGGACCAGCTGACTGCACTAAGAACTATTAGGAAACCAACCTCATCAGTATGGTCAAGTGTCTTAGAAAAAATTAGAATATCCTCCCAAGTATGCCACTGATGCATAACCTCTTGGCTTTGCCCTAACCAGAACCAAACTTGTTGAGCTAAAGGACAGAGTAAAAATAAATGGTCTACTGATTCTTGGTGGCAGCAAAAATGGCATTGTGTGTCTCCATTCCATCCTTTCTTGGTCAAGTTGTCTTTGGTCAGTATAGTATTATGAGAAACCAGCCACATAAAGATCCTAATTTTAGGAGGAATTGGTAATTTCCACCATAGCATGGAATTTATAGGTTGAACTCCACCAAAGTTAAGAATGGAATACATAGAGTGAGTTGAAAACTTCCCTGAATTTTCCCATTTCCATTCTATCTTATCATATTCCAAAGTGAAAGTGGTTGAGCTGATGAGGCACAGAACATCCATCCAATCCTGAAAATCTACCCCTACTAAATCTATGTGGAATTTAACACATTGGCCTTGAGAATTTATGACATCAGCTAAGAGAATATCCTTAGTGGTACATTTAGAGTATAGGGAGTAATATTGAACAGCAAGAGTACAGTTTTGGAACCACTGATCTAACCAGAATCTAAGTTGGGTTTGGACACCTGGAGTATATGAGGTGCTAAAATCTCCTATATAACTAAATTTGAGCAAAGTAGACCAGAAAGAAGATATGTGAGGAGAATGATTTAAAATGTACTTATGAGTGAAGATATCCAAGGGCTAATATACTCATTATTTTTAAGTTTCCACCACCATTTGAGCAATAGAGAGATATTCATTTGTCTAAGATCTAGAATTCCTAACCCTCCAAAGGCTTTTGCTAACCTAGATGTATACCAGTCTATTAGAATGTATTTTTTCTTTTTTAAGTTGCCTTGCCATAGGAACCTTCTTCTAAGTTTGTCAATCAACTTGATGATTGTTAAGGGGATTTTATAAACAGATAATGCATACAAAGGCACTGCAGAAAGGACTGAGTTAACTAGAGTTAATTTACCTCCTATAGATAACATATTGCTTTTCCACATTTGTAGTTTACTCTCTAGTTTATCAACTAAAAAGGCCCAATCAGAGATAAGTAGTTTTTTATAATGTAAAGGTAACCCTAAGTACTTAATTAGGAAAGTTCCCTAGGAGCATCTAAAGATTTGATCAAGAGCTAATGTTCTATCTACATGAAGATCATACATTTCAGTTTTATGATAATTAACTTTAATGCCAGACAATGATTCAAAGGCCATCATGGCCCACCATGCAGCTTCAACATTATGTTCATGAGCTGCCAGGAACAAAATTGTGTCATCTGCATAGTGGCAATTAGTGATGGCCCGACTATCAATACATGGGGGTCCTAATCCTGTAATAACATTAGCTATACGCCCTTTTGAAAATATTTTACTAAGTGTGTCAGCAGCCAGAATATAAAGGAAAGGGGAGAGGGGATCCCCCTGTCTAACCCCCCGTTTACAGTAAAAATATTCTGTCAGTTCCCCATTAATATTAAGGCAAGGTTGGGAACTCTGGAGCCAATGGGTAATCCATTGGATCCACTTAGGTCCAAAATTTCTACTATGGAGAATTTCTAACAAGTAATCCCAATGGATCTTATCGTATGCTTTTTCAAAATCTATCTTAATAACTACCCCTGGTTGCTTAGAATGATAACATGAGTGTATTGTCTCTTGACTAAGTATCATATTATCTAAGATGTATCTATTTTTAATAAAAGCAGCTTGACTAGTATCTATTATTCTATCCATCACTAGTTCTAATCTAATAGTAAGTAATTTAGATAGTATTTTAAAACTACAATTAACTAAACTAATTGGTCTAAAATTCTTAATTAGTTTAGCATCTTTCTCTTTGGGAATAAGACAGATGCATGATTTATTGATACAATGCAAGTTTAGTGTGTTTTCATAAAAGAAATGAGTCAATAGCATCAAATCAGATTTAACTAAACCCCAAAAGAACTGATAGAACTTAAAGGTGAAACCATCAGGGCCAGGGGCCCCATTTGGCTCGGAAGCGAAAACTGCTACTTTAAGTTCTGTTTCTGTAAAAGGCTGCTCTAATTCCCATTGTTCTAAATGAGTAAGTTTATCATGTGTATCCCAGAAGTTGGGTTCTAAAGACCCATATTTAAGACCAGAAGTTCCTAGCAATTCTTTATAATATGTTACTATATGTTTCTTAATATCTACAATATTATTTGTAGGGGAACCATCTATTTCTAAACTACTAATGTGGTTTTTTTTGGATCTATGAGTTGCTACTGTATGGAAATATTTAGTATTAGAATCCCCATTTTTCAGCCATAATTGTCTAGATTTAAGTTGCCACTGAGTTTCTTCCTCTCTCAAAAGTTCTTCTAACCTATTTGTATTATGGATCCAGGAATCTGCTTCTAAAGGTGTAAACTCCCTCTCCTCCTTAATTTTCTGTAACTCATGTAAGTGTTTTTGTATTTGGGTTTTTTCTCGTTTTCGTTGGCCATAAAAATTTTTAGCCCAACCCTTTATTTTTCTTCTCATGTTTTTCAATTTTTGGGACCAGATTTTACCAATATCAGGAAGGTGGAGAGGAGTTTCATTCCACCATTTATTAACTAAAGTGCAAAATTCTTCCTGTTCTGTCCATAAAGGATCAAATCTAAATATGGGTGGAGGGGAGGGGATTGAGGTGTTAGTCTGCACCATAAGTGGACAGTGATCAGAGCCAGTGCTACTTAGATCAGACAAATGGCTAGAGGGGTATAATTGGTCCCAAGTAATTGAAACTAAAATCCTATCTAACAATGCAAACTGAGTACCATTTGACCATGTATATTTCCTAGTTTTAAGTTTAATCTCTAGCAAATGATTATCATTTATGAAATTATTAAATTGCCTACTAAGATTCATGTCAAAATTTGGACCAGATCTTTCCTCTTTTTTCCTAATGGCATTAAAATCTCCGCAGAAAAACCAGACATCTAATTGAACGTTTCTAATAGAATTCAATTCATCCCAAAACTCTTGTTTATATTGTCTAAGTACTGGACCATATACTACAGTTAATTGCCATTGAACATTATCTAATTTATTCTCTACTAGAAGATCTACACAAAATCTATGTAAGGAATGAGAGATAACTCGAAGTTTATTACTATCCCAACCTACTAATATTCCTCCTGATCTTCCTACCGAGGGTAGCCATACCCAATTATCGAATCTAGTAGATGTACTTTTAAGACATCTATTAGTAAAAGATTCTTTTTTAGTCTCTTGTACTGCCACTACATCAATTTTATTATCTATCAATAAATCTCTAAGTAATTGTCTAGATCTATTAGAATTAAGACCCCTAACATTCCAGTTAAGTATGTTCATAGGGAAACAACCGGTGACCCATCCCTCCATGAGCTATTGTGCTATGGAGGGTTTTCCCCTAGACCGAGATGATCTAAACTAAGTGTAGCTACCTGTTGGGAATCTCTAACAGAACAAAGTAATTGTGTCATCGTACTTTGAAAATTGTTTCTATCCATATTTCTAATACTATGAATAATAAGCTGACTATCTTCTATGCAATTGCCTAGTTTAATCTGATAAACTTGGAATAGACTAATTATCTGATCTACTGTTAATCTAGTATATGGAAATCTAGAGATAATAGGCAAACCTGAGGAAGAGTTGCTACTTGCTCCTTGCTTCCGTTTCTGAGCTTTCTAGAGCACTGTCCCCTGTTCTACTTGTGCCTGCATTCTGAGACTCCTCCTCAAATCCTTCTGTGAGCCAACATTGATGTCTGTCACTTCTGGGGTCTGGATAGTGGGTCCTTCAGGGTCAGAAACAAGAATAACTGGATGAGAGGAAGAAACTGGCGCCTTAGCTGCACTCCTCAGTCGGGCCCGTATTCCCACCTGCTTGCTCGAACTGGGAAGGGGTCTAGATTGTTTCCTTGGGGTTTTACCAGAGACACTACCTTTCTTCTTCATAGATTTGGGTTTTGTGGAGAGAGACTTCCTGGGTTGAGGAACTTTGACAGAGGATTTGTCTGATTGCTTGACAACAGACTTGTTGACTAACTCCTGGATCGAGATGTCCTCCTCACTGTCAAACTCAAGGTGTGGATTAGGAGAAAAAGTCTCACCCTCTGCAGTTGGGATAAGGAAATCTTCTTTGCAGTCACCTCCACATGAACCACATGGAGGAAGGGTAATAATCAGAGGGAAGGGTATTTCAGGGAAACCTTCTACGGCTGGGAATGATAAGGAGTTGGTACTGACAGCAGCCGGCGGGACTGTTTGTTCCAGAATGGGGTTTTCAGGGGTATTGTTGGACATATAGTTCTCCAAAGCTACCAACAGATCTGCAATGTTTCGGACTGGGTGATCAGTATCCCCTACGGGTGTTGAACTAGAATCCGTTTCAGGGTCAGGTCCCAACGGTATATCCCTCTCTTCCGCTGCAGTAAGATCCACCGTTTCGTCAGCAAGAACACGATTGTTCCTCCTAAGAACCAGGCTAGATCCATTCATCTCAAAACCTCCTTCACCAGCATTAGCTTGGCCAGTTGTGGGCTGTAACTCTAGAGGAGCTGAGGTTTGCCCGAATTCTGTCCCATTCGGGTATGGTCTACCTTCTTTACGCCCAACCCAAGCATTCACTCCCTCAGTTTTCTCAGATTCGATTTCTATCTCAATCTCATGCAGACGCCGTTTGCCCGCTGAGTTCTTGAATGGTATCATGTGTTTGGTAGGTATGAGGTTTCTGTCACAGATTTCCAGTTTCACTCGAACAAATCTGACATCATACCCCCCATGAGTAGCCACATCTACATCCAGAACATAGGCCCCCCACGGTTTAAAAAGTTTGTCATATTCCAGTTGTTCATTGAGGAAAAGGGGATATCCATAAATCCTCACCCAGATTTGTTCAAGAGCAACACCTTCATGAAATTCGTTTTCCCAAGCAACAATAGGAAATCTAACCTTGTCTAACCGGATAAAGCCGATGGAAGCCATGGATTCAAGCCAAGCGGCATTAGGCGCTTGAAGGAGATACTTGAAATTGTCAAAAACCGCTGCGATCCAGCGGTAGTTGTCATGCGGGAAAACAGCTTGCAAACGTCGCTCAACCTGTCCAGGTCCCCAAGCCGCAATGTCGTCTAGCACGAAGCTTTGGAGCAGTCTAGCCTCAACCGCGATCGATCGCGGAGAAGCTTCAAATTCCACGATCGGAGGACGATACGCCATCGGAGATTGCTGGAGTGGCCGCGAGGTTTGCCCAGAGCGGAGGTGAGGTTTAGATCTAGGGTTTGGAATCTTACGCGTTGAGTTGTTATGTCTAGGCGGAGGAATTAAAGTCTCTTTGCACTGAGTTGCTTTGTGACCGAATCCATTGCACAAAAAACAAAGCTGCGCATTCCTACAGTTTTACTGATATGGCCCGGGCATCCACATCTAAGGCACCATGGTTTGTTGAACGTCGATTTCGATCTGAGATCTTCTAACTTCCTCTTGACGATCTGTGCGTGAGGTACCGATCGCTTCTGAGTTGCATCTCGTCCATTGGAGTTGTAGGGGATCTCTGCTTGTATCGCGCCTCCATTAGGGTCCTTCACGGGCGCACAGTGCTGCACATTAGCGAAAAACCATGGATTAGTAGAGAAACGATTAGCAACTAATTGTAATTGTCGTAATCTAGAGAGAGAGATTGTCATCCCTGTTTTTTTTTTTTTTTTATGTCTAAAAACTAAAATCACCTAAAAAATCGCCTATGCTCCCATAGCTCCGTTTTCCATCAACTAATTGTTTAATATTCTAATCCAATTACATTATAAAAATATATTTAGTACAAATATATGATATAATTTTTATAAAAATAAAAAAACGCTATGTGGCATAGCATTTACTATAGCGACGCTATTCGCTATGGTTATTTTTTCCGGCTTCCCGCTATAACGCGATAAACGCTATTTAAAATCTTGCTCATTATCAAGATATTTAACATGCAACGATGGTCGATGGCCTTATCCCTTCGCATGTGTGCCATTTGGATTAGACATGCTGTTGTCATGCCTAAGGTGCATGTGGTGATGTCATTTGGATTATACATGCTATTGTCATTCCCAAGGCGCATGTGGTGATGCCAGCACGAACCATAGGAAGAAATTATAGTACTTTGCTACGATTTTTATCCTGCTATTTTGGACGGTCTGGAATAATTTTTTTGCCCACTCTACTAATTATTTAAATTACACCTTTTTAAATTAATTTAAATAGGTTAAAAATTAAAAACAAAATTTGAAGTATGTTGTTGGCAATTTAAAAAATCTCACAACCAAATAACACGGAATTAAGTATTAGTTGATCATTCATTTAAATATCATTGATTTCATAAATCGGGGAAGTCTCAGAATCATATAATGATGGATTTTACATTTAAGAAAGCATAGAGATGAAAGCCGTTCAGCACAAGACGAGGCTTATAATTAATGTTAAAATATAAATTATTTTAATGACTTTTTATATATGCAATTTGGCTATTCCTCAATGTTACGGTTGAAGTTTCTTTTTTCAATTATCACATGGTACGTATTATATAAGTAAGAGAATGAGTAACAGTAACAGTAACAGTGCTTGGACAGTTGAGCAAGAGAGATTAAATTAATTAGAACAGAATATAATTGGGAAACGGTTACGTCTGAATAAAGATCACGAACGTTAAATATATTAACAAGTGGCCTCCAACATTTATATTAATTGATACATATAATTATTTGTATTTGTATATGTATCCTCTTCTGAATAAAGATCATGCAAATTGTAAGTTTGAAATGGACAAATCTGAAAAGTTGGAACATCTCTTGGTATATATACTCCTCTGTGATCCTCTAGCCTACACACCCACAAAATCAACAGACGCAGTGATAATTCCATCCTCACTAGTGTGCTCTAATCATCCCAGAAATGGTACGTGCTAACTTTTTTGTATACAATGGGCAAAATATTTGTTTTCTATAGAAAATGAGTGTTGAAAAACTAATTAGCAAGAAATACTTCTAATTTATTAATCATCTTCTAAAATTACATTTGTGGATTGTGTTGATATATTGAAGGCGAGAACTAAGGAAGGGCCTTACGGCGGAGATGGTGGGGAACCTGTCAGTCTGGATTATTTCAGTAGCATTAGTAGGATCTGTGTTGCCTACACAACTCAGGGTACTAGTGGTTATTTTAATTCTATTACTATATACTACGAAGTTCATGGCGTTCCGAATCACGTTAAGTGGGGCGGAGGAGGAGGAACTCCGGAAGAGGTACCACCTTTTTGCATTTCTATACTAATAGATTTCAACTTTTTGAGTGAAAAATGTGAAGTCTTGAGTCTTGGTAATGCAAATTAACCACATTGATCTATTACGGGATAATAACAGAAGAAGAATGAAGTGAAAAACAAAACACATGTTATCCTATTTTACCAGGACCCTTTGAACAGGTATTGATAGTTGTACCAATTCGACTTCTAAGGTAATGAAAAACTGAATAACGTAGCCACTAAAAGTATAGTTAATTTATGATATTTATTATATGCTATTGGTCTTGTAGTTTAAACTTGACGATGGTGAGTACATTAAATCTGTAAATGGTTATTACGGTGGGCCTTCTGAAGTTGGTGGTGCAAATCTTGTGAGGGAACTTACATTTGTGACAAGCAAGACTAGCCATAAAATTGGTATTCATGACTCGGCATGTAAAGATTTTAAACTTCCAAAGAATAAGGGTACAATTGTTGGTTTCCATGGACGCGCTGAAACACTTATTGATGCACTTGGAGCTTACATTGAGGTATGTAAAGTTATAATTATTTTTTTCTTTTTTTAATTACTTAACCGAAATATAATAAGTAATTAAGTTGTGGGAAATAAGATCACCGTTAGATTATAAAATGCAGATAACGTTATGTTGCTTTGTTTTTCTTGGTTTTACATTTCCACTCGTATTTATCTGGACTTCGTAATAATTCCGGTCAATATGTAGGTCTGACATCTTTATTGTGCTTGATCATTAAAGTATCATCTGGTTCACACTTTTGATAGTTTAGATAGGTAACCAAAATCAATGGTCTTGCGATATGTTTCAAGTGGGAACATTTTAATTGCATGCTAATGGTCTATTAAGATTCTTTTTTCTTGAAAAGGAAGGCCCAAAGTGTTTTATTAATTGATTAATTTAATTATTTTGGAGAAACCTTTTTATTAAAATGTTACTTTATATATGTACATGGATATAATCAAACATTTTGGATGTAAATCGTCATCAAAATGCAACTGATCCTCTATATCTTGTTGATTCTTTTGATTACGTAGGATGGTCGCACTGGTGGTGCAACTAGTACTGGCTTCTGAGATCGCTGGGTTTTTAGGCCATGACTGTTTTAGGCCATATATAAATAAAGATATGTGAAAATAAGACAAACTCCCTGAGAAGATCGTTTCCAGAGAGAGATGGGTGTTATCTCTGTACTACTTATAATTCTACTGCGGATTCCATGTTAGGAATTCATCAATCCTAATCATGATTTCCATTGTTTATCTTTGTTTTATATCTATGTATGATATGGATCCTTAGCCCATGAAGCTGGTCCTCAATAAAATAAATTATGAGTGTTGTGTGTAAGTACAGTTTGGTTTGTTCATGAAGTTGAACTTTTTTGCTTGTTTGATCAATAATGTTATTTCTCCGTTCCTCACGCCTTCGATATCAGAAATACTTATTTAACAAACAAACTTAACTTTAGGGTAGAGGATTGAAATGTTCTAATTGACAAAATTTGGAATGAATTACAGAGATGGAAAGAAAATTATTGTCTATTGGAAGACGGGTGAAATTATAAAACAGTCTTAATATATATCTGTCGTTGTTTCTCTTTACTGCTGAGAGCTATCTATAGAATGTCACCTAGGGTTAAACAAAAGAATATAGATCAGCTTAGCAAAACGCTTTCTTCGGTATGGTGGTAGCTCTGTAAGAAAGAAATATTGTTTGGTATAGCGTGGGAATATGTTTGTACGAAGAAAACCAAGGTGGTTTAGACATATTAGACGTAGAATTAATGAATAATTAATTAGATTTCCAGATCCACAAGTGACGGAGAATGTTTTTTTTCTTTTCTTTTTTCTGGAAATCTATCTTGAGATATTCTATGACGACACATCTGATTTAAATCGGACATGAACGATAGCCACATCAGATACAAACCGGTCAAAGATTTATATATTCAACTTGAAATTTAGTTCCATATTCAATGGCATAGGTCTTTATTAAATAATACTTTGACTTAGTAGATGCATGCATGGGTGGGTGGTCTTCGAAGCAATTAAATATTATAGTGATTAATTTTGGGTGCTCTTCTAGGAGTCTTGTAAGCAATTAAACATTATAGTTATAAATTTGACTGAGTGAGTTTTTATTAGGAGAACATTTATTTCTTTTACTATAAATATGTATGATGTCACCTCTTTAGAGGCAGTGAAGTTTAATCAAAAGTTTAGTTTAATTTGACTAAGTAGATGCTCTTAGGTGATACGAATTCTTGTAGGCGTGGATCGGATTGGACCAAATTCTAATAGTACGATATCGAAATTAATTCAAATGATACATTAATGCAGAGGATGTGAATTATTTTATTGTCAATCAAAAGATTGCAGCGCATATTGTGTATGGATGAATCACAGTCGTTGAATTTGAATATCATGTTGAGCGGTTTGGATCGATAGTTGGGCTTCGAAAAAATATATATAAAACATGAGACATAATGAAGTATGGCAAATATGAGATATTGGAACCCTCCTCATTCTATTCTATTCTATTCTATTTATACAACTTTAGGTCATATAACCGTTGGAATAAACAAAGAAAAGATTTACAGAAGATTATTTATGAAGAAGAGCTAATCGGAAGAAAAAGAAAAATGAGAATTGGGTGTAATCTGGAAATTTCTCATAGATTGTGCTATGCGTCTCCAGGAAGTATATCTTCAATTTGTAGAATTCCAATACCTCATATTTTTCATAACTCATCATACTTCATATTTTATATCTTCGTTTTCAATGTCCAAATTGTTGATCCGAGCGATCAACATGATATTTTTACTAAAATATGTATGGGGATAAAATTTATAATTTTTACTATTTTTTTTTACTATTTCTACTCAATTGGATATTGTACCAGATCCAAATTCCAATCAGAACTGTTGATCCGCATCAAGATTTGCTAATACTTGATATGTATGTATCTTAAAGTAATCTGTACGAATATTGATATGAATAGAACGGCTTTACAAAGATTTGACAATGGACTGGATATGATTGAATTTGGTACGAGTCTAAGGCCTGACTAACTAACTGATCCTTGAACATTGTCAACCAGGCTAATCCGACCCGTTTAATATTCATGCTAAAACAGATCATGGTCCGGATCTAACCTCAAAATTTGAGTTAACACAGGTGATATGAATTCCCAAATCAGACGGATTCAAATGAAAAAAAGAAAGTAAAAATAGGCATCCCAAATTGGGAGTCCATATCCTCCGAGGTATCAGAATATTTATGTTTAGATCCGGACCGTTCGATCAGATTCGGATCAATCAGCATCGAGGTAGAATGATTGGACGATCTTGATCTAAACATAAATATTCTGTTACCTTATGTAATATGAATTACCCACTTTGGTCGCTTTGATAAATAAACTACACTTGAACTTAAATTAACCCACCGTAAAAAAAAAGGGAAGCTGATATGAGTACCCGCGCTACAATACCCGCACAGTACCCGCACCTAAACTGCCATAACTGTTTGTGGGGACCAAACTGCTTTAACTGCACTTAAGATCGGTAACTTTTTTTTTAATATTAATAGTCAAATCTTGAAGTATGTAGTCCAAAGAACAAAAATATTTATATCTATATAGTAAACAATGTAAATGATAAATTAATTATTTTTAAATAATCGTACCCGCACTTTTTTTTGAAATTTCTAATGTCGTACTCGCACCTAAACTGCCATAATTGCTTGTGAGAAACGCAACTGTTCCAGATCTGTAACTTTTTTTTAATATTAATAGTCAAATCTTGAAGTATATAGTTCAAAGAACACAAATATTTATATCTATATAGTAAACAATGTTGTAATTTTTACATAACTGCTTGTGGAGACCTAAACTGCCATAATGTTGTAATTGGATCCTTTCTCTTTTTACATATGACACTGAAAATATTAATATCTAAGTATTGAAAGTATTTATATCTATGCACTGAAGTATTTATTTTTATGAGGTCAACTATTTTTGTTAGATAAATGTTGACGCGGAATTAGTGCCGAGGCTTTGAAATGGTGCTGCTGGAATTTTAGAATAATAATTAGTTGAGACTATATAATATCTTTTTAGAATAATAATTAGTGGACACAATATAATTAGTTGGGACCATAATACATTATTCCTCTAAATGCAGTTATTGTAGCATGGGTACTGTGCGGGTACTGTAGCGCGGGTACATAAATAATTATTCAAAAAAAAGATACCAGCTTTTTAGACGACGATTGCTCTCCTTCTTTACGTTACCCCACTTCACAAGCAAAAATATTAGTTGACCGCTCCAAATTGTACCCAATCCAACAATTTCTCCCTTCTCTGCGTTTGATTTGAGTCATCAATTGGAGAGAAGAAGAAGAGATGAAGATCACGGTCATGACCACCGACGAACAATTCATCTCGCTCGACGTCGATTCCGATGAATCCGTACCAATCTCCCTCTCTCTATAAACCCTATTTATACTGGTATGAAACTTTCTGATAAGACCAATTTAAGTGATATTAAGAACTAGATTTGTACTGGTATGAAACTAGATTTTGGCCATTGATTAAAGCAAAACCTATTCATAAAAAGCAATATCTAGAGAAGTAATTGCATTAATAATGAATTTTGAATCAAACAAAGGATTAGAAAAGACAAATTATAGCATTACCAATACTAACTATGGATTAGTATTCTCCAGTGATAGAATATATCTTATAAGTTTTTTAATTTTAGTGAAATGCATTTCCTTTGTCAATTGAAATCTCGAGGGTAGTGTTCGGCAACCATGACTTAGAGCTCCTTAGTACTCTAAGGAGTCTTAAGCTTACCGAACAGGTACTCCTTTATCAAGCTTATTGCCACCTCCTTAGTGCTTCTTTTGTCTGCCTTTTTTAAGCTTACCTAAGTTTTTAAGCCATCGTTTCACATGCCTTAAGCATTTATCAAGCTTAAGGGCCGAGGCGGAGGCGAAGGGCGAAGGGCGAAGGGCGTGTTCGCGTGTTCGCCTTAAGCATTTACCAAGCATTTACCTTTCTCTCTAGCATGTTCGCATGTTGAGGCGAAGGGCGGAGGTCCTTTGACTCCTTTCTTTCTCCACCAAACGGAGGTCTTTTTCTTTCTCCAGTGAACAAGCGAGGTCTTCTTTTTTTGTTTTGCTCTCTCACTCTCAGCAGCAAACAAGAATTAGGAAATTAAGTCTTTTTTTATTTTTACTCTCTCGTCCCAGCAGCAAAAAGTAGCAAATGAAGTAATTTCTTTTATTTTGCTCTGTTAAGCGTATCAGAAGATGCAAAGTTATCTTTTTTTAATCAAGCAGCGAAAACAAAAAGTAGCAGATCAAATTTCTCTCCAGCGCAGTAGAATGGGCCTTGCAATTTATTTTTCTTTGGGCCAGGGTTAGGCACAGTGTTGAATCAGGGGTAGGCACTGAAGCAAATATATACTGGGCCTAAAAAAAATTCCAATTTCAGAGGTAGGCAAGTGTAAAAACTAATCTGAAATTGGAATTCAGATTAGTTGTTCAGAGCCTTTATGGATCCGCCCCTGGCTGTAAACCCTCAAGCAGATATTTTTTACGGTACCTTACCTAATCTTAATTCATGCTACCTGCCATGACTTTTTATGAAGTTTTCCCAGCTGAATATGAATTTCTAACTTTGATACACTTGCAGAATGATCCGCAACTAGCTCAGGCTATCTTAGGAAATGACATAAATGCCCTTCAGGACATTCTACGGTTACGCCACAAGCAGAGACTCGAAATGAAGTGCAAGAAGGATGAAGAACTCGTAAGAAAAAGATAAAAGTCACATGCTTGTAAAGCAGTTATAGTTATTTTTATAGTAATTAAGTATCAGCCTCAAAACTATCGAAGAATTTCAAAATTAACAGCACATTTGAAATCAGGCATTTTTTGGATTGAACTGTATGAGCAATTGCTTTTCATTTTATTGAGAAGACCCAAAACCTTTATATCAATAATTTCATGATCTCATATCTTTCTATCCACTTGTGTTTATTAGGAACTCTTACTACGAAATGTTTAGAACTCTGAATCTGGTTATATTGATTGGTTCAAAAAAATGTGTTGAACAAAGAAAGTCATATTTTACTGAAAACAAAGAAAACCCTATGTATACCAAAAATTTGGATGAACTTCCAATGCTTGTTTTTGTCAAGTAGTCGGCATCTAGGTCTGAATCATGATATAAGCAAGTCAAGTCAAATCAAGTTTAAATAATTATTATTTATTCATTAGACAACAAGGTAGTTGGGAGCGCTAATTTGTCAAGTAACCGCGTTTGCAATTTCATTAGAAAAAAAAGACCGCGTTTGCAATAATGATTTTATGTATGTGAAGTCAGTCAACAATAATGATTTTATTATTGGTTATCATTAATTATCATGCAGGTTCTATACTCTTGTGTGTGAGGCTGCGATCTCAATATATTCGAATGTGTTTCCTTTTATTAATTAGAATATGGGAGCATGGCCATAATTTTATATTTCTAATATGTCATTAAGTCTTTATCAATTTCTCACTAAATTAAGCTGAAGTAATTGATGTAGCTAGAATCAGACTTCTTTATTGAGCAAGCATCCCCATTTGTTTGGTAAATTTCGAAGTAAGAACAATATACATATGTATTAAAATTATTGACATATAACTTAGTAAAAACAACAAATTAAAATATAATAGAGTTCGAAAAGTATTATACTACTTATTTTCATACTGTTCTCGTCGATCAACACTACTACAAAAAGACAACAATACATTGTTAAAAATGCTGACAATGACAGTTCCGCAACAGTGTACGTACGCAACATGTATGAAAATGTTGTTAAATTGTACACAGTTCAAAACTGTTTGTCTATATCCTTTATATACATAGTTAATCAAAGAAGACAGTGTCAGATCTCCAGACAAAACGCTAAAACATAACCTTTCTTACACAGGAAGGGTAAGTGTGTGTGATAGCAAGGGTTATATAAAGGAATTTCGGATAGGTTATAGTGTAACAATTCGAATCGGTTCAAGATTTGTTCAATATCCGAAAACCAGAATCCATTTATAAAATTAATTCCAAGATTAATATAGAGTTTACCACTAGACGCGCAACCGAGAATTCGCAGAGAATTTGAGTCCTAGCAGCAACCTTCTTTTCCTTTCCTTCACGTGTCAGATCCACACAACAGCATAGCAGTCACGTCTCTATCAGTTCCTACTCGAACAAGTCAAAAATCAACAATCAATCGGTACCGATCTGAAAGTCCTGTCTTTTGCTCTTCCTTTTCTCTTACATTTTCTTTAAGAATAATGAACATAATTTCTGGAACAACCCCAAAATCCAAACTCTACATGTATATTTATAATAGTATGCATCTGTTCAATCGCACCATCTCATTGCACCTATTCAGAAAACATTATATGATCTGATTATATCAGACTAGATCAGATGAGAACAATAATCCTGGCCCAGCCCAATAAGACCTAATTCAATTTTAACTATTAATATGGCTTAAAATATTCTGGTCTATTAGTACATTTCTAACATTATATACACAGTTCCTCGATAGGAATAGTGTATAATTCAACGGGATAATATACTGTTGCTTTATAACAACAATGTATGTTACTCTTTGTACACAGTTGATTTTGGTAGAACCGTGCATGAATGTGTACTGCTTGATCCATATTTACTTGCCATTAACCATACAATATTACACATTCATATACATCCATCATTCAAGGAATATTCAATATGCATTCAACAATTACAACATACCGAAAACAATATTCAATATTCAATATTACACTTATATATACATCCGTAATTCAACAAATATTCAACATGCATATACACGTCCACAATTCATTATTCAAAATACATATACATTTACATACGAAATACTATTATTACAAATAATTCAACAAGAAATTTGTTTATTAGCAAATTACAACACTCAGCAGTGTAAAAATGGTCATGTGGCAGTGCATGAAAGGTTATGTGATGTGTTGTAACCCATACATGTCCCCAAATAAATTGAAGACATAAATAAATTTTAGGTCATAAAAGGTTATGTATGACTATGTACTGCTTGATTCATATTTACTTGCCATTAAATATACAATATTACACATTCATATACATTCATTATTCAAGAAATGTTCAATACGCATTCAACAATTACAACATACCGAAAACAGTATTCAATATTCAACATTACACTTGTATATACATCCATAATTCAACAAATATTCAAAAAATAAATGCAATAAAATTAATTTAATAAACTTCTAATTTTGTCCGCTTGACTTTAAACTAAATTAATTCAAATGTTTAAAATTTTCACATGTAGACACATCACTCGTAAAGTAGGCGGATCTCAATTGTTCGGATTCGTTCTTTGAAACCAATTAAACGGGTTTTAGACTTGAGCTCACCAAGAGATTTGGTGAACTTAAGAACACCCTAGTTCTACTCGATAAAAAATTCTCATTATCAAGCTTGTAGGATGTCTCCCACAAGAGTGCCAAGATATTTAACATGCAACAATGGTCGATGGCCTTATCCCTTCGCATGCGCCATTTGGATTATACATGCTGTTGTCATGCCTAAGGTGCATGTGGTGATGTCATTTGGATTATACATGCTGTTGTCATGCCTTAGGCGCATGTGGTGATGCCAGCACGAACCATAGGAAGAAATTATAGTACTTTGCTACGATTTTTATCCTGCTATTTTGGACGGTCTGGAATAATTTTTTTGCCCACTCTACTAATTATTTAAATTACACCTTTTTAAATTAATTTAAATAGGTTAAAAATTAAAAACAAAATTTGAAGTATGTTGTTGGAAATTTAAAAAATCTCACAATCAAATCACACGCAATTAAGTATTAGTTGATAATTCCTTTAAATATCATTGATTTCATATATTGGGGAAGTCTCAGAATCGTATATATAATGATGGATTTTACATTTAAGAAAGAATAGACGAGGCTTATAATTAATGTTAAAATATAAATTATTTTAATGGCTTTTTATACATGCATTCTGGCTATTCCTCAATGTAATGGTTGAAGTTTTTTTTTTCAATTATCTAATTGTTACGTATTATGTAAGCAAGAGTAACAGTAACAGTTACAGTGCTTGGACACTTGGGCAAGAGAGATTAATTTAATTAGAACATAATATATTAACAAGTGGCCTCCAACATTTATATTAATGGATACATATAATTATTTGTATTTGTACATGTATCCTCTTCTGAATAAAGATCATGCAAATTATAAGTTTGAAATGGACAAATCTGAAAAGTTGGAACATCTCGTGGTATATATATATACTCCTCCATGATCCTCTAGCCTACACACCCACAAAATCAACAAACGCGGTGATAATTCCATCTTCACTAGTGTGCTCTAATCTTCCTAGAAATGGTACGTCCTAACTTTTTTGTATACAATGGTCAAAATATTGGTTTTCTATAGAAAATGAGTGTTCAAAAACTAATTAGCGAGAAATACTTCTAATTTATTAATCATCTTCTAAAATTATTTTTTGCGGATTTTGTTGATATATTGAAGACGATATTCAAGGCCGGGCCTTGCGGCGGAGATGGTGGGCAACCGAGAGCTACTAATAAGAGCACTCACATTGTTGCGATCCGTGTTTACCATAGCCCTTATATTAATGCTATTACTATAACATACATAGTTGATGACCATGCGGAGACCGTTACTTGGGGCATACCACTTGGAGAACTGGGAGAGGTACCACCTGTTTGCATTTCTATACTAATAGATTTGAACTTTTTGAGTGAAAAATGTGAACTCTTGCGTCTTGGTAATGCAAATTAACCATATTGATCTATTACGGGATAATAACAGAAGAAGAATGAAGTGGAAAACAAAACATGTTATCCTATTTTACCAGGACCATTTGAACAGGTATTGATAGTTGTACCAATTCGACTTCTAAGGTAACGAAAACTGAATAACGTAGCCACTAAAAGTATAGTTAATTTATGATATTTATTATATGCTATTGGTCTTGTAGTTCACTCTTCAACCTGATGAGTACATTACCTCTGTAAAAGGTTACTACGGTAGTACTATTGATGATGGATGGAATGGTCTGAAGGCACTTTCATTTGAGACAAGCGAGACTATTGAACCATATGCATATGGTACTAAAGTGGGAAAAGAATTTTCACTTCCAGCGATTAATGGTAAAATTATTGGTTTCCATGGACGCTCTGAAAACCGTATTGATGCACTTGGAGTTTACGTTAAGGTATGAATTTTTCTTTTTTGACTTAAACTGAAATAATCAGTAATTAAGTTATAGGAAATAAGATCACCGTTAGATTATAAAATGCAGATAACGTTATGTTGTTTTGTTTTTCTTGGTTTTACATTTGCACTCGTATTTATAATTCCGGTCTTGCGATATGTTCTATTATATGTAGGTCTGACATCTTTTTTGTGGTTGATGATTAAAGTCTCATCTGGTTCACACTTTTGATAGTTTAGATAGATAGTACATGGTTCCGAAAATCGGCCGATTCCGAGTGAACTCGGCCGAGTCAACTCGGAATCGGACGGGACCGGGCCGAGTTTTATCCGAGTTTCATGCTCATGCGATTTTTTCATCGAAACTCGGTTGAATAGGGGTTGACTCGGCCGAGTTATCCGATTTTTGGTCCGATTTCAAGTCGATTCTCTCCCTGAAGAGCCAATTTTGCCTGTTTCCTTTGCGTCAAATTTAGTTTGTTGGAAAGAAAGTTCAATTTGGGAAGAAAGAGCTCTGGAGGAGAAAAGAAAATAGATTCCCTTAAATAGACTTGGTCTACTAGTTTGTTATGTACAGATATTGAATAAAAATATGGTCCATTGTGCACCCGGAGCTACAAAAAGCTATTTGGAGAGATGGGGGCCACTTGTAACATTTAATGATTAACTTAGAACTGCCTCCACTGTTTCCTGTTACTCTCCATTTCAGTTAGCACTGGACCCGTCCATTTCAATAGTTTTTAGCAATTTGTGCATATGCTTTTGAATTAATTTTTCATGCTTTCTATATTTTTATGTTTCCTTTTCGTCCTTTATTTTTCTTGTATATATTTAGTCCTTTTTTCTTATAGAAAATATTGTATTTACTAATTTTTTTCTATTATTTTAGTGCAAAACATGCTTCTGCCAAAAAAATCCGAGTTACTGATCCGATTCACCCGATTCTGACCGATTCATCCGATTCTGATTTCATGGTCAAGTGACCGAGTCCAATTCCGATTCCGATTTTCGGAACCATGATAGATACCCAAAATCAATGGTCTTGCGATATGTTTCAAGTGGGAACATTTTAATTGCATGCTAATGCTTTATTAAGATTCTTTTTTCTTGAAAGGAAGGCCCAAAGTGTTTTATTAATCGATTAATTTAGTTATTTTTGAGAAACCTTTTTTTTTTAATTTTACTTTATATATGTACATGGATATAATCAAACATTTTGGATGTAAATCCTCATGATAATGTAACTGATCCTCTATATCTTGTTGATTCTTTTCATTACGTAGGCTGGTGACACTGATGGTTCAACTGGTACTGGTAACATCTGAGATCGCTGGGTTTGAAGGCCATATATAAATATAACTATGTGAAAATAAGCCATACTCCCTGAGAAGATCGTTTCCAGAGAGAGATGGGTGTTATGTCTGTACTACTTATAATTCTAGTGCGGATTCCATGTTAGGAATTCATCAATCCTAATCATGATTTCCATTGTTTGTCTTTGTTTTATATATATGTATCATATGGATCCTTAGTCCATGAAGCAGGTCCGCAATAAAATAAATTATGAGTGTTGTGTGTAAGTACAGTTTGGTTTGTTCAAATTTTTTTGCTTGTTTGATCAATAATCTTATTTGTCCGTTCCTCACGCCTTCAATATCAGAAATACTTATTTAACAAACAAACTTAACTTTGGGGTAGAGGATTGAAATGTTTCTAATTGACAAAATTTGGAATAAATTACAGCGATGGAAAGAAAATTATTGTCTATTGGAAGACGGGTGAAATTATAAAACAGACTTAATATCTGTCGTTCCTCTTTACTGGTTAGTTTTCTATAGAATGTCACCTAGGGTTAAAAAAAAAATATAGATCAGCTTAGCAAAACGCTTTCTGATCTGGTATGGTACTAGCTCTGTAAGAAAGAAATATTGTTTGGTATAGCGTGGGAAAATGTTTGTAGGAAGAAAACCAAGGTGGTTTAGGCATATTAGACGTAGAATTAATGAATAATTAGATTTCTAGATCCACAAGTGACGGCAATTCGAAATCAATATAAGTCAACATGGACTTCCTGGACATAGTACGAGAATGTTCTTTTTTTTTCTTCTTTTTCTTTTTTTTTCCTGGAAATCTATCTTGACATATTCTGTGACGCGATGTGTATTGAAGATACATCCGATTTAAATTTGGACATGAATGATAGCCACATCAGATCCAAACCGGTCAAAGCTTTATATATTCAACTTGAAATTTAGCATAGAAGGAAAAATCTGTATCGGTATCGGAATCGGTACGTACGTCCCGGCCGATTCTACTCCGAAAATCTGACTTTTTGGCTAGAAGTTTGTTTTACACTAAGTATGTTTAGAAAAAAAACACACTCTTTCACTGTTATAAACTATGTTGTGCTGGCTAGATCACTTCATTGTCTTATGTGTTAACTATTATGATAAAAATGAGAATATTGTTGTCCGGAATAAAAAAAAGAAGACATTGTAGACTCAAATGAATGATTGTTAATATCTTCATATGCCCCACTAAACTCTGATGTACTCGACATCTCATCATAAGAAATAACATTTGGACGTCTTGTTAGTTCATTAATATTTTTAAATTGTGTTTCCCTTAGTTCAATTCCTGAGGTAGGGCTCCGTGGTTGTTCTTTGTGCTGATTAATCACGGGTACACAATTAATGGATGTGCATAGTTCATTCTGTTTCAGTCGAATAATGACCAGTATCGGACCAGGATGGTAGAAATTAGACAAAAAATGCAGACATTTGAAAAAATTCCAAAAGAATAGTAAAAAAAAATTAAAAAATGTAAGATTTGGTCTTCCAGCACAATATAATATTGCAATCAAGTTGAACGGTTCGGATCAACTGTTTGAACTTTAAAGTGGCAAAATATGAGCGTGAACGTTGGCATAGAGCACTTCATTATAGCAAGTTTTTGTGATTTCGAAATTCAAATCGTCGATCAGATCAAATGCTTAACATGTTTTCCATATAATTTAATTTGTTGGTTGATCTTTCCCGTGTTTTTATCTGAAACAATATTAATTAATGAATTTTGACTATTGGTTCTTCTGAATTAAATAGGGAAACTAATTAGTAATAATCCAATTAGGTACTATATATGATTAACACTATACATGAAGATTACTCAACGAAATATTCCTGAATCACGAATTTTTGACACCTATTTAATTCAGGGTTTAGGGTTTAGGTGGATCAACTTCCAATGCTTGTTTTGTCAAGTAGTCGGCATCTAGGTCTAAATCATGATATTAGCAAGTCAAGTCAAATCAAGTTTAAATAATTATTATTTATTCATTAGACATTAGACAACAAGGTAGTTGGGAGCTCTAATTTGTCAAGTAACCACATTTGCAATAATAATTTTAGGTATGTAAAGTCAGTCAACAATATTATTATTTATTATTTATTATTGGTTATCATTAATTATCATGCGGGTTCTACACTCGTGAGTGAAGCTGAGATCTCAATATTCAAATGTGTTTCTTTTCCGTTGGTTGTTACCATTAATTTTGGGAACCAAGTAAAACTAGAGTGTCTTTAAGTTTATTAAGCTTATTTGTGAATACGACTTTAAAGTATATTAGATTAGTTTTAAATAATAAATTTAAACTGTTGAAATCCTACTTTACGATGATGCGTCTGCATGTGAAAATTTTAAAATTTCAAATTAATTTTATATGGAGTCAAATGGTTAAAAAATATTCAAAAAATAAATGTATTAAATTTATTTTATAAATTATTTAAATTTGACTAGTTGAATTTTCAAGTCTAATTGTCCTTTTTATTCAAAATAATTGTCCATTTTTTGGCTTTTCTCTTTTTCTTTCTCTCTTAATTTTCGGTACATGCCTCAGTTTTTCAGTCCATGAGTCCCACTCTTGTACTGCTAGAAACTATGCATTGAAATTTATGTTTCCTTTTATTCTTATTAGTAGCTTCTCCCAACTGGGACCCAATTGTTAGTTTGACAAATGGTTTCCCGTTGATTGTTACCATTAATTTTTGGAACCGAGTAAAACTAGAGTGTTTTTAAGTTTATTAAGCTTATTTGTGAATACGACTTTAAAATATATTAGATTTGTTTTAAATGATGAATTTGAACTGTTGAAATCCTACTTTATGATGATGTGTCTGCAAGTGAAAATTTAAAATTTTTTAATTAATTTTATATAGAGTTAAATGGTTAAAAAATATTCAAAAAATAAATATATTAAAATTAATTTATAAATTATTTAAATTTGACCGTTTGATTTTATATTAAATTAATATATACAAGTGATGAATTTTGATGATGACATCATTCAAAACTATTCCGAATAGTTGAATTCACATAAAATTTAGTGAACTCAAAAATATACTAGTTCTACTTTTGGGAACCACTCAATTCCAACATGCGTTAAACTTTAGAATAATTTAAGAATAAACCTGGATCCCACCAATCAAACTTTCACATTATGTGTTATGCGTAGAGTGAGAAAAAAAGACATGGGGGAGTCCGTTTTATTACGAAATGGTATGATTACGGCACAGAACAATATGAAACAGTACGGAACGGTACGAAACAGTATGGGACACTTGTTAGTTATGTGTGTGATTCATGTGTTCCGTGGCGTGTCTTTTGAAACTTTGACATTATATGGCACATCACAAGAAAGATCTGAAAGATCTAGTCACAGCACGGCACGTAGTCACTATCACACCCCGCGGCAACGGTCGTAACAGTCCCCCGCCGTAAGCATACAACGCCGTGTATGCTTACAAGGCAATTACACAGTTCAAACACAGCAACAAGCAATAGAAACAAGTTTCTAATATAAAATCAGAGTACACAGTCTGGACAGTAAATAATACAACAAAAGTATCACATCCGGATACCAACCATGAGGCCTACCCTAAATCTATAAAACAAAATATATCTAGGGTTATCAAGTGGTAAGCTACTAAGGCCTACTACTCTCGTGCCTCTCTGGAATCAGTCGCACCAGTACCTGTAAAGTAACCCAAAGGGTGGGGGTGAGAATAAATTCTCAGTGCGAAATTTGCCATAGTTTAGATTATTGGACTTGCAATCAAACTCTATATTCAACAATAAAACTCAAACCATAACAGTTCAAACATATATATAATCATAATTAACAGAATGCCAATGCTAGACAACAATTAATCCAATTTGAATCACAGTTTACGGAATTTCCAAGATGAATTTCAAACACAACACATATTTTGGCTTAACTCGACTCATTAGGGCTTGTAGCAATTACAGATGTTCTTTCGAGCTGGACCCTTTATCAAACCCACATCTGTAGGGTTACTGACACCTACAGATGGCCCACCGAGCTGGACCCTTTATCTGACACCCATCTGCAATTGCTTGGCTTAACAATTATTAAGGTCTGGTTCAAGTCACATAAAGAAAATCCTTTTTAGAATCGTTTCCAATATTCGTAATATTCAATTGACCTTCCAAATGCATTAACACGTAGTAGGAGAATGCCGTTTAGTTTTAAATATCCATTTGCAACCAACGGGTTTCTTGCCTTTAGGTAATGGAACGATATCCCAAACGTCATTGTCATAATAGATTTCTTCTCTTCATTCATGGCATTAATCCACATTTGAGAGTTAGAGCTTTCCACAGCTTGTTTGATATTAACAGGATCATTTTCAAATATGCCAATGTCAAACTCATGTTCTTGAAGATATGCATAATCCTTCGATTGTGTAGATCTTTTCTCTCTAGTAGATCTCCTAATTGGCACAGGCTCTAGATTTTCTTGAGGTTCATTTACAACTTGATCTTCAACAGGGGGAAGAACATCATTACCAACTTCTGAATCTCCCACAGGCCCTAGGCCATCAACATTGGTCATGGCAATGTCAGAGTTTGGGTTGGATTCAGGTCCATTTGTGTTCTCTATTCCATGTTGAGTTTCTAATTGAGTTATTTGGGATGATGAAGTTTGCACATTATCAAAAGATGTATTTCTAAACGTAATCGAAATTTGAACAAAACCAGGACTTTGGTCCATAGTCTCATTCTCATTCGTCTCTTCTTCTTCAAAAATACTATCTTTTGTCATATCTCCCCCCACAAACTCATTATCCTCAAAAAAATTTCGCACTTCCTGACTCGAAAACTATATGTTCTGTTGGATTATAGAATTTATACCCCCTAGATCTTTCAGAATAGCCTATAAAATAACAACTAACTGTCCTTTCGTCCAGTTTCTTTTCACTTGGCTTATAAGGCCTAGCTTCACATGGACATCCCCAAACTCTCAAATGATTCAAGCTAGGCTTGCGCCCAACCCATAACTCGTAAGGGGTCTTGTTAGCTGCTTTAGTAGGCACTCTATTAAGTATGTATGCTGCAGTCTTTAAGGCTTCTCCCCACAAATTCTCAGGTAGAGTTGTACGAGCAATCATACTTCTCACTATGTCTTTAAGGGTGCGATTTCGTCGCTCAGCAACACCATTCATTGCAGGCGAACCTGGCAACGTATACTGAGGCACAATTCCGCATTCCTCTAAGTATTTTGCAAAGGGACCTTGACGCTGTTCTCCTGATCCATCATAACGACCGTAGTATTCACCACCACAATCAGAACGAATGGACTTTATACGTTTGTTAAGTTGTAACTCAACTTCCGTTTTGAACTTTTTGAACACGTCTAATGCTTCCGCCTTTTCTTTTATTAAGTAAATATAACCATATCTTGAATAATCGTCTATGAATGTGATAAAATACCGATGACCATTTCTTGTAGCCTTTAGAAAAGGACCACATATATCGGTATGAATCAATTCTAAAACGTCATTACACCTTTTGGCATTATATTTACGTTTATTAGTTTGTTTTCCCTTTATACAATTTACACAATCACTTAAGTTTGTAAAATCTAAAGGTTGGAGAATATCATTAGACACAAGACGTTCTATCCTTTTTATAGAGATATGTCCTAATCGTTTGTGCCATAATGTTGCAGATTTCTCGCAGGTTAATTTACGTTTTCTATTATCTATATGCAGTGCCTCTGAATGTGAAGTGTCTATATCTAGAAAATAAAGATTATCATAAGAAGACAGGATACCAGAAGCAAGAAGCTTAGAATTTTGACACAAACTGAAATTTTCATTACTAAATGAACATACATAACCATTTTTGTCCAAATAAGATATAGAAATTAGGTTCCTTCTGAAGGATGGAACCACTAAAGCATCAAAACTTAAATAAAATCCTGTCCTACATAATAATCTAAATTTTCCAATGCTTTTCACTTCTACTTTATTGCCATTTCCTACGTAAACGTAGCGCTCCGCCTCACTTGGCTTGCGATGGCTTAGGCAACCCTGCATCGATATACTGATGTTGGACGTTGCACCTGAATCTATCCACCAAGTATATCTTGATACATAACTTAAATTAACTTCAGAACAAACTAAAGCAAGAGACATACCCATGAGGGGCTTAATCTGACTTAGATTTGACAGTATGTTTAAATCTGAAAATTCAAGAACAAAGAAACAAATCGTCACGATTTGATCCTTAATCATAATTCTAAAATCTATCTAAAGGCCTATGTAAAACTATTTTCTTCATTAAATCTTTAGCCAAAACACCATTCAGTAATGAAACACCTTTGGGTGCAATCATTACCTTCAGGCACTCTGGCATAGTGAATAAAGTAAAAACATATAACCTTTTTGTCAATCAACCTTTGGGTCAAATTAACATATCCATGAACTAACGACCAGGCCAGTCAACGGGGGGAGGAGGATCACAGACGGATCGCTTATGTTCCAAGCCCCCAATGCTTTTCTAGACATCGCTAGTCCATGTGTGTTGCAACTTATTTTTATACACTACCCTTATGCACCAAACAACTTAGCAGGCGCCAACCCTCCTTTGGGAAAGCTAACACCCACGTCCATTGTCAGCACGTCATTTCAACTTGTCATGAGTCATCCTTGCAATTGTCTTACACAGAATGGTTCGTTTGCGAACATCAATGCTTGACTCATGCGAAAACAACACATGTATACCTAAACGCCTTTAGTTAGGTTCCAAAATTATGTCTAAATCCTAATCTAGGACGTACCTATAGAATCTACTCGTCCTAAATAGAATACAGCATCTTATAGCACTTTTAAATTAGAATATACTAATTTTATATGTCAACTATATTCATCAAAATAATTATTAGGTTTTAGTAGAACTTTAGCAATTTCTACAATGATTACCTTTTAGAAATGCTTCAATAATTTATTTAGAAAATACTAAATAATTTTATGCCATAATTAGCATTAATTGTGATCAAATTCAGAATTTAGTATTATACCCTTAATTAGCGTTAATACCAATTTTAAATAATATCTAAATCCTAATAATTAAGCTAATTGTAGCATAATACATAGTAATTATAGTAATTATAATTATTACAACCTAAATTACAATTACTTACAACTACTCCTAAGGTCTGGTAACCGGAAAAAATAATCTAGAGTTAACAGATTTTTCAGATCTGGAATCGAGAGAAAACAAAATTTGAGAGTTAACAAAAAACAACCTTTTTTTTTTTTATTGGTTCTGTCCGTTTCAAGATAACTTCCTCAAATTAATTCTTTATAACCAGATCCGAAAATTCAAACCTAAATTACTTTCTCTAATTCGAATTTAAAACCTTAAATTGTTGCATAATTAATCCTTTTGAAAGCAGATCAGGGCACTTTCGTATTTATTCACTCAAATCAATAAATTATGCAAATTAAAAATTAAAATCTCAAATAAAAAAAAAACTTCTCCAAGATCGCACGAAGCGCAAGAATGGATTCAAATTCAAGATTTTAATTCAAAACCGCATGAAAAATCGATTAAAGCAAAATTTTAACAATTCCTTTTGCAACAATTAAATTCGATATGAAAAATAGAAAGCAATTAAAAAATGAAATTAAAAGAAGACAAAGCTTTCTCTAGATCAATTAATAAAAACTGCAATTCTTACATAAGTGGCTCTGATACCACTTGTTGGCCCTTTTGGTCAGGTTTTTCTAATTTACTTAAAACCTTAACCTAGATCTATGTAAGAATTAAATAAGCACAGCGGAAACTACTTACTTTCCATCTTTATGGCCTTCCGTTTATTGCCTCTCAAGCAATATCGAAGGAATCGATGTAGATGGCTTGATTGACTTGCTCGCACGCTCAACCTACAAAATTACTTGGCTAGCGAGTCCTTCCACAACTCTTGAACTCTCTCTTACTTGTTTCTGTCTCACGAATTGAAGGCAGAATATCTGGTCTTTTATGGAGCAAGACAGTGGAGAATGATCATGATGAGTTCAAGGTTGTGGAGACCCAGCCCTTTTATAGCAGCTAAAACTTGTGAGGCAAGTTTGTGAAAACTTGTTAGGCAAGTTTGTGAAAACTTGTTAGGCAAGTTTGTCAAAACTTGTGAGGCAAGTTTGTCAAAATAAATCAGGAAAAATTCTAATTTCCTTATTTAGCCTGAATTTATCACTGCTATTATTTTAATCAACTATAATCGGTCCATTAACAATTATAATTGATTAACATTATTCTATATGTATTCGTATCCAAAACCTTAGTGAAATACGTATAATGCCATGACTTAATTAATCACATTGTTTTGGCATATTTTAATCATTACATAAATGTAAACTTGCGACAGTATTTGATATCATAATCATAATGCACGTATGTCCAACTTAATTATTGTAATTAGACGTCTCTAAATCCAACATATAGATCAGCTTAGCAAAAAGCTTTCTTCGGTATGGTGGTAGCTCTGTAAGAAAGAATAAAGAAATATTGTTTGGTAGCGTGGGAAAAATGTTTGTAGGAAGAAAATCAAGGTGGTTTAGGCATATTAGACTAGACGTAGAATTAATGAATAATTAGATTTCCAGATCCAGAAGTGAAGGCAATTCGAAATCAATATTAGTAAGTCAAGATGGGCTTCCTGGACATCGTACGAGAATGTTATTTTTGTTTTACACGAAGTATGTTTAGGAAAAAAAACACTCTTTCACTGCTAGAAATTATGTCGTGGTCGCTAGATCATTTCATTGTCGTCTATTTTATGATAAAAATAAGAATATTGTTGTCTGGAACAAAAAAAAAACGATGACATTGTAGACTTAAATGAATGATTGTTAATATCCCCCAATAAACCTTGATGTACTCGACATCTCATCATAAGAACTAACATTTTGATGTCTTGTTTGTTAATTAATATTTTTAAATCGCATTTCCCTTAGTTCAATTCCTTAGGTAGAACCCCGTGGTTGTCCTCTTTGCTGCTTAATCAGAGGTTCTCCTCTATTTAATCATGGGTACATAATAGATGTGCATAGTTCATTCTGTTTCAGCTGAATAATAACCACTACCGGACCAGAATGGTAGAAATCGGACAAAAAATGCAGAATCTGCAGTATCAGATCGGTCACGGCCGACACCGATACATATTAGCTGATACGGATCGGTATTGGCTGATACTTCCTTCTATCAAATTTAGTTCCATATTCAATGGCATGGGCCTTTATTAAAGAATAATTTGATTTAGTAAATGCATGCATGGGTGGGGTCTTCTAAGAGCCTTCTAAGCAATTAAATATTATAGTGATTACTTTTGGGTGCTCTTCTAGGAGTCTTGTAAGCAATTAAACATTATAGTTATAAATTTGACTAAGTGGGTTTTTATGAGGAGAGCATTTATTTCTTTTACTATAGATATGTATGATGTAACCTCTTTAGAGGCAGTGAAGTTTAATCAAAACTTTAGTTTGTGTGACATGGTACATGGCTCCGGTCCCAACATTTACAAAACGCTCATTATATATGTAACATGGTATTGGATGCAGGCGCGCACATGAAAATGAGCTCAGCCATACACACACGGTAAATAATAATAGAAGACGTGTACAAAAGGTCCCAATATTTATTTTTTAGAAAAATAGGCATAAGCCCTTCCATTATAATAATATGCAAAATACAAATATTCAAAAACATACAACCATTTGCAAGTAAAAAGGAAAGTCTGGTCCCAACATTTATACACGGTTGCTTCTTATGAAACAACCCTATACGATTACACCCATTCTAATAGGGTAATTTTCCTATTAACCGTGTATGATTGTTCAAAAATACATACATGATTTTTATTTTAGAAACCGTGTACAATTCAATCGCGCTCTCTCAACTAGCCGGCCTGTTTGAAATTAAGTTATTTAAGTACTGCCCCCTCTTCATGTCTTTTCACGTACCTTCCCTGACCCAATTCTTGTCTAGGATTCTATCTTCTACCTCCAATGCCTTCCCTCGTCTTCACTCCTCTTGATTGTTTCACACTCGGAATGAGAAGGATGACATGTAATCCCATCATATCATGAATTGATTGGCATGGAGGAAAGGGATGCCATGTAATTAGGCAAGAGAAATTAAGTGTTGAGCTCTGCCCTTCTTCAAATTTGGCCTTTTAGGCCGTAAAACCCCTTTATTGATTAAATCTGTATGTTTGAGTTCATTTGCATCCTTAATTTATAAATGTTATCAGAATTAATTTATGAATGTTTAATGGCTAGCAAACATTAATACTAGCACATTATAAACAATTTATAAAAAAAATATACAAATCATACACAGTTCTATCAAAACCGGGAACAAAGAGTATCATACATGGTTGTTCACGAAGAACCGTGTGTAAATATTTATCAGACATGGTTTTTTTTGAAGAACCATGTCGGAATGTTCCATAGGGTTTTGAGTTTTGCAGGCCTCTTCACTACCCTGTGTTTAATTTTCTCATCCTTCTGTCTAATTTATAATTTTTGTGGATTGTGTTGATATGTCGATATGTTGAAGATGATAATCAAGGTCTGGCCTTGCAGCGGAGATGGTGGGCAACCTTTCAGTATGGATAATACCGATAGAATCACTCGCATTGTTCAGATCCGTGTTTCCTACAGCAGTTATATTCATGCTATTACTATAACATACTTAGTTGATGGCGTTCAGAAGTCTGTTACGGTTGGCAGACCAGGAGGAGATTCAAAAGAGGTACCACCTTTTTGCATTTCTATGCTAATAGATTTAAACTCTTTGAGTGAAAAATGTGAAGTCTTGTGTCTTGCTAATGCAAATCAACCACATTGATCTATTACGGGATGATAAAAGAAGAAGAATGAAGTGGAAAACAAAACATGTTATCCTATTTACCAGGACCACTTGAACAGGCATTGATAGTTGTTCCAATTCGACTTCTAAGGTAATGAAAAACTGAATAACGTAGCCAGTAAAAGTATAGTTAATTTATGATATTTGTTATATGCTATTGGTCTTGTATTTCACTCTTCGGGCTGGTGAGTACATTACCATGGTTCCAGAAATCGGCCGATTCCGATTCAACTCGGCCGAGTCAACTCGGAATCGGGCGGGACCGGGCCGAGTTTCACCCGAGTCTCACGTTTGTGCGAGTTTTTCGGCAAAACTCGGATGAACAGTGCTTGACTCGGCCGAGTTATCCGATTTTCCGGCCGAGCCAAGCCGATTCAACCGAGTTTTACTCTGAGTTGATCCGATTCAAAGAAAAAATGGCGGATCCTCAACAATTTCAACCGAGTCTCAGCTGGCTTTGATGTCGTAGGGTGACTTGGACCACAAGAGGCTTGAAGAAAGGCTGAACAAGGAGTTTGAGGCGATTCTCTTCTATTTGAGGCCAATTCCGCATCTTTTACACGTCAATCTGGGTTCATCATTGTCGATTTGAGAAAATCTGTTCGATTTGGGACAAAAGAAATGAAGAACTCTGTGAGGAAGAAAGAGAAATGTATACATTTTTATTGGACTTGGTTTAATAGACCACTTGGTTTAGACGTGGAAAAGGGTTTGGTCCACAGTGGACCAGTGACAACAAAAAAGAATGAGTTGAAGATACATTTAGTCAAACATATATTCATTAAAGTAGAATCTCAAAGATCAATTGGCACACGGGATTTGCTCCTCAGCATACTATACTTTAGAAACTCAATTATAAAATTAATTTGAACTATCATATAAATTGAGAAATTATTATAATATGAATTGAGAAACTATCGGATAAAATTCATTCGAATTGTAAAATATGAACAAGTGAGAAATTATTATAATATTTATTTACTTAAATATAATTATTAATATTAAACAATAATTTTCATGTTTATTCATACTTGATTCTAGCTAGATATCTTTAAGTTGTATGAATGTAATAATATCCTTGTCAAAATTAATTATGGAATTACAATAATTAATTTAATCATTTAATAATTGCTAATTAATTTAATCATTTAATAATTACTATCCATATTATTTTGTATTTAATTTAATCATTTAATAAATTCTATCCATATTATTTTGTATTGAGGTTCACCTTTTATTTAGTTTTCTTATAAATTATTTTTTTATCAATTTTTCCTATATTTTAGCTACAAAACAAGCTTCTGCCAAAAAAATCCGAGTTTCCGATCCGATTCTTCCGATTCCGACCGATTCATCCGATTCCAATTTCACAGTCAAATATCCGATTCCGATTCCGATTCCGAGTTTCAGAACCATGTACATTACCTCTGTAAAAGGTTATTACGGTGGGTCTTCTGTTGATGGTTGGTGTGGTGGGAGGCAACTTATATTGGAGACAAGCAGCAAGAATACTTTTGGACCATATGGTAGTGAAGTGGGAACTGAATTTGAACTTCCAGCGATTACTGGTAAAATTATTGGTTTCCATGGACGCTATTCTGAAACAGGTCTGGATGCACTTGGAGTTTACGTTAACTAATGTAAAGTTCTAATTATTCTTTTTTTAAAACAAATGTGGTGGTTTGAACATGTTAAGCATTTCATATTCTTTTTTTAAAACAAATGTGGTGGTTTGAACACGTTAACAAATGTGCCAATATCCTGATTCAGATCTACACATTATATAACGAAGTGATAGATCAACCAACAAATTAAGTTAAATTATATGGAGAGAACATGTTAAGCATTTCATATCGACTATTTGATACCATATTTTGATGATTAGCTTGTAAAAACAAAATCGTGTCATCAGCACAATGACAGTTTGCAATTGATCTATTCTCAAATTCATCACTTAGATCCAATGTTCCAAGCACAATATCTCCATTAGTAATCAAACTGTTACGTCCTTGTTTTAGGGGTCTCAATGGGTACGATACGGGTAGGGTAGAACCATTTTCATACCCATACCCACAAAGAATTGCCCTTATCCGTACTCTACCCATACCCATTAAGAATTTTCCTTTTCCTACCCTATCCAAACCCATTAAGATTAGCAGATAACGAAACGGTAGTGGGCGAATAATGAATAATACAAATATAATAGTTTTATTATTTTTACAAATTTACAATCAAAACTTATCATGTCATACATATACAATCACAATTACTAATATAAAATTAAAATATAAATATGCAATTAATTCTAACTAATAATTTTCTATTAAGCAAAAAAAATAAAATCAAAAATATCTATTCTAACAAATTCAATTTCTTAATTAAATAATAAATTAACATTCAAATAAAAATGTAAAATGTTTAGCATAAAATTCTTCTTAAGATATAATTTATTTTACATAATTACCCAACATGTACGAAATAACCTTTATTCGTACCCATACCTGTTTATCTAATGAAGAAAACTATCCTTACCCATATCCATACCCAATAAGTTAACAAAAAAAAAATCTTACCCATACCCGTCTTATTGAATACGATACGGGTAGGGTAAACGGGTGTCCCGGGTGGCTATGTCACCGGGCATCACACCTAACTACGCATCTCTCCGGTTCACCTTCTTTGATCTCATCATGCTAAATTTTACCCCTGTTTATCGGCTTTTATTCTATTCATACCAACACCCCACCATGCATTTCCTATACTCTCATCTCCCCTCCCTCAAGTGTTCTCTGTCGGTCACACTCGTAACATACTACCCTCTGGTGGGTGGTTACCGTAAAAAGCCCGACACTGACAACGTGTTTGAGCATTACTATAAAGAAGGTAATGGCCTGTCGTTTACCGTGGAAGAGTGTGTTGATGGCCAGTTCGAAGATCTTGCCAACTACCATGAACGTGAGGTATCACAGCTAGATTACGTAGCCCCGCTATTACTTAAATCGAGGGATGACGAGGAATCAAAACCAGTTTTAGCCATTTAGGTGATGGTCTTTCCCGAGCAGGGTATAGTTATTGGGACATCGATGCATCACACGGTGTGTTATGGATCATCCTTCATGCCATTCTAAGCCTTCTTCCGACCTTGTTGTCGCCACATTCACATTTGGGCAATGACATATCCAAAGGCTGAAGAAACTAGTTTCGATCAAGGCTGAGCAAAGAAAGATGAGCTCTTTCCATTGCTCGACAATAGTCATGGCATTCGCTTATGTCTGGACGTATTTTCTTCGAGCAAAAGGCATCGATAGCAGCAAGAGAGCTTGTATCATGGTACTAGCCAATGTCAGAGCAAGGATATGTTGGGTAACGGTTAAGGCTAGCAGGTATATTTCAAAAATTCATCTAGCGATCTAGACCATATCTTACCATAAACAAGCAATCAGTCACACGCAGTTTATGGATCATGCGACACACATGATCTAGCAAAGTGTTATGTATCATACCTCTCCAATTAAGTGGAGTGTGAAACGGCTACCTGCGCCTTAGTCTCCCTTGAAGAAGTTTCCAAAAAAGGAAACCTCAAGCTTCGCACACCAAGGTGTTGTTGAGAACAAAAGGAGATCAATGTTAATCGATCAGATTGCCGTGTCGTTGCAAATTTGAAAGCTAGCTCACTACTTCAAAGCACTTTGAATAGATCTTGTGTAGCACATCAACATAATCTTGCATGCTTCTCGACAATCCAAATCTCAACTCGAATTGAGGAGGTAAGGAGAGATCAAGATCTAGATCAAACAGATCTATATCAATCTCACAAGATCATGAGAATTTTTTGCACTTAAGGATATACTTGGAATTTGTTAAGCCTCAATTATATATACTTTCGGTTATAGTTTTACCTCTAAAACTGCACCAAATCCCTTGTATTTTAGCTTAGGTTAATATAGAATATATCAACGAACCAAGTTACTGCCTTTGCCCTATTTAAATTGCAGAAATTGAGCAAAAGGAGCAATTATGTGGTTGTTTGTGTGGCCTGTAGGAATTCTGTGCGGGCCACACAAAATAAATTCAAGCTGGAAATAAAATTCAGAATTTATCAAGTTTTCTCCTTTCATGACAGAGAGTTGTGCAGGTCTTTGTACGGCCATAAGGAATTTTGTGTGGGCCGCACAAAATCTTTCATGATCCCCAGCCGATTCTCTATTCTGTGCAGGCCGCAGGAAATTTGCACTGGCCGCAGAGAATTTGCGAAGGCTGCACGAATGCCAGTCTGGCCTGATTTCACCATATCTCCTCAGATTTGTTTCTAGATTTTGGGGGATTGTGTCCTAAGGCACAAAAATAGTTATATATTGACAAGGAGACAGCAGATGAAGACATATTTCAACCTAGCTTTTATTCACATCTTTTTATATTTTTCTTTCTTCTCCGCGTCATTGAAGGCAATTGTAGTGAAGGATTGAAGGCTTTCTCAAGCGAGCAAAGGTGAATACAAGGGGCAGCTAGCGAGCTGAAGGGTGTACTCTATTCTCTTTCTTGTTTTTCTCAGTTTTTATCATGTTTACTCTTGTATTTCATTTGGATGTTAGTGCACCCATGAGATGTTAGATTTCCTCTGTAGGGGCTTAACCTTTAAACATGAATTTATGGTAACATGAACTTGTGGTGAAATCTACCTTACTTGAATATTTTTCTTTATGATGATTGTTTGCTTGCATTTTTGTTCTTGTTGATTTTATAATTCAGATTTTGTGTGCTTGTTAATTAGTGTCCCGCTTAGATTTAACAAACTTAAAGTGCTAGGATCAAATAATTGATAGTACCAAATTTTATACATGAATAACTTTTTGATTAAGTTTAGAAATGACCAAATCTATTTCTTAGTCTGGAACCACAAGAATCAAATGTTGAATTGAGGTGAAGAACTTAATTGTAAAGCCTCATATTTGATTGGGACTTCTAGAATTGAACCAAATATTGGTATGAAGAACTTAATCGTGAAGTATTGATATATAGAGATAAACTAGGCTAATATGTGCTTATGGTCTAGATAGCTAGGATGAATGACTTAATCGTGAAATTCGAATTATCTAGGCACGTCATTAATTCACGAAAGTGACACATTTTGATATTTAAGGCTTAGAAACCTCATAATTGTAAATATGAATTTAGAAACCAATTAAGTGTTGATTTTACTAAGTGATTGTATGCCAAAAGCCACTAGACTTCTATCTCGTTAAATCACAAAACTCCTTTTATTTGTTTATTTTAAATTGTTTTATTTTAATTCAACTCCCACTCCGGGTATTGAACCCATAAAAAAAATTTGCAAACAAACCCCCCATTTACTTTTATTGCACTATTTTAGGATTAATTAATGTAGTAAAAAGTAATATTTCCCGTTGTCTTTGGATCGGTACCTTTTATTACTACAAGGATATGTTGTATGCTTGCAACAAACCTATTATTGTGTACAAAGGTTTATAAATTTAAAAGTGAAAATTGTATTCAATTGACCCAATTATCCAATACCTAAAATACATAACAACCAGCAGAGTACTTCGGTAATTGTGTCGCTCCTTGCTACGCATCAGCCAATGTCGCTGACTTAATTTTAGTATGACGGAATCGTAGTGGCAGCTGAGGCCATTGGAAAATCAATTGAACAAATAAGTGAGATATTGTTGAAATCGCCACTTAATTGGAAGCCCATTGCGGATATGCCAGTTCTCGACTTAGCCAGGTCACGAAAGTTTAGAGCATATGACATCGACTTCGGATTGGGGAGGTCGACAAAGGTGGAAGTCATATCGGCGAACAAGGTGGCATCGAGATCAGTGTTGGATTTCCAAAGGACGAGATGGATTGCTTCAAGAAGTGTTTCTCAGATGGCTTGAAGCTTCTTTCAGAATAAATGTGTAGCTAACTTGAGATCTAATTTCTTTAAGTTCAATAATTAATGCAGTTTATTTTTCAATTTGTATTGTTCTATACTTTGTATGGGTTTTAAAGTAGGAAGAGGTCGAATTATCAAGCCTAATTGTCCTTTTTATTCAAAATAATTGTCCATTTTTTGGATTTTTGGATTTTTCTCCTTTTCTTTCTCTTTTAATTTCCGGTACATGCCTCAGTTTTCCAGTCCATGGGTCCCACTCTTGTACTACTAGAAACTATGCATTGAAATTTATGTTTCCTTTTATACTTATTTGCAACTTCCACCAACTGGGACCCAATTGTTAGTTTGACAAATCCTTTCCCATGGGTTGCCATTAATTTTGGGAACCGAGTAAAACTAGAGTGTTTTTAAGTTTATTAAGCTTATTTGTGAATACAACTTTAAAATATATTAGATTAGTTTTAAATGATGAATTTGAACTGTTGGAATCCTACTTTATGATGATGCATCTCCATTTGAAAAATTTTAATTTTCGAACTAATTTTATATAGAGTTAAATGGTTAAAAAATATTCAAAAAATAAATGTATTAAAATTAATTTATAAATTATCTAAATTTTACCAATTGAATTTTCAAGCCTAATTATCCTTTTTATTCAAAATAATTGTCCATTTTTTGGCTTTTCTATTTTTCTTTCTCTCTTAATTTCTGGTCCATGCCTCAATTTTTCAGTCCATGGGTCCCACTCTTGTACTGTTAGAAACTATGCATTGAAATTTATGTTTCATTTTATACTTATTTGCAGCTTCTCTCAACTGGGACCCAATTGTTAGTTTGACAAATTTATGTTTCCCGTTCGTTGTTACCATTAATTTTGGGAACTGAGTATAACTAGAGGGGTTTTAAGTTTATTAAGCTTATTTCTGAATATGACTTTAAAATATATTAGATTAGTTTTAAATGATGAATCTGAACTGTTGAAATCCTACTTTACGATAATGCGTCTGCATGTGAAAATTTTAAATTTTCGAATTAATTTTATGTAGAGTCAAATGGTCAAAGTTATAATTATGGTAATGATGTGGGAACTGAATTTTAACTTCCTGGTAAAGTTATAATTATTCTTTTTTTAAAACAAATGTGGAGGTTTGACACCACGAGTAGTGTTGTTCTTTCAAGGTACATAAAATGATTATTGTGGATTAAAAAAAAAAAAGAATCGATCACCGTTTATTTTTTTCCTTTTTAACTTAAACTGAAATTTAATCATTAATTAAGTTATGGGAAATAAGATCACTGTTAGATTATAAAATGCAAATAACGTTATGTTGTTTTGTTTTTCTTGGTTTTACATTTCTACTCGTATTTATCTGGACTTCATAATAATTCCGGTCAATATGCAGGTTTCACATCTTTTTTGTGGTGGATGATTAAAGTGTCATCTGGTAAACATATTTGATACCTAAATTCAATGGTCTTGCGATATGTTTCAAGTGGGAACATTTTGCATGCTCATGCTCTATTAAGATTCTTTATCTTAAAAAGGAAGGCCCAAAGTGTTTTATTAATTTAATTATTTTGGAGAAACTTTTTTATTAAAATTTTACTTTATATATGTACATGGATATAATCAAACATTTAGATGTTCATTTATACTGGTATGAAACTTTCTGAGACGTCGTTGCAGTAATAATGAATTTTGAATCAATGAAAGGATTAGAAAAGACAAATTATATATAGCATTACCAATACTAACTATTGATTAGTATTCTCCAGTGATAGAATATATCTTATGAGTAATAAGTTTTTTAACTTTAGTGAAATGCATTTCCTTTGTCACTTGAAATCTTCAGGTTATGTGAGGATCAGTTAAGATTTGCGCCAGATGGGTCAGCCGTAAACCCTCAAGCATTCCAACAACACATCCGCCGTGATTCCCAAATCATGGCTCACCTTCTTCAGGCATGAATTTTTTTTTATATATTTAGTATTAAATATTCTGTTTTGTGTTTTACAATTATTTTACATATAAGATTTGTATGCATCTCTTGTGGTGCGAACTTATTTTACATATAAGAACCTTTAGTGAATTTATAAAATATGGCCCCTAATATCAACGGTACCAAAGACTTCCGCTAATGCCCGATTCAACACTACAACAAAGTAGACACTTTTTGCGAGAGAAAAAACGCTTTTACGACGGTCGTCTGTCGCAAAAAGAAAAAGCTGAAGAATGAGAGTAGTCCGTCGCAAAAAGTAACTTTTTTATCCTCGCGAAAAGTGTCTCATTCTTGTTGTGCAAATATATAATTAGAAATTAATAAATTTGAGCATTAAATAAGAGATATAAAAAAAATAGAACAGGGTTCTTTCTGATTTGGAAACTTGAGAATAAATGGGCTATTAGATATTTGTTCCTCGGGCCTATTTGGAATATGGGGAGATGCTTTAAGATTTGGGCAAACTTAAATTAAATGGTCTGGATCTATCTTTATCCTGTCAGGTACCTTACCTATTCTGAATTCATGCTACCTGCTATGATTTTTTATGAAGTTTTCCCTGCTGAATATGAATTTCTAACTTTGATACACTTGCAGAATGATCCGCAACTTGCTCAGGCTATATTAGGAAATGACATAAATGCCCTTGAGGACATTCTACGGTTACGCCGCAAGCAGAGACTCGAAATGAAGCGCAAGCAGGACGAAGAACTCGTAAGAAAAAATATAAAATTCAAAAACACATGCTTAATTGTAAAGCAGTTATAGTTATTTTTATAGTAACTAAATTTCGGCCTCAAAAACTATCAAAGAATTAACGACACATTTGAAATCAGGCATTTCAAAATTACATGTACCAGCCTGCATCCAACATTGGATTAACTCAGGCATTAATATATTTCAAAATGAATCATGAAAATTATTGTCTGGGTGATTTCTTATTTTGGAAAAAATAGTAATTGTACAACTTTACAGGTTAGCTTCCTAAAGCATTTATCATTATTTTTCGTGATAACTGAGAATGAGTTTTAATTCAACAAAAATTGAAAGCATAGTGGCTGATTAAACCATGACGCACATAAAACAAAGTGACAGGAAAATGCTCCTGCCGACAAATATGTTAAATGCTTATTTATGTGTTATATTAAACTCAAAATTAATTTTGACAACAGTATTGATTACTCTCTTATTTTGGCATTATAATTGTACGGAATCGCTATCTTCCCTTTAATTTTGATTGGAATTTGGATGTTAGACATGCCCGGTGCTAAAATTTATCAGCAAGCCTCTATAATTAACTTTTTATCTAATAGCAGAACACCATTTGTCTCCTTTTTTTGTTTTGTTGCAAAAGTTTCCTAATTAATTGAGCTTCAGAAAATTACATAATTTAGGCACATAATGTGCTGGGACAATTACTTATTTCTTCTACTTATAATTTACAAGTTACAACCAACCAACCTACATACATATTTCTTTTCATTTTTTGGATTAAACTGTATGAGCAATTGCTTTTCATTTTAATGAGAAGACCCAAAACCTTTATATCAATAATTTGATGATCTCATATTTTTCTATCCACTTGTGTTTATTAGGAACACTATCTATGAAATGTTTAGAACTCTAAACCTGGTTATTGATTGGTTCACACAAATACGTTGATAAGATGTGTGTTTTATTCATCATCAGGACTACTAATATCATGCAAAAAAAATTGGGTTCCAAGCATCTATTTGTTCAGACAATATCTCAGCCGTTGATTTGATAGATGTCAGCCACTCATCAAAACACATTTCAATCTCAGCCTTTAATAAATAATTTTGATTTTATGCATTTATTTCATGTTGTCATGTAGAAGTCCAAATTTAATTATATACGTACCCGCCACATGAAAATTATATCATCCTAGACAAAACATCTTTTCTTTTCTTTCTCTGTTTCTGCGCGTTCCCATTATAGTCCCGCAGAACGACGCGCTTTTCCACTCTTTTGTAATAGTATATTAGTTTGAAAATAAGTATTTAGAAGGTTCTGTTTGTCATATCCTCTCGTCATCGATCACAATTTAAAAAAAGGCTTTCTATCAAAACAAACTTCCTATCTCAACGTTCATAATTAATTATTTTCTTTGATTTTAGCAGATGAATTTTGACAAACAAATCAACACTTTCACATGGTGCTTGTGGGTAGTAAATTCCATACATAAATGTATTCTACTCAAACAAATACTCAAGTTTCACAGATATACATACTGCACATTAAGACTAGGAAATACACGCCATATTCGTACTGGCACTGGTACGAAGGAATGAGAGGTGATTTTATATTTTTTTGTTCCGATGTTAGTTTTGTGTTCGTATTTTGATTTCAAAGTACCTCCTAAAAAATCATTCTATTTCATTCTCCCAAAAATATTTTATTCATTCTTAGTTCTTAAACATTCATGTTATTCATTATATGTCACTGCTCAAAAATTATTTCATTCTCCGTTGCAAAGCACGGGCACTTGACTAGTGATAAATATTGCTTGATAGAACCAATGACATATACATGCCAAACTTTATCTCAGGTAAGCTTACCTTAGAAACAAATGTTTAAAATATTATTTATGTCATATTTCCTTCACAAATAATTAACCATCATCATAACATTTAGAAGTATGAACTTGTTTGCAAACACTCCTGCTTCAAAATAAATTACTTTTAGATATATGCACACACGAGTTATAAAAGAAGAAAATCTCCATTCTATGACCTAATCCATGCTAACGCACAAGGCACCTCTTTCTTCTCTCCGATTTTGGATCCCACACAGGCACTATAGGCAACCACTTTGAGAGATGAGAGATTCATTCCATATTATATTTAGATCCAATTTTATATTAATATCTATGAATATTGTTAAATAAATATTTTTTTCATGGATTTATCTTTTTAATAAAAATTTGTCATTTGTATGAGAATTTATTTTTTTTATCTTAAAATATATCCCTTCGCAACGCACCGGCATAATACTAGTAGATTTATATATAGTCAGGCTAATATGTCTACGTTGGCATAGAGCACTTTGTTATACCAAGTAGGTTTTCGTGATTTTGAAATTCAAATAGTTGATTTGATCAAATGCTTAACATGTTCTCCATATAATTTAATTTGTTGGTTGATCTTTCACGTGTTTTTATATAAAACAATATTAATTAATGACTTTTGACTATTGGTTCTTCTCAATTAAATATGGGAACTAAATAGCAATAATCCAATTACGTACCATACATGCAGATTACTCAACGAAACAAAACACTGAAACTAATTTAAATATTCCATATTTTACTGAAAACAAAGAAAACCCTATGTATACCAAAAATTTGGATGAACTTTCAATGCTTATTCTGTCAAGTAGTCGGCATCTAGGTCTGAATCATGATGTAAGCAAGTCAAGTCAAATCAAGTTTAAATAATTATTATTTATTCATTAGACAACAAGGTAGTTGGGATTGCTAATTTGTAAGTAACCGCCTTTGCAATTTCATTAAAAAAAAAGACTGCGTTTGCAATAATGATTTTAGGTATGTGAAGTCAGTCAACAATATTATTTATTATTGGTTATCATTAATTATCTTGCAGGTTCTATACTCTTGTCATTAATTAGAATATGGGAGCATGGCCATAATTTTATATTTCTAATATGTCATTAAGTCTTTATCAATTTCTCACTAAATTAAGCTGAAGTAATTGATGTAGCTAGAATCAGACTTCTTTATTGAGCAAGCATCCCCATTTGTTTGGTAAATTTCGAAGTAAGAACAATATACATATGTATTAAAATTATTGACATATAACTTAGTAATAACAACAAATTAAAATATAACAGAGTTCGAAAAGTGTTATACTACTTATTTTCAGACTGTTCTCGTCTACCAACACTACTACAAAAAGACAACAATACATTGTTAAAAATGCTGAGAATGACAGTTCCGCAACAGTGTACGTACGCAACATGTATAAAAATGTTGTTAAATTGTACACAGTTCAAAACTGTGAGCTTAAGAACACCCTAGTTCTACTCCATTCATGTACGTCCATCATTCTAGAAATATTCAATATGCATTCAACAATTACAACATACCGAAAACAATATTCAATATTCAACATTACACTTATATATACATCCATAATTCAACAAATATTCAACATACATATACACGTCCACAATTCATTATTCAACATACATATGCATATTTACGTACGAAATACTATTATTACAAATAATTCAACAAGAACTTTGTTTATTAGCAAATTACAATACTCGGCAGTGTAAAAATGATCTTGCGGCAGTGCATGAAAGGTTTTGTGATGTGTTGTAACCCATACATGTCCCCAAATAAATTGAAGACAAAAATAAATTTTAGGTCATGTCGCGTTTTCTGTAGTAGTGTATTTATAAAACATAATTGAACACATGAATAAACTAATCTCCATTGACATATAAATTGCATGCAACTAAAGTAATTTAATCTAACTTAAATTTCCATGCAACATAAAATAATAATTTAGTCATGAGCTAATAAAAATATATAAATTCAATTAACTAATAAACTAATAATCAAATCTAAATTAAGTCAATCTGTATTCAACATGCATGCAATAATTCAAAATAGGCTATTAATAATTAAATAGCCTATAAATATAACTAATATTGGTCTCTTATAGCATCATTTTAGCTAAACTAACTACAAATAAATTAATCTAAATTTAACTAAATAACTCAACATTACACTAATTATCACTACATTATAATTGAATAACACTGTATTACACTAATTATGAACTAATTAACTATATTACACTTAAAATACAATACCCAAAAGAAACCTTATAAACATACTAGAAAGGTATAGTTCCCTACAAAATCTACAATATAAATTAATTCTAAAGTTAACTTCTGATTAAGTACCTTGGCCGAAAAAGTAGACCTGATGCTCTACAGATTTCTCCTATTAAATTAAAGCTTGTTCCAACAAACAGATTTGAATTTTGAACCGTTGAAAAACGTCTAATTTACAAGTGATGTATCTACATGGAAAAAAATTTAATTTTGAAATTAATTTTGCATATAGTAAAGTAGTCAAAATACGTTAAAAAAATAAATGCAATAAAATTAATTTATTAACCTTCTAATTTTGACCGCTTGACTTTAAATTCAATTAATACGAATGTTGAAAATTTTCACATGTTGACACATCACTCGTAAAGTAGGTGGATTTTAATGGTTTGCATTCGTTATTTGAAACCGATTAGACGGGTTTTAGACTTGAGTTCACCATGAAGTTTGGTGAACATAAGAACACCCTAGTTCTACTCGATAAAAAATTCTCATTATGAAGCTTGTCGGATCTCCCACAAGAGTGCCAAGATATTTAACATGCAACGATGGTCGATGGCCTTATCCCTTCGCATGTGCTCCATTTGGATTATACATGCTGTTGTCATGCCTAAGGTGCATGTGGTGATGCCAGCACGAACCATAGGAAGAAATTATAGTACTTTGCTACGATTTTTATCCTGCTATTTTGGACGGTCTGGAATAATTTTTTTGCCCACTCTACTAATTATTTAAATTACACCTTTTTAAATTAATTTAAATAGGTTAAAAATTAAAAACAAAATTTGAAGTATGTTGTTGGAAATTGAAAAAATATCACAATCAAATCACACGGAATTAAGTATTAGTTGATCATTCATTTAAATATCATTGATTTCATATATCGGGGAAGTCTCAGAACCATATAATGATGGATTTTACATTTAAGAAAGCATAGAGATGAAAGCCGTTCAGCACAAGACGAGGCTTATAATTAATGTTAAATTATAAATTATTTTAATGACTTTTTATACATGTATTTTGGTTATTCCTCAATGTAACGGTTGAAGTTTCTTTTTTCAATTATCTAATGGTTACGTATTATATAAGCAAGAGTAAGAGTAACAGTAACAGTGCTTGGACAGTTGGGCAAGAGTGATTAAATTAATTAGAACATAATGGTACGTGCTAAATTTTTTGTATAGAATGGTCAAAATATTTATTTTCTAGAAAATGAGTGTTCAAAAATTAATTAGCGAGAAATAGTTCTAATTTATTAATCATCTTCTAAAACTACGATTGTGTTGATATATTGAAGACGACAATCAAGGAAGGGCCTTATGGCGGAGATGGTGGGAAACCTTTCAGTCTGGATTATTTCACTAGCATTGTTAAGATTGGTGTTGCCTACACAGTTAATGGTACTAATAGTATTATTAATAGTATTACTATATACTACACAGTTCATGGTGTTCTGAAGCTGCCCGTTACGTTTGGCGGACCAGGAAAAGATTCGCGAGAGGTACCACCATTTTGCATTCCTATACTAATAGAATTCAACTTTTTGAGTGAAAAATGTGAAGTCTTGGGTCTTGGTAATGCAAATTAACCACATTGATCTATTACGGGATAATAACAGAAGAAGAATGAAGTGGAAAAAAAAACATGTTATCCTATATATTTACCAGGACCATTTGAACAGGTATTGATAGTTGTACCAATTCGACTTGTAAGGTAATGAAAAACTGAATAGCGTAGCCACTAAAAGTATAGTTAATTTATGATATTTATTATATGCTATTGGTCTTGTAGTTCACTCTTGAGACTGGTGAGTACATTACCTCTATAAAAGGTTATTACGGTGGGTCTTCTGAAGATAAGTGGCGTGGTGTGAGGCAACTTACATTTGAGACAAGCAACAAGATTACTCATGGACCATATGGTAATAGAGTGGGAACTGATTTTAAACTTCCAGCGAATAATGGTACAATTGTTGGTTTATTTGGACGCTCTGACACAAGTCTTGATGCACTTGGAGCTTACATTGAGGTATGTAAAGTTATAATTATTCTTTTTTTTATAAAACAAATGTGGAGGTTTGACACCAGTAGTGTTGTTCTTTCCATGCACGTAAAATGATTATTGTGGATAATAAAAAAAAAACTCGAAATATAATAAGTAATTAAGTTGTGGGAAATAAGATCACCGTTAGATTATAAAATGCAGATAACGTTATGTTGCTTTGTTTTTCTTGGTTTTACATTTCTACTCCTATTTATCTGGACTTCATAATTAATGGATGTAAATCCTCATCATAATTAATGGAACTGATCCTCTATATCTTGTTGATTCTTTTAATTACGTAGGTTGGTCCCACTGGTGGTTCAACTGGTACTGGCTTCTGAGATCGCTGGGTTTTTAGGCCATGACTGTTTTAGGCCATATATAAATAAAGATATGTGAAAATAAGCCAAACTCCCTGAGAAGATCGTTTCCAGAGAGAGATGGGTGTTATCTCTGTACTACTTATAATTCTACTGCGGATTCCATGTTAGGAATTCATCAATCCTAATCATGATTTCCATTGTTTATCTTTGTTTTATATCTATGTATGATATGGATCCTTAGCCCATGAAGCTGGTCCTCAATAAAATAAATTATGAGTGTTGTGTGTAAGTACAGTTTGGTTTGTTCATGAAGTTGAACTTTTTTGCTTGTTTGATCAATAATGTTATTTGTCCGTTCCTCACGCCTTCAATATCATAAATACTTATTTAACAAACAAACTTAACTTTAGGGTAGAGGATTGAAATATTCTAATTGACAAAATTTGGAATGAATTACAGAGATGGAAAGAAAATTATTGTCTATTGGAAGACGGGTGAAATTATAAATTAAACAGACTTAATATCTCTCGTTTTTCTTTACTGCTTAGCTATTTATAGAATGTCACCTAGGGTTAATGAAAAGAATATAGATCATCTTAGCAAAACGCTTTCACTGTTATGGTTCTAGCTCTGTAAGAAAGAAATATTATTTGGTAGCGTGGGAAAATGTTAGTAAATACATGCATGGGTGGTCTTCTAAGAGTCTCTTCTAAGCAATTATATATTATATAGTGATTACTTTTGGGTGCTCTTCTTGGAGTCTTGTAAGCAATTAAATATTTTTTTTTGTGAAAATCTTTGCAGAAACTGCAAAGTCGTAAAGAGAATCGAACTCTCGACCTTCGGATAAACAACAATTAATCCTAGGACTTCTCTCCTAGCCAACTGTGCTACCTCCCCTTTTTAAGCAATTAAACATTATAGTTATAAATTTGACTAAGAGCTAATCGGATGAAAAAGATTAGGTCATATAGCCGTAGGAATAAATAAAGAAAAGATTTACAGAAGATTATGTATTAATTAAATTTCAGCTGTAAAAGGAAGAGCTAATCGGAAGAAAAAGAGAAATGAGAATTTGGTGTTATCTGGAAATTTCTCATAGATTGTGCTATGCGTCTCCAGGAAGTATATTTTCAATATGTGTTGTGGATATTTTCCTTTTTATTTCAACAAAGGCAGACGTAAGAATCAGAATAACGGCTAATTAATAGGCATCCCAACTTATTTTCTTGATCACTCTGGTCCTTATTAGTAGGATAGGTAACTTCCTTTATTTCCTTTTTCATTCTGTGTTGTGGCTTTTCTATGATTTTTTTAATTTATTTAAGCCAAAGAAGATCTGTTTTGGCCTTCAGAAATCTCTAACCGAGATGGATACCGGTCGGCTGAGATTCCCTTTTGATTCATTAGAGGGATCATCATCTTCTGATGCTTCTGAAATTACTTAAACAAGAAATTCTAAATTAGTGCTGGACCTGGACATGGACGGCCGGATGAATGGTCTCGTCCCGAATATATATATATATATATTTTTGCTGGCGTCCGGACAGGATTTTTTACACTGTCCTGCTTTTTTTTCTGTAGTTAATTAGTACTGCAAATATTAGAGTTTTCAATTAACCGGACGGTACACCAATACAAAAAAATTTTTTGCCATCACCCCTTTACCATCGGATGTGCTTCCGCATAGATGGCGTTCGTCATGAGTGGTAGCACTGCAATTACGTTGAACTTTTTGCCATCAGTTGGTTTCCATCGGTTAGTTTTTAACCAACCGTTGGTTTTGATTGAGTCTTTAACATTGATTAGGCTATTAAACCGATGGTGTAGATGTGGTGATCTTTACCATCCGTGATGTAGATGAGCCATTAGCATTAGTTTGATCAATACCAATTATGTTCTTTCTTTGAATTGATGGGGATGTTCAAAAGGGTAATTAATATTTTTTTAAGAAGTAATATTCATGCATGCACAAAAATACACAACATGTGTATATCCATACAAAATATATTCCTGAAATATCTAGCTAGTTAGTATAATAGCAAAGTCTTCTCGGCATGCATAATCTCCTCGGGTCCCACAGCTTGTAATTCTACAACTCTCAAATCCCAACCACTATAATTATCTGTTCCATCGTTATCCGTTGAAAAAAAAAAGATTGCGATAACCACTGCTTATACGATAGTTCCTAAAATTTTTCAATTCTCATGTACCAAGCATTTGATATTTAATCACTCGCCAAACCATTAATTCAAACCTCTTGTATTTGACCTCAACTATCTCGAGATATCTTCTTGGAGATGGTTGAGGCCTCGGTGGGACTCGTGGACTTGATGACACTCTATCCTCAACTGGCCATGGCAGAGAATAATAGTGCTGCAATAAATTTAATTAACAATTATCAATTGATAAGTAGATCCATGATTTAACTTACAACAATTAATTAAATGATACATGGAAGCTATATATAGCTTAATTAAGTTGGAAAACTATATATATACTTACACAATTGTCATGTTGTACTATTGTGAGTCCTGTCAGGTTGGAGCAGCTCTTTATGATCCAACTTTTCATTTGTAAAAAAGTAAATGTACAAATGGAAACAGTTAAAACCTTCAAGTTATCAAATTTTGAGAGTCTTGCCGGTGAAAGTGGCAATTCCTATATATATACACATGTAATTAGGATAATAATATACAAACACAACTCAGAAGAATTAATTGAACTATATATAAATTCATTAGCTATATATGTGGGTCAATTAATTCAGGACCATGAAATTATCTAGCTATGTCGGTCAATTAATCATGTAAAATTAGCATTGCAATTAATTTGTGACCTTAAAACTATAAATGTGGGTCAATCACATAAAATTGAATCTGATAATGTGATTGGGGGTCAATTTATTTAATCACAGTACCCAACATTTTATTGTAAACACTTAATTAGACACCCGTGCGCGTCAATTAGAGAGATTAATTAATTATACTAGGAGAGCGCACTTGAGATGTAACTCCAGAAGACGAACATCTGCAATAATCTTCTCGAGTAAATTAGCAATGATCCCCTCCATGGAATATTGGGCTTGAGATTCCCACGCATTGATGTTGAGGACGGGTAAAGAGGTCCATATGTTGTTCCACCTCTTAGACAGTACGTATGTACGCGCTGCCTCTTGGGTGACCAGCAACCCTAAGATTATGACAAGTATTTGGTTGGGCAAATTACTAATGTAGTCGCTCATTGTTCCTATAGTGGAAGAAGTGAGATGATCGGATAAACCCCAAATAGTCGAGAGAGTATTGTGCAGGCTCCAGGTGGAAGACGAACAGGTCAAGAATTAATTCAATTTTCTAAACGCCATCGGTTGAACCAACGGTATTAAAGTTGAACACATTCTCCAAACTTGGTCCCCAAAGTCTTGCAAATTTTGAGTCGCTGATTGAACGGTTCGATCTTCAATTGTGTGGTATGATATTTTTGATCGCTCAAATCTGACGGTGGGATACAAATTCAAAGTGTGTTTTACTTTAGATTTAGGTTATGGAGAACATTTGATAAACAAAATTTAAATAAATGAGACATTGTATATATAAGTTCAATAATTAATGCAGTTTATTTTTCAATTTGTGTTGTTCTATACTCTGTATGGGTTTTAAAGTAGGAAGGGGTTGAATTTTCAAGCCTGATTGTCCTTTTTATTCAAAATAATTGTCCATTTTTTGGCTTTTCTCTTTTTCTTTCTCTCTTAATTTCCGGTACATGCCTCGGTTTTTCAGTCCATGGGTCCCACTCTTCTACTGCTAGAAACTTTGCATTGAAATTTATGTTTCCTTTTATACTTATTTGCAACTTCTCCCAACTGGGACCCAATTGTTAGTTTGACAAATGGTTTCTCATTGGTTGTTACCATTAATTTTGGGAACCGAGTAAAACTAGAGTGTTTTTAAGTTTATTAAGCTTATTTGTGAATACGACTTTAAAATATATTAGATTTGTTTTAAATGATCAATTTGAACTGTTGAAATCCAACTTTACAATGATGCATATGCATGTGAAAATTTTAAAATTTCGAATTAATTTTATATAGTGTCAAATGGTTAAAAAATATTCAAAAAATAAATGTATTAAATTTAATTTATAAATTATGCAAATTTGACTGGTTGAATATTCAAGACTAATCACCAGTGGAAAATATGGAATCAGGATCGGTTATATACGCATATTAGTATCGGAATACAACCGATCCTGATGAAGGCGATACTGATAATACAATAATCTGCATCGGTTGTTTAAACAACCGATCCTGATACTATATTTTTTCAAAGATGGTTCTGCAAAAAAAAAAAAAAAAAAAAAAAAATAGTATCAGCATCGGTTGTTTATAAACAACCGATGCTGATACTTTTTTTTTTTTTTTTTTTTGCACAACCAATTTTGAAAAAAAAAAAGTATCAGCATCCGTTGTTTATAAACAACCGATGCTGATACTATTTTTTTTTTTTTTTTTTTTTTGCAGAACCTCCAATTTTCTTTATAAATGGAGAGTAAAGCTGAAACCAATTTGTACCAGTACATCTAAACTGATAAGTTACCAAATGTAAGTGGTATGGTATATCACCTTGAAATATCTGAAAAATGGAGATTTAACAAGTTCTTGAAGAACTCCATCCAAGACTTCCTTATTTATATGATTGACGGTCTCATAATCGCAACAGCAATCCTCCACCATACCAGAATAATTCCTTGCATCCTATTTCAGAAAATAAGCATGAAAAATTTAGATGAATTGTTGTTAATTCGTGCATTACTTCACAAAATTCGTACTTAATCTGGAAAAGAAGGTTTCACACTTTCACCCACGGGGCATTTACAGCTGTTGCTCGATATCCAAAGCATCGGGAAGCTTCTAGAACTGATAGCTGTCGCCAAGAGAATCGCTGACACTGCACCGACCACCGCCGTCAGGCGCCATAAACGGCGACTCTGCGACGTCTTCTCCCTGCCTTCTCGCTGACAAAGAGTACTGAGGATTTTGAGAGGCAGATACGGAGACAGAGAGAGACGCTAAGTTGAAAATGAGAGGCGCGAAGTGAAAATAAGAAGAACCCTAAGCAGGTTTTATAGGGAGTTATCATTAGGATAGGTTGTTTATAAACAACCGATCCTGATACTATTTTTTTTTTCAAAGTTAGTTCTGCAAAAAAAAAAAAAAAAAAAAAGTATCAGCATCGGTTGTTTATAAACAACTGATGCTGATGCTGATACTTTTTTTTTTTTTCAAATTTGGTTTTGCAAAAAAAAAAAAAAAAAAAGTATCAGCATCGGTTGTTTATAAACAACCGATGCTGATATTTTTTTTTTTTTTTTTGCAGAACTAACTTTGAAAAAAAAAAGTATCAGCATCAGTTGTTTATAAACAACCGATGCTGAAACTTTTTTTTTTTTTTTTTTTTTGCAGAACTAACTTTGAAAAAAAAAAACAAAGTATCAGCATCGGATGTTTATAAACAACCGATGCTGATATTTTTTTTTTTTTTTTGCAAAACCAATTTTGAAAAAAAAAAAGTATCAGCATCGGTTGTTTATAAACAACCGATCCTGATACTTTGTTTTTTTTTTTTTGCAAGTATTAGGATCGGTTCTTAGCTTAGAACCGATCCAGATACTATCTGGATCGGTTCTTAGCTAGGAACCGATCCAATTAGTTCATGTGCTGTGCTTTCATTAGCTTTTAGTATCGGTTTTATTGATAAAACAGATCCAAATAGGTATTAGTATCGGTTGGTTCATACAGCCGATCCAAATATGCCGATTCTGATTTCAGTTTTTCCACTAGTGAATTCTCCTTTTTATTCAAAATAATTGTTCATTCTTTGGCTTTTCTCTTTTTCTTTCTCTCTTAATTTCCGGTACATGCCTCACTTTTCCGGTCCATGGGTCTCACTCTTGTACTGCTACAAACTATGCATTGAAATTTATGTTTCCTTTTATACTAATTAGCAGCTTCTCCCAACTGGGACCCAATTGTTAGTTTGACAAATGGTTTCCCGTTGGTTGTTACCGTTAATTTTGGGAACCAAGTAAAACTAGAGTGTTTTTAAGTTTATTAAGCTTATTTGTGAATACGACTTTAAAATATATTAGATTTGTTTTAAAGGATGAATTTGAACTGTAGAAATCCTACTTTATGATGATGCGTTTGCATGTGAAAATTTTAAATTTTCGAATTAATTTTATATAGAGTCAAATGGTTACAAAATATTTAAAAAATAAATGTATTAAAATTAATTTATAAATTATTTAAATTTGACTGTTTGATTTTATATTAAATTAATATATATAAATGATAAATTTTGATGATTTTATTCATTATTTAAAACTATTCCGAAAAGTTGATTTTGGGAACCACTCAACATTCGAACATCTGTTAAACTTTAGAATAATTTAAGAATAAACGTGGATCCCACCAATCAAACTTTGACTTTATGTATTTATGCGTATAGTGAGAAAAAAAAGTCATACGGGAGAGTCCGTTTTATTATGAAATGGTATGATTAGAGCACAGAACAATATGAAACAGTTTGGAACGGTACGAAACAGCGCATCACACTTGTTACTTATGTATGTGATTCGTGTGTTCCGTGTCATGTCTTTTGAAACTTTGACATGGTACGGCACATCACATGAAAGATCTAGTCATAGCATGGCATATAGATGCGTGAGTCACATTTAATTAGAACCATTAGATATTGATCAAATGGTAAATGTTGAATAAACTAACTTAAATTATGATTAAATAATGGTCACGCGAGTCACATTTGATCACGGTACGTTTGGGCACAGGGTGACTGACATGGCGTGACCATTTGCGTGCCGTGACTACCCCTTAACATTTTGATCATGACACAACACATAAAAATGAACTTGATCATAATACAGTACGGTATAAGATCAAATTCACAACATGCTAGTCACAGATCAACATGGCACATTTTTTCCACCCTAATCCTGTGCATGAAAAATTTACAATAATTTAAAAGTAAACGTGGGTCCTACCAAATTCCTATAAAATAATTGCCCCACCAACCGCTTGACTTTAAATTAAATTAATTCGTATATTTAACATTTTAACAAATAGACACATCACTCGTAAAGTGGGTGGATTTCAACGATTAGGATTCGTCATTTGAAACCGATTAAACGGATTTTAGACTTGAGTTCACCAAGAAACATGATGAACTTAAGAACACCGTAGTTCTACTCGATATATTTAACATGCAACGATGGTCCATGGCCTTATCCCTTCTTGGATAAGACAATATTAACACGCAACGAAGAATGATCATTCACGTCTTTTTCTATAGAACAATATTAATTAATGACTTTTGACTATTGGTTCTTCTCAATTAAATATGGGAACTAAATAACAATAATCCAATTATGTACTATACATGCAGATTACTCAAAGAAACAAAACACTGAAACTAATTTAAATATTTCATATTTTACTGAATAATATTTTAAAATTATAATGAAATACAACACATTTATTGTCTAATAACCATTAATTGGATTAAAAGTACGTGGAAGAAAACCTTCTGCTTTGCAAAGTTATACCAAAAATTTGGATTAACTTCCAATGCTTGTTTTGTCAAGTAGTCGGCATCTAGGTCTGATTGATGATATTAGCATGTCAAGTGAAATCAAATTTAAATAATTATTATTTATTCATTAGACAACAAGGTAGTCGGGAGCGCTAATTTGTCAAGTAACCGCGTTTGCACTAATAATTTTAGGTATGTGAAGTCAGTCAACAATATTATTATTTATTATTGGTTCTCATTAATTATCATGCATGATCTACACTCGTGTGTGAGGCTGCGATCTCAATATTCGAATGTGTTTCTTTTTATTAATTACAATATGGGAGCATTGCCATAATTTTATATTTCTGATATTTTATTAAGTCTTTATCGATTTCTCACTAAAGCTGAAGTAAATAATGTAGCTAGAATCAGATTTATTTATTAAGTAAGCATTCCCATTTGTTTGGTAAATTTGGAAGTAACTAAGAACAATATACATATGTACTAAAATTGTTGACATATAACATAGTAATAACAACAAATTATAATATAATAGAGTTCGAAAAGTGTTATACTTATTTTCAGTCTGTTCTCGTCTACCAACACTACTACAAAAAGACAACTATACACTATTAAAAATGCTGACAGTGACAGTTCCGCAACCGTGTACGTGCGCACCATGTATGAAACTGTTGTTAAATTGTACACAGTTCAAAATTGCGAGTCTATATCCTTTATATACATAGTTAAACAAAGAAGACTGTGTCAGATCACCAAACAAAACGCTAAAACATAACCTTTCTTACACAAGAAGGGTAAGTGTGTGTGATAGCAAGGGTTATGTACACGGTTCATCGATAGGAACAATGTATAATTCAACGGAATCATATACGGCTGCTTTATAACAACAATGTATGTTACCCTTTGTACACAGTTGATTTTGGTAGAACCTTGTATGATTGTGCACTGCTTGATCCATATTTACTTGCCGTTAAACAAACAATATTACACATTCAGATACATCCATCTTCAAGAAATAATCAATATGCATTCAACAATTACAACATACCAAAAACAATATTGAATATTCAACATTACAATTATATATACATCCATAATTCAACAAATATTCAACAGGCATATACACATCCACAATTCATTATTCAACATACATATACATATACACATACACATATGAAAGACTATTATTACAAATAATTCAACAAGAAATTTGTTTCTTAGCAAATTACAACACTCAGCAGTGTAAAAATGGTCATGTGGCAGTGCATGAAAGGTTATGGGATGTGTTGTAACCCATACTTGTCCCCAAATATATTGAAGACATAAATAAATTTTAGGTTCATGTCGCATTTTCTGTAGTAGTGTTTTTATAAAACATAATTGAACACATGAATAAATTAATCTCCATTGACATATAAATTGCATGCAACTAAATTAATTTAATCGTACTTAAATTTCCATGCAAGATAAACTAATAATTTAGTCATGAGCTAATAAAAATATATAAATTCAATTACAACATAGGCTTTAATAATCAAATCTAAATTAAGTCAATCTATATTCAACATGGATGCAATAATTCAAAATATGCTATTTATAATTAAATAGCCTATAAATATAACTAATATTGTTCTCTTATAGCATCATTTTAGCTAAACTAACTACAAATAAATTAATCTAAATTTAACAAAATAACTCAACATTACACTAATTATCACTACATTATAATTGAATAATACTAAAATTACACTAATTATGAACTAATTAACTATATTACACTAAAAATACAATACCTAAAACACAAACCTTATAAACATAATAGAAAGATATAGTTTCCTACAAAATCTACCATATAAATTAATTCCAAAGTTAACTTCTGATTAAGTACCTTGGCCGAAAAAATAGACCTGATGCTCTACAAACTTCTCCTATAAAATTAAAGCTTATTCCAACAAACAGATTTGAATTTATTCAACAAATTAGCAAGTTTCTTTTTAGGGTTGTACTGCCATGGGATTTTGAAATTCTCGGTTTTGGTGGAAGAAGAAGAGGGATCGGATAGGAGAGAAAAGAGATAGGCTGATAGGCCACAACACCACAATAAAATTGTATTGCTGATAAACCTCAATCGTATCGATATTTTCAAAGGATTTTGGCTAAAGTTTTACTTTAATATATCACTTTTATGTTTATTTTCTATGAAAAATCTGTTTACAGCTGCGCTCTTTGTGATTTATTGGAGAAAACATGATTTGCAATGTTTTTGCACCAAAGACCTAGGGGTGCTATTACGGACCATATCAGATGTCAAGTGTCAAATTGGGTTTCGGTTTGAATCGGTATGAGATACAACTATACAAACTCAACCCACCCAATTTGGGATCCACTGTGGCTTCATCTTTATAACCCAAGGAAAAAAAATTAGTTTGAATCGGTAGGAATTATACTAATCGTTCTACCGGTCACTACAAGAAAATTGTATTGAAAACGTAGATATAATGGATTATTACCATCGGCACTTACCGATGGGAATAATCATTTTTTTAACCACGCCTTTAGACCAAATTCTTGTAGTTGATGGAAATCTACATATACTGTTACTATTTCTCTCTCTGTTTTTTTTTTAATATTTTTTACAGATAAAAAAGAGTAGAACTAGGGTGTTCTGAAGTTCACCAAGTCTTTTGTTGAATTCAAGTCTAAAACTTATTGAATCGGCTTTAAAGACGATTCCGAATGTTGAAATATGTCTACTTTACAAATTTTGTATCTACATGTAAAAAAATTTAATTTTGAAATTAATTTTGCATAGAGTCAAGTGGTCAAAAGACATTCATAAAATGAATGAAATAAAATTAATTTATTAACCTTCTAATTTTGACAGCTTGACTTTAAACTAAATTAATTCGAATGTTTAAAATTTTCACATGTAGACACATCACTCATAAAGTAGGTAGAATTCAATGGTTCCGATTTGTCATTTGAAGTCAATTAGACAGATTTTAGACTTGAGTTCACCATGAGGCTTAGTGAACTTAAGAACACCCTAGTTCTACTCGATAAAAAATTCTCATTATCAAGCTTGTGGGATGTCTCCCACTAGAGTGCCAACATATATTTAACATGCAACGATGGTCGATTGCGTTATCCCTTCTTGGATAAGACAATATTAACACGCAACGAATTGATCTTTCACGTCTTTTTCTATAGAACAATATTAATTAATGACTTTTGACTATTGGTTCTTCTCAATTAAATATGGGAACTAAATAACAATAATCCAATTATGTACTATACATGCAGATTACTCAAAGAAACAAAACACTGAAACTAATTTAAATATTTCATATTTTACTGAATAATATTTTAAAATTATAATGAAATACAACACATTTATTGTCTAATAACCATTAATTGGATTAAAAGTACGTGGAAGAAAACCTTCTGCTTTGCAAAGTTATACCAAAAATTTGGATTAACTTCCAATGCTTGTTTTGTCAAGTAGTCGGCATCTAGATCTGAATGATGATATTAGCAAGTCAAGTGAAATCAAATTTAAATAATTATTATTTATTCATTAGACAACAAGGTAGTTGGCAGCGCTAATTTGTCAAGTAACCGTGTTTGCAATAATAATTTTACGTATGTGAAGTCAGTCAACAATATTATTATTTATTATTGGTTATCATTAATTATCATGCATGATCTACACTCGTGTGTGAGGCTGCGATCTCAATATTCAAATGTGTTTCTTTTCATTAATTACAATATGGGAGCATTGCCATAATTTTATATTTCTGATATTTCATTAAGTCTTTATCGATTTCTCACTAAAGCTGAAGTAACTAATGTAGCTAGAATCAGATTTATTTATCAAGTAAGAATTCCCATTTGTTTGGTAAATTTGGAAGTAACTAAGAACAATATACATAAGTACTAAAATTATTGACATATAACATAGTAATAACAACAAATTATAATATAATAGAGTTCAAAAAGTGTTATACTTATTTTCAGTCTGTTCTCCTCTACCAACACTACTACAAAAAAACAACTATACACTATTAAAAAAGCTGACAGTGACAGTTCCGCAACCGTGTACGCGCGCACCATGTATGAAACTATTGTTAAATTGTACACAGTTCAAAACTGCGAGTCTATATCCTTTATATACATAGTTAAACAAAGAAGACCGTGTCAGATCTCCAAACAAAACGCTCAAACATAACCTTTCTTACACAAGAAGGGTAAGTGTGTGTGATAGCAAGGGTTATGTACACGGTTCATCGATAGGAACAATGTATAATTCAACGGAATCATATACGGCTGCTTTATAACAACAATGTATGTTACCCTTTGTACACAGTTGATTTTGGTAGAACCTTGTATGACTGTGCACTGCTTGATCCATATTTACTTGCCGTTAAACATACAATATTACACATTCACATACATCCATCTTCAAGAAATAATCAATATGCATTCAACAATTACAACATACCGAAAACAATATTGAATATTCAACATTACACTTATATATACATCCATAATTCAACAAATATTCAACATGCATATACACATCCACAATTCATTATTCAACATACATATACATATACACATACACATATGAAAGACTATTATTACAAATAATTCCACAAGAAATTTGTTTCTTAGCAAATTACAACACTCGGCAGTGTAAAAATGGTCATGTGGCAGTGCATGAAAGGTTATGTGATGTGTTGTTACCCATACTTGTCCCCAAATATATTGAAGACATAAATAAATTTTAGGTTCATGTCGCATTTTCTGTAGTAGTGTTTTTATAAAACATAATTGAACACATGAATAAATTAATCTCCATTGACATATAAATTGCATGCAACTAAATTAATTTAATCTTACTTAAATTTCCGTACAACATAAACTAATAATTTAGTCATGAGCTAATAAAAATATATAAATTCAATTACAACATAGGCTTTAATAATCAAATCTAAATTAAGTCAATCCATATTCAACATACATGCAATAATTCAAAATAGGCTATTAATAATTAAATAGCCTATAAATATAACTAATATTGGTCTCTTATAGCATCATTTTAGCTAAACTAACTACAAATAAATTAATCTAAATTTAACAAAAATAACTCAACATTACACTAATTATCACTACATTATAATTAAATAACACTGATATTACACTAATTATGAATTAATTAACTATATTACACTAAAAATACAATACCTAAAACAAACCTTATAAACATACCGGAAAGGTATAGTTCCCTACAAAATCTACAATATAAATTAATTCTGAAGTTAACTTCTGATTAAGTACCTTGGCCGAAAAAGTAGATCTGATGCTCTACAGACTTCTCCTATAAAATTAAAGCTTATTCCAACAAACAAATTTGAATTTTGAACCGTTGAAATTCGTCTACTTTACGAGTGATGTGTCTATATGGAAAAACATTTAATTTTGAAATTAATTTTGCATAGAGTCAAGTAGTCAAAATACATTAAAAAAATAAATGCAATAAAATTAATTTATTAACCTTCTAATTTTGACCGCTTGACTTTAAATTAAATTAATACGAATGTTTAAAATTTTTAATGGTTTGCATTCGTTATTTGAAACCGATTAGACAGATTTTAGACTTGAGTTCAACATGAAGTTTGATGAACTTAAGAACACAATAATTCTACTTCATAAAAAGTTATCATTATTAGTGTTCTAAATAGCGTGCTATAGCGGCACTATAGTGTTTTTGGACCCTAAAGGCTACGCTATGGTATGAAAATGCGCTATTTGAGCTACGGGCGCTATAGCAGTAATAGCGATCTGCTATAGCGCATGGCGTGTAGCGCAAATAGCGCATGCTATGCGACATGAGCTATTTTTTTTTCTTTTCAATTTATATGGGTTTTAAATAAAGGCTTAGATTGAATTTTAACCGTGATTTTTTTTTTGTTGCAATTGACGTACAAAGTTTTATAGTAAACTATTAATTATTAAATGAGAGATCCATCAAACGAAATCAAATAAGGAAGCAACAGCGCGCTATGCAACATGAGTTTTTTTTTTTTCTTTTCAATTTATATGAGTTTTAAATGAAGGCTCAGATTGAATATATTAAGATATTTCTTGAAGTAACAAAATGATACTTAATATATGGTAGTTTGAATATTTTGAATAGATTAAGATAATTAATTATGCCATGATGTCTAGGTTATTTTGAAATTTAAATAGAAAAAAGATAGATTATGTCATAATACTGAATATATTTTGAATAGAAAAAGATTGATAGTTTATGATATTAGTATTAATATGGATATTTTGAGTCGCAATTTGGACTTTGTATTGGTTCAATATGAAAATATTATAATTTTTTAATCAATTTGATGTTATTTATTGTTATATGAGACTTAGATAATACTGATATTTAGTACAAATATATGATATAATTTTTATAAAAATAAAAAAATGCTATTTGGCATAGCATTCGCTATAGCTATTTTTTCCGGCTTCCCGCTATAACGCGATAAACGCTATCATTACCAAGATATTTAACATGCAACGATGGTCGATGGCCTTATCCCTTCGCATGTGTGCCATTTGGATTATACATGCTGTTGTCATGCCTAAGGTGCAAGTGGTGATGTCATTTGGATTATACATGCTATTGTCATTCCCAAGGCGCATGTGGTGATGCCAGCACGAACCATAGGAAGAAATTATAGTACTTTGCTACGATTTTTATCCTGCTATTTTGGACGGTCTGGAATAATTTTTTTGCCCACTCTACTAATTATTTAAATTACACCTTTTTAAATTAATTTAAATAGGTTTAAAATTGAAAACAAAATTTGAAGTATGTTGTTGGCAATTTCAAAAATCTCAGAATCAAATAACACGGAATTAAGTATTAGTTGATCATTCATTTAAATATCATTGATTTCATAAATCGGGGAAGTCTCAGAATCATATAATGATGGATTTTACATTTAAGAAAGCATAGAGATGAAAGCCGTTGGGCACAAGACGAGGCTTATAATTAATGTTAAATTATAAATTATTTTAATGATGGATTTTGGCTATTCCTCAATGTAACGGTTGAAGTTTCTTTTTTCAATTACATAATGGTTACGTATTATATAATTGGAACAGTAACAGTGCTTGGACAGTTGGGCAAGAGTGATTAAATTAAGTAGAACATAATATAATTGGGAAACGGTTACGTCTGAATAAATATCACGAACGTTATATTAACAAGTGGCCTCCAACATTTATGTTAATAGATACATATAATTATTTGTATTTGTATATGTATCCTCTTCTGAATAAAGATCATAAAAATTGTAAGTTTGAAATGGACAAATCTGAAAAGTTGGAACACCGATCTCTTGGTATATATATATATATACTCCTCCATGATCCTCTAACCCACACACCCACAAAATCAACAAATTCAGTGATAATTCTATCCTCACTAGTGTGCTCTAATCTTCCCAGAAATGGTACGTGCTAACTTTTTTGTATACAATGGTCAAAATATTGGTTTTCTAGAAAATGAGTGTTCAAAAACTAATTAGCGAGACATAGTTCCAATTTATTAATCATCTTCTAAAATTACTTTTGTGGACTGTGTTGATATATGGAAGACGATAATCAAGGAAGGGCCTTACGGCGGAGATGGTGGGGAACCTTTCAGTCTGGATCATTTCACTCGCATTCTTATGATCGGTGTTGCCTACACAGTTAATGGTACTAATAGTACTATTAATGGTATTACTATAGTCTACACAGTTGATGGTGTTCCGAAGCCGCCCGTTACGTTTGGCGGACCAGGAAAAGATTTGGGAGAGGTACCACCATTTTGCATTCCTATACTAATAGAATTCAACTTTTTGAGTGAAAAATGTGAAGTCTTGCGTCTTGGTAATGCAAATTAACCACATTGATCTATTACGGGATAATAACAGAAGAAGAATGAAGTGGAAAACAAAACATGTTATCCTATATATTTACCAGGACCATTTGAACAGGTATTGATAGTTGTACCAATTCGACTTGTAAGGTAATGAAAAACTGAACAACGTAGCCACTAAAAGTATAGTTAATTTATGATATTTATTATATGCTATTGGTCTTGTAGTTCACTCTTGAGACTGGTGAGTACATTACCTCTGTAAAAGGTTATTACGGTGGGTCTTCTGAAGATAAGTGGTCTGGTGTGAGGCAACTTACATTTGAGACAAGCAACAAGATTACTCATGGACCATATGGTAATACAGTGGGAAATGATTTTAAACTTCCAGCGGATAATGGTACAATTGTTGGTTTCTTTGGACGCTCTGACACAAGTCTTGATGCACTTGGAGCTTACATTGAGGTATGTAAAGTTATAATTATGTTGCTTTGTTTTTCTTGGTTTTACATTTCTACTCGTATTTATCTGGACTTCATAATTAATGGATATAAATCCTCATCATAATTAATGGAACTGATCCTCTATATCTTGTTGATTCTTTTAATTACGTAGGTTGGTCGCAATGGTGGTGCAACTAGTGCTGGCTTCTGAGATCGCTGGGTTTTTAGGCCATGACTGTTTTAGGCCATATATAAATAAAGATATGTGAAAATAAGCCAAACTCCCTGAGAAGATCGTTTCCAGAGAGAGATGGGTGTTATCTCTGTACTACTTATAATTCTACTGCGGATTCCATGTTAGGAATTCATCAATCGTAATCATGATTTCCATTGTTTATCTTTGTTTTATATCTATGTATGATATGGATCCTTAGCCCATGAAGCTGGTCCTCAATAAAATAAATTATGAGTGTTGTGTGTAAGTACAGTTTGGTTTGTTCATGAAGTTGAACTTTTTTGCTTGTTTGATCAATAATGTTATTTCTCCGTTCCTCACGCCTTCAATATCAGAAATACTTATTTAACAAACAAACTTAACTTTAGGGTAGAGGATTGAAATGTTCTAATTGACAAAATTTGGAATAAATTACAGCGATGGACAGGAAATTATTGTCTATTGGAAGACGGGTCAAATTATAAAACAGACTTAATATATATCTGTCGTTTAGGCATATTAGGGTTAAACAAAAGAATATAGATCCGCCTAGCAAAACGCTTTCTTCGGTATGGTGGTAGCTCTGTAAGAAAGAATAAAGAAATATTGTTTGGTAGCGTGGGAAAAATGTTTGTAGGAAGAAAACCAAGGTGGTTTAGGCATATTAGACGTAGAATTAATGAATAATTAGATTTCCAGATCCAGAAGTGAAGGCAATTCGAAATCAATATTAGTAAATCAAGATGGGCTTCCTGGACATCGTACAAGAATGTTATTTTTGTTTAACACGAAGTATGTTTAGGAAAAAACACACTCTTGCACTGCTAGAAATTATCTCGTGATCGCTAGATCACTTCATTGTCGTCTCTTTTTATGATAAAAATAGGAATATTGTTGTCTGGAACAAAAAAAAACGATGACATTGTAGACTTAAATGAAGGATTGTTAATATCCCCCAATATACCCTGATGTACTCGACATCTCATCATTATAAGAACTAACATTTTGATGTCTTGTTTGTTAATTAATATTTTTAAATCGCATTTCCCTTAGTTCAATTCCTTAGGTAGGACCCCGTGATTGTCCTCTTTGCTGCTTAATCACAGGTTCTCCTCTATTTAATCATGGGTACACAATGGATGTGCATAGTTCATTTTGTTTCAGCCGAGTAATGACCAGTACCGGACCAGAATGGTAGAAATCGGACAAAAAATGCAGAATCCGCAGTATCAGATCGGTCACGGCCGATACCGATACATATTAGCTGATACGGATCGGTATTGGCCGATACTTCCTTCTATCAAATGTAGTTCCATATTCAATGGCATGGGCCTTTATTAAAGAATAATTTGATTTAGTAAATGCATGCATGGGTGGTCTTCTAAGAGCCTTCTAAGCAATTAAATATTATAGTGATTACTTTTGGGTGCTCTTCGAGGAGTCTTGTAAGCAATTAAACATTATAGTTATAAATTTGACTAAGTGGGTTTTTATGAGGAGAGCATTTATTTCTTTTACTATAGATATGTATGATGTAACCTTTTTAGAGGCAGTGAAGTTTAATCAAAAGTTTAGTTTGTGTGACATGGTACATGGCTCCGGTCCCAACATAATTTACAAAACGCTCATTATATATGTAACATGGTATTGGATGCAGGCGCGCACATGAAAATGAGCTCAGCCATACACACACGGTAAATAATAATAGAAGACGTGTACAAAAGGTCCCAATATTTATTTTTTGAAAAAATAGGCATAAGCCCTTCCATTAGAATAATATGCAAAATACAAATATTCAAAAACATACAATCATTTGCAAGTAAAAAGGAAAGTCTGGTCCCAACATTTATACACGGTTGCTTCTTATGAAACAACCCTATACGATTACACCCATTCTAATAGGATAATTTTCCTATTAACCTAGTATGCGTGCAATATAGGTGTAGGCTCGGTTGAGCAAGACTTCGTGGGACAGTTCGAGACGCCCAATCCTTAACTAAGCGGTACGCTCGTCGTAACCAGGTGCGGGATTCTTGGACTTGTTTGATACTTTATTTTTAGGAATTAAACTGTGTATTCGTTTGTCATGTTGAATATCATTGATTGCATCATTGAATTGTGTAAAGCATTTGCATAGCCCAATCAAATTAAACTCGAATTGATGTGACTTGAGTGATTTGCATGCTGGTATGGTTGTAGGTTGTGTCGATCTATTATAATCTGATTTGATTGAAAGTCACCACGATTTGATTTGATATGTATGTGAATGGATTTATGAAGTTAAGCACTTGGATCCAATGAATTTGCAAAGTTGGACTGTATGCTGGCTTTGATTCCCAGGATCCTAATGGCCTTAGGTGAACGGCCCTCAATTTTTCCCAGTACCGGTTGGGACGAGGGAGGGTGATTATGTTATGTGGTGTGAATTGGAATCATGGGTGACATGTGTAACGTCTATGGCTCGGTGGCATTCTCCTACGTGTTAATGCATTTGGACGGTCAATTGAATATTGCGAATATTGGAAATGATTCTAAAGAGAATTTTCTTTATGTGACTTGAACCAGACCTTAATAACTGTTAAGCCAAGCGATTACAGATGGGTGTCAGATAAAGGGTCCAGCTCGAAAGAACATCTGTAGTTGCTACAAGCCCTAATGAATCGAGTTAAGCCAAAATATGTGGTGTTTGGAATTCATCTTGGAAATTCTGTGATTCAAGTTTGATTAATTGTTGTCTAGCATTGGCATTCTGTTATTTATGAGATTATATCTGTTTGAATTGTTTTGGTTTGGGTTTCATTATTGAATATGGAGTCTGATTGCAAGTCCAATAATCTAAACTGTGGCAAATTTTGCACTGAGAATTTATTCTCACCCCCACCCCTCGGGTTATTTTACAGGTACTGGTGCGACTGATTCTGGAGAGGCACGCGAGTAGTAGGCCTTAGTAGCTTACCATTACATGACCCTAGATTTGTTTTGTTGTATAGATTTAGGGTAGGCCTCATGGTTGGTATCCAGATGAGATACTTTTGTTGTATTATATTCTGACCAGACTGTGTACTCTGATTATATATATTTAGAAACCTGCTTTGTATTACTTGTTGATTTGTTTGAATTGTGAATTGCCTTGTAAGCATACACGACGTTGTATGCTTACGGCGGGCGACTGTTGCAACCCGTGACCGCGGGGTGTGACAACTACTGTATGGTCCGTCAATTATAATAAATTTTGTTTTTCATGAAGAATGGGTTTAAACTAGAATATACTTCTTTGTAATAAAAATAGTTCTAAGGTTATTAATGAATTAATCCCTAAGGTTATCGGTGAATAAATTTTCAATGTTTTTCGGTGAAAATTATCCTTTTAATAAAATAATATAATATATATTATTCAAATAAAGTCTGACATTTGAAATAATTATTCTTGCCGAACATATAAATTTCTACTAATTTTGCAAATGATACATGTATAAACCTCACAGTGTTCATAAAATTGTATAATCCATGTATATTACGACACTAGATAAATTATTTTGAAAATAATTTGTTTAATTCATAATTATCTTCAGAACAGGTGCTAAAAGTATATACAAATACGTGTAAGACATGTTAATGAAAATGCTATAAATATAATACAAATATAATGCAGAAATTATATAATGAATAAACATAATCTCTTACAATAAAAAAATAGAACAAATATAATAGTACCAAATAACTATTTGATAATCAAATAATCTTTTTATTCAAGAAATAGTTTAACTAATTGGATAAGCATATAATTTCAGAAATCGGATCATAAGTCAATATAAACAATAAGTAATTTAATATAATATTAATATAAAATTGGAATACCTTAATTTCAGAATTTTATTTTGTAAGAAAGAGATGCGGCTTGGGTCTCCTATGGGTGCTACGAAGGAAAGAGCAATTAAATAGGGTCTCCATTCTAATCGTTGTGAATTGTTCTGAAGAAGCGGAGAGAGAAAGAGAGAGTAAACAGATTGGGTAAATTAAATATAGCAGCAGTTGAGTTGCTTTCTGTAACGAGAAGACGCCTTCTCAAAGTGGTTATTCGAAAGTTTTTGTTTTAATTATATGGATTGTAATCTGCTTAATACAATATGTTAAATTGGAACTTAGTAATTTTATTCAAGATGACAGGGGGAATAAATATTCAAGGGGTGCGTACAGGGGCTACAGTTATTTATATGAGACAAGATATATAGAATTCAAAATTTCAGAAATACAATATAAAAGTCAGTTAACATAACCTTGTTATATAAAGTTACAAAGCATGAAGCTATATTTAAAATATACCATGTAGTGTAAAAAAAAGAGACCCAAGTAAAATGGTAGACATATTTTGTAAGTTATTGTTTTAATTTCAGTAATTATTATAATTATATGGATCTTGTATTTTGATAAGTAAATTAAATATATCATTATTTTAGTTTAGTATTTAAAATACGTGGTATTACAAGGCACCTCTTTCTTCTCTCCGATTTTGGATCCCACACAGGCACTACAGAGATTCATTCCATATAATATTTAGATCCAATTTTATATTAATATCTATGAATATTGTTAAATAAATATTTTTTTCATTGATTTATCTTTTTAATAAAAATTTGTCATTTGTATGAGAATTTATTTTTGATATCTTAAAATATATCCTATCGCAACGCACGGGCATGATACTAGTAGATTTATATATAGTCAGGCTAATATGCCAACGTTGGCATAGAGCGCTTCGTTATACCAAGTAGGTTTTCGTAATTTTGAAATTCAAATAGTCGATCTGATCAAATGCTTAACATGTTCTCCGTATAATTTAATTTGTTGGTTGATCTTTCATGTGTTTTTATATAAAACAATATTAATTAATGACTTTGACTATTGGTTCTTCTCAATTAAATATGGGAACTAAATAGCAATAATCCAATTACGTACTATACATGCAGATTACTCAACGAAACAAAACACTGAAACTAATTTAAATATTCCATATTTTACTGAAAACAAAGAAAACCCTATGTATACCAAAAATTTGGATGAACTTCCAATGCTTATTTTGTCAAGTAGTCGGCATCTAGGTCTAAATCATGATATAAGCAAGTCAAGTCAAATCAAGTTTAAATAATTATTATTTATTCATTACACAACAAGGTAGTTGGGAGTGCTAATTTGTAAGTAACCGCGTTTGCAATTTCATTAAAAAAAAGACTGCGTTTGCAATAATGATTTTAGGTATGTGAAGTCAGTCAACTATATTATTTATTATTGGTTATCATTATTTATCATGCAGGTTCTATACTCTTGTGTGTGAGGCTGCGATCTCAATATATTCGAATGTGTTTCCTTTTATTGATTAGAATATGGGAGCATGGCCATAATTTTATATTTCTAATATGTCATTAAGTCTTTATCAATTTCTCACTAAAGCTGAAGTAATTGATGTAGCTAGAATCAGACTTCTTTATTGAGCAAGCATCCCCATTTGTTTGGTAAATTTCGAAGTAAGAACAATATACATATGTATTAAAATTGTTGACATATAACTTAGTAATAACAAAAAAATATATATATAATAGAGTTCGAAAAGTGTTATACTTCTTTTCAGACCGTTCTCGTCTACCAATACTACTACAAAAAGACAACTATACATTGTTAAAAATGCTGACAGTGACAGTTCCACAACAGTGTACGTGCGCAACATGTATGAAAGTGTTGTTAAATTGTACATAGTTCAAAACTGTTTGTCTATATCCTTTATATACATAGTTAATCAAAGAAGACAGTGTCAGATCTCCAGACAAAACGCTAAAACATAACCTTTCTTACACAGTAAGGGTAAGTGTGTGTGATAGCAAGGGTTATATAAAGGAATTTCAGATAGGTTATAGTGTAACAATTCGAATCGGTTTAAGATTTGTTCAATATCCGAAAACCAGAATACATTTATAAAATTAATTCCAAGATTAATATAGAGTTTACCACTAGACGCGCAACCAAGAATTCGCAGAGAATTTGAGTCCTAGCAGCAACCTTCTTTTCCTTTCCTTCTCGTGTCAGATCCACACAACAGCATAGCAGTCACGTCTCTATCAGTTCCTACTCGAACAAGTCAAAAATCAACAATCAATCGGTACCGATCTGAAAGTCCTGTCTTTTGCTCTTCCTTTTCTCTTACATTTTCTTTAAGAATAATGAACATAATTTCTAGAACAACCCCAAAATCCAAACTCTACATGTATATTTATAATACTATGCATCTGTTCAATCGCACCATCTCATTGCACCTATTCAGAAAACATTATATGATCTGATTATATCAAACTAGATCAGATGAGAACAATAATTCTGGCCCAGCCCAATAAGACCTAATTCAATTTTAACTATTAATATGACTTAAAATATTCTGGTCTATTAGTACATTTCTAACATTATATACACAGTTCCTCGATAGGAATAGTGTATAATTCAACGGGATAATATACTGTTGCTTTATAACAACAATGTATGTTACTCTTTGTACAAAGTTGATTTTGGTAGAACCGCGCGTGCATGAATGCATGTGTACTGCTTGATCCATATTTACTTTCCATTAACCATACAATATTACACATTCATATACATCCATCATTCAAGGAATATTCAATATGCATTCAACAATTACAACATACCGAAAACAATATTCAATATTCAATATTACACTTATATATACATCCGTAATTCAACAAATATTCAACATGCATATACACGTCCACAATTCATTATTCAAAATACATATACATTTACATACGAAATACTATTATTACAAATAATTCAACAAGAAATTTGTTTATTAGCAAATTACAACACTCAGTAGTGTAAAAATGGTCATGTGGCAGTGCATGAAAGGTTATGTGATGTGTTGTAACCCATACATGTCCCCAAATAAATTGAAGACATAAATAAATTTTAGGTCATAAAAGGTTATGTATGACTATGTACTGCATGTTTCATATTTACTTGCCATTAAATATACAATATTACACATTCATATACTGTAACACCACGTTAAATCAAAATACTATATATATAACTGTCTTATTATAAAAAAAAATATCATCTCTTCTTCTATGCGATCAAGACACAAGTAAATAAAAATTAATAATGATAATAATATAACATGTTTCTTTTAAATAACTACCAATAACTCACACCCTTGATCAGCCACCCTTTCAGATATAACCGTTCCCCTATATTTTTTTAAGCACCCTTTCAAATCCCTGTTCCTTATAAATATTATCCCGATGCATCCCTTTTAATTAAAACCATAAACCTTCCTTTTAAATTCTGTCGTTCCTATTTTGTCTCAAAAACTACTCCCATCTCTCAATATTTTAATTGAAAAGTAATGAAACCTTGCTAAAAAATCAAAGAGGAATACCCTTTTCAATTCTCTGCCCGCTGCCGCACTATCTAAATTAAGGTACCCTAAATTATGATATTTTCTTATTAAGTTGATGCATGCATTTCATCGATTAGGATATGATAATAGAGATGTCGATTCGAATCAAGTATTGTCCATAAATTGTAGAGATTTATGATTGTATTCATTTAAATTATAATATGAAAATCTATCTCTTTTATGATATTACAATCTGAAACTTTTCTAGTTTACAATAATTTCTTCAGTTATTCTAAAACTGTTCTCTTGATGTTTTATTCAATTGATGATATACAGATCGTCATATAGTTTGTTATACCTTAGAACAGGATGTATATTTTGTTGGGTTTGACAACTCTAAATAGTTATTGTCTAAATTAATTAATAGTTCTTATTAGTATTTTAATTATTTCGAATCCGCTTTCTTTATTGGAATGATATAAATAAATCACTTTGATCTATGTATGTACAGGTATATATCTTCTTAAAAATAGTACCCCCTGTTCTTATAGAGTTGATATGTTAAATTATATTATGATATTAGAATTTCAAACTTCCTATATATTTAATTGGATTTATAAAAACGATCAAAGTGGCAGAAGCAAAACCATTGATCTTATTTTGATCTTATTTTATTTTAATCCTTTCATTCTCGTTATACTAAACCAGAGGTTAGATTTCAAATTATTTTAACCGAATTTAAAATTGTCAGAGTTTTTAATAAAAAAATAATATATAACATCTAATATATGGGATTTTATCGAAATAGTCAAATCTAAAACATTGACAGTTGGCCTAGATAGTAAAGTAAGGTGAATGACATATAACATTAAGGTTTTTAGAAATGAAAATTTAATTAAACAGCGTTAATTAAAATATATGTCTATGTTTTAGATTCGAGGTTTAAAGATTTAAACAACTTAAGAGACGATCAAGAATTCACTTCGACATCAGGTACGGGTTTCCTGGACATTGTCAAATTGTTACTTATCGTTTTGTTTGGATTTATTTATTTATGGAATTATGCATGTTGAATCGAACGATCCTTTTTGTTTTGTTTATAATACTAGGATAAGATTATTCGATTGATCAACGGATTTTTAAGATGTGTAGTGTAGAGTATGATATTTGTGTGATTAAACGAAACAAACGTGGAAAGTAACGAATAAGTTAAAGGAAAGGGGCCAATATGCGTTGAACGCATGTTGGAATGTATATATTGGGTCTAGTGTCCGACTGGACCCCTCGTTAACGTGGCGTTAGCTGGACTTTCCATCACGGGTCAATATCTTGCGGTGGTTCGAGTCCCCGTTAAGTGAGACAGATGAACTAGTGGTGGTTTGAGTCCCCCTAGTGAGACGCCAATATCTGGGGTGGTTCGAGTCCCCTTGGTGAGGCAAAGAAGATCTAGCGGTGGTTCGAGTCCCCGTCTAGTAGCACAGCCAAGATCTAGTGGGGTTTGAGTCCCCCTGGTGAGGCAATTAAAAACATGAAAGATAACTAAAGAAGTGTATGTGTGTGTGTGTGTGTGTGTGTGTGTGTTTTAAATATGCCTTAGTAAGATAGCATGTGAGGATATAATTTTAATATCCTGTTTGTGTTAATAAGTGAATTTGACAAATTCTGGGACTGGAACTAAATCCTGTACTGAGAGACTGTTCGATCTCTCACCTGTTCCACTTTCATGTGGGCTCCAGGAAATGATGAGGCCGACATGGAGCGTGAATAGGAGGGATGCGGATTAGGAGGTCAACGAGCGGAGGGCTGAATTATCTTTTTAATTTCTTTTTAGTTGAACTTTAATGCTCTCTTTGAAAGTGGATATATTGACTGACATGGCAATTATCGGTTTGTTTGCCATGTTTGGCAATTATCGGTTTGTTTGCCATGTGTTGAATTTTAGAGATAGATAGTATAAAATGAAGAGAGAAAATTATATTGAGAAAAAAAGGTATTCTTCTTATTACAAGATTTCCTATTTATAATTACAAAGCTCCAAAACTAGCCGTTGGTACTATTTCCTATTTTAGTAATGAAGGTACACGTTACCGTTATCTATCTATATTTGTAAATAAGTAAATTTCTATTTCTATATTAATTAAATAATGAGATCTATAATTTAACACTCCCCCTCAAGCTAGGAATGTATATATCATATAATCCTAGATTGCTAGTAATCCTTTCAAATGGATTCGGGTCCAAGCCTTTGGTGAAAATATCCGCAAGTTGATCTTCACTTTTAACATACGGTGTTTCTATTTCTTTTGCTTGAACTTTCTCTCTAATGAAGTGGCAATCTACTTCTATATGTTTCGTTCGCTCATGAAACACGGGATTTGATGCTATGTGTCGTGCCGAGTTGTTATCACAAAACATTTTCATAGGTTCTTGAGTTTTAAACCCCATGTCTGACAAAAGTTGCTTAATCCAAGTTAATTCGCTTGCGGTTGATGCCATGGCACGATACTCCGCTTCGGCACTTGAACGTGCCACAACATTTTGTTTCTTGCTTTTCCATGTGACTAAATTTCCGCCTACAAATGTGCAAAAACCGGTTGTCGATTTTCTATCGAAGCTTCCGGCCCAATCTGCATCGGAATAGCCACATATGTTGTTAGAGTTATTGTTTTTCATCAAAATGCCCCTTCCGGGATTCCCTTTTAAATATCTCAAAATTCTATTTATAGCTTCTAAATGTGGTGTTCTAGGTGAGTGCATGAACTTACTAATTTGGCTTATGAAAAAAGATATATCCGGACGAGTAACCGTTAGGTAGATTAATTTTCCTACAAGTCTTTGAAATTGGTTCATATCTTTTATTGGTTCACCATCTTCACTATTCAATTTATGTTTGTAATCAAATGGGGTAGAGACCGGTTTGCATCCTAGTTTGCCGGTTTCTTTTAATAAATCAAGTGTATATTTCCTTTGTGAGATAAAAAGTCATTTATTTGAGAATGCCACTTCTATTCCTAAAAAATACTTGAGGTATCCTAAATCTTTTATATCAAAATTTTCTTTTAATTGTTTTTTGATTGTTTGGATATGTTCAAAATTATTTCCGGTAACTATAATGTCATCTACGTATACTAGAATTAGAGTTGTGTTGGTTCCATCACAATTGGTAAATAGAGAATGGTCGGCATTACTAACCTTAAAATTACAAGAAATTAAATAAGAGCTAAGTTTGTCATACCATGCCCTTGGAGATTGCTTCAATCCGTAGATTGATTTATTTAGCCTACATACCAAGTTAGAATTGTTTTCCAATTTATGACCGGGTGGTAATGTCATATACACCTCCTCTTCAAGTGTTCCTTGAAGGAAAGCATTTTTAACATCCATTTGGTAAAGGTCCCAACCATTATTTACGGCAATAGAGAATAAAATTCTAACGGTATTCATTTTTGCCACCGGTGCAAAGGTTTCATTATAATCTATTCCATAGGTTTGTGTAAACCCTTTGGCAACTAATCTTGCCTTATACCGTTCTATGGTACCATCACTATTATATTTGATTTTATATACCCATTTACATCCAACCGGTTTCTTATTTTTTGGTAAGAGGACTATTTTCCAAGTTTCATTTTGTTCTAAGGCATTAAGTTCTTCTTTCATGGCTTTGCACCAAATTGGATTTTCAATGGCGTCTTGATAATTGTTTGGTTCTAATTTATTTTCAACACAAGTGAGAAATGTATGGTATTCGGATGAAATTTTGTTATAAGAAACAAAATTTTCTATGGGGTATTGAACCGTGTAGGTTTCATAATCTCTAAGTCTAGTTGATGGTATTGGTATCCTAGGTGACCTTCTAATTTCTAAATTATTTTGTACTAAACCTTCACTTGTGTTATTATTAATTTCACTAACTTCATTTTCACAAATATTGGTTGGTTCACAATTTAAGTCATCCATGTAAGGCATCACAATGTGGTTGTTTATATTTGTTTGGTCAAATACTTTTTCTTTGAAGTATGGCTCATTTTCAAAAAATGTAACATTTCTAGAAAGATATAATTTTTTGTTAATTGGATCATAACATTTATAACCCTTTTTGTAATATGAGTATCCTAAAAATATAGTTTTTTGTGACACAAAATCAAGTTTATCTTTTCTTTTGATATGCACAAAACTTGTGCAACCAAATATTCTTAAATGGTCATATGTAATTTTTTGTTGGTAGATGATTTCTAACGGACTTTTATTACATAAACCCACACTTGGTAGTCTATTAATTAAATGTGTGGCACATAGTAGGGCATCCGACCAATAAATTTTAGGAACATTATTTTGAAATAGTAAAGTTCGTGTCATTTCTAATAAATGTCTATTTTTTCTTTCCGATACTCCATTTTGTTCCAGAGTATTTATGCAAGTTGTTTGATGTATGATTCATTTTTCTCTACAAAGGTTTGAAAATTTGTTGTTTATAAATTCGGTTCCATTATCCGATCTAAAAATTTTGAGTTTGGCATTAAATTGAGTTTCTATAAGACATAAGAATTCAAAAAAACACCCAAACACTTCATCTTTAGATTTTAATAAATACAACCAAGTAGTTTTTGAGAAATCATCAATAAAAATAACAAAATACTTAAATCCATTATATGAATCAATTGGGGCCGGTCCCCATACATCGGAGTGAACTAAATCAAATAAAGCCTTAGTTTTGCTAAAGGAAGGTACAAAAGGAAGCTTTGTTTGCTTAGCTAACTTACATGTTTCACAATTCATATAATTTGAATTTTTAAAATCTAAAATACTACTTAAAGTCTTGTCGGATGGATGCCCAAGTCTCTTGTGCCATAGATCAAAATTAACGGTCTTTGCGGAAGCACACAAATTAAATTGCTTGGAGTTCAATAAATAATGTCCGTTTTGTAAAAATCCCTCACCAATCTTGACTCCGGTTTCCCGGTCCTGAAATACGACGTTTTTACAAGAGAAAATTGCATTACAATTTAATTCTTGTGTTAATTTATTTATAGAAAGTAAGTTTATGGGAAATGTTTCTAAGTATAAAACATTTTTAATTAACTTGTTACATAAATTAATTTCCCCTATGCCATTTATTGGTGCCTTCATGCCATTTACAACTAAGACAAATTTATCATTCTTGGTCGGGTTTATATTTGATAACAATTGTTTGTTACCAAACATATGGTCGGTTGCTCCACTATCTATAATAATTTGGTTAAAAAATAATTCTTTTGAGTTAGAGGCAATACCACATGCACTAGGGGTGTTTTGGCTCCCAAGCAGCGCAGAAAGATGCTCCAGAGCTTGATGCACTTGATCCCCGGCGCCATATCCACCTCCTGACCCGTTTATTGACCCGCCAGTGCTATAATAAGCTCCTGACCCGGTTGAACTTGACCCGCCAGCGCAATTCTGCCCCTGACCCGGTTGAACTGACCCGCCAGCGCCATATGGGAACTGACCCGCTAGACCTGACTCGTTTCCGTAAAAAACTGAGTTAACGGGTCCGCCTGGTTTATTGGGTCCGCCTAGATGATCAACATATCCGCCAGAGTGGCTAATGGGTCCGAAATAACCAGTAACGGGTCCGCTATTTGTAATGGGTCTGAACATTGGGTCGCTGAATCCTCCAGAGTGGCTAATGGGTCCGCCTGGATACATGTGGGTTCCCAATCCGACTTGATTCGGACCCGTTAGTCTATTGACCCCTTCTTCTTCGTTTGGAACCGCGTATGTTTTATTTTTTCCACCGTTTCTTCCCCAATTTTGCCCATCTCCTCCTTTCTCTCCTCTAATTTTTTTAGGTTTGAGATGCGGATAGAGAAACCAACACCGATCTTGAGTGTGACCCTCTCTTTTACAGTGATTGCATTTTCCATTTTTGTTTTGATTTGGTCGATTTTGATTGAAATTGGGGTTTTTTACGGCTAAACCACGAATCTCGTGTTCCTCAGATTTTGTGATCTGTAGACCACCCATGACTGACCTCCTACTTTCCTCTTGTTGAATTAAGTTTTGAATTTGAGAATAAGAGGGAAGAGGTACCGTAGTCATGATTTGAGACCTTACCGCTTCATAGCTCGGATTTAACCCGGCGAGGTATTGAAAGATGTCATCTTCTTCATCTCGTTTCTGAAGTGTGGTCAGATCTGTGGTTAGAGGCCGGTAAGTCCGAAGTTCGGCCTTTTTCTTCTTAAGAGTACCGAGGTACTCGGTATTACTTCTTGTTCCTTGCTTTTCTTGTTGGATTTCTTGCATAAGTTGATAGATATGGGAAAAATTATTTTGTTGCCCGTACATGGTTTTTACGGCTTCCCACAACTCATACGCCGTGTCGGCCATCTCGAAGAGGTCGGCTACGGTTGGTTCCATTGACAACATGAGCAAGGTTATGATTCTATCATTTTTTGTTCTCCAATTTTTTGCTGCCTTTTTTTCAATTTCGGTCTTATTTTCTGGATTTACTACCGTTGGCTCTTTCATCTCGCCGGTGATATATTCTAACACCTCCCGACCACTTAGAGCTCTATATGCAGCCTTTGCCCATGATAAATAGTTTTGGCCATTGAGCAAAATATGTGTTAGCTTTTGTTGCCCTTCCCCTTCTTGAGTCATTTTGATTTTTGCAGATTTTTGCTATTTTTTGGTACCGACTAGTTTTGCTAGTTTATGTGGTACTTGGGCGGTATATTTCAGATCTGTTGCTCTGATACCATGTTGAATTTTAGAGATAGATAGTATAAAATGAAGAGAGAAAATTATATTGAGAAAAAAAGGTATTCTTCTTATTACAAGATTTCCTATTTATAATTACAAAGCTCCAAAACTAGCCGTTGGTACTATTTCCTATTTTAGTAATGAAGGTACACGTTACCGTTATCTATCTATATTTGTAAATAAGTAAATTTCTATTTCTATATTAATTAAATAATGAGATCTATAATTTAACACCATGTTTGGCAATTATCGGTTTGTTTGCCATGTTTGGCAATTATCGGTTTGTCTTGATCTCATGTTGATGTGTGTTATGTACATGGTGTTATCAGACTTGTTTAATTTTTAAATGTTGCATGAGTATTTATTATTGATAATGTATGTGATGTGCATACGCCTTACGTGTTAATACGTGGCGGGTTGTCTCGGGGTGTGACATATACATTCATTATTCAAGAAATGTTCAATACGCATTCAACAATTACAACATACCGAAAACAATATTCAATATTCAACATTACACTTGTATATACATCCATAATTCAACAAATATTCAAAAAATAAATGCAATAAAATTAATTTAATAAACTTCTAATTTTGTCCGCTTGACTTTAAACTAAATTAATTCCAATGTTTAAAATTTTCACATGTAGACACATCACTCGTAAAGTAGGCGGATCTCAATTGTTCGGATTCGTTCTTTGAAACTAATTAAACGGATTTTAGACTTGAGCTCACCAAGAGATTTGGTGAACTTAAGAACACCCTAGTTCTACTCGATAAAAAATTCTCATTATCAAGTTTGTAGGATGTCTCCCACAAGAGTGCCAAGATATTTAACATGCAACGATGGTCGATGGCCTTATCCCTTCGCATGTGTGCCATTTGGATTATACATGCTGTTGTCATGTCTAAGGTGCATGTGGTGATGTCATTTGGATTATACATGCTGTTGTCATGCCTAAGGCGCATGTGGTGATGCCAGCACGAACCATAGGAAGAAATTATAGTACTTTGCTACGATTTTTATCCTGCTATTTTGGACGGTCTGGAATAATTTTTTTGCCCACTCTATTAATTATTTAAATTACACCTTTTTAAATTAATTTAAATAGGTTAAAAATTAAAAACAAAATTTGAAGTATGTTGTTGGAAATTTAAAAAATCTCACAATCAAATCACACGCAATTAAGTATTAGTTGATAATTCCTTTAAATATCATTGATTTCATATATTGGGGAAGTCTCAGAATCGTATATATAATGATGGATTTTACATTTAAGAAAGAATAGACGAGGCTTATAATTAATGTTAAAATATAAATTACTTTAATGGCTTTTTATACATGAATTTTGGCTATTCCTCAATGTAATGGTTGAAGTTTCCTTTTTCAATTATCTAATTGTTACGTATTATGTAAGCAAGAGTAATAGTAACAGTAACAGTAACAGTAACAGTGCTTGGACACTTGGGCATGAGAGATTAATTTAATTAGAACATAATATATTAACAAGTGGCCTCCACCATTTATATTAATGGATACATATAATTATTTGTATTTGTACATGTATCCTCTTCTGAATAAAGATCATAAAAATTGTAAGTTCGAAATGGACAAATCTGAAAAGTTGGAACATCTCGTGGTATATATACTCCTCCATGATCCTCTAGCCTACACACCCACAAAATCAACAAACGCGGTGATAATTCCATCCTCACTAGTGTGCTCTAATCTTCCTAGAAATGGTACGTCCTAACTTTTTTTATACAATGGTCAAAATATTGGTTTTCTATAAAAATGAGTGTTCAAAAACTAATTAGCGAGAAATACTTCTAATTTATTAATCATCTTCTAAAATTATTTTTTGTGGATTGTGTTGATATATTGAAGACGATAATCAAGGCCGGGCCTTGCGGCGGAGATGGTGGGGAACCGAGAACTATTAATAAGAGCACTCGCATTGTTGCGATCCGTGTTTACCACATCCCTTATATTAATGCTATTACTATAACATACATAGTTGATGGCCATGCAGAGGCCGTTACTTGGGGTATACCAGGAGGAGAACTGGGAGAGGTACCACCTTTTTGCATTTCTATACTAATAGATTTCAACTCTTTGGGTGAAAAATGTGAACTCTTGCGTCTTGGTAATGCAAATTAACCATATTGATCTATTACGGGATAATAACAGAAGAAGAATGAAGTGGAAAACAAACCAATTCGACTTCTAAGGTAACGAAAACTGAATAACGTAGCCACTAAAAGTATAGTTAATTTATGATATTTATTATATGCTATTCGTCTTGTAGTTCGTTCTTCAACCTGATGAGTACATTACCTCTGTAAAAGGTTACTACGGTAGTACTATTGATGATGAATGGAATGGTCTGAAGGCACTTACATTTGAGACAAGCGAGACTAATGAACCATATGCATATGGTACTAAAGTGGGAAAAGAATTTTCACTTCCAGCGATTAATGGTAAAATTATTGGTTTCCATGGACGCTCTGAAAACCGTCTTGATGCACTTGGAGTTTACGTTAAGGTATGAAAAGTTATAATTATTCCTTTTTTTTTAAAACAAATGTGGAGGTTTGACACCAGTAGTGTTGTTCTTTCAAGGTATGTAAAATGATTATTGTGGATAAAACAAAAAAAACAAAACTCGATCACCATTTATTTTTTTCTTTTTTGACTTAAACTGAAATAATCAGTAATTAAGTTATAGGAAATAAGATCACCGTTAGATTATAAAATGCAGATAACGTTATGTTGTTTTGTTTTTCTTGGTTTTACATTTGCACTCGTATTTATAATTCCGGTCTTGCGATATGTTCTATTATATGTAGGTCTGACATCTTTTTTGTGGTTGATGATTAAAGTCTCATCTGGTTCACACTTTTGATAGTTTAGATAGATACCCAAAATCAATGGTCTTGCGATATGTTTCAAGTGGGAACATTTTAATTGCATGCTAATGCTTTATTAAGATTCTTTTTTATTAAGATTCTTTTTTATTGAAAAGGAAGGCCCAAAGTGTTTTATTAATCTATTAATTTAGTTATTTTTGAGAAACTTTTTTATTAAAATTTTACTTTATATAATATAATCAAACATTTTGGATGCAAATCCTCATCATAATGTAACTGATCCTCTATATCTTGTTGATTCTTTTGATTACGTAGGTTGATCACATTGGTGGTTCAACTGGTACTGGTAACATCTGAGATCGCTGGGTTTGAAGGCCATATATAAATATGACTATGTGAAAATAAGCCATACTCCCTGAGAAGATCGTTTCCAGAGAGAGATGGGTGTTATGTTTGTACTACTTATAATTCTACTGCGGATTCCATGTTAGGAATTCATCAATCCTAATCATGATTTCCATTGTTTATATTTGTTTTATATCGATGTATGATATGGATCCTTAGCCCATGAAGCAGGTCCGCAATAAAATAAATTATGAGTGTTGTGTGTAAGTACAGTTTGGTTTGTTCAAATTTTTTGCTTGTTTGATCAATAATGCTATTTGTCCGTTCCTCACGCCTTCAATATCAAAATTTGGAATAAATTACAGCGATGGAAAGAAAATTATTGTCTATTGGAAGACGGGTGAAATTATAAAACAGACTTAATATCTGTTGTTCCTCTTTACTGCTTAGTTTTCTATAGAATGTAACCTAAGGTTAAACAAAAGAATATAGATCAGCTTAGCAAAACGCTTTCTCTGGTATGGTACTAGCTCTGTAAGAAAGAAATATTGTTTGGTATAGCGTGGGAATATGTTTGTACGAAGAAAACCAAGGTGGTTTAGACATATTAGACGTAGAATTAATGAATAATTAATTAGATTTCCAGATCCACAAGTGACGGCAATTCGAAATTAATATAAGTAAGTCAACATCAGATCTGTGACGAGAATGTTCTTTGTTTTTCTTCTTTCTCTTTTTTTTTTTCCTGGAAATCTATCTTGACATATTCTGTGACGCGATGTGTATTGAAGATACATCCGATTTAAATTTGGACATGAATGATAGCCACATCAGATCCATACCGGTCAAAGCTTTATATATTCAACTTGAAATTTAGCATAGAAGGAAAAATCGGTATCGGTATCGGTATCGGGATCGGTACGTGCCGGCTGATTATGCTCCGAAAATCTGACTTTTTGGCTAGGTGCTTGTTTTACACTAACTATATTTAGAAAAAAAAAAACACACTCTTTCACTGTCAGAAACTATGTTGTGCTGGGTAAATCACTTCATTGTCATATGTATTAACTATTATGATAAAAATGAGAATATTGTTGTCCAGAACCAAAAAAAAAAAAAGACATTGTAGACTCAAATAAAGAATTGTTAATATCTTCATATCCCCCACTAAACTCTGATGTACTCAACATCTCATCATAAGAACTAACACTTGGACGTCTTGTTAGTTCATTAATATTTTTATATCGTGTTTCCCTTAGTTCAATTCCTGAGGTAGGGCCCCGTGGTTGTTCTCTATGCTGATTAATCACGGGCACACAATTAATGGATCGATGTGCATAATTCATTCTGTTTCAGTAGAACAATGACCAGTATCAGACCAAGATAGTAGAAATTAGACAAAAAATGCAGAATCTGCAGTATCGGATCGGTCACGGTTGATACCGATAAGTATCAGCCGATACGGATCGGTATCGGCCGATACTTCCTTCTATGAAATTTAGTTCCATATTTAATGGCATGGGCTTTTATTAAAGAATAATTTGATTTAGCAAATGCATGCATGGGTGGTCTTCTAAGAGTCTTCTAAGCAATTAAATATTATAGTGATTACTTTTGGGTGCTCTTCTAGGAGTCTTGTAAGCAATTAAACATTATAGTTACAAATTTGACTAAGTGGGTTTTTATTAGGAGAGAATTAATTTTGGGTTTTTTTGTTAAACTACAGATCCTGATAGTTACTATCAGGATCAGTTGTTTCAAATAACCGATCCTAATAGTATAACTATCAGGATTAGTTGTTTAACCAAAAAACCGATCATAATAGTTACTATCAGGATCGGAAATTTGAAACAACTGATCCTAATAGTTACTATCTTGATCGGTTAAATAACCGATCCAGATTAGTATAGTATCAGTATCGCCTTCATCAAAATCAGTTGTATTCCGATACTAATATGCTTATATAACCGATCCTGATTCTATATTTTCCACTAGTTATTTATTTCTTTTACTATAAATATGTATGATGTAACCTCTTTGGAGGCAGTGAAGTTTAATCAAAAGTTTAGTTTAATTTGACTAAGTAGATGCTCTTAGGTGATACGAATTCTTATGTAGGCGTGGACCGGATTGGACGAAATTCTAATTGTACGATTCGGAAATTAATTCAAATGATACATTAATGCAGGATGTGAATTATTTTACTGTCGATCAAAAGATTTCAGCGCATATATTGTGTCTGGACAAATCGCCATCGTTGAATTTGGATATCATGTTGAGTGGTTCGGATAGATATTTTGCACTTCAAAAACAAAAATATAAACCATAAGACATAATAAAGTATGACAAATATGAGGCATTGGAAACCCTCCTCATTCTACTATATTTGTACAAGTTTAGATCATATAGCCGTTGGAATAAATAAATAAAACATTTACAGAAGATTATGTATTAATTAAGTTTCAGCTGTAAAAGGAAGATCTAATAGGAAGAAAAAGAAAAATGAGAATTTGGTGTAATCTGGAAATTTCTCATAGATTGTGCTATGCGTCTCCAGGAGGTATATTTTCAATATGTGTTGTGCATATTTTCCTTTTTTATTATAACAAAGGCAGACGCAAGAATCAGAATAACGGCTAACCATGCTATTACAACCATACAAAGCACTCTTTTCTGTTTTAGATGATCAGAATTCCAAGCAGAACCGTTGATCCGCATCAAGATTTGTTCATACTTTATATGTATGTATCTTAAAGTAATCTGTACAAATATTGATATGAATAGAACTTCTTTACAAAGATTTGACAATGGACTGGATATGAGAATTTGTTACGAGTCTAAGGCCTTACTCGTCAAGCCCAATTATAGGCCCAACCAACTGATCCTTGCACATTCTCAACGGGCTAATCCGACCCGTTTAATATTCATGCTAAAACAGATCGGACGGTCCGGATCTAACCTCAAATTTTGAGTTAACTCGGGTGATATGAATTCCCAAATCAGACGGATCCAAATGAAAAAAATAAAGTAAAAATAGGCATCCCAAATTGGGAATCCAAACTCTCTGAGGTAACGGAATATTTCTCTTTTGATCTGGACCGTCCGATCAGAATTGGGATCAATCCGGACAAAGGTAGAATTGCAAGAGATTCTTTAATATTCGTGCAGGTTCTGATTAGACGGTCTTAATCTAAACATAAATATTCTGTTACCTTGGGTAATTTGAATTACCCAAATTGGTTGCTTTGATAAATAATCAACACTTGAACTTAAATTAACCCACCGTAAAAGAAAGTTACCAGCTTTTAGACGACGATTGCTCTCCTTCTTTACGTTACCCCACTTCACAAGCAAAAATATTATTCCACCGCTCCAAATTGTACCCAATCCCAACAATTTCTTCCTTCTCTGCGTTTGATTTGAGTCATCAATTGGAGAGAAGAAGAAGAGATGAAGATCACTGGCCCCTGGATAATCTCATATTCTGATAAGTTAGGTTTCAGATGAGTGTGAGATAGGAACTGTTACCTTGGGAATGCATGAATGTTAAGCATGCAGTCCGAATAGGAGAAGTAAAAACTGCTCTGCATTTCATATCTGTACTATTTTTGTCAGACGAAAGTAGCCATACAACAGCAACAGTTGCAATTTAATGGAAATGAGATCTGAAACTTTGATCTCTTGAGCGCGGTTGTTGTAAGAGACGGAGATTTAATTACTATGCTGGTTGCTTCTGACAGGTAAACTATCTTTAGATGTTCATTTATACTGTTATAAAACATTCTGATAAAACCAATTTAAGTGAAATTAAGAACTAGATTTGTACTCGGTCATTGATTAAAGCCAAACCTATTCATAAAAAGCAATATCTAGAGAAGTAGTTGCATTAATAATGAATTTTGAATCAAAGAAAGGATTAGAAAAGACAAATTATAGCATTACTAATACTAACTATGGATTAGTATTCTCCAGTGATAGAATATATCTTATCAGTAATAAGTTATTTAACTTTAGTGAAATGCATTTCCTTTGTCACTTGAAATCTTCAGAGTAGTGTTCTGCAACCATGGTTTATAGCTCTTTAGTACTCTAAGGAGTCTTAAGCTCACCGAACGGGTGCTCCTTTATCAAGCTTACTGCCACCTCTTTAGTGCTTTTTTTGCCCACCTTTTTTAAGTTTGTCCAAGTTTTTAAGCCATAGTTTCACATGCCTTAAGCATTTACCAAGCTTAAAGCTTTCTTATGAAAGTTACTTTTTAACTTTATTACCGAACGAGTGCTCCTTAGTGCAGCTTAAAATTTAAGCTTCATATGGTTACCGAATTGCATCAGATGGGTCAGCTGTAATTGTAAACCCTCAAGCATTCCAACAACACATCCGCCGTGCTTCCCAAATCATGGCTCAGCTTCTTCAGGCACGAATTAGGGGTATCAATGGGTACGGTACGGATGGGGTGGAGACATTTTCATACCCATACCCATTAAAATTGACCTTATCCATACCCTACCCATACCCATTAAAAATTGATCTTATCCTACCCTACCCTTACCCGTTAATATTATCGGGTAACGAAACAGTAGCGGGTGAATAACGGACAATACTAGTATAATAATTAGTTTTATTATATTTTACAAATTAAACATCAAAAACTCATTCATTTTAACAACTAAATTAATTTTTATAAAGAATAAAAATTAAAAAATACGAATATACATTTAAGTGGGTTGGAAATTGAATTGAATATACATTTAAGTAGGTTGGAAATTGAATTGAATATATATTTGGATTTTATAATTACCTTATAGGGTAACAGGTACGAAATAGTCATTACCCATACCTTACCCATTTATTTAACGGAAAAAAATTCTTACCCATGCTCATACCCAATAAGCTAACGAAAAAAAAATTTTACCCATACCCGCCTTATCGAATACGATACGGGTCGGGTAAACAGCTAAAAAGGTACCATTGACACCCCTAGCACGAATGTTTTTGTTATATATATAGTTTTAAATATTCTGTTTTGTGTTTTACAATTATTTTACATATATTATTTGTACGCATCTGTTGTGGTGAGAACTTATTTTACATGTAAGAACCTTCAGTGAATTATAATTTATAAAATATGGCCCCTAATATCAAATGTACCAGAGACTTCTGCTAATGCCCGATTCAAATATATAATTAGAAATTAATAAATTTGAGCATTAAATAAGAGATATAAAAAAACTAGAAGAGGGTTCTTTCAGATTTGGTAACTTGAGAATACATGGGCTATTATATATTTGTTCCTCTTGCCTATTTGGAATATGGGGAGACGCTTTAAGATTTGTGCAAACTTAAATTAAATGGTCTGGATCTATCTTGATCCTGTCAGGTACCTTACCTATTCTGAATTCATACTACCTGCTATAATTTTTTATGAAGTTTTCCCTGCTGAATATGAATTTCTAACTTTGATCCGCAACTTGCTCAGGCTATATTAGGAAATGACATAAATGCCCTTCAGGACATTCTACGGTTACGCTGCAAGCAGAGACTCGAAATGAAGCGCAAGCAGGATGAAGAACTCGTAAGAAACAAGATAAAATTCAAAAATACATGCTTATAGTCATGTTTATAGTAACTAAATTTCAGCCTCATTTGAAATCAGGCATTTCAAAATTACATGTACCAAGAGCCTGCATCCAACATTGGATTAATTAACTCGGGCATTAATATATTTCAAAATGAATCATGAAATTAAATTATCGTCTGGGTGATTTCTTATTTTGGAAAAAATAGTAATTGTACAACTTTACAGGTTAGCTTCCTAAAACATTTATCATGATTTTTCGTGATAACTGAGAATCATGAGTTTTAATTCAACAAAAATTGAAAGCATAGTGACTGATTAAACCATGACGCACATAAAACAAAGTGACAGGAAAATGCTTTTGCCGACAAATATGTTAAATGCTTATTTATGTGCTTTATTAATTTTGACCTACAACAGTACTGATTACTCTCTTATTTTGGCATTATAATTGTACGCAATCGCTATCTTCCCTTTAATTTTGATTGGAAATTGGATGTTAGACATGCCCGGTGCTAAAATTTATCAGCAAGCCTCTATAATTAACTTTTTATCTAATAACAGAACACCATTTGTCTCCTATTTTTGTTTTGTTGTAAAAGTTTCCTAATTAATTGAGATTCAGAAAATTATATAATTTAGGCTCATAATTAATGTGCTGGGACGATTACTTATTTCTTCTACTTATAATTTACAAGTTACAACCAACCAACCTACATACATATATTTCTTTTCATTTTTTGGATTAAACTGTATGAGCAATTGCTTTTCATTTTAATGCGAAGACACAAAACCTTTATATCTATAATTTGATGATCTCATATTTTTCTATCCACTTGTGTTTATTAGGAACTCTTCCCATGAAATGTTTAGAACTCTGAACCGGGTTTTATTGATTGGTTCAAAAAAATATGTTGATAAGATGTGTGTTTTATTCATCATGATAAATATTGCTTGATAGAACCAATGACATATACATGCCAAACTTTATCTCACGTAAGCTTACCTTAGAAACATATGTTTAGAATATTATTTCTGTCATATTTCCTTCACACGTAATTAACCATCATCATAACGTTTAGAAGTATGAACTTCTTTGCAAACACTCCTGCTTTATTCATTAGACAACAAGATAATTGGGAGCGCTAATTTGTCAAGTAACCGCGTTTGCAATAATGATTTTACGTATGTGAAGTCAATCAACAATATTATTATGAGGGTTCAAATGCCTTCATTTTTTGTGCCTCCATCATGTCTCTATTTTTAAAAACTACAATTACTCAAAATTTAAATCATAAACGTCAAAATAAAACCGTTAGATGTGATCTATGTTATTTTCTTTATGTGCTCATAAAGAATTATCATATTTTAATTTTGTTTTTATGTGAATAAATAAGTTGAAAAATTAATGTCCAAAAATTATCCGCAATAGTACATTTTTTTTATAAGTTCTTGATGACAATCAAAACAAAGTTGTAATGTTATAATTTTTTACATGTGCATAGATAAAATGATATAGATCACATCCAACGGTTTTGTTTTGAATTTTAAGTTATTGTAGTTTTTAAAAATGGAGGCATAATTCAGACACAAAAATGGAGGCATTTGAACCCTCCTCTATTATTATTTATTATTTATTATTGGTTATCATTAATTATCCATCATGCAGGTTCTATACTCTTGTGTGTGAGGCTGCTATCTCAATATTCAGATGCGTTTCTTTTTTATTAATCAGTATATGGGAGCATTGCCATAATTTTGTATTTTTGATATGTCATTAAGTACGTCTTTATCAATTTCTCACTAAAGCTGAAGTAATTGATGTAGCTAGAATCAGACTTATTTATTAAGAAAGCATCCCCATTTGTTTGGTAAATTTGAAAGTAAGAACAATATACACGTGTACCAAAATTGTTGACATATAACTTAGTACGTAATAACAACAAATTATAATACAATAGAGTTTGAAAAGTGTTATACTTATTTTCAGACTATTCTCGTCTACTAACACTACTACAAAAGATGACTATACACGGTTAGAAATGCTGACAGTGACAGTTCCGCAACCGTGTATGTGCACGTCCACTAGTGGAAAATATGGAATCAGGATCGGTTATATACGCATATCAGTATCGGAATACAACCGATCCTGATGAAGGCGATACTGATACTATCAGGATCGGTTGTTGAAACAACCGATTCTGATAAAAACTATCAGGAACGGTTGTTTATAAACAACCGATTCTGATAATAACTATCAGGAACGGATAAACAACCGTTCCTGATACTATTTTTTTTTTTCACAAATTAGATAACAGAGAATTAAGACTCCTGATAATAATTATATTTCATAAAACCAGCAGTACAACTCAATTATTGCGTGAATTCCCGCTGTCACGTATATAAATTAAAATACTGTTACCACTTACCAGAAAACACATTGCTATGCAAAACCAAAAAAAAACAAACCAGAAAACACCCTTTCCTCCCTCCAAAAACTCCAAATAATTACCTCGAAAAATTAGATTGGACCAGATCTATCTTGTATTTGTGTTTTGTCAATTAAACAATCTAAGAACATTGATGATACATTAATTCACAATAAAGGCAATGCAAAACAGTAAAGAAAAACAAACAACTAACCTTTTTTCTAGGGAGATATGAGAGGGATTTGAGAGGATTTGAGAGGGAGATACGGAGACCGAGAGAGACGCTAAGTTGAAAAACAAACAACTCCCCAACATAGGTTGAAAATGAGAGGATTTGAGAGGGAGATACGGAGACCGAGAGAGACGCTAAGTTGAAAATGAGAGGCGCGAAATGAAAATAAGAAGAACCCTAAGCAGGTTATATAGGGAGTTATCATCAGGATCGGTTGTTTATAAACAACCGATCCTGATACTATTTTTTTTTTTTTTCAAATTTGGTTCTGCCAAAAAAAAAATAAAAAATAAAAAATGTATCAGGAACGGTTGTTTATAAACAACCGTTCCTGATACATTTTTTTTTTTTTTTTTTTTTTGTGCAGAACCAAATTTGAAAAAAAAAAAATAGTATCAGGATCGGTTGTTTATAAACAACCGTTCCTGATACTATTTTTTTTTTTGTTGCAGAACCAAATTTGAAAAAAAAAAAAAAAAAATAGTATCAGGATCGGTTGTTTATAAACAACCGATCCTGATACTTTTTTTTTTTTTTTTACCATCTTTGAAAAAAAAATAGTATCAGGATCGGTTCTTAGCTAGGCACCGATCCTAATTATCAAGTATTAGGATCGGTTCTTAGCTTAGAACCGATCCAGATACTATCTGGATCGGTTCTTAGCTAGGAACCGATCCAATTAGTTCATGTGCTATGCTTTCATTAGTTTTTAGTATCGGTTTTATTGATAAAACCGATCCAGATAGGTATTAGTATCGGTTGGTTCATACAACCGATCCAAATAGGCCGATCCTGATTTCAGTTTTTCCACTAGTGGTCATGTATGAAAGTTGTGTCTGTATATCCTTTATATACATGGTTAAACAAACAAAATCGTGTCAGAAATAAAAAAAGAAACGCTGACCCATTACCTTTCTTACATTGGAAGGGTAAGTGTTTATGATAGCAAGGGTTATATACATGGTTCCTCGATAGGAACTGTGTATATATAATTCAACGGAATCATATACGGTTGCTTTATAACAACAATGTATGTTACCCTTTGTACACGGTTGATTTTGGTAGAACTGTGTATGACTATGTATTGTTTGATCCATATTTACTATCCATTAAACATACAATATTACACCTTCATATACATCTATCATCCAAAGAAATATTCAACATGCATTCAACAATTACAACATACCGAAAACAATATTCAATATTCAACACTACACTTTTATATACATCCATAATTCAATAAATATTCAACATGCATATACACATCCACCGGCCATTTTTATTAATATCCCTAAAAAAATTCAAAATTTTACAAATGCCCCTGTCCCCAATTTTTTTTTAAATATGCCCTGACCGCCTGGGCTTCGGGGGGCCCAAATATCATGTGAGGCGCCACAGGGCCGGGCGGCCCATACCACAAGTGAGGCACCACCCCCCCAGGCGCCCCATATGTAGTATGATTTAAACCCATTCGTTTTCTGCCTCTGTCACTTCCCGATTTGAGAACTTCCCTCGAGGCGAGAAGCTGAATGAATAGGTATTTTTTTAATTATAATAATTAGTCATTACTTTTTAATTATAATAATTAGTCATTACTGTTGCAAGTACTGTAGCGTACTGTACATTTTACTGTTTCACGCACTGTAGCGTACCGTATATTTACTGTTGCACGCACTGTAGCGTACCGTACATTCACTGTAGAAATTTACTGTTGCACGCACTGTAGCGTACTGTACATTTACTGTAGAAATTTACTGTACATTCACTGTAGCGTACCGTAATTTTTTTTTTAAAAATGTAGTTTGTTAAAGAAGAGATGTTAGTTGCACTGTATGTCGGCGGCAAGTTAGAAAGGGATGAAGATGGCGTGCATTACACGAAAGAAGTCGCATTTGGCTTCGAGATTAATGAAAATACCACATTTGAGGAACTGAAGCAGCTAATATACGAAAAGACATCTATAAACCCCAACAGGTATGAAATAGAATTGGCTACACGGATTGACAACTCACGTGGGGGGGGGGGTAGACCTTACTTTGTTAAATTTCCAATAACAGATGCCAATTTGTGGAGAGTTGTGTATACTCAATTTGTAGCTTGTGGGGTCCCAGTAATGGACATATATTCGAAGAGGGTTCCCCGAACAAGGGCTGGACCTTCAAGTTCGGCTGGGGCTAGACCTTCAAGTTCGGCTGGGGTTGGACCTTCAGGTTATGACAATTCGGGTTATGATAACCAGGGGTACCATCAGCACTCCCCTTATGACCACCAGGAGTACCACCAGCAATCCCCTTATGACAACCAAGAGTACCACCAGCAATCCCCTTATGACAGCCAGAGGTATCACAGCCCCGGTTATGACAACCAGGGGTACCACAACTCCCCATAAAATACTGAAGAGTTACCACTACCACCCAGACAGACACCCATAATCCCTAGATTTCCAACTATGCCAGAGTCAGGACCGGTACCCGTTAATCGAAATGATATTGATATTGATGTTGATGCTATTGAGGCCGTACCAGAAAGGGAAATGGAAACGAGGGATGAATACCAAGGGGTTTGGGAAGCTGATGACTTATCAGATGGTGATGCAAATGTACCAGGGTTGTCCAGGGCAGAAAAATTCCCGATTAGAGGTCGGGGGAATAAGCATCCGGTTGCCACATTCAACGACACCATAGCTTTCGAAGAGGCAGACATTAGTTTCTTTGGTCCTCGTGTTGAATACAACAAAGAACTTGCCGCAGGGCAAGTTTATACCAACATAGACGAACTTGTAAAGAAAATAAATGAGACTCATGTTCACGGCAACTGGGAATGTATAATATACAAAAGGGACCGAACAAGGTTAGTTGTGCTTTGTACAACTCACCCGCGCTGCGAGTTCCGCCTTTTTGCAACCCCTGCGGGTTCAGGGGAAGCATGGATGATTAAGAAGTGTGAACCACCTCATACATGCAAGTCTGCGTCCACAAGGACAGACCATGCGCAGCTGACGGCATCATTAATTGCCGATGCAATTGAGGAGGACATTAAGTTGGATCCATCGATGAGCATCAAGGCGGTGGCTATGACCGTCAGACACAAATACAAATATGTAATCCCAAAATACAACAGGCTGTGGAGAGGTCGTGAACTTGCAGTTTGCAGGATATTCGGTAGTTGGAAGGACTCATATGGCTATCTGGCACCATTGCTCCAGGCCATGGCAAGTACAAATGTCGGCACCGTATATGAGCGATGGCATGACCTTTTTTTTGATAAAGACGGTGTACTAATAGAGGGAGCTAAACAATTCAAGGGCATAGCATGGGCTTTTGGTGCTTGTATCCAAGCTGTGCCATACATCAGACCTGTTATCAGCATTGATGCATGCTTCATGTCTGGCCGTTACGAGGGGAGGCTACTCATAGCATACGCATATGATGCTGAGAACCAGCTGTTGCCTTTGGCCTTTGCAATTGTTCATAAAGAGGACGGCGAGAACTGAGGATTCTTTATGCAGTTTTTAAGAAGACGGGTGATTGGGGAAGAAAAGTTTTTCTGTGTGATATCAGACCAGCACAAAGGAATAAAATATGTTTTTGATCGTGAAGATTACGGTTGGTCAACACGTATTGGCCAGTGTGTGCACAGGTTGTGTATGCAACACGTTGCGGAGAACCTTTCCAAAGCAACCGGGGGCGACACGTGGGTTACCGATACATTTAGATGGAATTGCAGAAAGAAAAAGCCGAGAAGGGTGGTAGAGATGACTAGCAGTTTTGCAAAGGTACATGTATTTCAATTGTTTACATATATTATTGTACTTTAAGAAAACAAATTTTTTTTACTACAATTGTTTACTTACATTATTATATTTCCTTATTTTCTATGTAGTACATGCCAAAGACAAATCTCTACTTAATGAAGGTGGGCAAAAATAATCCCCGAGATGTCAACGAAGACCAGCATACGAGAAAATATATCAATCCCGGGATGGAGGTTGGCGTTGGAGAATTATGACCACCAATGGATCCGAGTCACTGAATGCAGTATTCAAGCAGAGCCGGATGTTGCCTGTGGCTGCAGTTGTAGAGGACACATTCTACAAGTTAAATGCCTGGTTTCAGGAACGGCGTGGTAAGGTCGCAGAATTAATAAGGATGAACCAGTCATTTTCAACAAGGGTGGAGGAGAAACTAAGACGACACAGAGACAAAGGTGCAACTATGATCGTGATCCCGATGGGTAATGATGGAATAGAATTCGAAGTGCAAAATCCAAATGAGTACGTTCCTACCAGCCATAAACCAGACGGCACTATGGCGTTTGTCAAGAGGGCTTGCAAGTTCGTGGTTAAATTCGGAGATGCCAGGGCGGTAACCTGTACATGCCAAGGACCCCAGCTAAGTCACATACCCTGCAGTCACGTGATGGTGGTATGCCGAGTGAGGAACTACTGTAAGGATCACTATGTTGCTGACATGTACCGTACCGATTACCTTGCTTCCACTTGGGGTGGATCTTTTCATTCTTATCCTGATCAGCATGAGTGGCCTGCAAATGTCGGAGATAGAATATTACCTTCAAAAGGATGGATAAAAAAGGGAAGGAGGAGACACAAGCGTATTGTAATGACCATGGACGAGATGGGTGGTAGGCGACCGTCGGGAAATCGGGCTCGTCGTTCTGTTTCTGAAAGGCGCAGGGCAGGTACGTAGAATTGTACAAAATTTATTTATGCTTTAATTATAATATTACTAACTGAATTGCATTGTTACATTTAGATGCAATAAACGAACACAACGAAAGAGAAAATGCCAGAGTTGTTGCTGAAGCAACCGGTAGAACACAACCCCCTCCTCCTGTAAGCCAATCATCTAGTAGCGAAGCCTCTACAAGTAATGCCGCACCTGCCACTGGTACCAGAAGAACTAGTCGTTTGTTAGGTTTATTCAGACGTGGTGGCAGATAAACTTGCTATTTTGCTTATGCGAATTGATTTATTTGGTATATGTGTATGTGTGTGTGTGTGTGTGTGTGTGTGTGTGTGTGTGTGTATATGTATATGTATATGTATATGTATATGTATATGTATATGTATATGTATATGTATATGTATATGTATATGTATATGTATATGTATATGTATATGTATGTGTATGTGTATATGTGTATGTGAGTTTTTTTGTATGTGTATGTGTATATATGTATGTGCATGTGTGTATGTGTATGTGTATGTGCATGTGTGTATGTGTGTATATTATACATATAGTTCACCAAAAAAATAAAAATATAAAAAATCAAAGTTATAAAAATTTACGACATCACTCTGTAAATATATCAAATTTTTTTTTTTGGCATACGCATGTTATGTATATGTATATGTGTATATGTGTATATTATACATATATTATAAAAACCATAATAAAGGCCAAGTCCTTATTAGTGTTATATTTAGACTTGTGATATCCAACTGACAAATAAAATCAAAGTTCACCAAAAAAATAAAAATAAAAAAATTAAAGTTATAAAAATTTACGACATCACTTCGTAAAAATATCAAATATTTTATTTTTTGCCACACTCTAAATAAGAAAACTTTTTTTTTTACAAAATTATTCAAATCAAAATACTAACATCTCAAAAAAAAAAAAAAAAAATACCATGGGGCGCCCCAGGGGGTGGCGCCTCACTTGTGGTATGGGCCGCCCGGCCCTGTGGCGCCTCACATGATATTTGGGCCGCCCGAAGCCCAGGCGGTCAGGGCATATTTAAAAAAAAATTGAGGACAGGGCATTTGTAAAATTTTGAATTTTTTTAGGGATATTAATAAAAATGGCCGCACATCCACAATTCAATATTCAACATACATATACATATACATATACGAAAGACATGGCCCTATCAACAATTTTTATGCTGCTATTTTTGACGGTTTGGAATATAAATACAGTCCTTGAACCATTTGACAATTATTATTTATCTAGAACTGACAGGGGGTAAACTGGGCATTTTGCGATCTCCACCTGTCGAATTTGGGGATTTTTTTTTTCATGTAATTCAATCTTTTATGATCATGGAATTTGTCACATACATTATATTTATGAAAATGGATCATTGTGATGATGGTTGTATTAATTATTTTAATAACATCTTTTTTAAAATTAATTTAAATAAGTTAGAAATAACTCGTACAATATCCCTAATGCTTTCTCAGCAGATACTTAATTAATGAATGATCTATTCTTGGAAGGAAGCTAGCTAGAAATAATGCAATGGTAGTTTCTATATACACATAAACCACGTGATTGTAGGAGTCAATAATGCCACGTATTCAAACAATATGCACGCTTCTTTGATCTTGTGTGACATATCGTTCTTATCTTCTAACAATTAGCTAGTATATATGCATGTTTCTCGTTTCCAAAATCTATATAACCACTCATTCGTTGTAACATCACTTTTAGTACCGTACACACCTGTCTTTTCAGTGAAGGGGATAAATTTGTTCCTTGCTAAAATATAATTTAGATAGCCAGCTGGAATTCTATTCAAGCCCAGTACTGCATTAGCTAGCTAGGGTCTAGGTTTTGTTTCTGTAAAATGCTTTCTCGCTTTCAAATCAAGTTGAGGAGAATTAAACGAGCATGATTTTGCTATATAATTATGAACTCAAGTTCATAGATGTTCGTACCCTCGATTGATTTTTCCGTAATAATTGATATCTGATTATTAATTTATTCAATTTCACAAGTAATGCATATGCACCGAATAGTTTTAAGTTACATATATAACCACTTATTCGTTCTCTTATATATATACTAGTATCGTGTCCGTGCATTGCAATAGAGACATATTATAAGATTAAATAGAATATGGAGAGACTTTTTTATTTGAAATTCACACAAAATTTTAAAAAATTAAATAAAAATAAAAGACAAATTGAAAAAAACGGAAATCCAAATAATAAATAACAATAAAAGTCACAACAAAAATGAAAAAGAAAGGATCGAATATAATATGATTTTTTTTAAATATCAGTGCTCTAATTTTCTCTACAAGCGAGACAGATCATTAAATGATTTAAAGGAGATGATATGTAAAGAAACAAATTTAAAAAATATATAATTAAATGATTGAAATAAGGATTTTCTCTACATATATATTCTTGATGAAAATTATTTTAACAATAAAAATTTCTCTACATATCATTTATCTACACGAAAGTTCTAGATATTCTTCATTTTCTCTTCATTTACTCTTCAGATTATAAAAATTTATTGCTTTTGTCAACACAAGATCGGCTATTCATCTATTCACAAAATTATATATTAGTAACTGTTACAATTTTCTTTTCTTTTCTTTTTCTCTCACCACAGGAACAAGCTGGAATTCGCTCCTCCTCCCACGGGCGATTACCATCTGAGGAGCAGAGGACCATCGTCCGATACGGCCCGTACAAATCTTCACGCGGACCGTACAGCTCCTCCATTCTCCAGAACCAGCTATTCCTGCTCAACCGCCTCTTCACACAGTCCGTGCACCCTACACACGGTCCGTACACTCCATATCTGGTTAGTTTCCATGTTTTCTTTTATTTACTCTTTCTTGTGTGAATTTAAGCATTGAGGACAATGCTTCATTCAAACTTGGGGGTGAAATAGAAGAAAATTGTATCTGCATTTAGGTCATATTTATTTTTCAAACTTTTTAGGATTTATAACCTTGATTTTTACTTGACCTTGAATAGAATTTGTGATTTTGAACTTAATTGCTTGAGATTGCAAATTTGTCAAGATGTTTTACGAAGTTATGAAAAATAGAGTCTTGCATAATTGGACTTCATTGTCTGAAAATGCATAAAGTATAAAACTCATGTTTATTTTTCAAAAATTTGTGTGATTGTTAGAATTAAGTACTTGTTTGAAAAATTTTGGTAGTGATTTGGATGACTTTGAAAGATTAGAAATAACTCCATGTTTGATCAAAGAATTGCATAGGATGGGATGTTTTGAGACTTTGAGAAAAAAAATGAAAACTTGAATTGTATTGAAAAAGCATTTTGAAACTGAACCGTGCCTTATAAAATAGGGAATTGGGGATTTTAAATAATAGAAAGATTGGGATATCCATGGGTATGAAATAATACCTTGGATGTGTGTATTCATGATATATGCAAATGAAATAAATGAAAAGATGGAGAAAATAAGAGTACTGGCAATAAGTCCTACTGGGCGCCTTTGAGCTTGTCTCCCAAAGAAAAAAAGAGTACTGGCACAATCCGACGGGATGCCTTTGAGCTCGAAAAGTTTCAAAAATATTTGCAGTTATCAACACATGAAATCCGCGACTTTCTAACCTAAGCTTGTTTCAAGCTTGGGGGGGCGAAAAAGGAAAAATCACCACAAACGAGGGCATAATTTCAATTTAAGAATGAAAGATTGATCAATTCAAGTAATTAGTTTTTGCAAATATTAAAGCATCTCAGAATATGAAATTTCATTAGTCAATTTGTGGGGTGAATCAAATTGATCAAGGAAAGTCCAAATTGTATCCAAAATGATTCTCTAGGTTCTTAACAATAGCAAGCTCATGTAAATTTTTCACATTTAGGAATTTATCTACATTTAGGTAGTCCACAGTCCAACCCGATACCTAAGTTGGGATTTTTGCTTGAGGACAAGCAAAGTTCAAGCTTGGGGGAATTTGATATCTCCATATTATATCTAAATTACGGCCCTGATTTACACTGAAACCTGTGCTTTAAAGCCTATAAATGTGGATTTTTTACTTATATTTCGATGAAATATGGTACTGCTATGCTTTGTTTGGTATTTTGCAGGAAAAATGGCGAAAAACTGGATCTGACTACTTTCATACGGCCCGTATGACATTTTGTACGGCCCGTACAAGATCTGCCCAACCACACAGAAGGTTCCACAACAGAGGCACAAAGTCTCCAAGACAAAGCACAGGCATACGGCCCGTAGGACGCTAATTCGGAAAATCCAGCTGGAATCTGAAATGAGCATAATTTAAGAAGGCCGAAAAGGAAGCCTCTTGGGAGGTGATTTGGGCATTAAAAGGAGATATTCCACAGCAGGAAATGGGGGGGAGAGATCATTCCTCATCATGGGGGGATCAACCTAGGGTTTGGGAGCGAGGGCTTGGCTTGGAGAGCAAGTAGAGAGGAGGAAAACGAGAGTTTTGCGACGGATCTTCTTCCTTCTTCGAGTTTTGCCATGAGCTCCCTTATCATTATCTTTACTTGTTTAATTTGTTTTCTTTTCTTTTAGTTTCTAGGGCTAAGATGTAGTTTCTAGTTTGGTTTTGTTTGTATGCTACTTGGATTTTGTGTTGAATGCTTTGTTTTTACCTTGTTGTGTAGTATTTTGATTGCTTTATTTGTGCTTGCTTGAATCGAATAGTCATCCCGTTAGATGAATGCGCACATCTAAGTGTTAGGAGCCAAGTCTATGACATTTAATCCAACCGAATAAAGTATATGAAGTAGGGTGAAACCAAGGAGTACCCGAAAGGTGAAACTTTCCTTGAGGCGAAAGTCCTTGGATACTTTTAGTAAACCGACAAGTGACTTAGATAAATTAGGCCAAAATGCGAAAGTTGAGGTTTAACGCATCTAAGAGGAAAGTATTTGAGTCCGGTAATCGGGTACTAGGCCAAAATACGAAAGTTGAGGTTAGGTATCTAGATCTGGTCAATAGAAACCCTAATCATTAGCACCAACGCAGAAAACAGTAGCTGCAGCATTAACTCGGGGTCCCCTACGAGCCGTACGGGAATCCGTACGGGCCGTATGCCTCGGGATGAAACAGAAATGAAATATGAACCCTGGAAACGCCTTTTTGTTCTTATTAAACAAAACCCCAAAAATATTTATTGTTTTGAATAACATTATTTATCTTTTTAAAACACCAAAATCACATTTGCAACTTCTAGAGTTTATTTAATTTAAGTAAAGTCCAGTTAAGTTTCAACCGTCCCTGTGGATCGATACCTGATAATACTACGCGATTAGGATTGTACACTTGCAATCTGAGTCGAAAGTGTAATCAAGGTTAAAAGGTACAGCTTGCTGTACTGAAACTTTGTGCATACTTTTGTGTGAACAGGTTCGAATTTAAACTTTGGACCCAGACTACTAACTCAATTCCAAAATTTAAATCTGAAATACCCACTCAGCGCCTTCTAAGCCATAAAAAAATTCACATACTGAATCTATATTCTTATATTATTTAATAATACTTTCTAAAAATAAAAATTCTCTATAATGCTACGACATTTTGTAGCAAAATTTATTTTTTGTTTATAATTGAATATTTATAACCCAAATTACACATTTTAAATTTGTTATATTGAAACTCTCCTCTGGATAACTTCGTATAAAGAATACCTTGTGATATTCTTATTATTAATTCTTTTTATATTTATTAATATTCATTATAATGATTATTCTCTAGATAACTTGTGGTATTATTAATTACTTCATAAAATACAATGTATTGTATTTTTCTGTCTTTGTTCATTATGTGAGTTAATTTTCGGTATTTAAAAAACTTTCTATAGAAGTTAGTCGACACATATTAATGACAATTGATTATTGTCAAAACCTTGATTGAGAGTTAACAAAACGTGGCATGCGCAGATTAATAATTTTCATAGATGGTAGGGAAATGAAACGGAGGAAATGGAGAAATAGAGAAATAATTTAATTGCAAGAATAGAAGATAGTTGTAAGGAGAAATAAGGAAACAAATTGCTAAGGATTTATGAGTTGAATACAACTTGCATGTATTAATTCATATATGATACAATTGGTTGTTTCTGTTTATATTAATTTTCTATTCATATTAGCTTGCATGGTTTTATATTATTTGTTGATTGGTACCTACTATTGTGTGTTTTTAATATAAATGGATGGATATACACACACACACGTACGGGGGCTTCACCCTAATAAAAGCACAATTAAAAAAAAATATATATTATCATAAATTACCAACGGCTCAAAATTAGTTAGTAACAAATGGTGTAAGTGACATCTGCCATCGGTTGAACAACCGCGCACACTAGATGGCATTAGACCCTTAACGGCATCAAATATCAAACGCCGTATGTGGGATCGCCATCGGTTCATTACAAAGTAGATCCGATGGTGTTCTACATTAAACAACTTATTTAACAACCAGAAAACTATTACTCCCATTGGTCCCTAATTTTTCAACACTGCATGTCGGTAAATTTTCATGATTTTTGAAGGTGTTTTGATATGTTAACCAGAGGTGCGACGTTGGACTCAGAAGAACTCCTTCAGCAGTTCAGGAAATTTTTGAGAGCCGATATCTCATGATTTGTTTTGAGATTTTGTATGAAGCTTCACAGTCTTGTTCTATGAAGTCAAGACGTTGGGCTCAAAAAAAAAAAAAAAAATCCGGAACGTATATAATATATGCAGTCCGGAATTTTAAATCCAAAAAAAAAAAAATTCGGGCCGCAAATATTCTATATGGTCCAGAATTTTTAATCCGGACCGCAAATATTATGTGCAGTTTGGGTATTTTGAAAAATTTTGCTAAACTGTGGTTATTTATAATAAAATAATATTTTTTTTGGGTAAAAAAAAAATCACGGGTTGATGGAAATCTACTTATACTGTTTCTATTTCTCTTTTTTTTTAAATTCATATAGATAAAAAATTCTCATTATCAAGCTTGTGGGATGTCCCACAACAGTGCCAAGATATTTAACATGCATGTAGGGATGTCGGCACGGAAGACATTATAGTACTTTGCAACAATTTTTATCCTGCTATTTTGGACGGTCACAAATAAATTTTTATGAAATTTTATTATAGAATTATTTCTTGAAACTAAAATAATATTTTTTTTTTTCATAATCTTTTTGGTGTGACCTCGTGAGATCCATGCGCATCCATGAGATTAAACTGATATTCTTACCATTTTGTTTTTAAAACATAACCAACATTAAAGCCTCATAATATCCTTAAAATAGTAAACTAGTGTTTCATGCTAATTATCAAAGTTACAGATAATTTAGATTTTATCATTATACAAAATTATGGAGATTCACAGTTCAAGTTCTTAAAATACATCTAAGTAATGATTGACTTCTAGGGGTCACAATATGAACGCCGAAAGGATAATAAAGAAGACTAGATGCAAGACATGGATAAAGATGACTTTCTAGTGCACGAATCTACAAGAGATTATGAGAAAAATTGTTTCTTCTATTTCGTTATTTCTTCATGTTTGTTTGAATATATTAAGAAATATGAGTTGCACTTGTTGCATGAAAGATTAGACATTTATTTAGGAATTATGGATGTAGACATCTAGTATAATACCCTTTGATTTATGTGTATTTAATTATTTGAATTCTATTTGTAATTGTGATATTAATTTATTTATTCATGTTTGAAAGAATTCGTAGGTGTATTAAATTCATAAAGAGACCCGGTAACATAGAAGTGGGGTCTTACATTATAAGAAAAACAAGTACAATAAAAAAAAAAAAATTTGAAACTCCTTACATGCATATGCAGCAAAAAAATAATTGATTGACATATTCAAAGTATTGAACACATGAAATTTCCAAGAAATTGTATATAAATTATTGGACTTGATCGATCAATCTATATGTATGATCCTGAGTGTTGACGACAATACTGCATATACTTAGTATAATCGAGTTAGGGCGCCTGTAAATGAGCCAAGTTTGAGCGAGTTACCTCCAACTCGAACTCGGCTCGTTTAATAAACGAATGAGCCAACTCGAGTTGAGATGATAATAACGAGTTGTAGAGCCAACTCAAACTCAGCTTGTTATCAACTTGAGTTGGCTCACAACTCGTTTGTAACTCGTTTAACCAGTGATAGTATTACAACACAAGTTCAAAGCGCAAATAACAGTCTAGAGATTCGGGTTTTGATTATTTTGGGATTTATTGTGACCAATACTATGTAACTTTATGTAACTCGAGTTATAAATGAGCGAGTTGGAACCAACTCGAACTTAGCTCATTTATTAAATGAGTTGGCCAACTCGAGTTGTAAATGAGCCGAGTTAAACGAGCTGTAAATGAGCGAGTTACGAGTTCGAACTTTTTTGCCCAGCCCTAAATCGAGTTGCACTTTTGCGAATTCAACCATCTCTCTATATATTATGATTACCATAAATGGCAAAGGAGAAACGGTACCTCTAATGGCCCTTTAAGCTTTGTAACCAACATATATATATATAAAAAGAGAGATATTGTATTGTATATTGTTTCAGTGAGAAACTAATCAATACATATTTTTAATAAATTATTAATTAACAGTTTTTAATAGGTATGTAACATGAAGAAATTCTAATTCGCACTTACAGTCCATCATTTCTATTAAAAATAACTTATCCAATAATTCGTCAAATTCTAATTGGAGACAGGTAGTTGAGACGTCTACTTCTGATCATAAGCCAACAACACCTGACTACAGATACAGATGATGTATCTTGGAACTTGACAAAATCAGGATTCACGGTTAAATCACCATATGTAGGATTGAAAAATCAACCAACATTCACAGTGTTTATACATAGAGTTTGGAAAATGAAGATACCACCAAGAATGAAGGTATTTGGATGGTTGGTGTATTACAGGAAAATACTCACAGCTGAAAATCTCAGGAAAAGAGGATGGAACATGCCAAGTATGTGTGTCTTATGCAGGGAGAAGGAATAATCCATCAAGCATTTTGACGCAAAGCGGTCCCGATACGATCTTGCCCGTTAAGCTCACGTACCGGTTTAGTAGTAAAAGAGAGAAGATAAAAGAAAAATGAGACACAAATAGAACAAACCAAATAAACTTTCTATTTCAAATTCGCTGCTCAACAGAGAGCTTTCCATACATATTTATAGGAAATAAAAAGAGAGGTGAATGCTATCCTCGGAAATGAAAGACAAGAAATAATATTAAATCTAAGTACCAAACTTCAACATCTGTTTTGACCATTTAATAAAACTTCTACAAGTCCCCAAGTAGTCAAATTATTTAAGCTGCCATTTATTTCTTAGAAGACCGCCACATAACTCTTAGTTATCTTCCATCATATTAAAGTCGTTTAATTGTTTTAGAAGACCGTTCCATGCATCATTTATCTGGTTCAGATTTCAAGTTGCACATACAACTCTTTGATCGGTATGGATCTATTGTGGCCATCGTTTACATCCGAATCTGAATCGGATATGTCTTCAACATGCACCGCGTCAGGCTCCCCGGGTTGGTTGAAGCTTGACCTCAAGCTTGCATCTTCTTCATAGTACTTGTGGAGATGACTAACATTGAACGTGTTGGAGATATGCAAATCGTCAGGTAATTTCACGCGGTAAGCATTTGCTCCAAATTTCTCCAGAATCTCACATGGCCCAACCTTTCTTTTTTTAAGTTTGTGATATTCACCACGAGGAAACCGTTCCTTCGGCAAATAGACCCAAACCAATTCTCCCACTTCAAATTGTACGTCACGACGCTTTTCGTCTGCTTTAGCCTTGTATTTAGAGTAAGATTGCTCTAATTTTTCATGCACCATTTTATGTAATTCCCTCAAATCTTCCAGCCTTTCTTCCACCTTTTTAACTTTAGACTTTGGTCCTTCAATAGAAAGAGTATCAAGAGGGCCTCGGGGAATATACCCGTACACGATTTTGAAAGGCGCAAAACCCGTAGAGCGGTTTACCGAACAATTGTATTCAAACTCAATTTTCGGTAGCAAAGTATCCCACATGCCGAATGTTGTAACTTGTGAGCGTAGCATGTTTCCAAGGCTTCTGTTTATGGCTTCGGTTTGACCATCTGTTTGAGGATGGAAAGTGGAGCTAAACTTCAAGTCAGTCTTTAACTTTTTCCAAAGTTCCATCCAAAATTTGCTCAGAAATTTTGTGTCACGGTCAGAAACAATGGTACTTGGCAAGCCATGATGCCGAACAACTTCATTGAAATAAAGTTCAGCTACCTTTGGTGCATCCACAGTGGTTTTGCACGCAATGAAGATCGCCATTTTGCTAAAACGGTCAACAACCACCATAATGCTATCATTCTTTCTTCTTGTTTGTGGTAATCCTGTAACGAAGTCCATTGAAATGTCGCGCCAAATTTCAAATGGAATAGGCAACGGATTGTAGAGGCCTTGATTGGTGTTAGTGCCTTTTGATGTTTGACACACATGGCAAGCTCGAACAAAATGTTTAACATCCCGCCACATACTTGGCCAAAAGAATCTCTCCCGCACAAGATGTAAAGTCTTTTCTAGTCCGAAATGACCTTGGTTATGCATTTCCTTGATGATGAGATAGCGCAAAGATGTTGCTGGAATGCAAAGTGCAAGACCTCGAAACAAGTACCCGTTATGTAACGAGTAATCATTCCGTAAATTTTTCTTCACATCTTCCAAAATTTGTCCAAAATCTGGATCCTCTTTAAGAATTTCTGGCACGTGTTCAAACCCAAGAGTGTAGGTTGACATGGCTGAAAGTAACCCATGACGGCGGCTCAAAGCGTCAGCGACTTTGTTGCTTGTTCCCGCCTTATGCACAATGGAGAAAGAGTACTCTTGGAGCGAAGTGACCCACTTGGCATGTCGGGAGCTTAATTTGTTTTGATCTTGCACAAATTTCAGCGCTTGGTGGTCTGTGTATAGCACAAATTCGCGAGACAAAAGGTAATGTCGCCAATGTTGCAAAGCTTTTACTATGGCGTATAACTCAAGGTCATATACTGGATAATTGGTTTTAGCTCCGCCAAGTTTCTCGCTAAAATATGCCACAGGTTTCTTCTCTTGAGAAAGTACGGCACCAATACCCACCTTTGAAGCATCGCATTCCACCTCAAAATTTTTATCAAAATCCAGCAAAGCTAACACGGGTGCGTGTGTTAAACAATGCTTGAGCTTCTCGAAAGCTTGCTGTGCATTTTCACTCCATTCGAAATTCTTTAGCTTTAGTAGCTCAGTGATAGGCGCAGAGACACTGCTGAAACCTTTGATGAAACGCCGGTAGAACCCCGCTAACCCAAGAAATGATCGAACCTCAGTGAAAGAAGAGGGTTTTGGCCATTCTTGGATTGCTTGAATTTTGTCTTCTTCGGGTAGGATACCACTAGCAGAAATTTTAAACCCCAAAAATACTAGTGTTGGAGTCATCCAGATGCACTTCTTCGGGTTTGCAAAAAGGCTATTGTTGTGGAGCGCTTCAAGAGTTTCTCGCAAGTGTTGCATGTGCTCTTCTTGGTTTCGGCTATATATAAGAATGTCGTCAAAATAGACAACAATAAACTTGTTAAGGAAAGGTCGCAAAATTTGGTTCATCACACGCATGAAAGTGCTAGGAGCATTAGAGAGGCCGAAAGGCATGACAACCCACTCGAAAAGGCCTTCTTTTGTTTTGAAAGCTGTTTTCCATTCATCTCCTGGCTTGATACGAATTTGGTGATATCCACTTTTAAGATCAATTTTAGAGAAAACCTGGGCGCCACTTAGTTGATCAAGCATGTCTTCAAGTCGTGGAATTGGAAACCGGTACCTTACAGTGATGCGATTGATTGCACGGCTATCCACACACATGCGAAAACTTCCGTCCTTCTTCGGCACCAAAAGAGCTAGCACGGCACAAGGACTTATGCTTTCTCTCACAAATCCTTTGTCAAGTAGCTCTTGTACCTGACGCTTCAATTCCTCATGCTGTTGCGGGGTCATGCGGTAATGAGCCTTGTTGGGAAGACTAGCCCCTGGTACCAAGTCGATTTGGTGTTGAATGTCGCGAAGTGGGGGCAGCCCATCAGGAAGTTCGTCAGGAAGCACATGCATGAATTCAGCCAATAAGGGTTGCACCTTTTTAGGTATATTTTGCTCAATTTCTGTTTTGCTGAAGTCACATGAGGTAAGTGCGAAACAAATTTCAGCACCTTCCAATTCCTTCTCAAATTCTTCTCGTGGTATGCAAAACACCATATTGGCTTCTTTTATTTCTTCTTGAACTGGGTTTATGCGTACCTTTTTCGCACCAACTTGAATGGTATATGTGTGCTTTCTTCCATCATAGACGGCTTGATTGTCGTATTGCCATGGTCGACCGAGAATCAAATGTGAGGCATCCATTGGAACCACATCGGCATAAATAGTGGCAGTGTAATGCGGCCCGAGTGTGAGTTGAAAGTGACACCTTTTGTTGACATGAATTTCAGCCCCTTTGTTCACCCACCCAAGTTTGTATGGATTTGTATGGTTGGTGGTGTTAAGCTGAAGTTTTCGAACCGCCTCTTCCGAAATCACATTCTCCCAACTTCCGGAATCGATTATTACTACACACTTCTTATTCTCAATAATGCACATAGTTTTGAAAATGGCATGCCGCTTCCAATCTTCCGTTGTTTTCGGTCCTAAGCAAAGTCTCCTCATGACTAAGCTTTCTGCCTCAAGGTCCTCGGGATTCACTTCATGTATTTCTTCATCTCCTTCAACATTTTCATACCACCCTTCCTCTTCTTCAGCACCGTCGCTAGCATATAAATGAGGTCGAGGCTTTGGGCATTCTCTTGCATAATGGCCCATTTCACGGCAATTGTGACAACGAATGTTAGCCTTGGAGCTTCCTGGGGTATTTTGGTTCAGTTTAGGAGGAGGGAGTTGTTGGTTTCGGTTGGAATTTGTAGAGTTATTTGGAGTGGGGCGAAAATGAGAAGAGTTAGAGTTGATAGAAGAAGAATTACCACGGTTGAGGTTGCGGTTTCTTGCAAGCTGTTTTTCTACAGCTTTTGCTTTGGCTTGAGCTTCAGCCACATTGTTGAAAGTGTGCGCCACAAGCATATCTTGAATAGCCATCCGAAGGCCGTGCAAATATCGCGCGACCCTTAAATCTTCTGTCTCATTGAGTTGGTTTCGAGCCTCAAGTTTGTAGAACTCAAGAGTATATTCCTCCACACTTTTCGCACCTTGTGAGAGAGATTGAAGCTGTTGGAAAAGTGTTTGTCGATAGTTAAGAGGAAGAAACTCACGGTTCATTTCACGCTTCAAATCGAGCCAGCTGTCAAGAGGGGGAAGGCCATCGAGGTAGCGACGATACTTGTATGACTGCCACCATGCTGCTGCCCTGTCTCGTAGCCGTATTGTCACCAATGGCACTTGTTTGTCGGGAGGGATTTCCTTGAGCTCGAAAACTTCTTCAACTTTATTTGTCCAGTCAAGATATTCTTCAGGATCTAAGCTTCCCGAATAATCTGGAATTTCAACTCGTAGGCCGCCATCCCACTTTGGTTCTCGATTTTGTGGACGTTCATAGTGAGGCGGTCCATCATCATTATTTTGTGGATTTTGGTGATTATTTTGATGGTTGGTGGGAGCAAGGCGTTCAATTAGAGTAGTGATGAGTTGCATGGTTTCGGTATGGTTTTGTTGCATACGGTCAAGAACAGCGAGTAGGTTGGGATCGGCCATGAGGATGGTGATGTTTTTAGTAGGTAGAAAGAGCAGGGGCTGTGGATGATGAGTTTGTTGATGGAGATTGCGCAAGCGAGAAGTCGTGATGTCGAACCTCGCTCTGATACCACTTGACGCAAAGCGGTCCCGATACGATCTTGCCCGTTAAGCTCACGTACCGGTTTAGTAGTAAAAGAGAGAAGATAAAAGAAAAATGAGACACAAATAGAACAAACCAAATAAACTTTCTATTTCAAATTCGCTGCTCAACAGAGAGCTTTCCATACATATTTATAGGAAATAAAAAGAGAGGTGAATGCTATCCTCGGAAATGAAAGACAAGAAATAATATTAAATCTAAGTACCAAACTTCAACATCTGTTTTGACCATTTAATAAAACTTCTACAAGTCCCCAAGTAGTCAAATTATTTAAGCTGCCATTTATTTCTTAGAAGACCGCCACATAACTCTTAGTTATCTTCCATCATATTAAAGTCGTTTAATTGTTTTAGAAGACCGTTCCATGCATCATTTATCTGGTTCAGATTTCAAGTTGCACATACAACTCTTTGATCGGTATGGATCTATTGTGGCCATCGTTTACATCCGAATCTGAATCGGATATGTCTTCAACATGCACCGCGTCACATTTATTTTCAGAGTGTACATTCTCTCTACAGCTATATGAATCACTCTCAAGAGTAATACATCTTACAACAAGAAGATGAAAAGAAATATTGAAGGAAACAGAAGCACCTTTATGGGTTGTAAGTAAAAACGGGGACTTAAGAACAAGGGAGATCTTGCTGTTTACAATGTTCATTTGTTGGAGGGAAAGGTGCTCTAGAATTTTTAGAGAGGAGACAAAACCAATAAATGAACTAATAGAAGAAGTGAAAGAGCAGTGGAAGTATATTCAGCAAGCTTGAGAAGAGTTTTATTTCATTGTCTTAAAACTTTAAATCTTGAGACTTTGTACTTTCTTTATTTTAAAACATATAACATGTAAGCTCAATAGGTTGAGCTATTAGGTATTACTACTGTAATAGGTTTCAACTTGAAACCTATAAAAGTTTTCAAATAAATAAAGCAAATAAGGACTTTGATCCTTATTTTTAATCAAAAAAAAAAAAAGACTTTACCAAATTACCATTTTTATTAATACCCTAAAAAAAAAGATTTTTACAAATCTATCCCCAATTTCATTTTTTTTTTAAATGCCCAAACCACCCAGCTGAAGGGTGGTCCATACTCAGAGCTGACCATCCGGGGCAGGGGCAAGAGTAACAGTTGAAGTTTCTTTTTTTAATTATCTCATGGTTACGTATTATATAAGCAAGAGTAAGAGTAACAGTAACAGTGCTTGGACAGTTGGGCAAGAGATATTAAAATTATTTAGAACATAATATAATTGGGAAACGGTGAATAAAGATCACGAACGTTATATTAACAAATGGTCTCCAACATTTATATTAATGGATACATATAATTATTTGTATTTGTATATGTATCCTCTTCTGAATAAAGATCATGCAAATTGTAAGTTTGAAATGGACAAATCTGAAAAGTTGGAACATCAATCTCTTGATATATATACTCCTCCATGATCCTCTAGCCTACACACCCACAAAATCAACAAACGCAGTGATAATTCCATCCTTACTAGCTAGTGTGCTCTAATCTTCCAAGAAATGGTACGTGCTAACTTTTTTGTATACAATGGTCAAAATATTGGTTTTCTATAGAAAATGGGTGTTCAAAAACTAATTAGCGAGAAATACTTCTAATTTATTAATCATCTTCTAAAATTACTTTTGTTGATATATTGAAGACGATATTCAAGGTTGGGCCTTGCGGCGGAGAAGGTGGGGAACCTTTCAGTGTGGATAAAATCACTAGCATTGTTAAGATCGGTGTTGCCTACAGCAATTATATTCATGCTATTACTATAACATACATAGTTGATGGCGTTGAGAAGTCCATTAAGTGGGGCGGAGCAGGAGGAAATTCGGCAGAGGTACCACCTTTCTGCATTTCTATACTAATGCAAATTAACCACATTGATCTATTACGGGATAATAACAGAAGAGGAATGAAGTGAAAAACAAAACACATGTTATCCTATTTTACCAGGACCCTTTGAACAGGTATTGATAGTTGTACCAATTCGACTTCTAAGGTAATGAAGTGGAAAACTGAATAACGTAGCCACTAAAAGGATATATAGTTAATTTATGATATTTATTGTATGCTATTGGTCTTGTAGTTCATTCTTCAACCGGATGAGTACATTACCTCTGTAAAAGGTTATTACGGTGGGTTTTCTGTTGATGGTTGGTGTGGTGTGAGGCAACTTATATTTGAGACAAGCAGCAAGATTACTTATGGACCATATGGTAGTGAAATGGGATATCAATTTGAACTTCCAGCGACTTACGGTAAAATTATTGGTTTCCATGGACGCTCATCTGGAGCACGTCTTGATGCACTTGGAGTTTACGTATGTAAAGTTTTGAACATATGTAAGGTATGTAAAGTTATAATTATTCTTTTTTTAAAACAAATGTGGAGGTTTGACACCAGTAGTTTTGTTCTTTAAAGGTATGTAAAGTGATTATATATTGTGGATAAAAACAAAAAACAAAAACTCGATCACCATTAATTTTTTTCTTTTTTAACTTAAACTGAAATTTAATTAGTAATTAAGTTATGGGAAATAAGATCACTGTTAGATTATAAAATGCAGATAATAATTCCGGTCAATATGTAGGTCTGACATCTTTTTTGTGGTTGATGATTAAAGTATCATCTGGTTCACACTTTTGATAGTTTAGATAGGTACCCAAAATCAATGGTCTTGCGATAAGTTTCAAGTGGGTACATTTTGCATGCTTATACTCTATTAAGATTTTTTTTTCTTCAAAAGGAAGGCCCAAAGTGTTTTATTAATTAATTTAATTATTTTGGATGTAAATCCTCATCATAATTAATGGAACTGATCCTCTATATCTTGTTGATTCTTTTAATTATGTAGGTTGGTCCTACTGGTGGTTCAACTGGTACTGGTAACATCTGAGATCACTGGGTTTTTAGGCCATATATAAATACAAATATGTGTAAATAAGCCAAACTCCCTGAGAAGATCGTTTCCAGAGAGAGATGGGTGTTATCTCTGTACTACTTATAATTCTACTGCGGATTCCATGTTAGGAATTCATCAATCCTAATCATGATTTCCATTATTTGTCTTTGTTTTATATATATGTATGATATTGATCCTTAGCCCATGAAGCAGGTCCGCAATAAAATAAATTATGAGTGTTGTGTGTAAGTACAGTTTGGTTTGTTCATGAAGTTGAACTTTTTTGCTTGTTTGATCAATAATGTTATTTCTCCGTTCCTCACGCCTTCAATATCAGAAATACTTATTTAACAAACAAACTTAAATTTAGGGTAGAGGATTGAAATGTTCTAATCGACAAAATTTGGAATAAATTACATCGATGGAAAGAAAATTATTGTCTATTGGAAGACGGGTGAAATTATAAAACAGACTTAATATATATCTGTCGTTGTTGCTCTTTACTGCTTAATTAGTTATCTATAGAATGTCACCTAGGGTTAAACAAAAGAATATAGATCAGCTTAGCAAAACGCTTTCTCTGGTATGGTGGTAGCTCTGTAAGAAAGAAATATCGTTTGGTAACGTGGGAAAATGTTTGTAGGAAGAAAACCAAGGTGGTTTAGCTAGGCATTTTAAAATTACAATTAATGAATAATTAGATTTCCAGATCCACAAGTGAGGACAATTCGAAATCAAAAGTTTAGAGGCAGTGAAGTTTAATAAAAAGTTTAGTTTAATTTGACCAAGTAGATGCTCTTAGGTGATATGAATTCTTGTAGGCGTGGACCGGATTGGACCAAATTCTAATTGTACGATTCGAAAATTAATTCAAATGATACATTAATGCAGAGGATGTGAACTATTTTATTGTCAATCAAAAGATTTCAGCGCATATTGTGTATGGACGAATCACCATCGTTGAATTTGAATATCATGTTGAGTGGTTCGGATCAATATATAGTTTGAATTTCGAAAACAAAAATATAAAGCATGATGCATAATGAAGTATGACGAATATGAGGTATTAGAACCCTCCTCATTCTACTCTATTTATACAACAAGTTTAGGTCATATAGCCGTTGGAATAAACAAATAAAAGATTTACAGAAGATTATGTATTAATTAAGTTTCAGCTGTAAAAGGAAGATCTAATAGGAAGAAAAAGAAAAATGAGAATTTGCCAATTTGGTGTAATCTGGAAATTTCTCATAGATTGTGCTATGCGTCTCCAGGAAGTATATTTTCAATATGTGTTGTGCATATTTTCCTTTTTATTTCAACAAAAGCAGACGCAAGAATCAGAATAACGGCTAACCATGCTATTACAATCATATAAAGCACTCTTTTCTGTTTTAGACTTAAACTGACGATTCAAATCTCATTCTACTCGGTTAGATATTGTACTAGATCAGAATTCCGATCAGAACCGTTGATCCGCATCAAGATTTGTTCATACTTGATATGTATGTATCTTAAAGTAATCTGTACGAATATTGATATGAATAGAACGGCTTTACAAAGATTTGACAATGGACTGGATATGATTGAATTTGTTATGAGTCTAAGGCCTGACTCGTTAAGCCCAATTATAGGCCCAACTAACTGATCCTTGCACATTCTCAACCGAGCTAATCTGACCCGTTAAATATTCATGCTAAAACAGATCAGACGGTCCAGATCTAACCTCAAAATTTGAGTTAACTCAGGTGATTTGAATTCCCAAATCAGACGGATTCAAATGAAAAAAAGAAAGTAAAAATAGGCATCCCAATCCACATCCTCTGAGGTAACAGAATATTTATGCTTATATATGGGCCGTTCGATCAGATTCGGATCAATCTGGACCAAGGTAAAATGCAAGGACGTCTTTAATATTCGTGCAGTTTCTGATTGGACGGTCTTGATCTAAACATAAATATTCTGTTACCTTAGGTGATATGAATTACCCAAATTGGTCGCTTTGATAAATAAACAACAGTTGAACTTAAATTAACCCACCGTAAAAAAAAAATTACCAGCTTTTAGACGACGATTGCTCTCCTTCTACCTTACCCCACTTCACAAGCAAAAATATTATTAGACCGCTCCAAATTGTACTCAATCGCAACAAATTCTTCCTTCTCTGCGTTTGATCTCGAGTCATCAATTGGAGAGATGAAGATCACGGTCATGACCTCCGACGAACAATTCATCTCGCTCGACGTCGATTCCGACGAATCCGTACCAATCTCCCTCTCCCTAAAAACCCTATTTTTGTTTTTTGCGAATTTTTTGGGGTCAATTTTGCTAATTTTGTGTGTTAATGTTTGATCTGTAGGTAGAGAATGTGAAAGCTCTCTTGGAAGTAGAGGTACAATTAAATTTTTGCTCGTTTTTTTTTTACATAAAAGTAAAAACTGCTCTGCATTTCATATCTTTACTGTTTTTGTCAGACGAAAGTAGCCATACAACAGCAACAGTTGCAATTTAATGGAAATGAGATCAGAAACTCTGATCTCTTGAGCGCGGTTGGTGTAAAAGATGGAGATTTAATTACTATGCTGGTTGCTTCTGACAGGTAACCTATCTTTAGATGTTCATTTATACTGGTATGAACCTTTCTGATAAGACCAATTTAAGTGAAATTAAGAACTAGAGTTGTACTGGTATGAAACTAGATTTGTACTCGGCCATTGATTAAAGCCAAATCTATTCATAAAAAGCAATATCTAGAGAAGTAGTTGCATTAATAATGAATTTTGAATCAAATAAAGGATTAGAAAAAGACAAATTATAGCATTACCAATACTAACTATGGATTAGTATTCTCCAGTGATAGAATATATCTTATCAGTAATAAGTTTTTTAACTTTAGTTAAATGCATTTTCTTTGTCACTTGAAATCTTCAGGTTATCTGAGGATCAGTTAAGAATTGCGCCAGATGGGTCAGCTGTAAACCCTCAAGCATTCCAACAACACATCCGCCGTGATTCCCAAATCATGGCTCAGCTTCTTCAGGCATGAATTTTTTTTTCTATATAGTTTTAAATATTCTGTTTTGTGTTTTACAATTATTTTACATATAAGATTTGTATGCATCTGTTGTGGTGAGAAATTATTTTACATGTAAGAACCTTTAGTGAATTATAATTCATAAAATATGGCCCTTAATATCAACGGTACCAAAGACTTCTGCTAATGCCCGATTCAAATATATAATTAGAAATTGATGAATTCGAGCATTAAATAAGAGATATAAAAAAAATAGAGAAGGGTTCTTTCAGATTTGGAAACTTGAGGATACATGGGCTATTATATAATTGTTCCTCTTGCCTATTTGGAATATGGGGAGATGCTTTAAGATTTGTGCAAACTTAAATTAAATGGTCTGGATCTATCCTGATCCTGTCAAGTACCTTACCTAATCTGAATTCATGCTACCTGCTATGATTTTTTATGAAGTTTTCCCTGCTGAATATGAATTTCTAACTTTGATACACTTGCAGAATGATCCGCAACTAGCTCAGGCTATATTAGGAAATGACATAAATGCCCTTCAGGACATTCTACGGTTACGCCACAAGCAGAGACTCGAAATGAAGCGCAAGCAGGATGAAGAACTCGTAAGAAAAAGATAAAAGTCAAACACACATGCTTGTAAAGCAGTTATAGTTATTTTTATAGTAACTAAGTTTCGGCCTCAAAAACTATCGAAGAATTTCAAAATTAACATCACATTTGAAATCAGGCATTTCAATTTACATGTACCAAGAGCCTGCATCCAATATTGGATTAAATCAGGCATTAATATCTTTCTAAATGAATCATGAAAATTATTGTCTGGCTGATTTCTTATATTGGAAAAAATAGTAATTGTACAACTTTACAGGTTAGCTTCCTAAAACATTTATCATGATTTTTTGTGATAACTGAGGAAGAGTTTTAATTGAACAAAAATTGAAAGCATAGTGGCTGATTAAACAAAACTAAAGGACTAAATTTTTTATTTAACAAGCTCAGGGTCTGTTGTGTACTATTTTATACATAAATTGTCCTTTAGTGTCATATATTTACCTGTATGAGATGAATATTTGTTACTTCTTGCACATGTAATTTATACATCATCTGTGAAATTTTTTTAGGCTTTGTTGACTGCGGATCCCTTTGATATTGAAGCTCAGAGGAAGATTGAAGCTGCTATTCGTCAGGTTTTATGATCAATTTATATCTTCACTGTTTTGGGTTAATTCTTTATGTTCAATTAGCTTATATAAAGTAATTTGTCTAAATGACTAACACAGAAAGGTATCGATGAAAATTGGGAGGCAGCTTTGGAGCACAATCCTGAGGCATTTGCTCGAGTGGTGAGTGATTCATAAACAGTTGAATGAATTACTTTAATATTGTACAAGTACAGTGATATTTTTATTATATTTATAATGTTTTAAATGTATAGGTTATGTTATATGTGGATATGGAAGTCAATGGTGTACCTCTCAAGGTACGAAACATATAATGTTTTGTCTAATTGTTAAGATTAATTTATTTCTTACATTACTTGTTGACTTTATATTCTGCATTGAAATATATAGGCCTTTGTTGACAGTGGGGCCCAGTCTACAATAATATCAAAAAGTTGTGCAGAGCGTTGTGGGTAAGATATCTAAGTACACTTTTTGTGATTTCTTTACTTTGAAAAGTTTGATGCTATTTTAGTTTACAAAACAGCAATTTATAATGTAAAATAGAAAATAAGCTAAGAGTGAGGCTCTGGTAATATACATTTGCAAATGTACTTGCAGACCAAATTTTATGATTTTACGATTTTTTTTACTATTTTTTTAGATAGGTAGAAAATCACTTGATCTAAAAATTCTCAACCATCTGAAAGTAGTGATTTTCTACCTATCTAAAAAGATAATAAAAAATTATAAAAATTGGTCTCCATACACATTTTCATATGGGGATCATGTTTAATGGTTCGGATCGACTGTTTAAACTTTGAAAATAGAGATATGGATCCATAGCACAGGTTGATTCGTGATATGCATATTACCATAACCTCACTCTTAAGCTAATATTTTTAAAGTGGATACTCACTTAAGTTGGTTAATTCTCTTTTTCATTTTTCTTACTACCCATATTTAGGTTGTTGAGACTCTTAGATCAGCGTTATAGAGGTGTTGCTGTTGGTGTTGGCCAATCAGAGATCTTAGGCCGTATACATGTGGCCCCACTTAAGGTAACTGTTTCAACTTGTTCATTTTTAAGGATGTTCCATGCCAATTAAGTTTATTGAGTGAGGCTATGGTACTATGCATAGCGCATATTGGCCTGTACTATGGATCAATATTTTTTTTTCCAAAATTATAACCGTCGATCTTAAACCGTTCAACATGATCTTCATATGAAAATATTCAGATCAAGTGATTTTCTACCTTTAAAAAAAAAAATAGTTCAAAAATTCTAAAAAATGTAATATTTGATCTACATGTACATTTTCGTATGTAGTTCATGTTGAACAGTTCAGAGCGATTGTTTGGACTTTGAAAATGGAGATATTGATCCATAGTACGGAACAATCTGCGCTATGCATAGTACCATAGCCTCACTCTTCTAATAGTGTTATTTTTTTTTTTAGATTGGGCAACAATTCTATCCGTGTTCTTTCACTGTATTGGATGCTGATAATATGGAGTTTCTTTTTGGCCTGGATATGTTGCGCAAGCATCAAGTAAATTAGTATTCTATTATTATTATATATGTTTGGCTTTAAATTTGATTTATATAGTCTCTCTTTTAGGAAAAATAATTTGTTCATTTTGAACTTGGTGCAGTGTATAATTGATTTGAAGGAAAATGTGCTGAGAGTTGGTGGTGGAGAGGTTGCGGTTCCCTTTTTACAAGGTTACTATTTGTTTGCTGAATTCGAATTTAGTTGATTTTCTTTCATATGGTTGCTTTTGTTTAGTATATTAAACACATATACACATTTGTTTATGTTCATAGAAAAAGATATCCCGACACATGCACGGGAAGAGAGACTAGCCAACTTACAAGCAGCAGGATCAGTTCCAGTGAGAACTTTCCTAATATCTATTTCTTTTTATTTTTTAATTTTTAATAAAAAGATTTATGAACCAATTGTTTTGTCCCATAAAAATAAATAAATAAAAATAACAAAATCTATACCTACATTTTTTTAATTCATTTTGCTTCATACTATAGGAATCTTCAGGGGCAAGAAACCAGACCCCGAGTTTACCTTCCCCGGCCCGCACATCAGGTTTGTGTTTACTTGGGGTTTTGGTACTGCTGCTACTCCAATGAATTTCTTTTAAAATTGGTTTCTTCTTCTTTTTCAATTTTAATTGCCACTTCTAAACCATGAACACTGTGTACTAATATATCTATTATTTTTCTGTTAATTTGTATTTTTAGGAGCCCCATCTGCAGCCCCAGTTGCGGTAAGTAATACCTTTTCAAATTTGTATCTCTTGCCGAGAAAGATAAAATCAAACTTCACTTGTTAATATTTCAAAATTTTCTTTTATTTAAACAGTCTTCAGATCTCGAAACCAAGATAAAGAGGCTCATGGAACTAGGGTTTGATCGGGAATCGGTGAAGTATGCACTAGAATTATTTAAAGGCAATGAAGAGCAAGCCGCTGCCTTCTTATTTGGTTGATCTTGATCTGATTGTTTATTTAGGATTCAGCATCTGATTTGAATTTGCTTGTTTTAATTTTGTATTCTTTCAGAACATAGTTAAATTAATCAAATGGATTAAGCATCTCTTTGCAATTTCTTGTTGTGCTCAGTATTTGTAACGTCCCGAAAATTTGAGTCATTATTTATGTTTAAAAAAAAATCACAATAAAATATAATAAAGATGACATTTTTTTTTAGTAGCATGTTTAAAGTCTGTGTTTGTAATATTCCATAAAGTTAAGTTTTAGGAAAATTCTATATCTAATTTAATTATTTAAATAAGTTTCTTTCATATAACTGCTCTGTAAAATTGAGACGCTAGAAATTAACCCCCGTTTCATTCGCAATATTAACCTGATAATAATGTTTATTTTAATAACTATTTTAGAAACAGTTTCGGAGCATTGCTGTTTAAATTTTAAACTCCTCATGATAAACGCACCTCTTCTATTAATGCACCGTTTCGGTTTACACTTTAACTATATATACATAATAAAATATCAAAATTGATAGACTCGATTCCCTTCTCTCTGTTTTATATCCGACACAATTCACTTTGTTCTTAGATTGATATCCGAGTACAAACAGAAATGAAAATTTAGAAAAAAAGAAAAAAAAGAAAGAGAATAGAAGAAATATTTTGTGAAAGTTTTGGATATCAATTATCAATGTCCGATTTCAATTCCGACTACGTCGCACTGATTCTGAACCGTCATTGCAATTCAATTTAAAATTTTGAATATCTCATTCTCAGGTAACAGGACTTCTCTATAACTGTGTTTTTGTTTTGTATGGTTGATTTGAATATTGGTATTGCATATTGAATTATGATGGCATATTTAACGGGATAGCGGGTCTGAGGTTGAAATTTGATATGTGATTGTAGCATCTCATTGTTTGATGGATTTTCCAATGGGTTGACGGCATTCCAATGTTGGATGGATTTCTCATTGGATTGGTGGATTAAAGGAATTGTGTTATGAGGATGTGGGAATCGCCTGTGACAGGGATTACACGTGTGTGAATATGATGTGACTTATTTTATGGATAATCTAGACCGACGTGCTATTGCTGGTTAAATATGCGTGCATAATTTGATGTGAATTTGTGTGGATTAATCCGGCCTATTTAAATGGTTGTTAAATTAAGCCAATTATAGAGAAGCGCGTCGTTAAATAACTGGTTACTGAGCTTTGTAGCTCACTCCGTTTTGTTATTTTGTTTTCTTTTCTGTTGCCGACGTAGGTTGACGGGCCAAGAAAAAGTGCAATGATAATGTTATAATCATGCTCCGGATGGTTAAAATCTGGGGTGTGACAGTATTCATACATAGAACTTGAAAGCAAGTTCTAGTATAACAATTAGTGTGTAATGGGAATAGTCGCTTAACTGCTTTCCAAAATGCTCACTTTTATTTACCAATTTAAATTTCAGAAAACATTTATTGGCAAATTTTGTTATCTATTTTGTAGAGTTTGTTATTAAATTGACGACAGTAGTTCTTTAGTTTTATATTTGTTCTGTTATGTTATGAAAAAAAAATGAAGCATTGATATTTCAAGTTTGTTAAAAAAATATTTTAATATAACAAAATCAAACAGCTAACTCATAAATGATATAATATATAAGATATATTTTTGGAAATTGTAAAACTCAAAGAAATATTCAATAATTGTTGTTTGCAAAGAAAACCAACAAAAAAAAAAAGAATTCCCAAAATGTGAACTGTTCTTTAAAATTTATCACTCGCCTTGTCACGGTTTGTGACTATAAACTGTTTTTACAAGATGATGCGATAAAAATAATGGAGACACTTTATATTGCGTGAATGCTCACGTCATTTGTGATTGTGATTTGATCAAATGTGACATCACTAGTCATGTTTAATTATATTTTTTTAGTTTTATGTTATTTTATATAAAAAAAATCAAATAAAATATTAAAAAAATAATAAAATATTTTAAAATAAATTAGAATAAAAAAAAGTTGGAAAATTTGGCCACGTAACGTGTTATGTGACGTTACGTGACTAAGTATGTATGACGTACCGTAACTATCATGTTTGATAAAAAAAAAAAAAGACATGTCACACGAATAGATGTGACATGCAAGTCACGTCACGTGACCAACTTGTGTGACGTACCATGACGAAATCGGTAATGACGTGATTATTTTTATTCACTAACAAAAGAAACAAAAGAGGGCAAGAAGGTAAAGAAAAAACTCCAAACCTAAAGATCGATACCATAAGAAACAAACATTTAAGGGAAATAAATCTGCTTCGATTCCAACAAGAATTGTAGGAACCTGCTTTTTCAAATCCAATCATCAATATTTTAGAATGTGCGAATCCCAAAAACAATTGATTTTTATGCACGAATCTCTAAGCAAATAAGTAGTTGGATTTGAAAAAACAGGTAGCAGATTTATTTCCACATTTAAGGACTCAAATTGTGTCACAAATAAATAAATAAATAGCAGAGAACACTTTCTAGAGACCCATTATCCATTTAACCTCAGAAATATAAATAAAATGTAAACTATCTTGTTCTCAAGGCCACAATCTATAAAATAACATGAACCATAATTCAAACCATACAAAGAAAGGTCCCAATAGAAAGACAAAAAATAAAGATATGTGTTGTGTGTTTAGTGGTAAAATTTGTTTTTTTTAGAATTTAATTTATACAAATTCTGATTTTTAAATAGTGAACAAATAATAAATTGAATCAAATTATTGCACAATAACTTACTCGAAACTCTACAAAATGAACTTACGAAATCTGCTCCTTTAAATCAAATATCAAGTATAAAAGATCAATTATATATTATATTTCTAGGGAAAGGTAACTTAGAAGAATAACATATTTCTGTTAATAGCAAAAGTCAAATCTTTTCTGATTGTGACATTATTTTTTAGAAAAGAGGTACAAATTGAAAAAAAAAAGATTAAAAGATACCTTCAAATTAAATCTCACATGCCAAATAAAATAAAATTATCTGAAGTGAGTTATTTTAGACTAATTTAAGTCAGCTTAAAAATTTAGTTATTCTACCTTAGTCTGACTCAATTAAATTATGTTTTACATAATAAATGTTGTTTAAAGTCCTTATTCCATCATTTAGTCCCCATGCAATCAAACATCACAGATTAATATCAAAGATTCAACTGATATGATGATAAAATTATCAAATTTAATTTAATAATTGCTTTATTATTGATCATTTGTCATGAATTACAATATATATTTCCTCTTCTATTTATACAGATTGAGGTTATATTATATAGCTGTTAAAATTAGTAGTTCAGGTAGTGTCGTGATCTGTGTACTACAATACAACAAATGTAGTTGACCAGAATCGATTAAAGCTAAGGCTACACGGATCTCTACACAGCAATTCTTAAGGGTTTAATCCGTCTAAAATTGACCGAACATTGCCTCTTACAGTGGATTAAGTACACCTCTTAATTAGACTGCAATCTTAATCCAATCATTTTTATGGTTTTTTTTTTCATTGTTAACTATAAAGAGCTTCATGAAAGAGTATCTTTTAATCCTTTTTTTATTTTTTCAATTTGTACCTCTTTTCTAAAAAATAATGACACAATAGAAAAGATTTGACTTTTGCTATTGACAGAAATATAATATATAATTGATCTTTTAAACTTGATATTTGATTTAAAGGAGCAGATTTCGTAAGTTTATTTTGTAGAGTTTCGAGTAAGTTATACCCATCTTGTTGCAACTGTTTTTCCTTTTTACAACCATAAAAAAAAAAAAGTTTTTCCTTTTCTCTTAATTTTTCTTTGAATAGGAATGAATGTCCGCCATGAACATAGGAGAGAGGAATGGACATGACCAGATGAAAAAGAGAATTAAATCCATCCTCTGAGCTAAGTTTGTTAAAAATAAGTTACAAAAAAATTCACTAGAAATTGTACAACACAGAATTTTAATTTTAATAAAATACATTTGTTGACCACTGTAGTTCTGACCTTCAAAACAAAATACTAATTGTTTTCCCTAATTTAGTTAATCAATAAGTTTAGGTAAGTTTTTTTATAGTTATTTGCAGTGTTTTAAATAGCTACGCTATAACTTTTCTGGACCCTAAAAGCTATGGCGCTATGGGCAATATATAGCTAGCTATCGGCGCTATAGCCTGCTACTTGGTGCAATTGCTTTTTTTTTTTTAACTGTCTCGCTATACCACTATAATCGCTATTTAAACCATTAGTTATTTGTAATAGCTTTGTTGGAGAGGATAATTAAATTACAAAAAAAAAGTATAAGGAGCATTTAGATCATTACATACTACAACACATATTTTACTCATATTAAGTTTTCATTCTTAATCATTCTATCTTAAATAATAAAATTGTTCTTGTATAGCCTTAAAGATATTTTAAAATGTTCCGTTAATATCATTATTATTTGTGACTTTTTTTTATTAAATGTTTAGCCTTAAGTAATAAAATATATCAATAATTGCATTCAAACATGATTATTTTAAAAAATTCCAAAAAAAGTGAGAAATTTGAAATAGTAACATTTTGCATTCTACAAGAATCCTATATACTTTGAATTGACCGTTTCAAGATGGAAAAATAAAATTTTCCTTTTTTTCTTTATGTGTAAGCTTGATGCTTACCCCTCCCCTACCATAATTACAATATCTTATCAGCACAGACTACACAAAACCACAATTAAGGTTTTCCTTTCAATGAATTGAACCACAAATTCAGTCCCTTCTTTTTACTCATCATCAATTCATTATCCATAAACTAACCTGATCTGTTGCCGTATATATTTTTGTTTCTTTTGCTGCCTAATTAAATCAATGGAGCTTTTGCTGTCAAAGCTAGAGTCCCGTGTCGCCGGTACCTGGGAACTGAAGAGCGATTTCGATCAGCTGCGTGACAGTCTGCTGCCTGTGAATCATTTGTTGGAGAAAGCCGAGTGGTGGCGCTTCAACAACCCGAATATTGCCCGCCTCTCGGAGCAGCTTCGATCGACATGCTGCCTATGATGCTGAGGATATGATCGCCGAATTCGATTATTATCAACTACACCAGAGGATAGAAGAACAGGCAAGTGCAACTACTTTCAAACAATTTAATTAACATCTAATCTGATAGATATCTAGAAATCTAGGATTTGCACAAGTTGCTCAAATTTAATAATTTTAGGTCAGATTTTTCTGTTAAATGAACGGCTCGCATCTATATATATATATGTGAAATTAATAGTCCAATTAGTCCGAATCGGAATCGGAATCAGAATCGGTCAGTTGACCATAGAATCAGAATCGGATGAATCAGTAGGAATCGGCAGAATCAGATTAGAAACTCGGATTTTTTTGGCAAAAGCTTATTTTTCTATAAAATATAGGAAAAAATGAAAAAAAAAATTAATCTTCAAATAGTCATATGCATGTATATTTTTTTTACTATCCAAAAGTCATTAGTTTTCAATTTGCAACCACTAATCCCAATCCCAACCACTAATCCAATTGGTATGCATGCACCCTGAACCATAGAAGGAAAAATCGGAATCAGAATCAGAATCAGAATCGATCACTTGACTGTGGAATTAGAATCGGATGAATCGGTCATAATCGATGGAATCAGATCAGAAACTCGGATTATTTTTTTTTGCCAAAATCTTAGTTTGTACTAAAAAAAATAGAAAAAGTTAATAAAAAAATAATTTGTCAAAAATTGAGGTTATGGAAAAAAAAATTAATGGGTATAATATTCATCCCTTTAAAAAAAAAAAGGAAAAAAGAAGAAGAAAATTAAGTCAAACAAATCAGAAATTAAGTAAATGGAGGTGTCCAGTGTAAATATAAATGGAGAAGGGAAAAAACAAGAAGAAAATAATTTAAAAAGAAACGAAAAACGAAGGGACCCTCTCCCTCAACCCATCGCGAACAAAGAAAATGAAAAATATCTCCCTCAATCCGTCGCGATTCTCTGTCACGACCTGAGGCAGAATTGGGGAATTCAGCTCAATTTTGACTCAGTCAATGCGCACTTAAGAGAAGAGACGGGCTCGGGCAAAGAGGGCAGCGCCGACTGGGAAACGGGCAGAATAATTAAAACAAATAGAACACTGCATGAGGGTCCCGCGAGGCAGAACGGGAAGGGGAACACGCAGAGACTGCACGATGGGTCCCAGAGCGCTAGAACAGGAGACATCTCATTATCAAGCTTGTGGCCAGGATGTGTCCCACAACAGTTCCAAGTACTTTACTTAACATGCAACGATGGTCGATGGCCTTAATTATCTCCCATGTGCATCATTAATTTGGATTATACATGTTGTTGTCATGCCTAAGGGCTAAGGCACATGTGGTGATGATGTCGGCACCAATCATAGGAAGAAATCTATCTTGGACAGTCTGGAATAATTTTAATTTTTTTGTCCCCACTCTACTAATTATTCTGACCATGCATGCATGCCCCTGTACTGGACGAGCCTTTGTTCGACAATGCCTATATATAAATACAACCATTTGATTGGGGATGCTTTTTCATGTAATTCAATCTTTTATGATCATGGAATTTGTCACATACATTATATTTATGGGAATGGATCATTGTGACGATGTTTATATTAATTATTTTAATAACACCTTTTTAAATTCATTTCAATAAGTTAAAAATTAAAAACAAAATTTGTAGTATGTTGATGGAAATTAAAAAAAAAAAAAAACAAAATCTCACAATCAACTCACACGCAATTATGTATTAGTTGATAATTCATTTAAATATCGTTAATTTCATATCAGGGAAGTCTCAGAATCATATAATGATGGATTTTACATTTAAGAAAGCATAGAGATGCATGAAAGCTTTTCAGCACAAGACCAGGGTTATAATTAATGTTCAAATATAAATTATTTTAATGACTTTTTATACATGCATTGTGGCGCTATTAATTCCTCAATGTAACGGTTGAAGTTTCTTTTTTCAATTATTTCATGGTGACGTATTATATAAGCAAGCGAAACAGTAACAATAACAGTAACAGTAACAGTAACAGTGACAGTGACAGTGCTTGGACAATTGGGCAACAGAGATTAAATTAATTAGAACAGTATTTAATTGGAAAACGGTTACGTCTGAATAAATTAAGATCACGAACGTTAAATTAACAAGTGGCCTCCAACATTTATATTAATGGATACACATAATTATTTGTATTTGTATATGTATCCTCTTCTAAATAAAGATCATGCAAATTGTAAGTTTGGAATGGACAAATCTGAAAATTTGGAACATCTCTTGGTATATATATACTCCTCCATGATCGTCTAGCCTACACACCCACAAAATCAATAAACACAGTGATAATTCCATCCTCACTAGCTAGCATGGTTATGAAACTTGGAATCGGAGAATCGGAATCAGAATCAGAATTAGAATCGAAATTGGATAAATCAGCCATAATCAGAAGAATCGATCGGTAACTCGGATTTTTTTAATAGAAAATTGGTTTATAGTCAAAAAGTAGAAAAAAATTGGTAAAAATAATTTGTAAAAAAATTATATTAAGACAAAATATTACACTTAAATAATTCACTAATTATATAATGAGGTAAATTTCGCTGTAGGTCACTAAACTTTGTTATTTGTCACGAATTGGTCACTCAAATTTGATTTGTCCCTTTTGAGTCACTCAACTTTGTTATTTGTCCCAATCAAGTCCCTCTATTTTTTCATCCAAAATTTTAACGGAATATGCTAATTCCGTTAATATTTTGGATGGAATGAGTATATTCCGTTAATTTTTTGGACGGAATAAGAATATTCCGTTAAAATTTTGGATGAAAAAGTATATATGGACTTGATTGAGACAAACAACAAAGTTGAGTGACTCAAAAGAGACAAATCAAACTTGAGTGACCAATTCGTGACAAATAACAAAGTTTAGTAACCTACAGCAAAATTTACCCTATATAATGTAATACAAGAATTACAAATAGAACACACTTTTTATTGCTAGAAGCTATGCCGAGCTGGTTGAATCATTTCATTATTCTTTGTATTAAAATACGAATGGAGATATTATTGTACAAAGCCAAAAAATGAAGACATTAATATAGCGTCAAATAAAGATTATTAATTAACATCCTCATATTCAACATATAAATTGTATGTGCTAGAAAATTCTCAATTACTACTTGAATTATACTCTAGTTGTACTCCATGTGTAGATGAGCTTGAATTATATCACATGGTATGCACAGTCTTTCAACTTTTAGACAAAAAAAAAAAAAACTAAGGTAAAATTAGTAAATCACATGGTAAAAGAGAATCACGGATGCACAGTCTTTTAACTTCACTTTAGTCAAATTTTTCAAAATTTCATAAATGTAGTCTAAAAAAATAAATGTGATATCACACTAGAATGATTCCTGCTCTTTTTTATTACTGCTGGAGCACGATTTTCAATTCGTGTACTTCACATCTTCTCCACTTGCTAAAACGCTGCTTCCCAAAAAAATCGCTGTTTTCCCAAATTTTTCTTTCAACTCTTCTTTTTTCCTCAAATTGTCTTCTCCACCAACATTTTGTTTCAAAAATCTAAAAGGCTTATGAGTTCTGACGGTGCCCCGCCTCAACATCTCTTGAGTCTTGACGATGCGTAACAACTCAAGCCTCCATGCAGTCCAGATCACTCTACGATGGCTCAGGCGGTTGAGACTCGGTCCAAGTTGGTGAGAATCGGGTGTTTTTGCTTTGAATTCGTTCAACTTGGTGTAAAACTCAGCTGACTCGTCCTTACTCGGCTTCACTCGATCTGAAAATTGGATAATTCGGCCGAGTCAAACACTGTTCATCCGAGTTTTGCTGAAAAACTCACATAGGCATGAAACTCGGGTGAAACTCGAACAAGTCCCGCCAAATACCGAGTTTTCTTAGCTGAGTTGACTTGGACTCGGCTGAGTTTCCAAACCATGCTCACTAGTGTGCTCTAATCTTCCTAGAAATGGTACGTGCTACCTTTTTTTTATACAATGGTCAAAATATTGGTTTTCTATAGAAAATGAGTGTTCAAAAAACTAATTAGCGAGAAATACTTCTAATTTATTAATCATCTTCAAAAATAACTTTTCTATATTGAAGACGGTGAAGTCGGGCCTTGCGGCAAAGATGGTGGGGAACTGAAAATATGGAAAATACCAATAACATCACTAGCATTGTTAAGATCCGTGTTGCCTACAGCACTTATATTCATGCTATTACTATAACATACAAAGATGATGGCCTTGAGAAGTCCTTGAGTAGTGAAGTTTGTATGTTATAGTAATAGCATGAGTATAAGTGTTGTAGGCAACACGGATCTTAACAATGCTAGTGATGTTATTGGTATTTTCCATATTTTCAGTTCCCCACCATCTTTGCCGCAAGGCCCGACTTAATCGTCTTCAATATATCAACACAATCCAGAAAAGTTATTTTTGAAGATGATTAATAAATTAGAAGTATTTCTCGCTAATTAGTTTTTTGAACACTCATTTTCTATAAAAAAAAACCAATATTTCGATCATTAATTGTATACAAAAAAGTTAGCACGTACCATTTCTATGAAGATTAGAGCACACTAGTGAGGATGGAATTATCACAGCGTTTGTTGATTTTGTGGGGGTGTAGGCTAGAGGATCCTGGAGGAGTATATATATTAAAAGATGTTCCAAATTTTCAGATTTGTCCATTTCAAACTTACAATTTGCATGATCTTTATTCAGAAGAGGATACATATACAAATACAAATACAAATACAAATAATTATGTGTATCCATTAATATAAATGCTAGAGGCCACTTGTTAATATAACGTTCGTGATCTTTATTCAGACATAACTGTTTTCCAATTAAATTCTGTTCTAATTAATTTAATTAATCTATGTTGCCCAACTGTCCAAGCACTATTACTGTTACTGTTTCTCTTGCTTATATAATAGGAAAATTTTATAAAATGTCCTTCCTTTTCAAATCAACAAATAAAATACTCCTCTTCATAAATTATTAACAAAATATCCCTGTAAACCACACCTTTTTTTCTCTTTTTCCCTCCCTCCCACTCATCCCCGTTTACTCAGGCTATTTTGGAAAGTAGAGCTGCTAGCTCCAATTCTCTTATGAATTGATTATTTTTTCTGAATTGGTATCCCTAATCTTTTTGACCTGTACCGAATGATTTAGAATAAAATCTTTTTAGCATACAATTTTATTTGCTCAAATCATTTAGATATGCATCCTTTTAATATCGCTGCTATATATATATATGAATAATCATTTCTGTACCCGCGCTACAGTACCCGCACAGTACATCTGTACATGGGCTACAGTAACTGCATTTAGAGGAATAATGTATTATGGTCCCCACTAATTATGTTGTCTACTAATTATTATTCTAAAAAGATATTATATAGTCCCAACTAATTATTATTCTAAAATTCCAGCAGCATTCTTTCAAAGCCTCGGCACTAATTCTGCATCAACATTTATCTAACAAAAATAGTTGACCTCATAAAAATAAATACTTCAGTGCATGGATATAAATACTTTCAATACTTAGATATTAATACTTTCAGTGTCATATGTAAAAAGAGAAGGGATCCAATTACAACATTATAGCAGTTTAGGTCCCCACAGGCAGTTATGTAAAAATTATAACATTGTTTACTATATAGATATAAATATTTTTGTTCTTTGAACTATATACTTCAAGATTTGATTATTAATATTAAGAAAAAAGTTATAGATCTGGAACGATTGCGGTCCCCACAAGCAATTATGGCAATTTAGGTGCGAGTACGATTATTTAAAAATAATTAATTTATCATTTACATTGTTTACTATATAGATATAAATACTTGTGTTCTTTGAACTATATACTTTAAGATTTGACTATTAATATTTTAAAATAAAGTTACAGATCTGGAACAGTTGCGGTCCCCACAAGCAATTATGGCAGTTTAGGTGCGGGTACGACATCAGAAATTTCCAAAAAAAGTGTAGGTACGATTATTTAAAAATAATTAATTTATCATTTACATTGTTTACTATATAGATATAAAACTTGTTTTCTTTGGACTACATACTTCAAGATTTGACTATTAATATTAAAAAAAGTTACAGATCTGAAGTGCAGTTATGGCAGTTTGGTCCCCACAAACAGTTATGGCAGTTTAGATGGGGGTACTGTGCGGGTACTGTAGCGCGGGTACTTATATCAGCTTCCTATATATATATATACTAGTAATCGTGCCCGTGCACAGCAACGGGAGCAAATTATGTAGTAGAAAACATTAAGCTCCTTAATAAGGAGGAGAGATAATTTAAATCAAATTTGTAGAGAAAAATACTTAAATACTATATTTATTTACAAAATAACACGTGAACTCTAGTGTAGTGGTAAGAATTTTGGCACCAACAGAACCCAACTGGGTTCGAATCCCGCCTTCAGCAGAAAAAAAGAAAAAGGGTGCGCGGTGCACAAGCTCGGTCCGCAAGTGCCGTGCATGGTTCAGAGGCGCGGTCCACGGGTGCAGCGCGCAGTCTACATGCACTGGGATCATATGCAGCGCAGCACTGGGATCATATGTGGCGCGACCAATGCATACTTAAGTGTTGAAGCTCATAATTTGAAAAATTCATCTATGTGCGATATGAAAATTCAACAGCTGAGCATCATTCCGAAAAAAAAAACAGTAAATCAGGACCCTTGCAGGATCAAGACATTAAGCTCCTTAATAAGGAGGATATATATATATAGAGTTAGGCTGGGGTGCTATGGATAGCATAGTGGCCTCTATGCTACGGCTCAATATTCGAGTTTTCAAAATCCAAACGGTCGATCCGAACCGTTCATCTTATTCTCCATATTAATATCTGCTTGGAGACCAAATTTTATAATTTTCTGAATTTTTTTACTATTTATTAAGTCACTTTGAAAATCGCTAATCCAACGGTTTTACTGTTTTGTGCAACCACCGTTGGATCAACAATTTTGTAAAATATTTAATAAATAGTAAAAAAATTCAGAAAAATGTAAAATTTGGTCTCCAAGCAGATATTAATATGAAGAATAAGATGAACGGTTCGGATCGACCGTTTGGATTTTGAAAACTCGAATATTGAGCCGTAGCATATAGGCCACTATGCTATCCATAGCACCCCAGCCTAACTCTATATATATATACTAGTATCGTACCCGTGCGATGCAACGGAATATATTATAAGAAAAAAATATATATTTTTATTAAAGAAACATTTCAATGAAAATAGTAATTATTTTGTTAAAAAATAATGATATGACATAATTGTCTGAAATAGAATTTGACACGATAGAAAGGGGATGCAAACATTACAAAATCTAATAGCATACATAAAACAAGGAATATGAAGGAAAACCGGCACTAATCAACAGAGAGAGGTTTTTCTAACATCCCTCAAGGATAGATGGCACAAATCTTGCTTAGAACAAATTTTAAGCAGTTTTGTCAAACGGCTGTGTCTTCCAGCTTTATCTTGACAGTGGACTGTACCCAACTCTGATTTGAGGTTGTTGACGCCTTAGTATTGCATCACTCATCATAGTACTTGGCAACCTATTAAAAACACTGGTATTGTAATGAAATTCTACAAAAAAAAATAACTATGTTTAATGAAATTGATTTTGTCCAATAAATGATAAATTAAATCTAACTTCTATGGAAAGATATGATTCTATTTCAGGAAGTAAATGAGATATATAATTATGGTTATTTTGTCACGGCATTAGTTTCATTCCTTTATGAATTCATGGGAAGGCAGGGCCTACATTTTAAATTTTCCAAGAAGGTAGGGTCTTCTTGGCAATTATGAAAAGGTACGGATTTTGTATTTTATGGATAACACGGTAATTCATTTCTCCAATTAAAAGCATGCTGCTGCAATCCAAGACTAATGAATGGATTAGATGCGAACCTGTCATAGGTCTCAGGCTCTCAGCTCTAGTATATGCTTTTATTACCCAATTATAGCTCTCTGTATCAGGTTTCATACTGTCTGTAAGAAGTACAATTAATTGAAGCTTAGTAAGGTTCCCATTCTACAAAGCATAACAGCACAGCATATATGTGGTATAAGAACAAAGAAAGCTATTTTGCAATAAATTTGTAAAGAAATCAATTATCCTGTACGTGCAATCTCTCATCTAGACAAAATGAAAGAACTCATATGCAGATAACAAAAATTATGACAAAGAAATCAATTATTCCATATTTTCAAATGTTTCAAGTGTTATTTTTGGCATTTGACATGTAGCCTGCATGAAATAACCAAATTAATAGCTATTGGCCGAATTAGGAAATATTTAAGCTTGGTTGACAATAATAATGAATGTAAGAATAAAAAATCTGGGTTTTACCTGAACACTAAGAAGACAAACCTAATCGCCTCAGACCCGCAACTCATCGCCTATATTTTGGCAATCCATAGCAGCAATAGCTACTTGTTCGTAAAGAGTCCATTCTACATGAACAAAGAAATAAGCAAATCTCAGTTCTCTCAAATTTCAGTTTCTATAAAACCAATCTCACTGGAGATCAATGAAAATTTTACATCCAATTCTTCAAATTGTTTCATGTGCTATGAGAACTGCCTTCAAAACAACTTATGCAAATTAAAAAAGAGAGGAAAAAGTGGATTGTTTATATGGACAATTAGACCAATCGATATCTTCCAAGAGCAATCAGAGATGACGTGACTTGAATGATATATCTATTCCGGTTTTACTGACTAAACGGATCAATACCAATTCGAACTTCGTTTATAATCCCGATTCGTATTCCAGTTTTTAATTCCCATTATCACAAAACCTAAAAAGAGAATGGATTCATATCATGATACAATTACAAGGAATTATGACAACATCACTTAATGACTATGTGTAATTTGTCTATGGTTTTCTTTTCTTTCTAAAATAAGCCTTAATAAGAATCGAATTTCAAGAATTACGTAAACTAATGGATAGAAAAGATCAAATTTAGTGGTTAACTACAGAGTAAGATTCTCAAGATCTAAAGCGAGCTACAAATAACAAATGCTTAGACCGGATTAAATAAATGATATAATCAAATATTTGTTGAACACTTACATAGATACCTTAGATGTAAATATTTCAATTAATATTTCAATTAATATTTCAGAGTAATTTTCTGCATTAAAGAAGGAATATGCAAACATAAATTGCAATGGATCCCTTTATTTCATTTTTTTCGACTAAAACAAAAGGTACCTTAGATGCAGAATTAAACATCTCCAATAATCGGTCAAAGATGCATGTCTTTTCTAGTTCAATGCACTTCCAATTAAGCAGGTACTTGTAAATTGTCAAAGCAACCACTTATTTTTTATGTACAATTCCAGCTCTATGCACCACACAATCTATCAGTGCTTCAATACCCTCCTGCATGAATGTAATATATTATAGTATATGTCATAAAACAAAACATATGAAAAGCTGAGAAAAATACTGATAACTACTTTTAATACCATATAATCCTGTGCAGATAGCTGACTGGTACTGTTGCCACTGGAATTCTGCAAAGTTTTACAGCAAGAACTAATAAAAAGTGACCCAGATGCCATTTTGGAAATACTGGTATTATAAAATCTAATTTACCTGTTTGAGAGAAGATGCTGAGATCTGCTTTCTTATAACTTGATATTTGGCTTCTATTAATGCTAAATTTTCTTGGAGGCTATAATACATGCATAAACAAAAACATTAGATGCTTCAGAGTTACAAAGTTGAATTGTACAATATCCACACTTTAAGAAAACTGAATATATTTTGGTCACTTGAATTTGTGTTGGATCTTTGTCACAAAAGCTGACCTAAACACGAAATCAACCACCGGTGAGAACAGAATGGATCAAAACTGTGATATTTACCCGAGAATCTGTTGGGCATCTGAAATTACAATTAATAATTTGCATTGTAAAATGTGATTTGACAAAAATATAATTAAAAAATAAAACAAAGAGGAATTTGGGCATCTGAAAATTCACATGTAATCTGGAGGTATTTTGTATGAGAAAATACCAATTGACTTGTTTATTTTGAGAAATGCACAATTTGCATATGTAATTAAGGAAATACCTCCATATTTCACGTGAAAATGCCAATTAACAAATCAAATTGAGAAATGCACAACTGACTTCTTTATTTTGAGAAAGTACTAAACAATTGACTTCGAAAAATACCCCAAAATTTAATTAAGAAGATTAAGGGAAAACAGACCTTAGATTTCACGGAGAAATGAAAATGCCCAATCGACCACCTTCTTCTATATTTGAACGAAATCACTACCGATCAAACGTCCGTGTCGCTATTTTCGTGGTCAACGAAGAGAATCGTCGTTCCGATCAGATCGGCAGGGAGTAGGGAGAAGGGAGTGGGTAGAAGTCGCTATCCTTCTTCCCCTTCTCTCTCCATCTCTCTCTATCTCTAGATTCGCAGTGCTTTGAGAGAGACGGTGAAGGAAGGCAGAGTGACGCGGGTCTGAGGTGATTAGGGTTTTTTCTTTTTTCTTTGGAAGAAGGGATCGGAGAGGGATGGGGGCAAAAAATTAATTTGCTGGGGAGAGGCGCAGCGCTCCCAGCGAAAAAAATTACGCATCTTAGACTTAATCTGCACGATTTTTTATTCAAATCCAATGGTGTAAAGCGAAAATGCGTGTGGTAATACGTATGACTATACATGTGACGGGTCCAATTTGAACTAAATTTAGACTTCTATACAGAAAAATGGTGTATTTAATCAAAAGAAGGCAGATTATTTATTTAGATGGCTCAGATTCAATTCAAATTTAGATCAATAAATCTCAACCACACGACTTTCTGTCATCCATTTCAATTTAAGATGCATAATGTAGAGGAGAGATATATATATATATAGAGAGAGATGGGCTATGGTGCATTGCAATGCATGAACCCCCTTATGCATTGCACTATAATCACGGATTTAAAGTCCAAACGACCGATCCGAACCGTTAGATGTTTAATCCATATTGAAATGTGCTTGGAGACCAAATTTTATATTTTTTGGAATTTTTTTACTATTTATTAAGCATTTTTGAAAATTGCTGTTTTGCTGTGAACAGTAAAAAACAGTAAAATTTTCTGGATCATCAGATCAGCGACTTTAAAAATTGCTTAATAAATAGTAAAAAAATTCCAAAAAATGTAAAATTTGGTCCTCAAGCACATATTAATATGAAGAACAAGATGAACGGTTCGGATTGGTCGTTTGGACTTTAAATCCATAATTTATAGTGCAATGCACAAAAGGGTTCATGCATTGCAATGCACCATAGCCCATCTCTCTCTCTCTCTCTATATATATATATATATATATGAATCTGCTTGTATTAATCATCAACCAAGTACATTTTTTTTTGGGTAGCATAATCAGATCCCAATTTCAGGTGAAGCTCCTGGTACTAGTAATGAAGGAGATTGTTCTGAGTACAGACCACCTGCTGGATCACAAGAGAAGGCTCAGCGATCTATTTCCTATTTGATGACTCTATTAGTGGCTCATGTACTAAATAGGTTTCAAGAAGCACAAAGGAAGGTTGGGGGGAGGATGAAGAGACTGAGCTACACCACAATAAAAAAATCAAGCCGACGACAGGTGCATTTTTCTTCGCCACAACTTTAGTTATTACTTGTAAAGTTTCATTTTAGTAAATTGTGTTAGATAGGAATAGTTTTATGGTATGTTAATTAGATGTATATTTGTATTCTGTAGAGGAGGAAGCACGAGAGGAGCAACCACAAGAGGCAGATGAGGTATGAGAGGAGCAACCACAAGAGGTGGAGATTAAGGTGGAGAAAGCACAAGATGATCAAGCGGAAGAAGTGCAAGAGGAGCAAGCACAAGAGCTAGAGAAGGCACAAGAGGCACAAGAGGAGCAAGCTTAATTACTAGCATGGTATGACCTTATGAACAATACATAAATTAAATAGTAACATCTCTTTCACTTATATATATATGCTACTGACAAAATCCAACATTGCAACACCTGAGGGCAAGGATTATTCTCCTTCTGATGATGATTAATTAATCTCTGTTTAGCTAGGTAAAGCAACCATGTTTTGGATTTTGTTATCAGTGATGATAATTAATATGTGTCTGTTTAGGAACATCAACCCGTTTTGGATTTTGTTATCAGTGATATCTATATAGGGGGTCCTTAATTTTGTAACTACTCTTGTATGAGTTGAATACAACTTGCATGTATTAATTATATATATGATACAATTGGTTGTTTTTGTTAATATTAATTTTTCTATTCATATTAGCTTGCATGGTTTTATATTATTTGTTGATTATTGATTGGTACCTACTATTGCATGTTTTTAATATAAATGGATGAATATATATACACACGTACGGGGGCTTCACCCTAATAAAAGCACAATTAAAAAAATATATATTCTCATAAATTACGAACAACTCAAAATTAGTTAGTAACAGATGGCGTAAGTGACTCTGCTATCGGTCGAACAACCGCGCACACTAGATGGCATTAGACCCTTATCGGCGTCAAATATCAAACGCCGTATGTAGAATCGTCATCGGTTCATTACAAAGTAGATCCGATGGTGTCTACATTAAACGACTTATTTAACGACCGGGAAACTATTACTCCCATCGGTCCCTAATTTTTCAACAGATGGCGTATAATTAATTTAGTCGAAAGGATGTATAATTAAAAAAAACAAAAAACAAAAGATGACCATGTTGACACATAAAATATGTAAATTAATTTTAATATCAAAGAATAACTTTGAAAAACGAGATTGAATAAAATAAAATTATGAAAATCTCTGTCATATGACGTGGCATAATTATTCTCAGTTATGGACCCGGATATATATATATCAACAACAGAGTGGACACTTTTTGCGAGGAAAAAAATGCATTTATGACGGTACTCCCTCACAAAAAGTAACGTCGCAAAAAGAAAAGGCTGAACAATGACGATACTCCGTTGCAAAAAGTCATTTTTTTATCCTCGCGAAAAGTGTCTCATTCTTGTAGTATACCCCTAGAGGTGTTCAAACAGTTCGGTTTAATCGGTTTTGGACCAAACCGAATTAGTTCAGTTTAAACGGTTTCGTTATTTCGGTTTATTGGATCGGTTCGGTTGGCTTTTCAAAACCGAATTATAACTTCGGTTTGGTTTGGTTTGAAAATTTTCAAAACTAAAATAACCAAACCTACCAAACTTTCATATAATATGAATTTGATCCGAACCACCCCGGTTTATTTTTTAATACTCTGATTTATTTCTTAATCAATTGCTTTAAATACTTGGTTATTTCTAAATATCTTAGTTCATATCTTAATACTCCAGTTTATTTCTTAATATACTTCGGTTTATTATAAATCAATTGTTTTAAATAAAAAATTTAATATATTTCATTTTGAACCGAACAAACCGAAATAAAACTTCAGTTTGGTTGCAATGCTAATTCGGTTCGATTCGGTTCTATTTTTAAAACCGAATTATAACTTTGGTTTGCCAAGTTCGGTTTAGTTTCAACCGAACTGAACCGATGAACATAATACTCCACGGTTTTTAATTATAATGACCGGATCCAATTGCCAAAGATTTGATGACCAAGAAAAAAATATACACCACGGTTTTTAGTTATCCAGGAGAATAATATTTCTTTATTCATATTTGATGAACGAGAAAAAAATATCATGTAAAAAGAATATTGCTAACTAAATGAATAGCTATATAACTTGAATACTAATTGCTAACTTATTACAATGAAACTTTTATTAAGAATAAAATAAATAGTATAAATTGCCTTCTAAGTGACTTTTTAGGAACAGCTGTGTCCTATGTGCACAAATAGTTGTTATAAAAAATAAATAATTACAAAAGGATAAGATATGGGGGTTGGGGAAGCGCATTAAATGCCAACTATATCATATCTAAAAATGCTCACCATTTATATGTAATACTGCAGCAAATTACAATGCTCACCATCTATTGTAATTTTTTTTGCTTGACACGGCTTCCAAAATGAAATTTTGATCATTCATCTGTGAATTGAAAAGTTATTTTGACCATTGTTCGGTTACTCAGTAACCGGATCAAAATCTGTTATTGGGTAACCGGAAATTTTGCATCTTTCTGCTTATTGGGTAACCGGAAACTTTTTGAAAATTCGGATATTGGGTCACTGGAAAGTAATTCTAAATCCGGTTATTTAGTAAGCAGAATGGGCATAAATCGAAATCCAACCAAAAAATAGGTAGATTCCATAATTTGTTTTCTTTTTTTTGAGTATTTATAAAAATTTCGGCAAGTTCCTTTTTAACCCCTACTACAGAACTCATTTCAACCGTGTTTTCTGATAAAGAAAAGAGTCCGTCAACAAAATTGACAGCGACACGGACACGGACACGGGGACACAAGAACACTCCGACGCCCTTTTAGAATAAATCGAGCCCAAAGCAGCCCAGTTTCAAAGCCTCAACCTAAGACTCGGCCTAATTATAATTTATCAAACCACTTTAATTTATGGCCATGCTTATCTATTTAGCTTGTTAACGTCTTGTAGATTGTCTTTCCATAATTAACAGACAACTAACTAAGACACGTATCAAGTAATTAACAGACAACTAATGTAGTAATCCTTCACAAATAAGGTTTTTAAAAGCAAAAGGTTGCAATATGATTCAACGATTACATAATAAAATCCAAACTTACAAAAATATCCATGCTATTAATTCTCATTCTTGATAAACTAACATTTTAGTCCCTATAAGTAGTCAAATAACAATCCAGTCCATTGGAAACTATAAAACCAATTCAAATTCATAAATATGTACAAAAATTTTGAAAAATATTTCTGAAGGACTAGTCTTTAGAAAAAAAAATACAAACATACTTAATTTATAAAATAATTATAACAAATTTCTCCATCCTTAGTTTTTTCAACTATCCTACGCGCTAGTTTTTTACCTCACCGTTTGAATTTAAAATCCAAACTGTTCGATCAAGATTATGACCGCTTTGTAAGGTATGCAAACGGATCGGATACTGATCGGGTAGTGGTAAATTTATATTTGTATTTGCTTTTAAATAAAATTTAAAATCATATCTTTATCTGTATTCGCACAAATATTCGAATATCGAATATTTATATGTAATTTACAGATATAGATGGATAATATCCGATCCGTTTGCAACTCTATTTGTAATGCACATCACAAACTTGGTGGAAAAATAAGTGACATGATTAACATGTCTTTTCGTCACATTAAGTCACGGCCTACAAGCTTTATGTATAAGATGTGATGTGACAAGATAATGGAGGATATTTATATTGTAAATGTCCACATCTCATGTGATCGTGATGTGATCAAACGTGACATAACTAGTTAAGTTTAATTATTTTTTTTAGATTTTATATTAGTTCATATGAAAAAAATATCAAAAAAAATGTTAAAAAAAATAAAATATTCTAAATAAACTAAAATAAAGAAACAACATTGGAAAAATTGATCACGTAATGTGTCATGGGATGTCACGTGATTAAGTCAGTTTGTGTAACATACTATAACATACCATTTTCAATTAAAAAAAAGAAGAAGACAAGTCACACGACTAGAAGTGATCAACTTGCATGACGTAGCATTATGAAATAAGTAATGACAAAAATATTTAAGGACCCAAATTGTGTCACAAATAAAAACAAAATAGCAGAGAACAATTTCTAGAGACCCATCTCTCTACTGAGAGTAGAGTATTTATACTCGGGCGGGTACGGGTACCCCGGGTATACCCGACTCGGGTACGGGTACGACTCGGGTACGGGTATACTCGGGTATAAGGGTATTCGGGTACAGGTATGGCGGGTATAGTTTTCAAAAATCATACCCTATCCGCCCTATACCCTTACCCGTGTACCCTTGACGGGTAAGGCGGGTACGGGTACGGGTAGGGCGGGTACGGGTTTTTTTTTTTTTTTTTTTTTTTTTTTGGTTTTTCTGATGGTTTATTTTTTTTTTGCTGTTTTTTTTTGGGTTTTTTTGTTGGTTTTTTGTTGATGTTTTTTTGCTGTTTTTTTTTCTGGTTTTTTTTTGTTTTTTTTATTTTTTATTTTTTGCTGTTTTTTTTTTTAACAATGTCGTTTAAATGTTATTACGTGTTTATAATTCGACTTTTAAAATATGAATAATTCAATATCAAATAGTGTGTGTATATATACATAAAATTATCAAGTCACATCTTTATAATTCCTAAATAATTAAAATTTGTAACTTATATATATAAATTATTCTTGCCAAAATTTGTTTGTTTAGTCGCCTAAGTACAAATGTATTTATTTATTTCTTTACACGAGTCATTTTATTTTATTTTTAAATTATCGTTCTAATTATATAGTTTCATAATTTATTTATATCTCAAAATTTTTAAAACAATAGAAGTTACCCTCCTCCTTTATTCCGGGCTTGGGACCGGCTATGTGAAAAAACATAGGCGGAGTTCTAACTTTTTTTTTGTTAGTAATTCTTCTTTAAAATGAATAATTTAAAAACTAATTGAAATATTTAGAAATTTATAATTTAAAAAATAACAATAAAGACTAAAAGAGGCTAGAAATTTATACCGACACTACCTATCTAGAAGTTCTCATTCCTATACCATTCTTCGCTCTCTTCCGCACCGTCTGAATCCGAATTAGCCTGGTGCTGCGCCTCGGTACCGCTTTCTTCAGTGTCGACTTCGGATGATGATGCTTCAGGCACATGTTGCCTGCGCTCTTCAGCTTGAATCCAATCTTTCAAGCACACAAGTCTTTCAAAGACATGTGGACCCAACTTACTACGTTTATCGGAGAGGATCCTGTTCGCCGAACTGAAACAACTTTCGGAAGGGACGGTTGACACGGGCACGGCAAATACATCGCGGGCCATCATCGCCAGTGTTGGAAAGGCCCTTTGATGCCTCCTCCACCATGCCATGACGTCAAGTCCATGTTCACTTTCGTTCATCATCGATACATAGGTCACTAGCTCGCTTGTTGTTTGTGGTTCGATCTCCGACTGAAAATCTGCTAATAAACCACCACTGCTAGTGCTCCTGGAAGTGAAACTATTAAAAAATTTAAAAAAGTTAGTGGACAAATAATGTATATATTATAAATAATAAAGATTAAAAAATACATGTATATTTATATTCATACCTAGGGGTGGCACGGGACGAAGACGGGTTTTGGTTGGCACTCATTCTTGAGTTGTATATGTTAAACATCTCTTCGAATTTCGAATCCACGTATGCCTCCACCCTGGTACTGTCTAAACGTAGATTATCTTTGTACCTTTGAACTACTTTGATCGTGTAAAACTTCTTGTATGCCGGGTTGAGGCAGTTCGCGATAATCACGACGAGCGGTACATCTTCCCAATATTTGAGAAACTTTTGTTTCATGGCATCTACGATTGGTGTGAGAGATTTATCGTGGATTTCAGCTTGTTCCAAATGACAATACACCTTAGAGATGTCATAGAGATGTCTGAGCAACTGAAATGACGTCGGTGAGTATGAGCAGGATAGTTGTACGGTTGCTGTAAAAAAGGTTTGAAGGAAATTGCATAGCCTTTGTAGTTGCTCCCATTCTCCATCGGTGAGTTCCAATTGTAGTGCCTCGGGGGTGGAGCTTCTCAAAAACTCCCCTATGACAGCTTTGTAAGGAATGCATCGGTTAAACAACCTATAGGTAGAGTTCCAACGGGTATCTATATCCCAAGGTACTTTCAACTTATCCAATCTATATTTGGCACACAGAGCCCCAAACGTTTGTTTTCTTTCTTGGCTCGAAACAATGTGGTTGAGAGCATTTTTAAATTTAATTATCAATAGTTTTACGGCTTCTGTTTTAAGACCCGCCTTCACGACGAGGTTAAGTATGTGGCACGCACACTTTTGGTGAAACATTTCACCATTCATGATCGGGTTTAGTGACCGTTTAAAAATCTCAATGGAAGCTATGTTGTTGCTCGCATTATCGAATGAGATAGAAAAAACCTTGTTAGCCATATCCCTCTTAAGGTTATATTCTTCTAAAACGGAAATAATGTATTTGAAAATTACATTTGCAGTGTGCGGGGAATCTAGCACTCCAAAACTTAATATCTTTTTTTGTAATAACCAATGATCATCGATCCAATGCCCGGTAACACAAGAGTACCCAAGTCCATGTTTACCGGCAGTCCATATATCGGATGTAATCGAGACCTTATTATTTTGGTATGCAAATAGAGCTTTGAGGTCATCTTTCTTAGAGAGAAACTGTTTTTTTATTTCACCAACCATCTTTTTATGATGCATCCTCTTGTACATTGGTTGGCCTAACCCCCGAATGCATAACCGGGAAAAACTCATGCAACTACCCATACTTATTGGTTGTTCTTTGTGGGTAATGTACCGAGCCAATTCACTAAGCATTTTTGATTCATCGAATTTTGGGTTGGTTCTGGTACCATCCGCGTTAATAAGGGTTTGGATTATTTTCGGTTGAGCATCTGCACTTGGTTCCTCATGCTTTTTTTAATGCATTTCGGAATGTCTTTTAAAGCTGCTCATACCACTACCTCCTTTATACTCAAAATGTCTATTGCAATTTTTTACCAGACAATCTAGATATTTCATAATACCTCTTTCATCTTTGGTAATCTCATAAAATCTCGCCCACGGTTGATTGTATTCGGGAGGAGCTCTTTCTCTTTTACTCTTCTTTTCTGTTGGTGCTTCTGGGGGTCTACTTGTCGAAGGAGCGACAACTTCTTCTTGAATTTCAGGTTCAGCTGTCGAAGGGGCAGTGTCAGTGAATTGACTCGATGCTACAGAAGAGCTCATGCCTCCATATGTATACGATGGTGTCGGTTGAAGTGATTCTTGTGGAATGAATACGTTTGGATCGTTTGAAGTATAATACGGTGGCGGTGTACTCATTTGTGGGGGTTGTTGATAATTTAAATCTAGCATTTGGTCCTTTCTTTGATAATTTTGTGGATAATTGTGTGGATAATTTTGTGGATAATTAGGTGGTGGCATTTGGGAGGAAGAACTATCAAGATAATTAGGTGGATAATTTTGTGGATAATGAGATCGTGGCATATCGGGGCCAAAAAATGAGGCCGACAATCTCGAGGCAAAATCTTCTTCCCCGTCCCGAGGAGGAGTTGTCATATTTTAAACCTATTCAAAAAATAGAAACAAAAAAACAGAAATTAAAAAACAGAAATTAAAAAACAGAAATTAAAAAACAGAAATAAAAAAATAGAAATTCTAAAACAGAAATAAAAAAACAGAACTAAAAAAACAGAAATTAAAAAACAGAAATCTAAAAAACAGAAATCTAAAAAACAGAAATAAAAAAACAGAAATTAAAAAACAGAACTAAAAAAACAGAAATAAAAAAACAGAACTAAAAAAACAGAACTAAAAAAACAGAAATAAAAAAACAGAACTAAAAAAACAGAACTAAAAAAACAGAAATTAAAAAACAGAAATCTAAAAAACAGAAATAAAAAAACAGAAATTAAAAAACAGAACTAAAAAAACAGAAATGAAAAAACAGAAACAAAAAAACAGAAATTAAAAAACAGAAACAAAAAACAAAACTAAAAAAACAGAAATTAAAAAACAGAAAATAAATCTAACCTATTCAAAATAAATCTAACATTTTCAAAAATAGATCTAACCTATTCAAAATAAATCTAACATTTTCAAAAATAAATCTAACCTATTCAAAATAAAGGGTAAATTTCGCTGGAGGTCACTAAACTTTGTTATTTGTCACGAATTGGTCACTCAACTTTGATTTGTCCCTTTTGAGTCACTCAACTTTGTTATTTGTTCCAATCAAGTCACTCAACGTTTTCCATCCAAATTTTTAACGGAATATGCTAATTCCGTTAGTTTTTTGGATGGAATATGCTAATTCCGTTAAAATTTTGGAAGGAATGGGTATATTCCGTTAATTTTTTGAACGGAATAGGAATATCCGTTAAAAATTTGGATGGAAAACGTTGAGTGACTTGATTGGGACAAATAACAAAGTTGAGTGACTCAAAAGGGACAAATCAAAATTGAGTGACCAATTCGTGACAAATAACAAAGTTTAGTGACCTCCAGCGAAATTTACCCCAAAATAAATCTAACATTTACAAAAATAAATCTAACCTATTCAAAATAAATCTAACATTTTCAAAAATAAATCTAACCTATTCAAAATAAATCTAACATTTACAAAAATAAATCTACAAAACAGAAATAAAAAAACAGAAATAAAAAAACAGAACTAAAAAACAGAAATTAAAAAACAAAAACAAAAAAACAGAAATTAAAAAACAGAAACAAAAAAACAGAAATTAAAAAACAGAAACAAAAAAACAGAAATTTAAAAACAGAAAATAAATCTAACCTATTCAAAATAAATCTAACATTTTCAAAAATAAATCTAACCTATTCAAAATAAATCTAACATTTACAAAAATAAATCTAACATATTCAAAATAAATCTAACATTTTCAAAAATAAATCTAACCAATTCAAAATAAATCTAACATTTACAAAAATAAATCTAACCTATTCAAAATAAATCTAACATTTACAAAAATAAATCTACAAAACAGAAATAAAAAAACAGAAATAAAAAAACAGAACTAAAAAACAGAAATTAAAAAACAAAAACAAAAAAACAGAAATTAAAAAACAGAAACAAAAAAACAGAAATTAAAAAACAGAAACAAAAAAACAGAAATTTAAAAACAGAAAATAAATCTAACCTATTCAAAATAAATCTAACATTTTCAAAAATAAATCTAACCTATTCAAAATAAATCTAACATTTACAAAAATAAATCTAACATATTCAAAATAAATCTAACATTTTCAAAAATAAATCTAACCAATTCAAAATAAATCTAACATTTACAAAAATAAATCTAACCTATTCAAAATAAATCTAACATTTTCAAAAATAAATCTAACCTATTCAAAATAAATCTAACATTTACAAAAATAAATCTACAAAACAGAAATAAAAAAAACAGAAATTAAAAAACAGAAACAAAAAAACAGAAATTAAAAAACAGAAACAAAAAAACAGAAATTAAAAAACAGAAACAAAAAAACAGAAATTAAAAAACAGAAATTAAAAAACAGAAAATAAATCTAACCTATTCAAAATAAATCTAACATTTTCAAAAATAAATCTAACATTTACAAAAATAAATCTAAAAAACAGAAATTAAAAAACAGAAACAAAAAAACAGAAATTAAAAAACAGAAACAAATTTAATTACTTTATATCTAACAAATCTAACATAAACTAAATAAATCTAACATATTCAATAAATCTAATAAATCTAATTACTTAACAAATCTAACATAAAATAAATCTAACAAATCTAAATATCTAATTACTTAACATCCAATAAATCTACATAAACTTAATTTACTCTACAAAAAGAAATTAATCTAACATGAAATAAATATAACCTTTAAATCTCGCGGAAAAATCTTGCGGAAGGTCCCGAACTTCGTAATTTCGATACCTTCGTAATTCCGTTTGCTTATTTGTAGAAGGAATTAAATGTACAACTATATATTTTTTTAACAATAAATTTAAAATTTGAGAATTATAGAAATTTAGATTAAGAGAATAAGAGAATGAGAGAATGAGAATTGAGATGGAGATGTAAAAATGAAGGGAGGAAGAGGGGTATTTATAGAAATTTTGGTTGGAGGGATAAAATTTAAATTTTTAATTTTTAAAGAATAACAGTAACAGTAACAGTAACAGAAAACAGTAAACAGAAACAGAAACAGAAAAGAAAAAAAAAAAAAAAAAAACCGTCCCATCCGGTCGGTCCGGTCCGGTCCGGGTGGGTCCGGCCGGTCGGGTCCGGATGGGATGGCACCGGTTTGGGGGGGAAAAATCAAATTTTTTGAATTTTGAACTGTGATGAACAGTACTCGGGTATACGGGTATGGGTACTCGGGTAGTCGGGTACGGGTTTAGTCGGGTACGGGTTAACTTGGGTAGGGTAAACTCGGGTATTGGTCTAAAATAACGGGTCCGGTCCGATTTTTGCCCGTACCCGCGTACCCGAGTACCTGACCCATACCCGGGCTCGGGCACGGGTACCCTAGGCGGCGGGTATGGGCGGGTACGGGCGGGTATACCCGTTAAGGGTATTATTCAACCTCTAACTGAGAGGTTGCATGTTCAATTTTTGAAAATACCATTTAAAAGATGTTGGAATGGACCGAAACGCTTTACTAAAACAAAAACACTTGACAAGAACTAATTTACTCCAACAAACAAATTCTATGGTAATAACAAATGCCACTAATTTACTGTGCTGGGAGGTTTATTGTACCAGAATTCATGTTCTTACCGGTACTGACCTCTTGACTTTGATCCCGATTCTCTATTGAACTTGCAATGCTGATTTTGTTGATTTCTTGTGGTTTCACCGCAAGGTGCATTTCGGTCATTTGAGAGAGTGGTTCGTATTGTCCTTGGGTAGCAAATGGGCTGGAATTTTGGAAGGAAAGGTTATTAGAAGAACTGTTGTGTGTCATTCTTGCCATGGTTGCCCTTCTTGATCAGTCCTTCGCTTGAATCGATGATTCCAGATGCGATCTTACCGCTCTGATACCATTTGTCGTGTTCTCAATCACAATTTGGGGAAATAAGTGATAGGATACGAATTGATTCAGAAAATCAAACTAATTTCATTGATCTCTGGTAACTGATACAGTAAATTGGCGAAATCAAGTAAAGATTGGAACTCAGTAAATTATTACAAATTTCATAAAATTGGCCTAATACAATGACTAATTAGGGTGTGTTTGGATGAAGGTTTGAGCTAATGAGAATACTGAACTAAATCAAATTTGAGATAGCGGGCTAACACAACTTTTGGTTAGGTTAGTAAAATAGCGAGCTAACACAACTTTTGGGTACCTACTCTTGCATGGAAGGCTGTTAACCCATGACGTAATGATAAACAGAGGGTTGAGTTGTAATACACTGTGTGAGGTATGCCATCAGTGTCCCCTTGAAACTGCGAAGCACCTCTTTTTTCAATGCGGTCATGTGCGGCAAGTATGGAGGTTATTGAGTTCGATGCTAAACTTCAATTTATTACAAACCGGAGACACAGTTCAAGCGGTTATATCTAACTCGAGAAGGGCATGTCAGAGAAGAATTCCTAGATCGCAATGGGGAACTTTGTTCTTTGCAGTTTGATGGTTCATTTGGCGCAGTCGAAATAGGAAAAATTTTGATGGCATTGAGACAGACCCCTACTGGATAGCTCATCAATCCATCAAAGAATCAAAGCTGTGGAGAAAATTTTGTTGATCTTATTGAAGTAGATGCTGCTTGGATATTTTAAAACCTAGCAGTAGATTTTTTTTTTTTTTTAATTTGTTGTAATGTTGTTTGTGGTAAATTCCTGATAGCCACTATCAGTGTTTTCAAAAAAAAGACAAACAAAGAATAGTTTATTTTTGCTGACCCAAACACATCCTAATGTAGAATAGCAATTCAACCATTATGGAAAGTGGAAACAACCACATATATAACATAAACAACCACATTATGGAAACATTATCATACATTAATTTACACTTAATTGAATTAAAATCCAAACAACCAAAAAAGAAAATTTGAGAGCTACTTTGCCTCTTTAACCTTAAAAACTATTTTAGGAGAAATTAAGAAGGAAAAGAAATCATCTGTCTTCATGAGAGATTATCTGAGAGAAGACATGTATTACTATTTATTATACCTGAGTGGCTGACTACACTTCAGGGCATCCTTCTGACGGGTGGGACAGCTGAAATGTGTGCCTGAGAGATCCCCGCTATCCTCATATGGCTCGCGCCTCACCTCCATCTCTTGAAGCTGTAAGCAATACTCCAAATTCCATAAAACATCTCCTATTGCTGGTCGATCCATCCCGTTTTCTTCCAAACATTTTTCAGCTATCTCCGCAAACTTCCTAAGTGAATCCTCATTTATCTCTCCAACAAGCCTTTGATCAATATTTTTTTCTAATTGGCCTCGCCTTAGCCATGTCAACGCCCATTCAGCCAAGTTTATTTCTTCACTTGAGAGGGATTGATCTATTACAGGTCTTGCACACAGCACCTCCAAGAGCACCACACCAAAAGAATACACATCAGACTTGTCAGTTAACTGTTGGATCAGGAAGTATTCTGGATCAATGTATCCAACTGTACCTTTGACAGCAGTGCTGATGTGCGTTTCACTTATAGAGGCACCTAGCTTTGATAGACCAAAATCTGAAACCTTTGCTGAAAAACCCTCTCCTAAAAGGATGTTGGTCGATTTTACATCTCGATGTATGATGGTTTGGGAGTAGCCGGTATGGAGGTAGTGCAAGCCTTTGGCCGCTTTAATGCAAATATCTAATCTTTGCTTCCACGATAGAGATGGCAATTCATGATTACCATATAAATAGTTTCTCAATGGACCCTTCTCCATGTATTCATACACAAGAATCATCTCTGAGCGCTCATTGCAGTATCCTATAAACAATACAAGGTGACGATGATGAATTTGAGATAGAAGTTCAATCTCGGTTTGGAATTCATGAAAACCTTGTTGGGATTGGGCCGAGGCCCGTTTCACCGCTACTTCAATTCCGTTGCTAAGTACACCCTTGTAGACCTTCCCAAACCCGCCAACTCCAATTAAGTTTTTTTCGTCAAAATTGTTAGTCGCCATTTTAATTTGAGCCAAGGAGATGAGCAATCTCTCATCAACTCTAGGTGATGCACCAATGGTTGTTGCACCATCTGATTTGCTGGAAGTATCAATTGAATTGACAACTCTGGTCATAGGAGGCCACATTACCTGTGTCTCCTTCACATCTCGTGTAGGCTTTTGGCGTCGTTTCTTAATTGAGGTTATAACAACACATGATAATATCAAGGTGATGATTACAATGACACCAGCAATAGAAGCTCCAAGAATAACAGCTAAAGAAATATTTTTACCGGATGGATGATTGGTTGTGCCACCGAGATTTTTTACTTTTAAAATCTCCAATCCGTTAAGGAAAGCATTGGGTATAATATTACTAGCCTCCTCATCCAGGCCAATGCTCACAGTTATGTTTTGTGCAGTCATAACATGTGCAGTAAAATCAATATAGAATGGCTCCATTGCGTAGGCTGGGTAATCAGTAGGTCTCAGGTTATTTGTAATTGCCAAATAATCCATGATATAGACCATGAAAGCCAGTCCTTGACCTAGTCTATTGATCTCTGATAGAATATCACAAAAATGTAATCGGATAAGATACTGATAACCTGAGTCGACACTAAAACTCCATGTCATGTTGATGTTGGTGTCTATTACCCGTGCCGTGTTATAAACCTTCTCTGGGGCTATCTCCTCTGAGCTTCCTTGTGGCGGATTAAAGTGTAGTCTCAATGACGTGCTACAATTCTGAGTGAATACAGCAGCATTAAAAAGGTAAGGGTCATCAGTAACCCAAGTTCGCCACAGAGAATCATTTTCCGGGGTGATCAAGGGGCCCGGCATGTTGACCCGGTACATGGTTTCAAGAGTTTGCTGGACTAAGTCCCCAATTATTGTGGCGTTATTGCCGATGGATATTGGAAATCGGCCATTAAGCATCTCTGGTGGGGCAGTGAAAGCTTCTATAGCACTAACAAAAGCAAGTGAATTACTCTGAGGAATGAAGCTCACTTCCAATTCCAAGTTGGTAGAATCTGTCCAAAGAAAGAACTCCTTGATGGTGGGTGAAATAGTATCAGAGACGGTGAAATTGTCGAGCAATATGTAGCGGTTCAGAATATGTAATCTGAACTTGGCAGTTGACAAGTCGTATGATTGAGTTGAAAAGGGAAAAAAATGGAGGCGGAGCACATTAGAAGTGTTGGTATCCATTTTGAATTTGTACGTGAAATTGGAAGAAGATACGCGAGCAGTGGAATAGAGAGAGCCTGTGGTTATGGAGGAAATGTTTGGATTGGAAAGAGAGAAACTGTTTTTGCCATTGAGGAGGAGGTTTGAATCATCAGCTTTGAAAGTGCGAGGAGGGTTTTCATTGGAGGGAGTAATGGAGGTTTTGGCACCGCAGTCTATGTAGTAATAGATGCTTGGGGTGAAAGAAGTAGCAAAAGAGAGCAAGGAGAGAACAAGAGAAAGAAGGAGAGGTGTTCGACGAAATGACTCCATTGGAGATAGATTGTGAAGGAGGTATGTGCGAGTGTAATATGCTCTGTTTTTGTTCTCACAAATTGAGTGGGAATATTGATTGACAGTTTAATACACAAATAGCGACATTTTTGTTATTGTATTGACTTGTTGTTGGGTATGGACTTCTGAAAAAGGCATTAGAGGTTTGAGTGAATTTGATTGAAATTTTTAATTGTATCATAAAAAAATAGATTAATCAAATAACTATGAATTCTGATAAATTTTATTTTTAACACAGTTGTCATTTAAAACTGCAGACACTAATTAATTGAGTGCTGCCGTCTAGAGGGCGGACAAGAAAATGTGTCCGCTATTTAAAACTGCGGACACGCTTTTATCATGTCCGCAATCTAAAATGGCAGACGCGGTTCTTATAAAAACCGGGAGGGATACAGAGAGAAATCACAATTTTCTTTTCGTGCCAAATCTCTTTGACTTCGAGTAAATTTTGTTCTTTTTTTGTCGTTTCAATTTTTTATATTAGTATTAGTTTTGAAAGAAAAGAACTCATTTCACATTTTTTTTTTTCAAAAGAAAAGAGTCTGTCAACAAAACTGACAGCGACACGGACACGGGGACACAAGAACACTCCGACGCCCTTTTGGAATAAAAGCAGCCCAGTTTCAAAGCCTCAACTATGATTTAGGTCCCAAGTTTCAAATTCAAAGCCTCAACTACGATAAGTTGTAGAATAACAATCCAGCCCATTGGAAACTATAATTCAATTCAAATTCATAAAGATTATGAGAAAAGAATGAGTGAGTCTATGGTACTATGCATATTACGATTTGGCACCGTACTACGGCTCTATATTCGAGTTTCCAAATTCTAACGGTCGATCCGAACTGTTCATCTTGTTCTCCATATTAATGTGTTTGGAGACCAAATTTTACATTTTTTTGAAATTTTGTTACTATTTTTTTAGATATTTAGAAAATCACTTGTCTGAACATTCTGGACCATCCAAAAACAGTGATTTTCAATCAATTTAAAAAAATATTTTGTGAAACGAAGTATAATAGTTCAGAAATATTTTACAAAATATTTGTACAATGAAGCATAATTTTGTAATTACTATTAAAGTAAAGCATCTTTTTACAAATTTTTATATGTGCAATTATAATTAGAAGTATATTTGGGAAATATTTTTCCCGTAGGGGGCTTCAGAGTTCAGAGGTATACTCTTTGAGAAATATTTTACTCAATATTTAATTTGTACAATGAAGCATAATTTTGTAATTACTTTTAAAAATGAAGTATCTTTTTTACAAATTTTTATATGTGGAAATACAATTTCAGAAGTATATTTTGGAAAATATTTTTTGTTTAGACATGAATTGAAAAATTAAAATAGTATTTAGAAACTTTTAGCAAGGAAATGATAAAAATAGTTGATAAATCATAATATCATAGTTTTAATCAATTATATATTACCTTCATAGTTAATTCTTTTCGAGTGAGTCTATGGTACTATGCATATTACGATTTGGCACCGTGCTACGGCTCTATATTCGAGTTTTCAAATTCTAACAGTCGATCCGAACCGTTCATCTTGTTCTCCATATTAATATGTGTTTGGAGACCAAATTTTACATTTTTTTGAAAATTTTTTACTATTTTTGAAAATTTATTGAAAATCACTGTTTTTGGATGGTCCAGAATTTTCAGATCAAGTGATTTTCTAAATATCTAAAAAAATAGTAAAAAAATTTCAAAAAATATAAAATTTGGTCTCCAAACACATATTAATATGGAGAACAAGATAAACAGTTCGGATCGACCGTTAGGATTTGAAAACTCGAATATAGAGCCGTAGCACGGTGCCAAATTGTAATATGCATAGTACCATAGACTCACTCTACAAATATACTTAAATTATAAAATAAATATAAAAAAATTCTCTATCCTATGTTTTGTTTCAACCTAAAATATTTCCGAACTGCTCTCCTTCTTTTCACAAAATAGACAAATAGATACTTAATTTATAAAATAATTATAAAAAATTTCTCTATCCTATGTTTTATTTCAACCTATCTTACGCCCTAGTTTTGTTCCACCACGCTGCCTCTGAATTCGCATCCTCTGAGATATCTCACATTTTGTGTAACTTTCTGGAAAATCTCAACCGTTGCAATACGTTCTGTGCGAATCCCAAAGCTCAAATAATACTGGCCCCTTACGTCACCCACGAATAGGCACCAGACACGCCGGTCACGCAAAATATGAGATATCTCAGAGGACACGCACTCGCTGCCTCTGCCCCTGAAAACAGGAGTCCGGATTCTCTGCATTACCTCACCGTTTGAATTTAAATCCAGACTGTTCGATTAGAATTGGAGCCAATCAGCCCAAAACTGTAATGCAATGGACATCTTTAAAATTCGTGCTAATTTATGACCACCGGATTGAATCCAAACTCAAACGGTGAGGTACCTGAGGTGATCACTGAAAAGATTTCCAGGTTTTTAGTTTTGACAAATGGAGAGGAATTGAAATTGAACCACTAAGGCGGCTTAGCTGACAACCACCTCCCCCAATTAGTGCCACATTAGATCATTCATCGCCCTTGAAAGTGGGTGGTGTATTTGTATTTTCTCAAGAGTATGACATCACAACAATATCTTTGCTAACGGGTCGGATCATTCCATCTCACATACTATATTGGTATGTATCCATTTACATAATATATCAAATAAATTATCCAAAATTACTCAAACTGCATACATTCTTTAGAGAATCCTTAACGGGTTTAGAGGGTCAGACCCGGTAACTTATCAAAGATTTTTCTGCTAACGGGTTGGATCATTCTCACATGGTGTCCATTTACATATTGATCAAATAAATTATTGGGCATAAGTAAAGCATGCTTACATGCACACCAGCTCCAAAATGACTCAACTGCTTTCTCAGTGTGATTTACTTAATTGCATTCTTTACAAACTCCTTAGTGGATTAGCGGGTCTGACCCGGTAACTTGTCGAAGATTTTTTTATGTTCCATCTTAGCAACGGTAGGACATTTAGAATATGTCACTTTCAAGGTTCCTCTCTATCTCTTTCTAGCTCGCTATATAAAGAACAAAAAGATCCACAAGTTCTTTGTGTGTGTGTTAGAGGGAAAGAGAGAGAGAGAGAGAATGGATTTCTTGTTTTATGATGGTGGTGATGTAATATTCTGTCTAGTGATGATGTGGCTCTGCTTCGTATCGTGGATGATTTTCAGGTCAAGCGAGGAGTCATGGGCTCCCCTGAACTCAAAGAAACGGTCAAAGGGAAGAAGTGGGCCGGTGTTCGTTGGCGGAAAGGGTTGCGGGTGTGGTGCATGCGCTTACGGGTCGGGTGTGTGCAATACTTACCTTTCTTAACTATAGAAAGATTCCGGGGGCCGTCCGAAGGGCATTGGACCAAATTCGGAATGATGCCCAAAAAAAGTCATTGATATGCATTAAAATTTGTGCGGATTAAAGGCACACGAATGTTGATGCTGATCGAACCGCCCCCCACTCCCTATAGAAGGGCTTTGGAGCTTGGAGAGGAAAATAAAAAAGTTAGGCTCTTTTTTTTTTTTTTTTTTTTACTAATTTCCGTACTTCTATTTTCATTTTTGTTCTTCTTTCTTTTTCTTTTTTTTTTTAACTTTCTGATGAGAGAAACCACACCACCTCTTATATATGGATTGTTGGTTCTTTGTGTTTATAGTTACTGTGATAATGAGCTAAGTAAGATTATGAATTGTGTACAAAATTAAGAATTAAGGAAAATAATAAAATAGAATTAATGAAACTCTTGTTCATGCAAAGTTCTATAATGTTAATTTTTTTTTGTCTTGTTTTGCCTGGAATTGCTTAGATTCTTTCGAAGAAACTATTAGTCCTTATTTAATTTTCTTTTGTTTTTAAGAGCTTATTGGTTTCTAACATAAATTAGATAGTGTGTTTTGTTGTGTGTATGCGAGTGTTAATGTGTATTTTTTTTATATATCTTTTAAGGTGAATAATCAAATATTCATTTTTTTTTTAAATTAAGACAAAGGTTGCACTTGTGTAAAGAATGGAGGGCGATCCGATACTTCGGTGGAGCCGTTTGATTTGCATCAAGATTTGTGTGCACTTGATTAATTTGCATCAATTCTAAAGTTGTCCGCACAAATTTTGATGTGGATCGAACATCTCCGACCGGACCATCAAACTGATCCTGATTCCCTTTGTGTAACCAAATAAAGGAAAGAATGAAGATCATGTCTTGCGTTTTTTACTTTCATTCTAAAATCCCCACATAATTTAGCTGAGAAATCTAATCCAAATTCATGCATGCAAAATCACTAGGTTAAAATAAGGTAACTCACCGTTTGAATCAGATCCATTTGTTATGTATTGGCACGAATCTTAAAGAGTCATGTATTTTACTGGTTTGGGCAAGATTGGTCCGAATTTTGATCGGACGGTCTGGATTTAAACTCAAATGGTGAGGTAATGCAGAGGATTTTGGCTCACACATGTAGCGGGTAATTATATTGTCTAATTGGCAGAAGGAAGAATTAAAAAGTGAAAAATAAATAAATAGATAATTATTCAGTAATATTGATATAAATTTCAAATATGTTAACCACCTATTCAATAATTATTTTAAAGTTTTTTATTATTTCAATTATGTTTAATGATATAGTTTTACCATTCGATCCTGGTCAAGAGAAATATGAGACTAATACGTTTAAACAATTTGGTTAAAGAAGGAGAAAAATAAAACAATTTTTCATTTAATTGCTTATGAAATCTAAAAACCAATTTGGTACAATAGAATATGATTTCCAGAATATACCTTGTAAATTATAAATTAGATTTTTTTTTCTATATATTATAATGAGCATGCATCATTGAATGATTAACAAAACTAATATAATAAAGAGTAAATTAAATTGGAAATATATACTTAATGTGTCTAAATACATATATATAATTTTGCTTATTTGATTTTCTGAAAGTTCCTGATTATAATTTGGGTAATTTATAAGACATGATATCGTGTATAAATACAAGCAATTAACACAAAGAATAGAGGTAATAATATCCTTACTATTCAAAAATAAAATTAAAAATAATGTTAATCTTGGTTTATTGTTTTCTCTCCGACTCATGTAGTAATTTAAAATTTTTAGAAATTAAAAAATTAAATTATCGAAAACAAAATGTGGTTTTTTTTTTTTTCAATTTCATAGATGGAACTGAATCAATGGTTTAGATTCAATACTTTATATAAGTTGCAGCATGTCTTTATCACAAAATGTCTAAAAATAAGTATGATCAAACTATTGATTCAATTCCAATAAAAACTGTGAAATCCATAAAGCCGATCATCTCCTTTCTTTTCTCTCTTCCACCCGGGCTTTCATTAGAAATATAAGACCGAATAAATGATTATTGATTCAGTCTCATTGATTTTTCACTATGTATAACTATTAATGTGGTAAATTATAAAAATAAGTAGGACCAAACCAATCATTAATACAGTTCCATCCATTTATATAAAAAAAAAACAATCAATTATATGTTGTCGGCAATCCATCAGTATGCATATGAAAACATTAAAAGCTATAAAACTATAGCATGGATATTTTCAATATATTTTTGAAGTCTAGAGCAGTTAACAAGTCAACATCTGGAGCCCCCTCTAAGAAATTAGAGCAGGGAAGGAAGAAAAGATATCATAACATATTGATTAAATTAATTAATACGCAACCAACAAACATACCAAATTAAGGGGACCTATTCTAAAATGTGACAGCTAAATTGATTGAATTTTCTTAGATAATTAATGATCTTCAAATTAACTTGGCTAGCTGGGTTTGCATAAAGCAGTTACAAAACAAGTTAATATTTAGCTTTATCTAACAAATTAAGTATATAGTTATAAGTGCCAATTCTATCTTATACAGAGTCAGTTACTATTCATATATATGAGTAGAACTAGGGTGTTCTTGAGTTGACCAAATTCCTTGGTGAACTCAAGTCTAAAACCCGTCAAATTGGCTTCAAATGACGAATTCGAACCGTTGTAACCTGCCTAACTTACGAGTGATGCATCCACATGTGAAAATTTTAAACATTTAAATTAATTTAGTATAAAGTCAATCGGTCAAAAAACATTCAAAAGATCATGAATGCATTAAAATTAATTTATTAACCTTTTAATTTTGACTGTTTTAATTTATATTAAATTAATTCGAATTTTAAAATTTTCACATGTAGACGCATCACTCGTAAGACAGGCAGGTTTCAACAGTTTGGATTTGTCATTTGAAACTGATTTGACTGATTTAGACTTTATTTTAAAGTTTTAGTCTCATATTTCTCTTGACCATAGGAATGGTGAAACTATATCATTGAAATAATAAAAAAAAAACATTAAAATAATTATTGAATAGGTTGTTAACATATTTAAAATTTATATTAATAGTACTGAATAATTATCTATTTATTTATTTTTCACTTTTTCACTCTTCTTTCTGCCAATTAGGCAATATAATTATCCGTTACATGTGCCAAATCCTCTGCATTACCTCACCATTTGAGTTTGAATCCGGACCGTCTGATCAAAATTCGAACCAATTCAACCTAAACCTGTAAAACACATTACTCTTTAAGATTCGTGCCAATACATAACAAATGGATCTGATTCAAACGGTGAGTTACCTTAATTCATTTTTAACTTAGTCATTTTGCATGAATTTAGATTTAGATTTGTCAGCTAAATTATGTGGGGATTTTAGAATGAAAGTAAAAACCGCAGGACATGATCTTCTTTCTTTCCTTTTATTTGGTTACACAAAGGGAATCATGATCAGTTTGATGACCCAGTCAAAGATGTTCGATCCAAATCAAAATTTGTGCGGACAAATTTAGAATTGATACAAATCAAGTGCACACAAATCTTGATACAAATCAAACGGCTCCGCTAGAGTATCAGATCGCCCTCCATTCCTTACACAAGTGCAACCTTTGTCTTAATTTTTAAAAAAAATGAATATTTGATTATTCATCTTAAAAGATAAAAAATAAAAATAAAACACTAACACTCAAATACACACATACACACAACAAAGCACACTATTAGATTTATGTTAGAAACCAATAAGCTCTTCCAAAAAAATAAATAAATAGGGGGAATTTCACGTATACCCCTCAAAAACTTCAAAATTACATATTTCCCCTCTAAATTTGAAAATTACATATTTCCCCTCTAAACTTCAAAAACACACATATTTACCCATGTCATTGTCTTATATATTAAAACTCATTCTAAATTTATAAAGAGGAGGGTTCAAATGCCTCCATGTTTTTGTGCCTCCATCATGCCTCCATCTCTCTCCATCATTTTCAAAATTTAAACAGTCGATCCGAACCGCTCAACCTAACCTCCATACTAAAATATGTTTGGAGACCAAATTTTATATTTTTAGGAAATTTTTTACTATTTTCTTAGATAGGTACCAAAATATTATTTTTAGATGGTTCAGATTTACTGATTTTGTACCTATCTAAGAAAATAGTAAAAAAATTCCTAAAAATATAAAATTTGGTCTCCAAACATATTTTAGTATGGATGTTAGGTTGAGTGGTTCGGATCGACTGTTTGAACTTTGAAAATGATGGAGAGAGATGAAGGCACAAAAACATGGAGGCATTTGAACCCTCCTCATTTATAAAATACCTATTTTACCTTTCATTAAAAGTATAAAACACGTCACATCGAACTCAAATTTGAATCTGAAGGGTTTCTCTACCGTTCAATCCGCGTGCATCGCAATAATGATTAATGCGTGTTCGCTTCAAGATTCGTGCCACTCTAATCCGCACGAATCTCAAACCAATTTTGATCCGTGTGCATCGCAGTAAGATATGTGCACATTGCTTCAATTTCCGTGTTTGTTTGCTTCAATATTCGTGCTGATCTAGCGCACACGGATCTCAAAGCAATTCGGACGGTAGATGAACCTTTAGATTCAAATTTGAGTTCGATGTGGCGTTTTATATTTTTAATGAAGGGTAACATATGTATTTTATAAATTTATAATGAGTTTTAATATATAAGACAATGAAATGGGTAAATATGTGAGTTTTTGAAGTTTAGAGGGGGGAATACGTAATTTTAAAATTTAGAGGAAAAATACGTAATTTTGAAGTTTTTGAGGGGTATATGTGAAATTCCCCCAAATAAATAAATAAGGACTAATAGTTTCTTCAAAAGAATCTAAGCAATTCCGGGCAAAAAAAGACCAAAAAAAAAAAAAATTCAACATTATAGGAACTTTGCATGAACAAGAGTTTCAGTAATTCTATTTTATTATTTTCCTTAATTCTTAATTTTGTAAACAATTCATAATCTTACTTAGCTCATTATCACAGTAACAAGGAACCAACAATCCATATATAAGAGGTGGTGTGCATGGTTTCTCTCATCAGAAAGTTTAAAAAAAATTGTAAATAGAAAGTACGTAAAAAAAAAAAAGACTATTTTTTTTTTTTCCTCTCCAAGCTCCAAAGCTCTTCTATTGGAAGTGGGGAGCGGTTCAATTAGCATCAAAATTGGTGCGCCTTTAATCCGCACAAATCTTAATGCATATCAATGGCTCCTACTGGGCATCATTCCGAATTTGGTCCGATACCCTTCAAATATTATGTAAATGGATAAATGCATGCATTTTAGTAATTGTGGATAATTTATTTGATATATTATGTAAATGGATACATACCATGTGAGAAGGTGGTTGTGGACTTGTGGTCTTAGCAGTCTTGGTGGTTGAATTTCTGTCAAATTTCAAAACTTGGATATCTTTTGAGTATCGTCCTTGCTTCTTTAATTTCAAAATCCATATCACCCAAGGTACTTCACCGTTTGAGTTTGAATTCAGTCCATTCGTAATATACTAGCACGAATCTTAAAGAGACCTTGTACGTGCATTACAAATAGAGTTGCAAACGGGTCGGATATTATCCGTCTGATCTGAAAATTAGATGTCCGAATATCTATGCAAATACGGATAAGAATATGGTTTTAAATTTTAATTATCCGAATCAAATAATAGATATATATCATATAATTTAATATATATTATGAAAACATTTATGTTATTCACTATTATAAAAAACGGGTATTCATATCCGTATTCGTCTAATATTTAATTCGCATCTGTATCTGAAAAACAAAAAAACAAATACGAATATAATTTTACCATTATCCGATCTGTTTGCGTTCCTTACAAAGCGTCTATAATCTCTCGACCGAACAGTTTGGATTTAAATTCAAACGGTGAGGTATCGCAGATGATTCGGACTTGTTTTAAGAGGCAGAGGCAGCACGTGGGTCAGAAACTAGCGCGCGCGTAGAATAATTGAAAAAACTTAGGAGGGAGAAATTTGTTATAATTATTTTACAAATTAAGTATGTTTGTATATTTTCTGAAGTCTAGTCCTTTAGAAATATTTTAGGAAGTCCATACCCAAGTCAAGTCAATACAATAAAAACAGGTCGCTTTTGGTAATCAATATGCGTGAACAATCATAGATAGGGCTCTATAAAATTGCTCAAACTCGCAACTCGTTCGTTAATGGTTCGCTCATTTACAACTCGAGTCAGTTTCAACTCGAGTTGGCTAACTCGTTTAATAAATAAGCTGAGTTTGAGCTGAGCCCAACTCGCTCATTTATAACTCAACTTATGTACTAAGTTGTATGAAAAAATTGTTGGATTCTAAGTTGTTGTTTGCTTTGTGTTGATCTATTATCTCTGTGTTAAATTGTTTATATTTAGATAAACTATTAATTACTAAGTCATTTCAATTGTTTGTGTATAGATAAACACATACTAGTATATAACAATACCTAAGAACTTGACTGGTTAAACGAGTTGCGAGTCAACTCGAGTTGATAACAAGCTGAATTCGAATTAGCTCTACAGCTCGTTATTACCATCCCAACTCGAATTGACTCGCTCATTTACAGCCTAGATAGCAGACACATTTTTCTATCTGCTCTCTAAGAAGGAAGACATCCAATAATTAGTATCCGCAGTCTTAGATGAGCGGCTGTGTTAAAAATAAAATTTATCAGAATTCCTAGTTATTTGATTTTTATTTTTAATGATAAACTTAAAAATTCCAATCAAATTCACTCAAACCTCTAATGCCTTTTTCAGAAGTCAAGTCAATATTGTGTGTCAATCAATATTGTGTGAACAATCGCAGAGCATATCCATTACAGGTCGCTTTTGGTAATCAATATGTGTGAAAAAAACAGAGCATATGTATTACACGCGCACATATCTCCTTCACAATCTATCTCCAATGAAGTCATATTGTAGAACACCTCTCCTTCTTTCTCTTGTGCTTTCCTTGCTCTCTTTTGCTACCTCTTTCACACCAAGCATCTCTTACTACATAGACTGCGGTGCCAAAACCTCCATTACTCTCTCCAATGAAAACCCTCCTCGCACTTTCAAAGCTGATGATTCAAACCTCCTCCTCAATGGCAACAACAGTTTCTCTCTTCCCAATCCAAACAATTCCTCCATAGCCACAGGCTCTCTCTACTCCACTGCTCGCGTATCTTCCTCCTATTTCACGTACAAATTCAAAATGGATACAAACACCTCTAATGTGCTCCGCCTCCATTTTTTTCCATTTTCAACTCAATCATATGACTTGTCAACTGCCAAGTTCAGAGTACATATTTTGAACCGCTCCATATTGCTCGACAATTTCACCGACCATCAAGGAGTTCTTTCTTTGGACAGATTCTACCAACATGGAATTGGAAGTGAGCTTCATTCCTCAGAGTAATTCACTTGCTTTTGTTAGTGCTATAGAAGCTTTCACTGCCCCACCAGAGATGCTTAATGGCCGATTTCCAATATCCATCGGCAATAACGCCACAATAATTGGGGACTTAGTCCAGCAAACTCTTGAAACCATGTACCGGGTCAACATGCCGGGCCCCTTGATCACCCCGGAAAATGATTCTCTGTGGCGAACTTGGGTTACTGATGACCCTTACCTTTTTAATGCTGCTGTATTCCCTCAGAATTGTAACACGTCAATGAGACTACACTTTAATCCGCCACAAGGAAGCTCAGAGGAGATAGCCCCAGAGAAAGTTTATAACACAGCACGGGTAATAGACACCAACATCAACATGACATGGAGTTTTAGTGTCGACTCAGGTTATCAGTATCTTATCCGATTACATTTTTGTGATATTCTATCAGAGATCAATAGACTAGGTCAAGGACTAGCTTTCATGGTCTATATCATGGATTATTTGGCAATTACAAATAACCTGACACCTACTGATTACCCAGCCTATGCAATGGAGCCATTCTATATTGATTTTACTGCACATGTTATGACTGCACAAAACATAACTGTGAGCATTGGCCTGGATGAGGAGGCTAGTAATATTATACCCAATGCTTTCCTTAACGGATTGGAGATTTTAAAAGTAAAAAATCTCGGTGGCACGACCAATCATCCATCCGGTAAAAATATTTCTTTAGTTGTTATTCTTGGAGCTTCTATTGCTGGTGTCATTGTAATCATCACCTTGATATTATCATGTGTTGTTATAACCTCAATTAAGAAACGACGCCAAAAGCCTACACAAGATGTGAAGGAGACACAGCTAATGTGGCCTCCTATGACCGGAGTTGTCAATTCAATTGATACTTCCAGCAAATCAGATGGTGCAACAACCATTGGTGCATCACCTAGAGTTTATGAGAGATTGCTCATATCCTTGGCTCAAATTAAAATGGCGACTAACAATTTTGACAAAAAAAACTTAATTGGAGTAGGCGGGTTTGGGAAGGTCTACAAGGGTGTACTAAGCAACGGAATTGAAGTAGCGGTGAAACGGGCCTCGGCCCAATCCCAACAAGGTTTTCATGAATTCCAAACCGAGATTGAAGTTCTATCTCAAATTCATCATCGTCACCTTGTATCGTTTATAGGATACTGCAATGAGCGCTCAGAGATGATTCTTGTGTATGAATACATGGAGAAGGGTCCATTGAGAAACTATTTATATGGTAATCATGAATTGCCATCTCTATCGTGGAAGCAAAGATTAGATATTTGCATTAAAGCGGCCAAAGGCTTGCACTACCTCCATACCGGCTACTCCCAAACCATCATACATCGAGATGTAAAATCGACCAACATCCTTTTAGGAGAGGGTTTTTCAGCAAAGGTGTCAGATTTTGGTCTATCAAAGCTAGGTGCCTCTATAAGCGAAACGCACATCAGCACTGCTGTCAAAGGTACAGTTGGATACATTGATCCAGAATACTTCCTGATCCAACAGTTAACTAACAAGTCGGATGTGTATTCTTTTGGTGTGGTGCTCTTGGAGGTGCTGTGTGCAAGACCTGTAATAGATCAATCCCTCTCAGGTGATGAAATAAACTTGGCTGAATGGGCATTGACACGGATAAGGCGAGGCAAATTAGAAAAAATTATTGATCAAAGGCTTGTTGGAGAGATAAACGAGGATTCGCTTAGGAAGTTTGCAGAGATAGCTGAAAATTGTTTGGAAGAAAACGGGATGGATCGACCAGCAATTGGAGATGTTTTATGGGACTTAGAGTATTGCTTACATCTTCAAGAGATGGGGGTGAGGCGCGAGACGTTTGAGGATATATATAGCAGGATTTCTGAGGCACACTTTTCAGCGGTCCCACCTGTCAAAAGGATGCCCTCAAGTGTAGTCAGCCACTCAGGTATGTAGTAATGCATGTCTTCTCTCAGATAATCTCTCAGGATGATGATTTTTTTCCTTCTTAATATCTTCTTAAATAGTTTTTAAGATTAAAGAGGCGAAGTAGCTCTCAAATTTTCTTTTTTGTTGGTTTGGATTTTAATTCAACTGAGTGTATAATTAATGTACGATAATGTTTCCATAATGTGATTGTTTATATTATATATGTAATTGTTATATGACTCGAAAATATCGCTTGAAATGTCTCCAAAATTGTATTGATGATCTGTTAATACAGAAAGCCACCACTACTACAAAATTACCATCAGTTGAAATCGCTATCCGTCATCGGGTTCCGAACCGTTGCCATTAGTTTGAGCCGATGGCGTTAAGCTCCAACGCGATCAGTTAGAAATTAGGGACACATGGAAATAATAGTTTTTCAGTCATAAAATAAGCCATTAATATAGAAATACCATCGTCTGTTTGGTGTTATTAGCCGACAGCAAAAGTGTGTTACCATTTGTTGTGTTTTGGAAGTTAACTGATATTAGTACAATGTTGATGGTTTTTTATGTCATATAAATATATCGTCTGTTGATGTTTTACGAGGGGAGCTGAACTATATAAAAATGAAAATTCAATTAAATTTCAATATGTACTGAATGGTTTGTTACACCTAAAATGCCATAAAAAACCCTTAAATTCCCTTTTGTAAGATTTGGTCTGATTTTGTAATGTATCTATTGCCAGCTGGGCACTTTCATGAACACATTGAAGAGAATGATGGATGTGTTGCACTGTTGGGTCGAAGAGATGATGCGACCGTGGGTCCCACTTCTGACTGTTTCTGACGAAATCTCTCCTTTTGGTGAGCACATGAACTCTATCAGTGTTGTGTTGAAGCAGAAGTATAGGAAGTATCTTCAGGCTGTGGTCAAGAAACTGCTCAGCAATGTAAGTAATCATTTTTACAAGTGGTTCAAGTTATCACTTCTATGTTCAAATTTTAGTAATCAATTCCTTTGAATGATCCCAAAAAAATTAACAATAAGAAGTCATCTCAAAGGAACGTTTTACTTGTATATATTCTAAATCAATTTTTATTTTTACTTGTATATCTAAATGTTGTGACTTTTTTTTCTTGTCAGACCCAAAATAACAGAAGTACAAAACTTAGAAGGATTCTTGAGGAGACAACAGAGTCTCAAAGTGAGATTGAGATTGGAGACAGAATGAGAACTCTTTCTCTTCATGTCTCCCAATCTATTCAGAATATTCACGATGTATTTCCACGCGCTATCTTCATTGAAATATTGCGCGAATTTTGGGATAGACTTGGTCAGGTTAGTAAAATAAGTTTCTCTTAATCATCCATTTATCCGAATTAGTCATACAGGGCCTCATAAAGCCTCATGAAATACGGTGAGGTCAGAAACGAGCGTGTATGATAGTTGAAAAAACTTAGGATGGAGAAATTTGTTATAATTATTTTTTGTCAAGACTAGCCCTTCAGAAATATTTTACAAAATATTACATCTTTACGAATTTAAGTTGGTTTTATAGTTTCCAATGGACTGGATTGTTATTTTACGACTTATAGGGACTAAAATGTTAGTTTATCAAGAACGAGAATTAATAGCATGGATATTTTTGTAAGTTTGGATTTTATTATGTAATCGTTGAATTTTATTGCAACCTTTTGCCTTTACAGACATTATTTGTGAAGAATTACTACATTAGTTGTCTGTTAATTATTTGATGTGTGTCTTAATTAGCAAGGGCAGCGGGTCTGACCCGTTAACTTGTAAAGATCTTTTTTATGTTCTATCTTAGCAACGGTAGAGACATTTAGAATATGTCACTTTCAAGGTTCCTCTCTCTTTCTATCTCTCTCTATAAAGAACAAAAAAAATCCACAAGTTCTTTGTGTGTGTGTAAGAGAGTGAGAGTATGGATTTCTTGTTTTATGATGGTGGGGATGTAATATTCTGTCTAGTGATGATGTGGCTCTGCTTCGTGTCGATGACGATTTTCAGGTCAAGCGAGGAGTCATGGGTTCCCCTGAACTCAAAGAAACAGTCAAAGGGAAGAAGTGGGCCGGTGTTCGTCGGTGGAAAGGGTTGCGAGTGTGGTGCATGCGCTTATGGGTCAGGTGTGTGCAATACTTACCTTTCTTAACTATAGAAGGATTTCGGAATGATGCCCAGTAGGAGCCGTTGATATACATTAAGATTTGTGCGGATTAAAGGCACATGAATCTTGATGCTGATCGAACCCCCCCCCCCCCCCCCCCCCCTTATAGAAGGGCTTTGGAGTTTGGAGAGGAAAGCAAAAAAATCTAGTTTTTTTTCCCACTAATTTACATATATGCTTCTATTTTATTTTCTTCTTTTGTTATACAAAATTAAGTACTAAGGAAATATATATATATATATATATATATATATATATATATATAGTGAAACTCTTGTTGATGCAAAGTTCCTATAATTTTGTTTGTTTGTTTTTCTCCTTTTTTGCCCGGGATTGCTTAGATTCTTTTGAAGAAACTATTGGTCTTTATTTGATTTTTCTTTCTTTTTTTTTTTTTTTTGAAAGAGCTTATTGGTTTATGCATAAATCAGATGGTGTGCTTCGCTGTGTATATGTGTGTATGCGAGTGTTAGTGTGTGCTTTTTTTTAATCTTTTAAGATGAATAGTTATATATTCGCAACATTTTTTAATTAAGACGAAGGTTGCAATTACTGGAAGGCGGTCTAAGATGCTCCGTTGGAGTCATTTTATTAATTTGTATCAAGATTTGTGTGCACTAAATTTGTATGAAATTTAAAGTTATCTATCAGACTAATATTTGTGTGCACAAATTTTAAAACACATCGGATAGCTCTAATGTCTATCAGACTCAAATTTGTTTGCGATAGACATAAAACTCAAACTTCACTACCATTCCTATGATCTAGAGAGAGATGAGACTAATACAAATAAACAATTATTCATTTAATTGCTTATGAAAATATTTCAAAAAGCAATTTGGTACAATAGGATTTGATTTACAGAGATACATTGTTATAAGACATGATAAAAAAAAAAATATGATGTTAATCTTGTTTATGTTTTTTTTGTGTCCATGTAGTACAATTTTATTATTTTTAGAAATTAAAAAAATTAATTTATAAGAAACAAGATGGAATTTTTTTTTCAATTTCATTGATGGGACCGAATCAATGGTTCAGATCTAGTATTTTTTGTAAGTTGCAACGTGTCTTCATCATAGAAAATATAAAAATAAGTAGGATCAAACTATATATATATTCAATTCCAATATAGACAGTGAAGTTCGCAGAGCCTCTCATCTCTTTTATTTTCTCTTCCACTAAGCCTCTCATTGTTAACATGCCAATGAAACCGAATAAATGATTCTTGATTCAGTCTCATTGATTTTTCACATTATATAATTACTGGAAGGCGGTCTAAGATGCTCCGTTGGAGTCATTTTATTAATTTGTATCAAGATTTGTGTGCACTAAATTTGTATGAAATTTAAAGTTATCTATCAGACTAATATTTGTGTGCACAAATTTTAAAACACATCGGATAGCTCTAATGTCTATCGGACTCAAATTTGTTTGCGATAGACATAATTAAAACTCAAATAAACAATTTGGTTAAATAAGGGGAAAAGGTAAAACAATTATTCATTTAATTGGTTATGAAAATATTTCAAAAAACAATTTGGTACAATAGGATTTGATTTACAGAGATACATTGTTATAAGACATGATAAAAAAAAATGATGTTAATCTTGTTTATGTTTTTTTCGTGTCCATGTAGTACAATTTTATTATTTTTAGAAATTAAAAAAATTAATTTATAAGAAACAAGATGGAATTTTTTTTTTCAATTTCATTGATGGGACCGAATCAATGGTTCAGATCTAGTATTTTTTGTAAGTTGCAACGTGTCTTCATCATAGAAAATATAAAAATAAGTAGGATCAAACTATATATATATTCAATTCCAATATAGACAGTGAAGTTCGCAAAGCCTCTCATCTATTTTATTTTCTCTTCCACTAAGCCTCTCATTGTTAACATGCCAATGAAACCGAATAAATGATTCTTGATTCAGTCTTATTGATTTTTTACATTATATAATTATATAGTACGATAAATTGTGAAAATAAGTGGGACCGAATTAATAAAACTGAATCATTGATACGATTTCAATATTTCATATATTTTATTAAGAAAAAGCAATCAATCATGTTTCCGACAATCAATAGCGTGTAGTATATGCATATGAAAATATGAAAAGATATAAATTTAAAACATGGATATTTTGAAGTCTAGAGCAGCTAACAAGTCAACATCTGGAGCCCCCTCTAAGAGATAAGAGCAGGGAAGGAAGAAAAGATATCATAACATATTGATTAAATTAATTAATACGCAACCAACAAACATACATAATTAAGGGGACCTATTCTAATTGTGACAGCTAAACTAATTGGATATTTTAGATATATAATGCTAATTATTGACAAATTTTGTCCCCCATATCCCCAATTCAAATCTAGTGAAGTAACCCAATCATTGAGTTTTAAATCGGGACTGTCTAATTTGAATCCGAGATAATTTATCTGAAGTGAAGCGCACATATCTCGAGAGATGTATTCAAATCGCGAAGTAATCTCAAACGACGGATTTAAATCAGATGGTCCCGATCCAAAACCCAAAGATTGAGTTACTTTAGGGGATCCGGACCTCAACCAAACCCTTCCCTAGTGTTGCAAACAAATCAGATACGGATCAGATAGTGGTAAAAATCATATCTATATCCTTTTTTATCTTTTAGATACATATTGAATATTAAACAGATACAGACATTTATTTTTTCTAATGGTGTATTATACAAAAAAAAATTATAATACATGTTAAACTATATGGTATATATCTACTATTTAAATACAAATAATTACTATTTAAAACTATATCCACACGGATATTCGAATATTTAATATATGTATTTAATTTTCAAATACGAATACAGACAGATAATATCCGATCCGTTTGCACCTTGGCCATCCCTATATTGTAAATAGGTTCCGAAATAATTTTTATATTTCTTAAAAAATATCAAGCTTCTTAATAGCTAGCTATAGCGGTTTTGGACCCAGAAAGCTAAGCTACGAGCTAAAACTGCGCTAATCAAGCTACGACCGCTATAGCGCGTAGCGGCAATAGCGGTCCGCTATGCTACATGGGTTATGATTTTGCAAAAAAAAAATTTCTGAAAACATGATTTTGCAATTTTAATGAGCCTTAATCTCTAGATTAGTTTTTTTTTTACTCTATCAAGCTATATCAATACAATGGAACATGTGCGGGCTATACCGTTATATGGTAGTGGTATATTTTGAATATAAAATATATCGATAGTTTTTGAATTAGAGATATTTTGAATGACAATTTGAAGTTTGTATTAGTTTAATATGAATATTAGAACTTCTTAATTAATTTGGTATTTTTTTTCTTGATGAGACATTTTTACTATTAGTAGAAATATAAAATATAATTTTTGAAATAAAAAAACGCTATTTATAATAGCTCCGCTATTCGCTAAAACTTTTTTTTTGTCTCCCCGCTATACCGCTATAAACGCTATTTAGAACCTTGAAAAATATATATATATATTGGCATGCTTATGCTGATTGATGGTTGGTTAGTGGGCCCTCAAAAATATTCTCGGACTAGAACAGTGAACGAGATGGCATCACGTGTCCCATTAATAGCAAACAAATTATTGAAATAATAATTAGAGTACCTACGTGGAATAAATAAAGTAATGACGTATTTAGTTTAAGTGTCAATTATATCTATATGAATTATAGGAAAAAATTCTACTATTTATACAAACTTTCAAAATAACTAATTTCTCCATAAAAATGTTATATTATTTAAAATTCTCATAAAATATAACCTTCTTTCTTTTATTTCCTTTCATTTATTTACATTTTATTTATTTATTTTATAAAAAAATTGACAACTATATCCTCATCTCTCCTCTTTCTTCTCCTTCACTGTATTCTAGTTACAGAAGGAAAGAGAAGAGAAGGGTATATTTTTCAATTATGTTTTTAAAATAACTAAATAAAAAGTTAAATAAATGAAAGAGAATAAAAGAAAGAATGTTATGTTTTTATGAAGATTTTAAATATTATGGTGTTTTTATGGATAAATTAGCTATTTTAAAAGTTTGTAGGGGTACACTAGAAATTTTTCCTAAATTATAGTGTTATTACATTTAAGTTTCACTGAGTCAGTTACTATATGCAGAGGCAGATGTACATTGTCCAAATGGGGGTCAATTGACTCCATTAATTTTCAAAAATTAATTATTATATATATATATTTTTTTTCAGTATGGTTTAATGTTATGGTACTTTACAAATGACCTCCATTTATTTTGCGAAAATTTTGCATGATCATTCATTTTCAACGGAAAAAATAGATCATTATACAATGTGTAAAACTTGGAGACTAGTAGGATGTTTTTGACACCCATTTCTCAAAATGTTGCCTCCACCTCTGACTATATGTGTTCATTGATTAATTAAACTTATTAATTATGTTAGTTATGTAAACTTAGAAAAATATGCTTTAAAATTCCCACCAAGTTAAAGCTGTACTCTACTTAACAGTTAGCAAAAGGCACTAAAAGAAATGAGATAAATACCATTACTTTAAAGTATATCTCAATAATTAATGAATTATATCCAAATTCATGTATAAGGAATACAAGTGTATAAAATTGTTGCATGTGAAACATCAAAACTATACTATTGACATAAAGAACAATATACAACAAAAGAATTTCCCCTCCCCTTCAAATTAAAATTGGTATAAAAAAAATATAATAGTATAGGAAATGTAATCTAGCTTAGGATGGATTTGGCCTCAGATACAGATCGAGGTAGTTGTAGATCAGCCTCTTGAAGAGCATTTCCAAGATATTTTTGCATCTCACATTTAAACCAACCCTCAATAATCTGCACAAAAAATTAACTTAGTTTTAAAAAAAAATACAATTATAATAGTAATGTAAAACAAAATTTGAAAGATAATGTAAAACAAAATTTGAAAGATAGATAATACCTTAAGTGCAACACCAGATCCCCTGTATGAAGTGCCCTTCTCTTTTTTGCTCTCCAAAAATTTGAGAACAATCTGAAGTAACGAGGCAAAAATTCAGAGTACATGGTCAAATTCACGCAATATTTCAATGAATTCAGAGTACATGGTCAAATTCACGCAATATTTCAATGAAGTAATATACACAAAATACCAATTTTAAAATGGATGATTAAGAGAAACTTATTTTACTAACCTGACCAAGTCTATCCCAAAATTCGCGCAATATTTCAATGAAGATAGCACGTGGAAATACATCGTGAATATTCTGAATAGATTGGGAGACATGAAGAGAAAGAGTTCTCATTCTGTCTCCAATCTCAATCTCACTTTGAGACTCTGTTGTCTCCTCAAGAATCTTTCTAAGTTTTGTACTTCTGTTATTTTGGGTCTGACAGAAAAAAAAAGTCACAACATTTAGATATACTAGTAAAAATTGATTTAGATATATACAAGTAAAAAGTTCCTTTGAGATGACTTCTTATTGTTAATTTTTTTGGGATCATTCAAAGGAATTGATTACTAAAATTTGAACATAGAAGTGATAACTTGAACCACTTGTAAAAATGATTACTTACATTGCTGAGCAGTTTCTTGACCACAGCCTGAAGATACTTCCTATACTTCTGCTTCAACACAACACTGATAGAGTTCATGTGCTCACCAAAAGGAGAGATTTCGTCAGAAACAGTCAGAAGTGGGACCCACGGCCGCATCATCTCTTCAACCCAACAGTGCAACACATCCATCATTCTCTTCAGTGTGTTCATGAATGTGCCCAGCTGGCAATAGATACATTACAAAATCAGACCAAATCTTACAAAAGGGAATTTAAGGGTTTTTTATGGATTTTAGGTGTAACAAATCATTCAGTACATATTGAAATTTAATTGAATTTTCATTATGTATTTGCACATATTATACATTTTATGTTTTTGAAATTTAATTGAATTTTCATTATGTATTTGCACATATTATACATTTTATGTTTCCCCCTATCTAAATTTTACTACAAAAAACATAGATTTTGAAAAAATTTATCAAAGAAGCATGAAGACTTACTTGAGCTGGTACGACATAGATCGAAGATTCCTCTTTTTCTTGGTTAGGACCAAAAACTCTACCTAGTGTATTTCCAATTTTTTTAACATTATCTTCAAGGGTTTTCTGGATGCCTTCTTTAATTGGTGCCAGGATCTCTCTGTACTGCTTCTCTAGTGCTGAAATAATGCTCCTTTCCACATCAGCCACTGCCTGTTTTTTTACAAAAAATCAAAGGTGTCAGATAAAACCATCTTTTAATTATATGGGTTTTGTACATATACTAAAGCGTGTATAGATAATATGGTAGATTGTACTAACCATTTCAAGAGGTACCAAGTACTGAGGCCATCTTTTAATAACAACTTCAAGTTCCTTTATCCCTTCTCTTATCTGCTCATATATGTTTTCAACCGATGGCGAAACAGGAGATACGGCCAGTGCCTCAGTACACATTATCTGCACAAAAAGTTTATCAAAATTTTCTCAAATGAATAATCATTTTTAATAAAAGATATATCTTGTTCAAATACATGTAACTTAACCTACCTCGGTTTTGCAAAGGTCTAATAGATGCAATCGGGTGTCTTCTATCCAGTTTACAGCATATCCATGAAATAGATCTCTCGCAACCAATCCATTGACAGACCTGAAAGCATATTGCAAAGTAATATAACTTGAGATTTTTATTTTCTTTTGCAGGGTTGTATAAATAAAGTAAACTAATTTGAATTATCTCTGACCTGAGATTCCAGGAGGCAAGTTCTCGTTCAAAATCAAAGGTTGAGATTAAAAGTTCTTGCACATAAGGGAATGGCCGAGATGGGGGGCATGTTGAAAGGAAGTTCCTCATTCTGTTACAGAGTTTTGTGCTGTACACATTTGCTGCTACTTTCGGCAAATCTATGCTACTGGAAAAAAGAAAAGAAAAAATGTCAGTTCACAGTAGGTACTTATAAAGCAAGGACAAAGTTTATGATTTTGGTACATCAAATTCAGTTAGAACTGAAACTGGCACAAGACTAAGAAGAACTTGCAGGATTAACATAAAAATATTTGGTTACCTACAGGTACCATACTACCAATATTGTTATATACTCTTAAGCTAATTTAGACAACCTTTGTAAACATATAAAAAATCTAGAATTATTGGAAAGAATTTTCACATTTTATGCAGTTTAAAATGTTCCCTAAACTGTTGTCAGGTTATAGTTTCAGATCAGGAAAAATCTTAAGAACATTGATTAAAGAAAAAAAGAAAATTGATTGAATAACTGAGATTGTACCTTGGTAAAATATTCTGGTTATAAATTTTGATATCAGCCTCTATTTCCTTGCCTAAGATAAGGCACAAATTTTTCATTTTCGCATATGCTGTTTTGGCTGTCAGGGTATCTGTCATTAGCCTGTCAGAGTTCATAGAAACAAACTCCTCGGTTTCCAGCATGTGCCTCTTGCACCTCTTTTCAACAGAATTCTGAAATTCAATAAATATATCATAGCATGTGAAATATTTCGTTAGTGAGGTTACTAGTACTTTGTAGATATTATCTGATATAATACAGAAACACACATACTAAAAGAACATATTTCCAAAAGGTTGTTATATTTCTAAGATTTTTCAGGACACTTCCATTAATTAAACAAGGGGCAACTTTTCTCATATGACAAAAGTGGAAGGCTGCAAAAGTTATTTCCATGCTGTTTAAAGTTTTTCTAACATCTAATGTGAAATCCTATCCGAGCAGATGGATGGAAGAGTATAGAAAAATTATTTTTATGCTTTCCAAAATTTACTCGGTTTTGGTATAGTTCAGTTTTTTGTTGGGTTTAGGGTTTAGGGTTTAGGGTCTAATTCAGCTTTTCAGCATGACAATACACAGAAGGAAGTTGCTATTAGTAAGGAAAAAGAAGAAGAAAGCAAAAATAGAAAATGAAGTGTAACATAAATCATAATTTTTGCAAAAACAAGGACTTGCCTGAAAATAGTTCCTGAGTAAGTCCTGCCCTGCAGGAGAGAGTACATCATGAAGGAGGCCGAAGAGTCTGACAGCGGGTCCAAGAGCAGGAGCTGCTGAGTCAACTATTGGACCAAAGGAATCGGTCAACCCCGTCAGGGAAAATTCATCAAGGGACTTGTAGTTTTCAAAAGTTTCGCGAAGTAATTTCTTTATCTGATCTTCACAGTCTGCAAGTATTACTTTCTGCACCCCAAAGAAAGATAAAATTCTAAGTAAAATATTCATAAAATTTGTTCTACTTGCATTATTGTTCTTTGCTCAGTTAATATACAGCAATCAAGGATTGTCAATTCTAAATTAAGATTGTAAAAAAAATATATTGGTCATTTTGTGAAGATTCTAATTTTTAGTACTTTTGGGTACAATTAAACATTTTCTAGCCAAGAGTTTTATATATATTCTTATACTTCTAAGGGACAATTTTCCAATTCTAAAACAGAAAAATACGATAGGCAAAAGTGTTTTTCTATTATGTCAATCTAAACCCTAAGTTTAGTTTGTGTTGAGAGAGAGAGAGAGACAGAGAGATGGGACCTCTTGCTGGGTTAGCTTCTGTTCACCCCGTGCATTTAAAACTGGTAGGAGAAGCTCATATATTAACTCTAAGCAATCCTTGGTCGGGATTGCCACTACCATGACATGTGATAAGTACCTACATAAAATATTTTACCAAAATTAGAAAAATAATCCATATAACAAGTTTTTCTTCATATACCAGAAAATGAGGTGCATTTCTTTTTGTTACCTCAGTGTCTTATATGAATCTGATACTGAGTAGAAGGTACAGAACTCTGTTAAAAGACAATTCCAAGGGCCGTTTATATGAAGATTTCTGGCATGGAAATTCTGGGCCCGCATGGCAGCTTCCAAGACAACATCATAAATTAGGGTTTCCACTGCTGGACCACCTTGAGCCATCTTTTTTTGTTCCAAAATCAAAAATAAAAATGAATAAGCAATAACTTCTTTTTCTTGGTGCAAAATGTAAGATATCAGCATGTGAAAGTGCAAGACCATATTCAAATTGTGACATTTGAGGGCTTATGGCCTAAATATTTTAGTTCCATTTTGCTTTCTTTTGTTTTCCTGGAATAACAAATCAGGTCAATTGCACAATTGGGATCGAGCCACATAATTCAAAATTAGGTTTTAAATTAAGAAAAATTGTGCTACTTTTTTATTAATTTCAGAATTAATGGTTAATGGGCACTTAATTCTGCTCAGTTGGAGATCTATCAAGCACTTGCGAAAATATAATTTTGCATGCAATCCTTTGTATACAAACCTTAGAATAGGCAGTGTTCTCCGATAAAAGAGATACATTAAATGAAATTTGAACCTTCCCCACACAATCATAGTCATCCCGTGATAATGGGAACGATCTCACTGTTTGTCCCTGCAATTTTTGTTTCATGTATAAAAATCAGATCACTAGTCAAACATTTGATTCACAAACCAATTTATCTTAATTATTCTTTGTGCATGTACTTTTCTCTTTATACAATAGCTTCAGTGTAAACTTCTATTTATTAATTCTTTGTGCTCCTTCAGAGTACCTTTATATATTCACAAATTTAATGTATTTCTCTAGATAGCATTGATAAATTAGCACAGGTAATACTTGATTACAAAATTAAACAACAATGCTTACAGTGGTATCAGATAAAGAAGAGATGTGAATTGTAGCACGGCCCAATATAGAGCCATCAAAACATTGCACTTCAACATATAGTATATCTCCCTCACCATCTGGATAGCTACAAATCAAACAAGGGATTAGCAATGAAAAAGAATAAATTTCAACTTTGAAGTAATCTCAAAATACCAGATTGATACAGGTTGGATCATAATAAGAGCCAAAGAGGGCAAATTTTGAGTTGTTCTGTGGAAAATCCAGACGGTTCAAATATTTTCTGCACGGATCTTAAAGCACAATAATACAATTTGTGATCAACTGAAAATTTGAGATATCTCAGAGGATATGTACTCGAAAGTGGGCTCTAATGGAAGGTTCTCCGTTAAATTTAACAGGAACTAATCATGTCAGTACCAACTGTACCAGTCTCATTTACTAATAACAAATAAGCTTTGGGTAAAACTTACAAAAAGTGGGTATCGCCTGATCCGGGATATAACTTTGTGGCTGATTTTGGATCACTTTGCAGCTCCAAGAAGCATTCGTGGCGTTCTGACAAGCATTTATAATATTAGTAAATTCTTAAATAACCCACTTAATTTTCACTTAATTTGAATATTTGCTGGACTGAAGTATATTTTTGTCGTAGTATAAGTCTACTAAGTCCAGAATAGGTAAATTTTTGTCGTAGTAACCATATCTGTACAATAACCAAATTCAACATATGTTTTACCAATAAGTGATTTTTTTTTTCTATTTTTAAGGGTAGAAAAAGAAAACATAAAAAAGGTGCTCTTACAATTTGGGGAAAAAAAGGTGCATATATATAAATTTATAAAATTAGCCGCTAATAACGAATTGGGTATGTAAAACAAAATGTGACTTTTTACAGCAAAGGCCCAAACCTTTGGATTAATTGCAGACACCAGAAGTTATTCATATTTTAGTTTCACAGTGGAAAAATGACATAACAGATTAACAAGTGTGTTTTGCAAAAAAATAAGTACATAATTAGAAGTTATTGAGAAACGAACCTTCTTGTGAGATTGAGGAGCCCGCACTTGAAAAAGATGTTCTCCTTATATTTTCAATCTGGTTCTTCACTAATTTTGTCATATTTCTGACATGCATGTAACCAACTTGCGTGTAAAATGACCGCAGGGAACTGATATTACGTACCGTCGATTTCTGGGGGCTTATTCTAATTTTTTTCACTGTAAAAACCAAAGAAAGACATGTCAAATCTTGAGATTTGGGTACCTCACCTTGATTGATTAAAAAACTGCCTTGTAAAAAAATACTTGTAAAGACCAAGTTTTCTACCTTCAACCTCGATTTTTTCAATAACTTTTTTTCCTTTTGGATTGGTAGTTGCTTCCTTCTCATAGCTGATGCGGGCATCATACGAATGTTGCCCTTTGGGCTGTAGTAGAAACTTCTGTATACTGTTCAACAACCAGAACCACAGTCAAATTTTCAAAAGTGTTCGAAACAGATAAATTAAGTGTACCCTACACAAAATTTAAATATACTAAAAAAACTACAAATACCAAACAAAGATAAGATGTGTATAACTAAAAGATTTAAATATATACTACAATTAAACTGAACGTACCCAAATGCATTTCTGAGAACAACACACTCATCTTGCAAAAATTCTGCAACTTGTGTGCAACCACTTTTGCATGCATTTATGCAAAGCCGATTACATGCTTCATATGCCACCATGCTTTCCCAAGCATTGTGAACGCTATAAAGAATACATAAACAACTAAGGTTAGGTACAGTAATAACAGAAGTTTTTTAACAATGGAAATTAGAGTAATAGAAATATGCTTATGTATAACTTAAACTATCCTTTCCGTTCATATTAGGTAATAGACATGCTGTATCAAAGGAAAAATAGAGTAGGCATTTACAAGAGCTGTGGATCATGAGGTATGCATGATTTTTCTATGCCTTTTGAGCTTATGCATGATAAGGGTCCTATTTTTTATTCAGGCTATATGTGAAAGTTTATGCTTTTTGGGTGTTGCATTAATGATCAGAAAGTGCAACAGTAATTACTTAAAAAAAAAAAAAGAACAAAAACAAATTTAAAATTAATAATAAGGGAAACCTTGCTGCGTAAGCAGGTGCTTGAGCCAATTCAGTTTTGGGGATGTCATTTTTCTCGACACTGCAAATAGAAATTAAGCCTTATAAGTTATAAAGTAACATTTTGGAATTTCAGGACAAAACACTACAATACAACACGTTCATATTTTCAATAACAATAGTTTCTTGAGATATGTAAAATGTCTCAAATTCTCAAGATATTTCAAGGGACATGTATGCAAACAAAAGAGAGAGCAATTGAAATTTGTATAAGAAGTGGGTTGTTGCTGAGTATACATGCAAAAAAACTCAGGGACAGAGCAATACTTTCTCATCATTTGGTTTTTTTACAGTGATACAAATGATACCAATCTTTACAATGAATATCCAAAACTGGAGAACACAATTAGTTCTTAAAAAAAAAAATAAAGGAAACAAAAGAAAATAAATACAAACCTTATTTTGTAAGAAGGTTCTTCTGTAGCCAGGTTACTAGTAGCCAAGTTGCTCTGCTGGTTAATTTCTTGGTGTATAGTCCTACGAAATATATAATTTCTATTTAAAAGGACCCAAAAATAACAGATTTTATTCAGTTCAGTGTTAAAATCAAAATCAGGGTAAAGATTTTAACAGAGCAATTTTAGCTTCGTGCAGATCAAGAACTATATGCAACATTGTTTTGATTATATAGTCCGTGCACTGCATGAAGCCAAAACTACTATGTTAAAAATATTCACCCTAAAATCACAGAAACAACTATGGCATACAGAACCAGCTATGGAATTAAAAACAATTGCAAAAATGAACCTGTACCAGCTATTGGTACAGTACCAAAACTTGTATAGTGGATTCTGTATTATTCAAATTGAAGTACCTTGGTTGAAACTCATAAGCAGTTTTCTTGTGTTCATTCATTCCCAGCTCTTGAAGAAGTTCCTCATCTTCCTTTTTCTCTGCTGTGAAATCAAAAATGTAAGTATTTAGAAAAGTAAGCTTTTCTAAGCAAAACTTTCTTAAAACTTAAAAATCTACTGATTTCTGAGTTTCCTCCTAAAAGGAAATATATCCATGATCATAGAAGACCACTTTTACATTTCAAAACCTAAAAATATTATTAAATATTTGTATATATATATGTACCGTCATGTGCAACAGAGAAAACCACATCTCCACTTCCAGGCAATGGAGGTGCACTTGGAGGGTTGAACTGCACATAATCATCAATTGGTCGGTCCTGCTTGTAAAAATTATGGAAAAAGATAAACAAGTTATATTAAAAAAAAAACACACAGTATAAATATAATATAATTACCACCAAGGTACAAGAAAACCCTATTGAAGGATTTGATAAACGTTTACCAAGCTTAAAAGGGTATCTTTGCTAAGTTTTCTGGAAGACTAATACTGTACCAATTACATACTATCAGCAGCCTTGACTGGATTGGCACCAAACATTATAGGTCAGAATTGACCACTAAATATGTATCAGGTGTCAAGATGTGAAATAGGATTTGTGCTACTTTTTAGATTCTGGTAAGCATCTCAGTTTGGAATGTTTCTCTCAGGGGTATCTTTCTCTATCTAGCACATTTCTAATTTCTCTCTTTGGCGCATCTATTTTGGAAAATCTGTATTTGGTATTACACAAAATATAGAAATTCTATTCTGGTAGTAGATATTCTTCTGTAAGGATATGTTATAATTCATAGGTACTTTCTTTTGTGTAAAAGAAAGTTTTTGATATCCTGTGCTGCACATGAACCAACATCATATTTTATTAACAACTGAATAAATAGTAAATAATTTTATACTTACCCGAACTCCAGTAACATCAAGCCGCAAGTTTTCCTTGGATTTTCCACGAACCAAGCCTCCAACCCGCATGTAAACGGGTTCATAACCCGGTATGCTAACGGGTCCATTGACCGAGCAGAGACTGGACTCATTGCTCTCACTGGAGACGATTTCTTCCTCACTCTCTCCAGTACTTTCTGGACTAGTGTCAGAAATGGAACCCACGCTCTCCTCCTCCTCTTCTTCTTCTTCCCTAGCTGGACCAAATAAGTAGGAGGAGCTGTACTTGCTGTGCAAGTTGAGTTTAGGTGAGAAATAGGCGGTTGATGTGCTGCAGTACACCGAGTCCAGGGGTAATTTTCTTTCGGTTCTCGATGGGGTTGCTAATGGGGACCGCGTGTCAACTTCTGGTTCTGGCCCCTGGTTTAGTTTACAAGGAGGAAATACATGAATTACATTCAATTTTACCAGATTTAAACTTTAAAATAGGAAAAAAAAAACATTTGTTTCGATACAAAAATCACCATAACTTTGATTAATTAAGAATAATAAGAAATTTCATGGTTCACAAGGTAAAAAATATCAAACCAAATAGAATTTATTCTTAAAAAAAACATGTAACCTAAGGAGGAGCCTGGATTCATCAGAGATTACTCTTTAACTACCAAATTACTCGTATATTACAACAAAAACAAGGTCGTATTGAAGCTAGTGAAGTTATTTTCTCAGATTGAAGTTAAACTATATAAAAAACAATAATTAGGAAGAAAGGAAGAAGAGCAATTGAAAAGATGGTAACCAATTTGTATATACCTTTACCCACTGGATGGCCGTCTCATCCAATCCCTCCGTAAACACCAGCATTTTCGATTGATCCGATTTGACGAAAGAGAGAATTTGGCGCTGGAGCGAAGGAAAATCGGTATAAATCAGAGAAAAATAAGATAGAAAAGAAAACCGCAGAGAGGAAGAAGAAGAACACTATGCTTTCTTTTTATTCTCTGTAAAATAATTTCTTTATATGCTCTCGATCGAGGCTAAATTTGGGAACTTATTTTATCTGAACCTGGTTTACCCAAGGGATGTCACCGACATAGCGACTATTTCCTTTTATACTGTACGCCGTGTTTATCTAGGATAATATCTGCATTGCGTCGTTTCATTAGTTAATCTGGGAATTCGAAATTAAACGTGGTTTATTGTATTAAATATACACCACAAAGTGAACGAAGGACACTTACGTAATGGTTCACATTTAATGAGACGCTCCTATCTCGGTCAATATTATAATCAGTGGATCGTGGGGATGATAGTGGGGTCATGCTCTAACGGCTAGTTGGAAAAGTTGAGAAACTGGTCGAATCAGTCAATGCTAGTTTCGGATCCTCTACAACACCGGAAAATTCCGACGCGTCTTACACCTTTAGATTTTGTGATGGCACGAATATTGAAATAATTTATACCATTCGATGGATTCTGGATTTTTCCAGCATTGGAGAGAGATAAATCGTTAATGCGAACGATTTTTTTTATTTCTGGCAAATGGCTTTAAAAGGATTTTATTATTTACAGCCTTCTATAATGGGAAAAATATAGCATCACCGCCTTCTATAATATACCAAGGCCAGTATATATACTGACTTAAATATTTCTATATATTGCCTAAATCTGCAAATAAATATTATTTCTGTTATATTGGGTTAATTCAACACAAATAAAAGTGCAGTTAATTTTAGAAGTAAACTGAAAAATAGATTGCCCGGCTATTGTAAAAGAAAAAAGAAAATAAGGAAACTAAAAAAAATGGATACATAATGATTTATTAAGATTTAAGAGATGTAAATCCTTTTTTGAGCTTCAAGAATTTTAGTTAGATTTTAGAATTAATCATCCTTAACAAAAACATTTTATGCTTCTGTATTTAAAAAGACCTCATTTATATTACAAATAATTGTACTTCTACTTCTATGTGTTATTTTTAAAAAATAAATAAAAAATATTATAGTTTCAACCATGATTATACTCCACATTTATTTACTAATTGCGTCCATTATGGACACTCACTTCACTATTGCATCAGCTATTTTAAAAACTACTTTTTAAATAATTTTTAACGACAATATTTTTGTAGAACCCATTTAATTTGTTAATTTAAATTAGGAGGGATTCACTTACACCTTTTTTTTGTGACAATGTATTACACCCTATATTTTCAAAGTTCAAACAATTAATCCAAACCGTTCCACATGATGGATGTATTAAAATGTGCTTGCAAATCTAATTTTACATTTTTTATTTTTTTTAGTATTTATTAAGATTGATACAAAAATTCAATGGTCTGAAAACAACAATTTTGTAAAATACTTAATAAATAGTAAAAAAATTCTAAAAATATAAAATTTGATCTGCTTGGACTTTTAAAATATCCATCATGTGGAACGGTTTGAATTAATTGTAGAGTAATCATGTTGAATAGTTTGGATCACTGTTTGGACTTTTAAAACTTTAAAAATCTAGAGTGTAATCTGATGTCATAAAAAAAAGAACGTAAGTAGATCCCTCCTCAATCTAAATATATCTTCATCAGTCATTGGCCCGTCTTCTTTTGGCATATACTATTCATCCGAAGAATACATGACTATTTCGATGCTTCGTAACAAATTCAACATTCGAATCAATAAAGAAAAAGAGAAAAGGTTTTTGTCCACTGTCTTTTGTCCACTATCTATCCACAGTCTTATCCACTCTCCGTTTAACTGATTTTAACGGACTCTACCTTTCTTTTATAAATCAGATCCCTTTCTCCCAATCCTCCGCCTCTCTCTACTTTTTTTCTTTAGAAGCTTCTCTCTCGTTTTTTCTGAAAATTTGGCAAATCTCATTTTTTTTTAAATTTGGCAGAAGTTGCTAAAATGCTTCTCTCTCTCTCTCTCTCTCTCTCTCTCTCTCTCTCTCTCTTCTCTTTTGCTCCGGCAGCGACGACCGCGATGGTAGCGACGGAAGCAACGGCAACGACGGCCGCGACGACAGCAACGGTAGCGACGGCAACGACAGTCGCGACGGTAGCGAGGAAAGACGTTTCAACACTGCCGTGAGGAACTCAAGCGAGGAGATCGATCAGGCGATGGGGAAGTGTAGAAGAGGCAACTAGAAAAGGAAGAGAATGGAGTGATACAAAATCCTATCCGCTGCTTTACAGTTCGCACTATTCTCCCTCCTCCATCTGAGAAAAGGTTCCCATTCCAATTATTTCAGTTGTTTTTGGCCTTCGATTCTAGTGATCTGGCTTTTGACAAGGTAAATGCTTTTAGATCTGAGATCGAATTTTGTCATTTATTGGATATATGAAGTAATTTTACAAGATACATCAGTGAATTGATTTGAATGATTTTGATCGTTTGATTTTGCAGTTGGATTTGCATGGCTTTGATATGTTATTTCTGTAGGATATAGTTGTCAATTTCATTTATTAGATATACTATTTTACAGGATTGTTTTTTGTCATCTTCATAGAACACATTAATTAACATTATTGGATATATGAAGTAATTTTACAGGATACACCAGTGAATTGATTTGAATGATTTTGATCATTTGATTTTGCAGTTAGATTTGCATGGCTTTGATATGTTATTTCTGTAGGATACAGTTGTCAATTTCATTTATTAGATATACTATTTTACAGGATTATTTTTTGTCATCTTCATAGAACAGATTAATTAACATTATTGGATATATGAAGTAATTTTACAGGATACACCAGTGAATTGATTTGAATGATTTTGATCGTTTGATTTTGCAGTTGGATTTGCATGGCTTTGATATGTTATTTCTGTAGGATATAATTGTCAATTTCATTTATTAGATATCCAATTTGTTTCATTATTTATTTTATTTTTATGCAGGATGATATCTCAAAAGAACGTGTGGTTCTTGTGATGAGACTTCTTACTCATTCCAACAATGAATATAGGAGGTTTTTAATGTAGAAGTTATTTTTCCATAGTTTTTTTTATGCTATTCTGAATGTTGAATGATATAATTAGGTTTGCTATTTTGTGGTGAATATTATTATTTGTGTTGAACAGATGTTGTGTGTGTGGTGAATATTATAGTTTTGTTGAACAAATGATGGATGTATGTTTAGATTTAAAAATTTTACATTATACATGGAATTGAGTTATAGTTTAGATTTACAAATTTTACAGTATTGATTGTTTGTAGGTTGTATGTTTTGTTATAGTTTTTTGCATTATTCAAATTTTACAATATACATGGTATTATTTTATGGTTTATATTTTGAAATTTTACAGTATACATGATTCTTTGCAGGTTGTAGTTTAAGCTGAAATGTAGCATTTTTTTTACATTTTATCTTACAGTATACATGGTATTATTTTATGGTTTAGATTTAGAAATTTTACAGTATACAAGATTCAATTGAAAATTTGCAGTATTATTTGAAAATTTTATAGTATATAAGATTCAATTTTACAGTATATAAGATTCAATTGAAAATTTTACTGTATACAAGATTCAATTTTACAGTATACAAGATTCAATTTTATAGTATACAAGATTTAATTTTATAGTATGCAAGATTCAATTGAAAATTTTACTGTATACAAGATTCAATTTTACAGTATACAAGAGTCAATTTTACAGTATACAAGATTCAACCCAGTGTGGACGCTAATAACTAACTCTAACTGCCAATAACCGCTAATAACTAACTCTAACTGCCAATAATTTCCTATAACTGCAATTTCGGAAAGTACAGTTTGAAAGTACATTTTTTTTTCTCCTGTTGTGCAAGTTGTCATCTATTTCTAACTATCATGGGACCACTTTGAATAGTTGCTGGATGTTTTGTGATTAACTGATATATTTTATGTAATATATTGTATAATTATACAGCATGTAGAAGTAATTTTACAGTATTCGCACAAGTCAAAGCTGTGGACAAATGGTGGACAAAAGTCTGTGGACAATTAGACGCTTCCAAAGAAAAATAAGCATTAAGGATAACCTCAAAATCTAGCACTTAGTGAAGTTCTGTCATTATCATAGAAACGGATATACAATTTCTTTATTAACGACGTAGTTGTGGTCGTATACAAAAAGTTGGAATTGCAGGAATTTTCTTGTTTTATATTTGTAATAAATAAAAAAGTAATAATGAAGGAAGCATGCGTAGCGTCCTAACGTTGGTCAAGCAAAGGGATGTTGACAAATAAACATTTAATTCTTTATCCATTAAATTATTACTTGGAACTTCAAAACAATGATTAATAAAAAAAGATGGAGCCTCTTCTGAGTTGGGAACAGTAAGTCAAATTTAAATGCGCAAGGAATAATGCGTGTTTTATATTTTTCTTTGCTACTGAGAAACTGCTGAATATTTCAAGAATGGCTAGTTTTGCATTGAAAAATATGATGTACAAGGGAACCGAATTGTCTGCCTCCAGAGTCACTGCAGAGTGAATCCCCATTAAAACCTAAACTCAAAACTATTTTAACCCTAAACCCTTTAACAGTAACCGGGCTCATCCCGCAGTGACTCTGGAGACAGGAATTTCCTGCACCCAGAGGGCAGGAGATCTGATTCCATGTACCGGTGGGAGGGGTTAAAGCGAAATGAACGACGAGACGAATTGACGCATGGAGAGATTTAGATCCATCAGAGTCCGTTGGATTTGTATCCAACAGCTAGAAAGGTGCCAGCACTTAAATGAACAGTGCAAAACCCTTCCCAGCTTATATATATAAAATAAAATATAAAATAGATATATACTTCAGTGACGATTAAAATACGAACTCATTCAAACGCACCCTGAGGAAATTAAGAAATCCAAACCAATAAATAACAACATGCGACAAGGTAACTTTTTGCTCCTTTCCATGCAATTAATGCTGATCAAGAGGGTTTTTGCTTGCATTTAATGAAAGTCAAACAATCATCCCCTGCCGCGGAACTTATTATATCCATCTCCCTCACCCCCACATGCATATATGATATATATTCTCATCTCAACTCAATTATATATCTAAGCTAGCGGTAATTGAAAATCGCTGATTCAACGGTGGCTTACCAAACAGTAAAATCAGAAGCTACCGTTGGATCAAGAATTTTCAAAGTAGCTTAATAAATAGTAAACAAATTCCAAAAAATATAAAATTTGGTCTCCAAGCACATTTTAATATGGAGATGATATATAACGGTTTGGATCGATCATTTGAACTTTAAAAATCAGAAAATGAATCGGTAGCACTTCGGCCGAAGTGCTACCGAATGCATATTAGTCACACTCTATTATATATGTGTGTGTGTGTGTGATTGCATAGGCACTCAACAAAAAAAAAGTTGAAGAATTAATTAACTGTTCATATATTGAGGCGCAAAGAAGGATTTTGTTCTTTTTTGTGTCAGATTTAGCTCTTTCACCTCAGTGATAATCATATATAACATTACCTTCTTTGTTTGAACTAATTAAGTTCTTCATCCTGTAAACCATTGTTCATTAGATTTTTGTGTTTTGAGTTAATAATGGTGCAAAAAAGTCCATGGTTGGAGGTAATTTATGTCCATTCATTTGCCTTGTAAATTTATTAACTTGTGAGTACAACTAGTGTTTTTAAGCTCATTATTTTATTTTTATTTTTATAAATTTAACTTCAAAATCTACTTGAATGAATTCAAATAACGACTACAAACTGTTAAAACTAATCTACTTTACAAGTGATGTATTACATGTCAAATTTATAAAGTAAAAAAAGTAATAATTGAAAATATAAAGGCATTAAAATTAATTGATTTAGTTGACTCCGCTCCCCGCTAGTCTGGATTTAAAAACATTACGGGTTTGGGTACCCATTTAAACAACCATGCATCAATTCATGTTAAACTAATTTAATACCAGTGTTGTAAGAAACGTCTGTTAAGGCCGATTAATCGTTGGCGGTGATCAAATTGTCCTGAATTTTTCTGACTAATCGGCCGATTATTTGCAATTATAGCCGATTATTTTCAATTATTCTCGATTAATTACTTGGTGGTACGCTGTCCGTCCGACGACCGCATACCGTTATTTACAACACTGTTTAATTAATACTTTTCTTTCTAAATTCATAGGCTTTCTCCTGCTTTAAACGTGTACCATTTTAATTACTATTTGTGCACCAATAATAACGGTTGGCAACAAATTAACGGCACAAATGCAAAGCTGGGGACAATATATATCTCGCATAGCATCTGATATAATATAAGCTCATATATATATTGGCAAAGGCTTCTATGGACATAAGGACCTATTTGTAAAATAAACATATTTTTATTTTCAAAGTTCAAACAGTCTATCCGAACCGTTCATCTTGTTCTCCATATTAATATGTGCTTGGAGAATTTTACATTTTTTCTGAATTATTTTACTATTTATTAAGATGAGTACAAAATTCAATGATCTAAATTTGATATTTTTTGTAATGGTTGTTCGCATAAAATAAAGTATAATATGAGCCATATACATTACGATCGAATTACAATTTACAACTGTGTATATATATAATATTTTAAAAATATCTACGTTTAGAATGCCGTCGTTCATTAATTGTTTCTAAAATTTTAAATAATAGGCCATTGCATTCAACAAATTAAGTTAAATCTAACCAAGGAAAATTATGGTACAATTTTACATCAATGAAAAAAGCCCATGTAAGAATTAATTTTCATAGGTTTGAAAGATGCGCTGACATTATTAAAATAAAAAAAGAGCAAGATAGAATAGTATATCTGTGTATTCCCAAGCGTTAATTTATATTAGACTTAATTAATTAGTAAATCATTAAGATTCAAAGAATATTCCAATATGGCATCTTCATAAGCGAATGTCATCTGTCATGTTATTAAAAATGATAAATATCTCAATTTTCCATAATATACGTAAATTAATCATTAAATATACTATATATGAAAAGAACAATTGATACGTACATTCATATTCAAATACACAAAATATGTCAAACTTTTCTTAATAATTCTAAATTCATGCTCATATAACAGTTTTCAAGTAAATTCTCAAGCCTAGCTATCTTGACAATGGAAAAAAAAAAAATGGAACCCTTTTAAGTAATGTCTATATATATATATAGCCGCAATGCAAAAAAGATTCAGGACAATTAATTAAGCTAATTTATTTCATTGGTCTGTTGGTTACAAAAATTATAATCAATATATAAACCTTTTTTAAAACAAGGCAAAATCAAAATTTATTGCACATGGACTATCCTAATGGACAACTTCTAACCTGTTTTTCCCTAGTATATGAGATAACTTTGTAATTGAGGATTAATTCCGTTGTTAAATAATTTTAACTATATATATATGTAAAAATAAAATAAATTTCAGAAATGTATATTTTGTGAAAATGTTGTTTATATTGCTATACTTAAATAATTTTCACTTTCCGTTAGACGAGATAGAAACGAGAGAGAGGAAAGAATATCATTGTGTTCATGGGTGGAGACAAGCCTTTGAGCTATGGAGGTCAAACGTGAATGAGAGTCAATCATATAAAAAATTTATACTGTAAATGGAGGTCAATTTTACAGTATTCGTAACATTTTGATCTAAATTATACATAAAATCACATATACATACATAAATTCTGAAAATAAATAGGGGACAATTGACCCCCATTTGATGTTACTACCTCCACCCTTGATTGTGTCGAAAGTGAAGTCTAGAGAGAAGGATGGATGTGGCCGTGGTGGCGGTTGAGGTAGACCTAGGATTTTTTTTTTTTTTTTTCTTCCTCCTTTTCCCTTTCTCGTTGAAAGTGTGCTATCTGAAATGGCTTAGTTAATCTTGTTATAAATTAATAAGTTAACTTCTGGTGTTTAATTGTGGTTCTCATATTGAAATTTCAATAATTATGCTCTGCAGTAGATTTGTTATTAAAGCATCATTTTTGATGGGGGCTAGTATTTGACAGAATATCTGAAGAAAGTGTGGCATTATGACAGTGTCTAATTAATGTTGTTTAACAAATGCAAAGGCGCCGATGCTCATGAGTAATAAATACTTAAACCCAATATATATAGAGAGAGATTGGCTAATATGTTTTCAGTAGCACTTCGATCGAAATGCTACCGATTCAAATTTTAAAAAACCGGATTCGAAACTTCGAACTAAGTAGCTCAATAAATTGGTTATATATTGAGTTTGTAGAATACCAATTTTTACTATTTTTAATGATTTATGAAAGATGACAAAAAATAACCTAAAAATAAAAGAAAATTGACAATATTTTAGGCCATGTTTTGCCGTCCTTCATAAATCATAAAAGATAGTAAAAAAATTTCAATATTTTGTATATTGATTATAATTATATATTGATTGTTAACATTATGTAAAATAAAAATCTGAAATTAATAATTAAAATCAATATACAAAATATATGTATGTATTTCTGAATGAAATAGATCACATTTTAAGTGAAATAGTATTTTGTTAAATAAATTAGCAAGATAATTAAGAAAATTTAAAGGTTAAATACGAAAAAATATTATCTGAAAATATATTTCACTGAAACAAAGTATATGGATAATGAGATACTTCGAAACGAATTTCTAAAAATTCGGAATTGATACGAAATAAATAATAGAAAGCCAATACTTGAAAATAGTTATAATCTTACTTATGTATTTGGATTGATTTATAAAATTTGAAATGTTAAAGGTTAATTATATGAAAATGCAAAATTTACAAAACAAAAAAATAAAGAAAAATGACCAAATAAAGAAAATAATACATATTAAAAACTAAAGGATAGAAATTTAGAACTTTTCAAGGGTATATATGAAAAAAAAAATTGGTCGCAATATTCGTTTCTAATATGACAAAAACTAAAGTTCCTGAGAAAATTAACAGAGATTACACGCCAGATTTACAATTTGAAATAGTGAAATCATTACATGGTAGTGGGAGAATGCAAGTAGAGGAATCACCCACCCCATCACAATTCTCCGTGCATGAAACATGTTCGTCTCTCACAGAATTACACGGGATGAAATTTGAGGAGATAAAAATTCACTTTTTAAAAAGTGAAAACTCATGAGTAGAGATACACAAAGGATTAGTTGAATTTGTATCCTCTAAGATATCTCAAACTTTGCGTGACTTTATGGAAAATTTCAACTGTTTAAATACATTATGCACGAATCTCAAAGCACACATAATACGGACATAGGGCTGAAACAAATCGAACCGAATCGAACTTATCCTAGTTTGAGTTTGGATTGAATTAATTTTGATTCGAATTTTTTACGAACTCACTTTCGAATCTTTTACGAACTTTTTACGACAAGGAAGAGTGATCGTAGTCGCCGAAAGCGAGAGGTGAAAGTCGTCTAGGATTTTAGAACTAAGAGCGAGGGTTACGACTTATGAGTTATGACTTATAGCTGGACGGTCTTACGTTTTAACTTTTAAGTCATCAGCGAAATAAGTCATCAGTGGAAATCAACGGTTTATGTTACTTTAAGATTCAAATTAGAATAGTTCGCAAACCTATTTTGAACAAATCAGGTCCAGTTTGAATTAATTTTGAACTATTTTGAATCGAATTTTTTATAAAAATTTTCAAATCAAACTCGAATCAAATCACGAACTGCAAATTTTTTATGCAGTAGGTACAACATAGGCAAAAAAAAAAAAATAGCTGTAATTTTTTTTTTTAAATGTTGTCTGAATTTGTCATCAATGTTAGTCACACATGACTAATTTAAACAAGTTCCACCTAGTTATACATAATACTCGTTATTTCTGCTTGTATTGTGTAAAGTGGAGAAGAGACTAATAAAGTTTTCAAGAATTGTTTTGTATAGAGATAGTGGAGAGAGTCCACGTGGCAGCTAATAAAGTAGAAAAGAAAGGCAGATGGGGTGGATAGACAGTAGAGAGAGAGAGGAGAGAGAAAGATTGGGAAATAAAAAATTCAATCAGAATCCGGATTTATTTGATTGAAAAATTCAAGGGAATGAAGAAGAACAAACGAACGAGTTTGGGAAAAATTGATGGGTTCTGCTCAAAACTCTTTAGGTCCCATGAAATTAAAAGGCATCAGGGCCTAATATTATATGTTATAGAAAAAATTTCTAGTCTATCCTTCTAAACTTTTGAAATAGTCAATTTTCCCATTAAACCCAACTTAGATATCAAAAACAAAAATCAATTTACAATCCAATAAATTGAAACAGAAACCTATAACTGTATTCATTAGGCCTCTCATACCAGCAATACTTGATTGTACCTACTGTATCTCAAACATCAAACTAACGACCACGGGACTATAGCGAACAGGATCGTACTACTTGGCGCGTAAATTGACATTGATGTGGTTGATTGTTAGGATTGGTGAGGAGGAGATTCAAGAGGATAAATAAAAAGAGAGAAATAACATAGAACAAGAAGAGACATGAAAAGTAAAGAAAAAATAACATAGAAGGAGAAGAGATTATGTTAAATTTGTATTAATTGGAATCGGTAGAATTGGGAGAGAAGGTGGGGGATCAGAAGAATTGGAAGAGTGTATAATGGTAAATTTAATTTTTAAATTAATTAAATAAAATATTAAATAGTTAAAAGGAGATAAAAAAAAGAATATTAAATTTGTGTAGAAATATTGAATATTGTGTTTTGATAGGGACATTAGCTATTTAAAAAATTTAGATGGGTAGACTAGAAATTTTCTCCAAACAATATAATATTGCTTGACTGCTTGCTCTAATTCCGGCCATTTTTATTAATATCCCTAAAAAAATGAAAATTTTAAAAATAACCCTGTGTACCATTTTTTTTTATTTCTGCCCTGACCGCCTGGGCTTCGGGCGGCCCAAAATACCCTGTGAGGCGCCAGCCCCCCGGACGCCCCATGTGGATTTTGTTTTTTTTTTTTTTTTGAGAAATCTTAGTATTTTGATTTGAATAATTTTGTGAAAAAAAAAGTTTAGGGTTTATATATATGTGTGTATGTCAAAAAATAAAATATTATGTATATGTGTATGTGTATGCCATATACACATATACACATATACACATACACATACACATACACATACACATATACATACACATACACATATACACATATACATATACATACACATATACATATACATACACATACATATACACATACACATACACATATACATATATAGTTCTAAAAATAGTTTAACATAGTTCAACAATAAAAAGTTCAACAGTACAATCAAAAGCACAATTAAAGTTCATAACATAGTTCAAACCAAATAAATCAATTCGCATAAGCAAAATAGCAAGTTTATCTGCCACCATGTCTGAATAAACCTAACAAACGACTAGTTCTTCTGGTACCAGTGGAAGGTGCGGCATTACTTGTAGAGGCTTGGCTACTAGATGATTAGCTTACAGGAGGAGGGGGTTGTGTTCTACCGGTTGCTTCAACAACAACTCTGGCATTTTCTCTTTTGTTGTGTTCGTTTATTGCATCTGAATATAACAATGCAATTCAGTTAGTGATATAATTAAAGCATAAATAAATTTTGTACAATTCTACGTACCTGCCCTGCGCCTGTCAGAAACAGAACGGCGAACCCGATTTCCCGACGGTCGCCTACCACCCATCTCGTCCATGGTCATTACAATACGCTTGTGTCTCCTCCTGCCCTTTTTTATCCATCCTTCTGAAGGGAGTATTATATCACCGACATATGCAGGCCACTCATGCTGATCGAGATAAGAATGGAAAGATCCACCCCAAGTGGAAGCAAGGTAATCGGTACGGTACATGTCAGCAACATAGTGATCCTCACAGTAGTTCCTCACTCGGCATACCGCCATCACGTGACTGCAGGGTATGTGACTTAGCTGGGGTCCTTGGCATGTACAGGTTACCGCCCTGGCATCTCCGAATTTAACCACGCACTTGCAAGCCCTCTTGACAAACGCCATAGTGTCATCTGGTTTACGGTTGGTAGGAACGTACTCATTTGGATTTTGCACTTCGAATTATGTTCCATCATTACCTATCGGGATCACGGTTATAGTTGCACTTTTGTCCCTGTGTCGTCTTAGTTTCTCCTCAACCCTTGTTGAAAATGACTGGTTCATCTTATTAATTCTGCGGCCTTAGCACGCCGTTCCTGAAAACAAGGCATTTAACTTGTAGAATATGGCCTCTACAACTGCAGCCATAGGCAACATCCGGCTCTGCTTGAATACTGCATTCAGCGACTCGGACCCGTTGGTGGTCATAATTCCCCAACGCCAACCTCCATCACGGGATTGATATATTTTCTCGTATGTTGGATCTTCCTTGACATCTCGGGGATTATTTTTGCCCACCTTCATTAAGTAGAGATTTGTCTTTGGCATGTACTACATAAAAAATAAGGAAATAGAATAATGTAAGTAAACAATTGTACTAAAAAAATTAGTTTTCTTAAAGTACAATAATATATGTAAACAATTGAAATACATGTATCTTTGCAAAACTGCTAGTCATCTCTACCACCCTTCTCGGCTTTTTCTTTCTTCAATTCCATCTAAATGTATCAGTAACCCACTTGTCGCCCCTGGTTGCCTTGGAAAGGTTCTCCGCAACGTGTTGCATACACAACCTGTGCACACACTGGCCAGTACGGGTTGACCAACCGTAATCTTCACGATCAAAAACATATTTTATTCCTTTGTGCTGGTCTGATATCACACAGAAAAACTTCCCTTCCCCAATCACCCGTCTTCTTAAAAACTGCATAAAGAATCCCCAGTTCTCGCCGTCCTCTTTATGAACAATTGCAAACGCTAAAGGCAACAGCTGGTTCTCAGCATCATATGCACATGCTATGAGTAGCCTCCCCTCGTAACGGCCAGACATGAAGCATGCATCAATGCTGATAATGGGTCTGATGTATGGCACAGCTTGGATACAAGCACCAAAATCCCATGCTATGCCCTTGAATTGTTTAGCTCCCTCTATTAGTACTCCGTCTTTATCAAAAAAAGGGCCATGCCATCTCTCATATACGGTGCCGACATTTGTACTTGCCATGGCCTGGAGCAATGGTGCCAGATAGCCATATGAATCCTTCCAACTACCGAATATCCTGTAGATGGCAAGTTCACGACCTCTCCACAGCCTGTTGTATTTTGGGATTACATATTTGTATTTGTGTCTGACGGTCATAGCCACCGTCTTGATGCTCATCGTTGGATCCAACTTAATGTCCTTCTCAATTGCATCGGCAATTAATGATGCCGTCAGCTGCGCATGGTCTCTCCTTGTGGACGCAGACTTGCATGTATGAGGTGGTTCGCACTTCTTAATCATCCATGCTTCTCCTAAACCCGCAGGGGTTGCAAAAAAGCGGAACTCGCAGCGCGGGTGAGTTTTACACAGCACAACTAACCTTGTTCGGTCCCTTTTGTGTATTATACATTCTCAGTTTTCGTGAACATAAGTCTCATTGATTTTCTTTACAAGTTCATCTATGTTGGTATAAAGTTGCCTTGCGGCAAGTTCGTGATTGTATACAACACGAGGACCAAAGAAACTAATGTCTGCCTCTTCGAAAGCTGTGGTGTCGTTGAATGTGGCGACTGGATGCTTACTTCTCCGACCTGTAATCGGGAATTTTTCTGCCCTGGATAAACCTGGTACATTTGCATCACCATCTGATAAGTCATTAGCTTCCCAAACCCCTTGGTATTCATCCCCCATTTCCATTTTCCTTTCTGGTATGGCATCAATAGCATCAACATCAATATCAATATCATTTCGATTAACGAGTACCGGTCCTGACTCTGGCATAGTTGGAAATCTAGGGATTATGGGTGTCTGTCTGGGTGGTGGTGGTAACTCTTCAGTATTTTCTGGGGTATTGTGGTACCCCTGGTTGTCATAAGGGGATTGCTGGTGATATCCCTGGTTGTCATAAGGGGATTACTGGTGGTACGCCTGGTGGTCATAAGGGGAGTGTTGCTGGTACCCTTGGTTGTCATAAGGGGAGTGCTGATGGTACCCCTGGTTGTCATAAGGGGAGTGCTGGTGGTACACCTGGTTGTCATAACCCGAATTGTCATAACCTGAAGGTCCAGCCCCAGCCGAACTTGAAGGTCCAGCCCTTGTTCGGGGAACCTTCTTCGAATATATGTCCATTACCGGGACCTCACAAGCCACAAATTGAGTATACACAACTCTCCACAAATTGGCATCTGTTATTGGAAACTTAACAAAGTAAGGTCTACCCCCCTCCACGTGAGTTGTCAATCGTGTAGCCAATTCTATTTCATACCTGTTGGGGTTTACAGCTGTCTTTTCGTATATTACCTGCTTCAGTTCCTCAAATGTGGTATTTTCATTAATCTCGAAGCCAAATGCGACTTCTTTCGTGTAATGCACGCCATCTTCACCCCTTTCTAACTTGCCGCCGACATACAGTGCAACTAACATCTCTTCTTTAACAAACTACATTTAAAAAAAAAATTACCAGTATTACATGACATAATAATGGGTACAGTAATAAATGACTAATTGAAAAATAATTTAAAAAAAGTTAAAAAAAATTACAATTTGCTACAATAGGTGTACAGCAATTGCTACAGTAAATGTACGGTACGCTACAGTACGTGCAACAGTAAATTGCTACAGTAAATGTACAGTACGCTACAATACTTGCAACAAACACATTAAATTAGCTACAGTAATGACTAATTATTATAATTAAAAATTAATGACTAATTATTATAATTAAAAAAAAATACCTCACTCAGCTTCTCGCCTGGAGAGTTCTCAAATCGCGAATTGAATTGGAGAGTTCTCAAATCGTGAATTGAATTGGCAGAGGCAGAACTTAAATCAGTTGACATATGGGGCGCCTGGGGGGGGTGGCGCCTCACATGCCTAATGGGGCGCCCCAGGGGATGGCGCCTCACTGTGCATATGGGCCGCCTGTGGGTATGGCTCCTCACAGAGTTTTTTGGGTCGCCCGAAGCCCAGGCGATCAGGACAGGAATGAAAAAAAATGGTACACATGATTATTTTTTAAATTTTCATTTTTTTTAGGAATATTAATAAAAAATGGTCGCTCTAATTCCAGCAGAAAAAACAAAACAGGAGTAAAAGCAGAGAGGAATCAACCGATCGACAGTTAAATGGGAGCAATAATAAATTTGGCAGAGGAAAAGTAAAAACAAGAACTTTCGTTTCAAGTCCCATCCTTAAAAATAACCAATCTACATGTGCCACGTGTTTTGAACTCTTAATGAAAGTTTCCACAATAAGGTTCTTTTCTGTCGCATTACTGTTTCCGTGAGAAAAAATGAATTTTTTTTTCCTACGTGAACAGTAAAAAATAGTTCAAATTTTCATTTTTTCTATGCCCACACCCATTCTCATCAGTGTGCCGAACATGACCTAAATAATTCCCTAGTCCGTCATTACTATTTGTAAACTACCTTAGTAAGTTTACTAAGCACCAATATATTAACTCAGATAATTAACAAAAATAAAAAATACAATCCATTTTATATTTTATGAAATAATTAATTTTTTTGAAGAAGGAAATAATTAATAATACCAATATCTAGAGGATAATCATTATAATGAATATAAATAAAAATACATTTATAAAAAAATAGCACAAAATATTCGTTTTATGAAAAAAATAAGTTATCTAGAAGAGAGTTTCAATACAGCAAATTTTATTTGTAATTTGAGTTATAAATGAAAAAAGTAAAGTTTGATATTTTATAGAACAAAATCTCGTAGCCTGAGTGAGAACTTTTATTTTTATAAAATATTATTAAATAATATAGAAAAATAGATTGAGTACCTAAGATTTCCGATGGTCTAAAAGGCTTCGAACTAGTGGTTCGGATTAAAACTTTGGAGCCAAGTTAGAAGTTCTGATTCAAACTTTGGATCCAGGCTACTAATTCGATCAGCTCCAAAGTTTGAATCCGAGTTACTCACTCAGTGCCTTCTTGGCCATAAAAATTTTATGTACTGAATCTATTTTCTTATTTTATTTAATAATAATTTTTAGAAATAAAAATTATCTCTAATGTTACGAGATTTTGTTCTACAAAATGTCCCAAGTTTATTTTTCCGTTTCTATTCAATAACTTATAAATCGCTGATAACTTACTTTTTGATAAAAAAAAAATAATAATATATATATGTTGTCATATTTTTCATTATATTGATTATCTTCTAAATAACTTGTGGTGTTATTAATTATTTCATAAAAAAAACAAACTGGATTATTTTTTCTCATCATGTGAGTTAATTTTTTTGTGCTTAGAAAATTTATTTAAGTTAGTCTACAAATATTAATGACGGACTAGGAATTATTTATTGAGAAAACCTTCATTGAGGGATCAAAACACGTTTTTGATTCCTTATATTACTTAGAGCTGAAGAGGGTTTGTTTTGATAAAAAAAACGACAAGGTTTTTGGCTTTTTTGTGAGCCCCACCTGTGTGAGATAATGGAGACTCTTAGACAATAAGTCTATTTCCAAAATAAAAGACTCTCAATCCTCTGCTCCTCTGCTCTTCTGGATGTAGGAATTTCATGTTTTTTCAGTCACTGCATGTGGAGCTGGTCACTGTTAAAGGGGACCAGTCACTTTTAATGGGTCCACCTCGGATCCACATGCAGTAACTCTGAGGACAAAAAATTCGGTTCCAAAATAAAAAGGTATGGGGAGAGTGCACAGCCTTGTTGCAGCCCCGACTTTGAAATTGCCTAAGTGCGTGTTTGAACCAAAAGAAAAAACTAAAAGGGTTTTTGTTTGCATTGAAAGTCGAACCCATGTCCCGCTATATATGCATATCTTTCTCCCTCACCCCACATATTTTTCATCTCAACTCAATTACATATCTAATTAAGCTAGCTGTTACCAAAATCGCCAAAACTTTTCTTATAGATATGGCAGTCCAGGAAATCATCATGATCTGCACCTTGATCCGGGCCATGAGAAATGCACATCGCGCCGTCATCCGTGCAAACCGTGCGGAGGAGCCAGAACAAAGGAACACGCAGCTGAGCAATTTGGGTTGTAGCTTGATTATAATGGGGGTAATCAGCATTGCAACGACGATTAAAGTTCTTGTCCGGCCGCCAGAAAGAATCTTTGCCTACACAACCTACATGCATGTGATCCTTTCACTTGTTCTTGGCTTCATCGTCTTGTTCGGGCTTGTCGGGATCACGGTCGGCATGTTCTTGCTTGCCATGAACAACCCGGGCAAGTATCACTGTCTTGCAACGGTCATACTTTGGGCATCTAGCGTGGCAGCTGCTTTCGCCATAGGAATCCTCCTCGTCGCCTCCTTCTCTCTGTCTTCAATTGCACCAGTCTATATATAACTATATATATATATATGATGGCGTAGGCGATCAACAAAAAAATTTGAAGAATTAATTAATTGTTCATAAATTGAGGCGCTATGAAGGATTTTGTTCTCTCTTTTTTCTGTCAGATTTAGCTATCAGTACCTCAGTGATAATCATACCATTAGCTTCTTTGTTTGAACTAAGTTCTTCCTCCTGTAAACCATTGTTCATTAGATTTTTGTGTTTTGAGTTAATAATGGTGCAAAAAAGCCCTGTAACCGTTTTAACGTAATTTATGTCCATTATTCATTTTCTTTGTAAATTTATTAACTTGTGAGTACAACTAGAGTGTTTTTAAGCTCATTATTATTATTTTTATTTTTTTTTATAAATTTAACTTCAAAATTTATTAGAATTAATTCAAATAATGAATTTAAACCGTTAAAACCAATCTACTTCACAAGTAATGTATTACATATCAAGTATATAAAAAAAAAAACTAATGAAAATGAAGGCATATTTAAAGTTAATTGATTTAGTTGACTACGCTCTCCGCTAGTCTGGATTTGAAAGCATTACGGGTTTGGGTACCCATTTAAACAACCATGCATCAATTCATGTTAAACTAATTTAATACTTTTCTTTTTAAATTCATACTATGAGCTTTCTCCTGCTTTAAACAGGTAGCATTTCAATTACTATTTCTGCACCAATAATAATGGTTGGCAACAAATTAACGGCACAAAAAAATTGGTCTTTGAATTATTATTTACATCAAATTGGTCTTCGAACTTTATCAGAAAAAAAAAAAAAAAAAAGTTCAATCCTGACCTTCAACTTTTAAAAAAAGTATTGTTGTCCTTCAACTTTTGTAAAACTTAGAGAACTAATTGAATGCAAATAGTAGTTCTAGCCTTCTAGGAGTACTTTTTTGTAAAATTGTAAATGTTCAATGACCTTTTTCAATTGCGAGATTTAACCACATACAGAAGATAATTAGAATAATGAAATAGAAATCACATAAAGACATACAGTAATAAAAAAACATCACTCCTTATTTCTTTTCTTTTTTGAAATGATTTGACAATTGACAGTGGCACTCCTTATTTCAATTGCTAGATTTAACCATAATAGAGGTTATATGGTAGCTAGTTTGATTTAATGGTTATATTTAGTGAAGTTGGCAGAGCTATTTTGACTTTAGGTAGCATACAATTAATAGAGACAAAATAAAAGGCATATAACTAATGCGCTGGATGAAGCTAAATAGCTTTGTCAATATCTTCATACTACCATGCAGCAGGGCCATCATGTCTTCTTAGTTTACCAGTACTTTAGTAAATTTCAACACATACTGGTATTCTGATATACAAATCATAATAAATCATAACTGGACACCTCTATTCACTTCACAAAACAGAGGCAGCAAATATAAAAAGATGATTTCATCTCTGGAAATAACAGCATAATATTCTCATTTATGTTTCTACAGCTCACACCTTCTATTTTTTTCTCTAGTATAAGAAAGAATACAATGTAATTAAATTGACTGCTGGTTATTCATAGCATGTACCTTTGCAGCATCAATATACAAAAACAATTAAAACACCGTTTCAAATGTCTTCAATATTGTCTGATTTATGATATCATAGCAGCATGACTGATACTGATAACACCCTTCCACCACCACCTCCGTCCCCGACTAACCGTCTTTCTTTATCTCTCCCCATTACTGATTCCATTATACCCATTAATTATCTTTTCCAGTCAAATTAAACCAAAATAATTTTCTAATTAACCTAAAAAAGTTATGCATGCGTAAACCGAATTAATACGGTTTCTAATTAACCTAAAACCACGTCACTCACGTTAATTAGCCCCCGTCTACTGCTAATTTTGATTTTAAATTTACACGTAGTGCACGTATCTCTTTAATTAATATTATTTAAGCTCTTCTTTTTTTTATTTCTTTTTGTATTTTTTGTTATATTTGCTATCCTAATTACGTCACTTGCTAGTTTCTTTAAAACTTGAATGAAGTTAGGTTGAGATTATAAAAAAAAGATCTTTTTAATATGAAATTGATATCTCCCTATCTTTTCTTATTTTGAATTTTAACTTATACTTACTAAAAGATAATAAAATATGAAAAAACCTAGGTTAATTATTATGGCTCGACAATAATAAATATTTAGAACGATTTCAAATATTTAGAATTATCAATTATAAACAAAACAAAAAACTCTAAATTTTTTGTCTAAAACTAAAATTTTATATCCTACAAAACCTTCCTCTCATATCCAGTCTCTTCTCCTCTCTCTATTCCAGTTCTCTTCGCCAATTTTCCCGCAAACCTATTGATCTTCAGTTCAACCTTTCTTCAACTGTGTTTTGTCCATTGCTAAATGTATGTGGTATACTTCTATAGTTAGTAATAAATAAGTATCATATTTCATAATTGTTGTGTTGTGTTGAGTTATAATGATACTCAGTTAATAATTTAATTATACAAAATTTTCAATTCTTGATTTCTTTCGGTATTAGAAAATTATACTTGATTTATAGTGATACACACTATATATTAATGCAAATTCAAATAATATCTTTTTGATAGAAAATGATAATAAATATGATACAAAAAATTCAAATTTTAAGAAATATCATACTTATTCTTTTGATACTTTATTATATTTTTTCTTTATTGATTTCCTTCAATATCTTAAGTATACTTGGAGTAAATTATACTTAATTAGTGAAAATATATTGATAAATGATTAATTTAAAGTTATATAAAGTTATGTAAATTAAATAACTAGAGAATATAATATGGATATGTAATATCAAAAACTTGTTATTTACCTTAGAAGTGAAAAAGCAATTTATAAATCCTTCCAAGCACTTTTGTGTTCATGTTCTTTTCATTTGATCGTACATATTTTTCATTGTTTTTATATGAATGTAATATAAACTTCATAAATATTAGAAGAGCTGAAACAAATATGTTGTGACTTGTGAGAATTCTGCACACTTTTTTAATAATTTTGCAATTAATGTGTGTCATTAGAAAACAAAATAGTTTATACGCTATTTTCTATCGAATTGAATAACATAAACAAAGAAAATTGAACAGCATAACCAAGCATGCATATAACAAATTAGGCTAGTTTTAACTGCCGAAATTTTTATTACCATATTAAAAAAAAAAAATCAAAACACCTCAAATTCTAGGGATTTCTAAGAAAACCCAGACCGAATGATTTGGTAGCTCCATTCTTAGGGGGGTCTTCAAATGGTTTGGAGGCCCCTCAAAAACCTAAATATATTTAATAACAAAGTGCATTTTTTAATTTTAGGGGTTTCTAAACCAATCTGTGACTCTCTAAAAATAGAGTTGCCAAATCATTCTGTGGCGTGAATATTATTGAAAATCTCCACAAATTATGGTTTTTTGGTTTATTTTTTAATATGGTATAAATAAAATTTCAGGTTTTAACTGAGTCGAATATATGTTAAAAATAAATGTTTCTCGACCACATTGATTATTAGCATTAAGGAAATTAAAAAAATATCCTTTTAGAACATGATGGTATAAAAATGATATATTTATTTCAAAATTATAATATTATACTTATTCTTTTAAAACATAAAAGTCTAATATTTGTCTGTTCTTAAACCTTCAAATTACATGTTTTTACTTTCAAACTTGATTCTTCTCCAACAAAAAAATAGTGTGGCTCATATATTCTTAATTATTTATTTCTTTTTCGTCGCACCGTCCGATTAAAAACTTCGCCACGTGTTACAATCTTAATAATACAGGACCTCTCCAATGAATCCGTACGTCCTTTGTGCTGAAAAACGGGTAAAGATATTGACAATTCTAACTTTTCTTCACGCAGCGCACTATAAATAGAGAAAATGAAAATATATATCACACATGAGCTGCAATAAGTTAAATCATCTCTGTTAATATATTTGCCCTGTAAATCAGCGCTCGCGTGGCTTGTCGGTACAATGGAGAGCAGACACATCGAACCAAGATTTCTTCACGAGTAACAGAAAATAGTATACAAACATTGATCGGACAGCTCGAATGTAATTCAAACCGTCTATTTCAGATCGGACGGTGATCATCTATTCTGATCTCTTACTCGGTTACTCGTATTGGGACTGCGTGACAGCCGGGTCCAGATCCTCTAAAGTAACTTAAAATTTATTTTTGTATTATGACCGTCCGATCTGAGAAAGAAATCACAGGTGCCTTTAATATTCGTGCATATTCTGATCGAACAGTTCTGATCTAAAACTAATTTTGCGTTGCTTTAGGGGGTTTGGATTCGTTGACAGGTGGTCGATTCATCCTAATCTAAACCGTTCGTTCTTAAATGAACGGTCGGATTTTGCTTGTTATCATCTAATGAAATCCGTATAATTGAAGAGAATTGACGGAGACGAAGATTGTTGGATCCCATGACTAGAGTACATCGCCACGTCATTTCTCCAATTCCATATTTGTTGCTGTTTATGGGACGATGCTTTGACTCTTATCAATTCGTCGAATTTGGATAGGACCAATTCCTGGTAAGAATTCATCGGATATCTTGCTAATTTCTTTTCATCAATTAGTAACCAATTTGTTGCCATTCTTCTGTTGATTTCCAGCATTTGTGGGGGTGTTCATATTCCCTCTTTACTTTTTCCAGGCTTCTGGTTTGATATCCAGTTGATTTAGTCAAAATTTTGTTGACTTTTTGTGAATTATTTTAAGCTTTCACATAAATCTCTCTCATTCTATCATCAATTTTACATCTTTGATTCTTTTTTGTGTTGAAAATTTGTTTTTTAGCTAATATGGCTTGATGTTAATATATTATCGTTTGTCAGGTTGATTAGGTTATTGCTGATTCAATTGTTTGGAATCAGAGATGAGTTCCTTCAACAAAGATAAAGAAAAGGCATCTTCAGGTCAATTATTCTATGAATGTGGTACAGTAAATCTATTTTAAATATTTCTAATCATTTTTCATCATTGTTATATTTTCTTTTCTGACAGCAAAGAAGAGGAAATTGAAGGAGTTGCTGCTCAAGAGTGAGAATCGTATCTGTGCTGACTGTCGGTCCCCTGATCCTAAATGGGCGTAAGTAAAGCGGCATTCATACCCTTACCATGTATGCTGTATTTGCACTGTACCAGTAACATACCAGTAAGATATTGTAAGATATCGGTCTGTACTATGGATCAATAGATAGGTAGAATATACTACTTTTAAATGGTCTAGAATTTTAAATCAAATGAGTTTCTACCAATATAAAAAAATAGTAAAAAAAATTCTAAAAAATATATAATTTTCATAGAAATACTATGTTGAATGGTTCATTGAATGTTTGAACATTGAAAATAGAGATATTCATCCATAGTATGGACCAATCTGCGCTATGCATAGTACCATAGCCTCCCTCAATATACCCTATGCCAAGTATGCTGTATTTGTACTAGTTGTGACTTAGTCCCTCTCTCTCTCTCTCTCATGTCATCATGTGTGTTCTAACTCATCAGTATATCTGTGTACAGGTCTGTTAATACTGGGGTCTTTATATGCGTAAAATGTTCTGGCGTGCATAGGAGTCTAGGCACTCATATCTCCAAGGTAGTTATAGGACTTCTTAGATTGTCCTTTTTCATTCTTAGTAAAATTAGGTTATATGCTCATTTTATTGGGGCTTTTAACAAGGTACGCCAAAATCAAATATTATGCATCATCTCATGCAATTTTGCTGTTATTGCCGATAGCTTTATAGGACCTTTTTTTTGGCTATAACATGTAAGCATCATAATTAAGATTAAGTCGGGCAAAAGAAATGACTAAATTAGCTAGAATTAAAAAATGGCACCTGAGTTCAGTTTGTTTTGCTTATATTAATTCAATTATGCTCATAGAATAAGTTAAAACTTTGGTGGAGATGGGGCAAATTAGTCAATATTTAATGTTATATACCTATAACGATCTTGGGTTTGTTGACAATTAGAAGAAACATTAGACATGATAAAATTGGTTTAATCACTTTGTCAGAAGCAATATAATTGGACTATTAGGTTTTAGTTGACTAATATTTTTTCGTTTCAGGTACTCTCTGTGACATTAGATGAATGGACGGAGGATCAGATAGACTCAATGTTACAGGTTGGAGGCAACTCTTATGCCAACACGGTCTACGAGGCATTTCTTCCCAAGGATTACCCCAGACCCACTGCCAATTCAAGCAATGAGGAACGTGCCGATTTCATCAGGTAGTGAGACCTTTATTGTTACCTGTATCATACGGTACCATGTTGTGCTACAATGACAATCACCATCAGGATTTTTCTTTTGTGTGTGTGTGTGTGTGTGGGTGGGTGGGTTGGGTGGGGGGGGGGGGGGGGGGGGGGGGGGGGGGGGGGCGCGGCCTGGATGAATAAGTATGATTATAAGGGGGCTACTGGTAATATTTTTTGATAAAATAAAAAATATATAGGATACAAATAAAAAATTTCAATTTATTGGGGGTGCTTACTGCTTAGCACTCTTTCCCTATGCCTTCTTTCGCCACTGTCATCAGGAATGTAATTTTTACCAAGCATGCCATGGAGTGTGTAGTGTGTATTGAAGCGGTACACTGAGAGATCTAGATTTACGAGTCCGGTACTGTACCTTAATTTTAAATTCAGTAGAAGGTTTCCCTTTCATACCAGTTGGAACATTCCAGGTCCTTGAGATAGATAACAGTAATTCTGGGTACAGATTCTAATAGATTGCTTTATATTATTTGCATTATTCTTTTCAGATTTGGTTTATCTGTAGTTATTTTAGGTATGTACTATGTAGTAAGGGAAAGGATGTCTCCTTTCTATCTGTAATGACTCCAGTAACATCTAATGCTGATTCTTTTATCAGAAGCATAAAAGAATATCAAAATTTTTACCAATACCATCAATTTCAGACAAATTTAGCAGTTGAAATCTGCATTGTTGTATAAAGTGAAATTGTCCGAAATCGATGGTATTTGTTTAATTTTGTTTGTTTGCTATGAATAAAAAATTCATCATCTAATCAGTACATTTCTAATACTTCTCTCCTCTCTCACAGAGCTAAATATGAAACCCAAGAATTTTTGAAACCAAGCCTCCGCATAGGTTCTTCAAAGAGCTCCTCAGATTCTTTCAAGGATTCCAATCATGGCCAGGCCTCTGCGAGCTTCAAAAGTGAGGTAATAAATATAAAAAGTTGCAAAAGTACATCTAGTCTAGAGTGGAGATAAAGCTAAAATTTGCAAATGTACATCCAATTTTTCAACATTTATGAAAATGAAACCTTTTGCAATAAATAAAAGGGCTCATCCCTTTTATTTATCTATGTTACCATGTTGTCAAAGAGAGAAGAAAACAATATTTAAGTGATCTCTCAGTTGGCCTTTGCTTCTCTGTCACAGGTCGGGATGATAGAATTTATAGGGATTCTGCAGATCAAAGTGAAGAAAGGCTCAAAGTTAGCAATTAGGGATTTTCGTAGCAGTGATCCATATGTCGTTCTCACTCTGGGACAACAGGTAATAATACCATTATTTCATTTTTTACTTCAATATTGGAAGACATCAAAATATTAGGTTTTATCAATTTTATAAATTTGTGTTGTGTGCAAGAATAACCACAAAATTTACATTATACCCTTTTGTAGATAATAAGCAGCCCTAGTCATACATTATATATTAGCCTGTTAAAATAGGAAACTGAGTGAGGCTATGGTACTATGCATAGCGCAGATTGGTCTGTACTACGGATCAAAATTTTTGTTTTCAAAGTCCAAATAGTCAATCTGAACCGCTCATCGTGATTTTCATATGAAACGTATTTGTAGGCTAAATTTTACATTTTTTAGAATTTTTTACTATTTTTTTGATAGGTAGAATATCACTACTACTATTGAATGGTCTAGAAATCTTTACATTCAAGTGATTTTCTACCTATAAAAAAAATAGTAAAAAATTCTAAAAATTGTAAAAATTGATTTACAAAGCACATTTTCATATGGATTATTTGGACTTTGAAAATAGGGATATTGATCCATTGTACGGACCAATATGCGCTATGCATAGTACCATAGCCTCACTTAGTCAGTTAGATGCTTAACTACATTGACCATCAGTTACATCTTATAGTATTCGGTTTAATATGTTTATTTTATATGCAGAAAGCACAAACTTCTGTTATGAAAGCAAATCTGAACCCAGTTTGGAATGAGGTGCTAAAGCTGTCGGTGCCGCAAGCATACGGTCCATTGAAATTGGTAGGTACCCCATAACTTGCTGCTAACTTACATGGTACCAGTTCAGTTCAGTACCTATACCTGTACCTGATTGGCATTCTATCAACATCTGTAAAGCACCTGATGTGCAGGGTTATGCATAAGCAAAATGATAATTTTGTCTTTGTGCATGATTTTATGAAGCGTAAAGAAGGCACCAATCCTTCAAATAAAAAATGGTTTATTCTATCCTTCAAACCTAATATACCAATCCTCAAATAAAAGACGGTTTATTCAATCCTTCAAACCAAATATACCAATCCTTCAAATAAAAATGATTTATTCAATCCTTCAAACCAAATATATGAGCAAATTATTGTATGCCAAAAATGTTAACTCTAGTGTACATCCAACATTTAATGTACATCCAACTAAACCTCTTTCAAATCGATCTAAGTTTCATACTGTTATAAAAAGATAGTAACGAAGAACACATCTACAATTTTAGCAATATCACACACAAAAATATTTTCCATATCATTCATATTAGGACGCTCAAATGGATATACATAAAAGTTGGATGAACGCTAGAACTACCCAATGCAAAAAAAATATGTTGAAGTGATAGGAATGATATGGAAAATGTTATCACACACAAAAAACAATGTTAATCAGAAGAGTCCCCGTCCTCTGAAGTAACTCAAATTTTGATTTTAGACCCTGACTGTACGATCAGAATTCGGGCCAATACAGCCTGAGGTGGAATTCATGGAGCCCCTCTAATATTTGTGCCAAAACAGATCTGACGGTCCGGATCTAGACTGAAAATTTGAGTTACTTACGGTGATATGAATTCTTATGTGCAGGGGCCGAGCCAAACTTTCAAACTATGGGGGTCAAACACATAATATGGTCATAGAAAATCATACATAAATACAAAAAAATTAAAAACAATTTAGTGTATATAACTCCGCCCATTGCTTTCCTATGTGGAGGTACTCATTTGGCTTCTTTTTTTGCCTGACTATAGCAAGTGTTTGATCAAGATGTGATATCATCAGATGACTTGATGGGGGAGGCTGAGGTCGACTTACAGCCACTTATCACCTCAGCATCTGCATTCGGTGACCCTGATTCGCTTCCAGACATCCAGATCGGCAAATGGCTCACATCAAATGACAATGCGCTTGTCAAAGATAGTGCTATAAATGTCATCGATGGAAAGGTCAAGCAAGAGATGACTCTAAAGCTTCAAAATGTCGAGTCAGGAGAAATCGAGCTCGAGTTGGAATGGATTGCTCTCAACCAATGATGATGTTATCAATCAATGGTAGTAATTGTTGTAAGAAAGTTGAATCTTGTTACCAATATATTTGTAGAGTTAATGTGACATTTTTTTTTTCATTATTGCGAGAGATGATCATTGTTGTCATTATTAATTATCATCTTACAGCGGTGACTTTTCTTTTTTGTTTTTCATTTTTCTGATTGAATCCTTGTGTGGTTGTTACCATTAATACCACTTTGGAAGAATTTCATTTATACCCCCTCAAAAACTTGGAAATATATTTCCCCTCTTTTTTTTTTTTTTTCAGTAACTCAACTATGTTAGAGGTCAAGCCACTCAATTATATAATATCCATAATGAATTTTCTCTTTTATATTTCGAATGCAACCTGTATTGCCTTTGTCACTAGACCAAAGGGCAATTCTCTAAATTTTATAATATTATATTTATTCTTTTAAACTTCAAATTTCACAAATTACCCATTTTATCCTTCATTAAAAAAAAACAAAAAACAAAAAGCATGACTCCTGTTCTCGAAGTCCTTAAAATCATGTAACCAATATTACTCAAATAAAAAATAACAATGCACTTGTCAAAGAGAACGCTATAAATGTGATCAATGGAAAGGTCAAGCAAGAGATTGATTACTCTAAAGCTTGAAAATGTGAAATCGAGCTTGAGTTGGAATGGATTGCTCTCGACCAATTAGGAGATGTTAATATTTGGTAATAATTGTAGTTGTTGAAAGAAAACTTGACCCGATTTCTCAGCTAAACAGTTCAATATGAAGAAAATAGAGAAGAAATTCTAAAAAAAAAAAAAAAAATTTTATTTCCTGTGTTTGAAGCAACTGTGTGCGCGAGGGGACTGGAGAGGGAGCTTGAATAAAATTTTCTTCCCTTTGTACTGGTACTGGTATAGTTTTGACGAGATTCGATTTGGTAAGAGAGACGGAGAAGAGAGGAGTTAACAACGTTAATAATTAATTAATGCAATTTTGATGAAAGTTTAATCGTGAAGTGTAAAAAGGCTTCAGACCGTATCCAACCCAAAGTGGAACGCTATCCTCTGTGTAACTGTGCAAAGCTTTTAATCTGATCCGTTCGTTTGATCGGATGGATCAAATCAGATCTCAAAATTTGGGCCTCTCTGATCTGGTCCGTCCGATCAAAACAAACGGACCAAATTAAAAACTCCGCAGAGAACTCTCCAATCCTAAACCATAAGCTCCGAAGTCCGAATCCGTCGCCAATATGTTAGTTGCCATGGTATTATTATTATTATCAGATGGCTTGCAAACCAGTTACTGTGATATATATATATATATATATTTTTAATAAAATATTGCGAGAGAGAATCAATGTTCTCATTCATTCTGTTTATGTGGAGTTTTTTTATTATAATTTCTTGTTAATTATCATCTTGGAGTGGTAATTTTTTTTTTTTTTTTATATATATATATAGCTTCCTTTATTTTGAAAAAAGCACTCCTTACGCATAATTAAGCGATCCATTTTTATTATTTTTGGTACTAAATTGGTGACCCTCAGGCAACAAACTTGTAAATCTAAACATGATAGAAAGTTTCATATTATTAATATTTGTGTGTGTGTGTAGATCCACTTTGATGAACTTTCATTCCTTCATTCTCTTTTCTTTGCAAACTCTCTAAAACCAAATTTAGTTTTAGAACCCTTTCAAAATTGTTTTTCTTTTGTAATCACAAAACATGAACCATTTCTCAATAATACTCAATAGTTAAAATTCTCAATGTAACATATGAGAATTAACCAGCCTTCTTGTATTTGCTGTTTCACATCAAAAAGGGCTAAAATCTCACTTCAAACAAATCATAAACTATTTTGAAATTTAACACAAATTTGAGTGGAAATTTAATACAAAATTTTGAAACTTCAAACATAAATCCTTGGCTTAATTTGGTCAAGAGAATAGAGGTTCCTTGTGCTGATTTGTCTTGAGTTTATTTCATTCTTTGGCATCTCTAGTAAAGCAGGGTCCACTGTTCCCAAAAATAAAATGATAAATCAAATTAACTGTTGGTAAACACAAAATTACATGAAAAAAACAACAACTAAAAACTACCGCTTAAAAGAACGAACTAATTCAACTTAGCAATATTTGGAATTATATTTCATTAGGGCTACCAAATCGCTCAGTGCTAGTGTATTGGAGATAGGTACCAACACTCCTAAAAATAAAAGTGTTTTCATCTCTTGAGTAAATTATTAATATGCAGCTACACTTCAGTTATATTGCATGCATTATAATTATATTTTATCAAAAATTACTTATAAAATATCATTATTCATTATAGATATTGAATTATTGATACATAACTTTCTCTCACACAAATTATATATAAATAACTAATATTTTTATCACCACTATTAATGAATAGATTTTAATATTAATCACATTATATATTTCTCATATGAAAAATAAATACATCTCATATGAAAAATAAATACATCTCATATCTTATAATTCTAAGATATAATGAAAACATTAATGATATTAACATAATCCATATAATGTTTTTATTTATTGGATTTGTTTAATATATGCAGGACTCTATTTGTATAACTAAGTAAACATCCTAACAAGTTTACAATCTCAATCAATTAAGTTCAGTCATGCAAACCCTATTCGTAATCAGGTAAAAGCTTAGTTATATCCTAAAATTGAAAAAAAAAAAAAAATTTGACTCCTAAAATCTAAGATATAAGCGTTCAATCCTCTCTCCCAAGCTTAAACCTTGCATTGTCCCAATGCAAAAGTAAAATTTTCAAAGAAGATCTCGAGTCTAAGATAGAACTTACAGTCAAAACTAACGAGGCATACCGTCGAATGATGGACCTTCTTTGGCATTGTAGCTCCTGAAGAATTCACTCGCCCTTTGAAACTCTAATCTCTCAAGCCTGTGCTTGATGCTTGCGAGTTCTTTCGTGGCTGGGCACTGGTGAGATTGATCTGCGCTTGTGTTGAACACTATCTTGTCTTTTTCTACACTTAGCGAGATCATTCCGTTCTTAACGTCGATTACTGCACCACAAGTGGCTAGGAAAGGGCGTCCAAGGACGATGGGAATCCTGTCGTCTTCCTCCATGTCGAGGACAACAAAATCACCAGGTACCCACATATCTCCGACTCTAATAGGTATGTCTACTAATATACCTTCGGGATAGCGTATGGATCGGTCTGCTAGCTGTAGTGAGATCTTCGTAGGTGAGAGGTCTCCAAGACCCAGTTTGTTGAAGACAGATTTGGGCATGAGGCTCACACTTGCGCCTAAGTCGCATAAAGCATTCTCAAATTTGGTTCCTCCAATAGTACAAGGGATGGAGAAAATCCCTGGGTCTTTTAGCTTGCGAGGCAATTTTCTTTTCACCATGGCACTGCACTCCATTCCGAGAGGCACTGTCGTGTATTCTTGTTGCTTCTTTTTGTTGGATAGGAGTTTTCTAAGAAATTTTGTGTATGATGGGATGTTGGTGATGGCGTCCGCAAATTGAATTGAGACCAATTTGTTAGGGTTTCTAAAGAGACGCTAAAAACAAGAGACAAAATTTTATGAGGGAGTTTAACTGTATTCTTAACTGCATAATTACATAGAGTACAAATGAGATATATTTATAACAACATAAATCTTTAAAAAGATAAACTTATTATATATGACACCTCCTAAAATACTCTATACTAAATACTTAATTATTCCTCCTTAATATAGCCAGCCAAACATAGACTACTATTTTTCTCATCTCATCATATATTTCATCAGGTTTAATTTAGCAAGATGTCAGAAATAGTAGGCTATATTTGACATATTATATTAAGGAGGGAGAATTTAGTATTTTAGGGAATGTCATGTATAGGTTTCTCTTTTTAGAGATTTATGTTGTTATAAATATATCTATTTGTAATTTATGTAATCATGAAATCAAGAATACAACTAAGGTTTTTCATTAAAAAAAAAAGGATCGACTAATTATCCCCCAGTCAATAACTACTTGTGTGGACCATTAACTAAATGGACTTCATTAATTAATTGGAGACCACCTAATATTTGATAGATTTTATAATTGACGCGTGCAAATATGGATATCTATGCGTGCAAGTATTAATATATAATATATCAAGTATTCATACCTAAGATACCAAGTATTTTTACCTAAGATACCAAGTATTTTGAAAAAAAAAAAAAACTGGACACATACACACATCTTTTACACGTTTTTAGAGTTGGATTTTTTTTCTCCGTTCAATCTCGTCAATATTTCCGATGATCTGTGAGGAAATTTGCAAATCTAAAACCATGGACGTCTTCTACGTAATTTTCTCTTTCAAATGAGATTCATGATGACGTACTTTCGGGTTGTCCGTCGTGCAAGTATTCATACCTCGTCATGCAAGTATTGATACATCGTCGTGAACACCTTATTGTGTAAGTATTCATATCTTGTCGAGCATGTGTTCATACCTCGTCGTTCAAGTATTCATATCTCGTAATGCATGTGTATATAATTCATGTCTGAAGTGTTTGTACCTGACATATTTTATCAATTTTTTTCCATATGACACAGGATGACGTCTGAAAATATTAATATTAAGTAGTGCAAGTATTTATACATCGTCATGCAAGTGTAAATAGTTCATATGTCAAGTGTTAGTAACTAACATAATTTATGAAATTTTTATTTTTATTTTTATATGACATGGGATGATGTATGAAAGTATTAATTTCAAATATTGCAAGTATTCATGTCTTGTCATACAAATGTTAATAGTTTATGTATCAAGCTTTTTATCTAAAATATTTTATCAACAGTTTTTTTTTTCTTTCAGTATCAGATGATGTTTGAAAGTACTAATATCAAGTATGCAAGTATTCATACATCCTCATGTAAGTGTAAATAGTTCATGTATCAAGTATATATATCTAACAAATTCTATTTTTTTTTCATATGACACTGGATGGTATCTGAAAGTATTCATACATCATCATGCAAGTGTGAGTAGTTCATGTATCAAGTATTTTTATCTAACAAATTATATCAATTTTTTTCACATGACACTAGATAATGTCTGAAAGTATTAATATCAAGTATTGCAAGTATTTATACATTGTCATGCAAGTGTGAATAGTTCGTATATCAAGTGTTTGTATCTAATATATTCTCTATTTTTTTTTTCTTGTGGCACTAAATGACATTTGAAAGTATTAATATCAAGTATTGTAGGTATTCATACCTCATAATATAAGTATTCATACTTATAACTAAAGTATGAATTGGTACATTGAAAAGTATCTTAATTTAATATATTTTTTTACAAATTATTCTATTTGGTGCTTGATTGTATTAATACGTAATATGAAAAGTATTCACACCTGCGCATTTACTAATTACTCAAGAATTGCTTCATTTACTACTATAATTTTATAATACATTTTTCATCTAGTATTTCTCATAAAGTTTTCTCAAAGTTTTTCTTATTTCTCAAACCGAACATGGTGTTCAGTTTTTTTTTTTTTTTAAACTGAACTTTAAACTTTAAGTTCGGTTTACAATATTTTTTCAAAACTGAAATTCAATCTTTGTAGTTACTCTTATCTATAAACAAAATTCTTTATGGTAATACAGATGTCAATATGGTGTGGAGAGTTATCAGTTTATATAGTACATGGCAATATGGCATTTAATAAGATACTTATTCAGTGCAAAAAAAAGTCACAAGCTTTTCATGTTTTTATTTGCCACAGAGAGCCTGGCTTCCGTCTTTTTCATGTTATTTTATTACCAAACGCATGAATTTTGGTTTTTAATTCAGCGAGAGTTGATTGGTTAGTAACTCCAGCGAGAAACAAGAGTTAGCAAAGAGAAACATTGATGGTAATTCTAACGAGAAATAAGACTTGAGAAAGAGGAGCAGGTGAGAAGGTCTTCAAAGTCTTTGACCTTGATAGTTAATAAGTTAGTTATAAAAAGATAATTTGATGGAGGATGAATGGGGAATAAAAGATGAGGGATAAAAATAATTACTCAAAAAAAAAAAATTATCACTTTTTCATAAAAAATTTATCTTTTGTTTCTGACCTCTCCTTATATAACTCTAACAGATTTATATTTGCTCTCTTACTCTCTACTACAACCATTTTTTTTGGGTTCTATTTATAACATCTCTTATATATACAAGCTAACATATTCTAGAATGTATATATCATAATATATTCAAGATATATCTAGACTATTCATACACCTATATAGAGTCTGGCTAAATTGCTGCTGGCAGCAGTTCTGCTCAAGTGCTGCCGGGGCTATATTTAGCCGTGTGATGTCCAAACAACAAATCTAAATCGTTAGATCTTTAATCTATATTATAATCTACTTGGATACCAAATTTTACATTTTTTGGAATTTTTTTACTATTTATTAAGCTGGTTTGAAAACTGCTGTTTTCAGTAAATTTCTGCAGCATTGAAAACAACGGTTTTCAAACCAGCTTAATAAATAGTAAAAAAATTCCAAAAAATGTAAAATTTGGTCTCCAAGTATATTATAATATAGATTAAACATCTAACGGTTTGAATTTGTTGTTTGGACATCACACGACTAAATATAGCCCCGGCAGCACTTGGGCAAAACTGCTGCCAGCAGCAATTTAGCCGGACTCCACCTATATATACTACTATACTCTAAAACATTTAGAAAACTCAAGAACAGTATAGCATACTCTTTGAATAATCTAGAGTATTTTAGATTAATATAAAATAATCTAGTAAGCTCTTCATAACAATATTGGTGCTGCAACTTTCAACATTGCTCAAAAAGTTTGATTACTGTAATGAAGTTTGGCCAGATATCAGAGAAAAATAGAAACATGTAAAAGAAACTAACAAAAAAAGGGAAAAAAAAAAAGAAATTAAAGGAGGAATTACCTATTCCCTTTTATCTATTGCAAGAAGGAGATCGAATTCTCTGCCCTCAGAGTCACTGTTAGTAGATTCCAAATTCAAAAATAAACAGTGACCAACCTCCTTTAAGAGTGACCGGTCTCAGCTGCAGGAATAGAGGGGGCAGGATTTTCCTGCACCCCAAGGGGCAGGTGATCAAGAAGGGGAGCAGATCACCTGCCCCCCGGGGTGCAGGATTTTCCTGCCCCCTCAGTCACTGTGGGGTGGTGTCGGATTTAGGGTGGGTGGGGCCGGATTTAGGATTTAGAGTTTAGGGGGCCCACTAACAGTGACTCTGGGGGCAGGAGATTTGATCCCGACAAAGGCACAAAGCTTGGAGCTCGTCGGAAATCATTCAATCAACTTAATTATGTTGTATGTATTGATGAATCTCGTACCATTTGTTGACACCTTTCTCTTATCAATGGACAACTTGTTATTACAATTCTTTGGACTGAATCCGTATCTTACCTGACTGAATCTGACCGAAACGGACGGCTCAGTTTTACTCTTAGTTCAAATTTTTAAATTGGCACGAATCTCAAATTAAGCACAAATAATACTGCCATTTATTGAAACTTATAGAATAGTATGTGACTCGGTGTGTGCGCGCGTCCATGTGTGTTTAATTGGAAGCTTAACAACACATAGTAACTCTATTCGCGTTTTATAGAATAATTTGATTTTATTTTATTTTTATGTTTTGAATCGAACAACAAATAAAATGCGAAAAAAATATTATATAAATTATTCACGAATAAAACGTGCATAATACATTTTTTACGAATAAGATGCGAAAAAAAACTGATTTTTTTTTCCCTCTCTTGTTGGACCGAATCATGATTTTTTTTTTTATTCCGTTAAATCAAATCTGAATAATTTATTTATCATTATGTAACAATACATGTGCAATTAGATTTTAAAAATAATCCTCTGAGATATCTCATATTTTGTGTGTGACCGACGTGTCCGGTGTCTATTCAGAGATAGCGCTGGGACAGTATTATTTGAGATTCGTGCATAACACATTTAAACGGTTGCGATTTTTCAGAAAGCCACACAAAATATGAGATATCTCACAGGATGCGAATTCCTGTACTGTCACCTCCAAGGCACCGATCCTTAAATTGCAATGGTTTGTTCTACAAGCAAGTGATTGATTGTATGCCAAAACAAAAAGGTTAATTCTAGTGTATATCCAACTTTTATGGTACATCCGTTTGATATCTTGAGAAATATTGTTCAAACTAGAATTTGAAATTGTTGAAGTATTCTTAATTATTTAGAATATGTATCAATTTTTGACTAATTCAGAATTTGATTTGTCATTTATAATAAAGTCATTACAACTCTACCCTAAAAAAAAGATTAAAATTATTTGATTGAAAACTAAACATCTTTAAAATCGATCGAAATTTTATATCCACATTAAAATATGATTGACCAAATTATATATTTTGAGAAAATTTTTCTATTTTTAAAATAGTTACAAAATCACTATTTTTTAGAAAATTGTGGACTTTCTAAAAACAATAATTTTGTACTTGATTAAAAAATAATTTTCAAGTAATTGTGGACCATTTGTCAAGTATTTAAAATTCTCAATCTGAAAGTTGGGTACTCTGATTGAAAAACATTTATTCATGTTATAACGCTTGTACCAGTTGCATCGTACCAGCCCTTCTTGTACTATCTTCACAGAATACAGCTCAGTTAATCCATTTATGTTGCACATGTATTTTATTTTTTTTTAGAATCATGGCAGAAGCTGCCAGAACTATATTGAGACAACAAAGATTACAAAAGTTGAGGGGCTGCCTTACCTCCTCTGTGAAATAAAAACATAACAATTGAATAAAAACAGCTATACTAACACCAATTAAAACCAAACTCAGCGCACTCCAAAGAAAAAATTGAAACAGCTCTCCTTCTTTAGCAATACTTGGACCACAGGCTACCTTCAAGTAAAATTTTCTGTACCAGAATATTGGTAGGTCGTGCTGCACTTCGGAATTCTCTTTCATTTCTCTCTTTCCAGATAAACCATGTAACACAAATAAACGCTAACGAATTGTGCCAAATCTGTTCTACTGTCAGTCCCAGTTTGAAAATCTGAAAACCAATATTAGTAGAAATAGAGCACCAGATCGCCTATTATTGGGTCTCGGCTGACCATCAGAGTATGATCTTAACCGATTCTCACCTATTAATGGTGTTACATGTTACATTTGCCAAATAACTAGTTCATTAGAAGTTTCAGCCCCTTCAATACTGAAAGTCTCGCCTTCATACCAGTAACATTTTTTTTTAATTCTATCAATTTACATTTCAGCTTCATACTTGTATATTTCTCAAACATTTTCAATTTTGTAACAATTTGACACCATTTAATGTGTGAAAGAAAACAAAGAGAGCAAATTTACATCTAAATATTTCTACTTTTTAAGTGGAAATTTGATCAATCGAAGTCCGCTCTAATTTTCTGGGTCCTGAATCATACTGGTACGACTCTTCAGTTATATTTAACAAAAAATTAAAGCAAATTGACAACATTAAACAAACCATGTTCAGCTCTGCTTCAATAAAAAAAATACTGGTATGGTTCTTTTAAAGGATCCATAATTCGCTCACCTTCTTTAGAAACCAAAAATTCACATCATTTTACATAATAAATATCTCAATTCTCAACTCAAACAAATCAGCAAAAAAAAAATGACATTTAACAAGGATTAAAACATAATTTATTCCAAATTTGAGTTGAAAGAGGTATTGAATCAGACTGACGTGCAGATTTTCCAGCTTGTGAGATGGCAATCTCATCAGAAACAACCTCTGGATACATATTGCATCATTTTCAAATACCTCTTAAATGCATTTTAATTGGAGTTAGGAAAAAATTCTGTTTCAATTTCAAAAAGCTTCTAACAACTTGTACATTTCTCTCAAATTTCAACTTTCTCAAGAAAAAACTAGATTTTTTCATGCAAAACTTTCATTTTTCAGCTCCGTACTTTTAAAATTTTCAAACTTTCATTCTTGTAAAATTTTGACCCAATTTAGTTTACAAAAAAGCATGAAAGTAAATTACAAAGAACACAATTCCATTCTTTTTAAAGTTGAAATTTGACCAATCGAAGTCAGCTCTAATTTTCAGGGTCCTGACATATACTGGTACGACTCTTCAGTTAAATACCTAAAAAAGGAACCAAAATGACAACATTAAGCAAACCACAATCAGCTCTACTTCAATAAATACCACATTTTTTAAAATGCAAGAATGTGTTAATTACAAATAACACGGAAGTTATCTCTAAATATTTCAATTTTCTTTCTTATTCAAGTGATAAATTGACAGATACTGGTATGGCCTTTTCTGAAAAAAAGATCCATACCAGCAATCAAAGTCAATATTGCCCAAATATTGAAACAAACCATACTTAGCTCATCTTTTTAGATACCAAATATTCACACCATTTTACATCAAAAAAAATCTAAATTCTCAACTCTATCAAATCAGAAAAAAAAAATTGACATTTAACCAGGGTTGAAACAAAATTTAATACAAATTTGAGTGGAAAGAAGTATTGAATCAGACTGACGTGCAAATTTTCCAGCTTTTGAGATGGCAATCTCATCAGAAACAACCTCTGGATACATATTGCATCATTTTCAAATACCACTCAAATACATTTTAAATAGCATAAAATTAAGAAAAACTTATGCTTCAATTTCAAAAAACTTCTCCAAACATATACATTTCCATCAAATTTCAACTTTTTTTCATTCATAAACTGGATTTTTTGAAAATCAAATTACACAGATATATGAAAAAATGAGGAGCTCAGAAGAAGGAGAAGTCGTTTTTGGTTTTAAGCTCACGGCTGATCGCCTCTCGCCAAACCAATTATAAAATCATCATAGCACCGCATTTCAATTAAAAATCAAATCAAATTCAAACCAAAATTACACAAAAAGAAGGCCTCAGTGTGTGTAACAACTAGATTCAGATCATCGACTCAAAGAGGCTCTCTGAAATCCGCTAAGATCCTCTCGGATCTAATCATCACAAGCCTTCTAAAACCAGTTTTACATACAAATCAAATCAACAGAGAGAAGAGAAGAATCGATTTACTTAAGAGTTCAATTGTTGCTCACAGCGGAGAATGGAAGAGAATGGCGGAGATTTAAAAGAGAAGAGGGGCTAGGGTTAGGGTTTGAGCAGCTGGATATATCGCCAGTCGAAAATACCCCTCCTCATATCAAGCCTTTTATCATCTTAGATAACACGGGCCGGGCCGGGCCGGGCCAGACCTCATTATCAAATATATAATAAAAAAGAATCATTTATTTTGGTGATTCCAAGCAGTAGGTGTTCATGTGAGGTTCGGTCCAAATCAATTAAATTGGGCAAACTAAAATTTTATTCGATTTTTAAAAACAAATCGAACTGAATTCAAATAAGAACCGAATTTTAAAAACTGAAGTAAATTTTGCTTTCTTCGATTGAACAGAAATAACATATTAATCATAGAAGTAAAAAAAAAATTGTTAATTTTTTAAAGTTTTTTTAAAGCTAGAGTTAAAAACTTTGTTTGGTTTAGTTTAAAGTCGTTTAAACCGAACCAAGTAATATACATTATTTTTTTATTTTTTTAAATATTTAGTTTGGACTAACCTGTTTAAAAATGTATAAACCAAACCGAACCGAACCGAATAATTAAATTGGTTTTAAAAAATGAACTGAACCAATTCATTTAATCAGAAAAATCAAACCTTAAACTAAACCCTCTTGGTTCGATTTAAAACGGATTAAACTGGATCCGAAGAACACTCGTGCTGGAGATAACCAATCAACGCATTTTTCTTTAAGTCACGGATTTGTTATTTCTTTTTATTGTCTTTAGACATGACACATGAGTCATTTATCTAACAATGCATGTTATAAAAATACAATAAGCATGAATATCTTCTGTTATATACTTATATATATTGTTTAAAACATTTTTTTTCTGAACATCTTTTCAAACTATTCTGTTTATATTATAAATTAGATAGAAGAAATATAATATGGTATTATAGTTTTATTGAGCATAATAATGTATAAAAATTACATCTCAGATATTAGAATATTAGAGTAAATCAAATCAATTAATTGAGAAAGGAAGCGAAGAATCGATTTACTTACGACGAGTTAAATTGTTATTCACAGCGGAGAATGGAAGAAAATGACAGAGGTATTTACACTATGTTTGGATGGAATTTAATGGAAGGAATGGAATGGAAAGAAAAATTTTCTTCCAATCGTGTTTGGTTGACAAAATTGTGGTGGAGGTGAGAGGTACAGGAGGGGAAAGGATTAACCTTGTATAATAAAATCTATAAAATCGATTTCCCTCCCAATTTGGGGTGTAATGATTGGAAAGAAATTTTGATGCAAATATTATGAGAGAAAAAGACACAAATGCCCAACCCTTTATATCTTCCTATATAATTCTCATCAAATTTTATTTACCACAAACCTAACAGCAGCCACCACGTTCTTCATTGAGCAGGTTCGTTTTTATATATATATATATATCTACCTTGTTTATTTTTTAAACATCGAGTTTGATGCCTTTATAACCAAGTTTGACAATTTTAATACCAATTTTTATTAGTGGTAAAATATTTTAAGTAAGATGTAGTTGATCATGAATTTTGTTTTTTATTTTTTAGCAAAATGATGCTTTAATGTTGGTTCTTGGAATGTTCGAATAATAGCAATTTTATTTTTATGAGTTTGGTTATTTGTTTCTACATTATTTATACGTAAGTCTTGAACTTACGCTCATATATGAACTTATGCTCATATATACGTAAGTCTTGAACTTATGCTCATATATGAATTTATGTTGGTAAAAATATAATTAACAATTCTTGTTAATTATAAGCATTTTAAAATAAAATATAATAAGGGACAATGATAGGGACCTAGTTGCAGTTTTTGTGCATTTTGTTATGACAGCTGAGTTGTTCAAGCTTCTGTAAACTAATTCATTCGATACCATTTTCTTTGAAAAGCAGTACAAACAGCCCATGAGATGGCCAACTGGGCAAGAGTCACAGGAAAGTCAGATAAAAGAATGTCAATGCAATGTGGTACAGGGCATCTAAATATGGAACACAGAATAAACAAAAAATACTGCGTTTTTCAAGCTGTAGAATGAGAAATTAGTTTTTAATCTTTAGTTTTAATTTCTTCTCTAAATACTGCAAGTGGGCTAGCTTTATTAGTTTCACCAAGTAGACTTCAATTTTAATCTTAGATGGATACTGGTATTAAGCAAGGAGGTTGTCGGAAAGAAGGGATGGTTGTTTTAAGATTGTAAAGGGTATAATAGTCAAATACACTAAAATTATTTGATTAACCTTCTATAATTTTAGTTAACCAAACAAGAAATAAGACGGGAAGAAAAGTTAAATTTATTTTTCCTCATTAATCATCCAAACACGAAGAGGTTAAATATATTAATCTTCCTTTCCATTCCATTCTATTCTTCACCTCCCCTCCCATCCTCTACTCTCCATCCAAACACGCTATTAAAAGAGAAAAGGGGTTAGGATTAGGGTTTTAGTTCTAAGCGGGTGGATATATATCCAGTCGAAAACACCCCTCATGATATCCAGCCCATTTAGCATATACGATCAATCGGCCCAAAAATCTACTGTTGTCTACGGGCCGGGCCTCATCAGTCTAAAAAAATTAAGAAAATCTCTAAATAGTTATTTCAAGGACTACGAAGTAGGATCGTTATATTGGATGGTTTCAAGACCATCCATACATTCTGCTTTAATATTCGTGTGTACTCACATTAATTTTTATGCGCACGTATCTTAAAATGTACCCATGGAACCTACTACATTCTCAATTATGGAGATTCTGCATTGAAAAAATGTAACATCAGTACATCACCAAACGAACGCATTTCAAGTCACAAGTTTGTTATTTCTACAAATGCATTTTATTAAGTTTGTTATTTCTACAAATGCATTTTATTGTTTTTTAGGCATGACTCGTTTAACCAGCAATGCATGTTTCAAAAATATGATATGCATGAATATCTTTGTTATGATGTTTAAAACATTTTCTTTATGAACATCTTTTCAAACTATATATCTTGTTTGTATTTCAAATTAGATAGAAGAAATATAGTATGATATTATAATTTTATTGAAATAACAATTTATAATTATTTCATCTCGAATATTAGAATATTAGAGTAAATCAAATTATTTATAATATCAATCAATAATGTAAATCATATATTTGCAAATTTCGTGAAAAATGTGGATCATTCAATCTCAATGCTACATGAGACCGATAATGTAATAGCTTTTTTTTCTGATACGTTTGGATCGTACAAGGATTAGTGCAAGAATAACGATTTTTGAGTTAATGATTGAGAATAGTGCTAACCCAATAGATTCAAGAATAATACTAATTTTGACTATTTCAAATTAGTAAAAACGTTGTTTGGATTGTATGTTAGAAATAGCATATGGAGAGAAAGAATATAATAATAATTTATTTGTTTTTATTTTTTCAACTAACTTTTACATTTATAATGGCTTGTTAAATATATATAAAGCATCATATTTTTAAATAATACTTCAATCTAATCACAATTAAGATTTAATTAAACAATATCACACAAATCACACAAATTTAATTTCAAAATAATTTCTTTACTATTGAATAACAAATTTCAAAATAATTAAATCACACAAATCATAAATACATAAATTGATCTCATTTCTAGATGTACGTACATTAATCTTTCACAATAGTACAAATCACAATAGCATAAATTGACAATCTTCTAAATTCGTATCATTTAATTAGCATAATTGGTTCAAAATAAATCATACAAAAATACAACACCATAACTAACTAATTAAAAATTACAATTCTTAGAAAATATAAAAAATTACCAAGAATCTCTCACCTAGTAGCCCACAAAATATTTTTGATATATCCCCTAACCTCATCCCCTACCGCACTATCAGTAGATCTCACATCTTCCAAAATAGATGTATCACCAATAGAAATATTATTTTGCACAACTCCATCAAATTCATCTTCATCTGAAACATGTTGAAGTCTATTGCGATGGTTGATGAAATTATGTAAAATACAACATGCAATAACAATTATAGCTTGTGTTTTGAATTTATACCTATGTATGAATTGACAAATTTTGAATCAGTTTTTTAAAATAGCAAATGTTCCTAAGTTGTCGTGTCGATGGCTGAACAAATCAGATCCATACTTGGTATGACCACTATGTACATCTAATGAATGCATATACTTTATAATGAAAGATAACTTTACAAAATAAAAATGTTCAAATGATTTTGGTTTCGTTCCCCATCTTACCTCCGCATTTCAAATTTTGGTAAAGTGAAAATTGAAGCTCATAAGAAAAAAAAAATCATTAAATGCGATTAATATTACACTTCATCTATATGTGTCATATTACAGCTCCGTCTAGATAGGCATCAAAAGTATGAGATAATATCGGAGTTTTTTAAACACACTAATAGAGAAAGCTAATAAAAATTACGTGCTTTATTTTGTCCTTTAAATATAGGTAGTTAATATTGATTGTTTAAAATGCAGACACACATTGTAGAAAATGAAATTCATGCAATCTCACTTGTAACTTCGTTTTCAAATTTTAAGCAATAATTTATTCTGGTAAGTTTAAATCCATAAAATTCATGCAATCTCACTTGTACCCACCGAAAAGGAAGGAGTTGCTTCAATATATGTTGGAAAATAAAGGGAAGAAATTTTCACTCAGCATTTCAAAATTTACATATTTCACCATAAATAGAGCATGAAAGATTTTATTTCTATGAAAACTAGATCTCTAAAATAAAACAATTCCTATTAAGTAGTATATACCATGAAACACACACACAAGCACAAATCAGCTCATCTCTACACAAAATTCGGAGTTATAAACCCGAATTAGCCTAAACCAACTCCAAACCGACCCAAATAAAATCCAAACTGACCCAAATCAGCTCATAGGAAATTTACCTCTGCCGCTACCGTTCACCGTCTCGTTTATCTCTGCCGCTACCGTCTCTCCATGCTATTGGATCCTTAGAAATAACAAACACAACTCTCCCTATACCTGATTCATCCTTGTTAGAAGAGAAAAATAGATTAGGTTTAAAGATAATGATTAGGTTAACTTTGATTAGAGCTATGAATTAGGTTAATAATATTGCCCTAAATCATAAACTTTCAAAATAGCCAATATCCAAAACACGATAATATCCAATATACCCCAAAACTTCAAATTATTTCTCATATCCCCTTTTATTGATTTAACATATTATTTAGTTATTTTAAAAATCAAATTGACAAGTATACCTTTCCTCTTCTCTTCCTTTCTAATTGTCTCCCCACACAATAACTCCATTACTCAAAAGAACCTTTCCCCCATATTATTACATGCCTCTGTATAACTATATGTTGATGAATTAGAGGTGGTGGATAAGTGTGAGTACTTGATTCTACTTCATACATGTACAATTAGAGGTTGTGAGGTCGAAGGAAAAGAGATCCATAACCACGTTCTAAAAATGAATTTTGGGTGTGATATCTATGCTCTTTTTTATTTTGAAAATTCGGTAAACTTCTCATGATCATAGAAGCACAATGAAATAAAGTACAACATACCAAAATTTCTAAGTAAGAATTAAGTGTATAATAGCACATAAAAACCAGTACTGAATGAAAAGATATACCCTGCACCCTGCATATCCTCAAATTGACAGACAAAATATAAAATCAACACACTTGCAAATTAAAAATCAGAGGCTTCATCATATGCCATGCGCAATTCTTTTGTGAATGAATTTTTTTTCACTCGTTTCAGTACAGAGGCAACGAGTAACTCCAACTGGGATTTCTGATAATTACAAATGTCACAGCACAAACAGGGGAGATCGAAGCACACAACCAACACGAAAAAACAGCAACAAAGCTGGTACCAGCAGAACCAGAACAAGGGAGTGAATAGGGTAAAAGCTGCACAGCCAAAACAGATTTGTTCGACAAACCCTAGCAATATCTGGAAAGAGGAAAAACAACAAATTAATAAAAACTTACCTGTAGGAAACAAATTTGTTCGATTAGTTAGATTTTCTTCGTGGATTTGAATGTCTTTTCTTGAGAATCAAGTTGCAAAGTTCGATTCTTTGGCCACCGTCTTCGCACCTTAACAAAATCAGCAAAACAGATCTCTATCTACTCCTTGTTACACTGAGAGCTGTGAATTTTCGCTAACCCAACGTTTTAACGGAATAGCGGAATAGAGCTGTTTCCGCGCTATTCTTAATTTCAATTTCACATTTGTATGGCTCTGCTCTGAGAATAGCTCTATTATCTGAGCAACCAAGCACACCCTGAAGGAATTCATTGGTTAAAATTTCCTGTGATAGTTCTCATCTGGCCAAAAGACAACAAAAAAGATCAAACAAATAAAACAAAAAATCGGAAAGAAGCATTCACTAATTCTAACCTAATATGCGCCTAAACTGAAAACAAAATGGTAAATTATTTTCTGATATGTGCGAATCCACCTAGAAAGAAGCACCAACAGAAAGCTTCAGCCTTCAATCCAACATAAAACAAAAAGGATTCGATTAAATATGCGCCCCTGTCTGATCTGGAAGCAGATAGGTAAAATTTCAGCTACCAGTTATTCGAGGGCGACTGGATTTGATTCGTAAAAGACAAAACTTATTGCGAATAAGTTCAAGAAAATAAGAGATGGTGAAATGTATTGAACATGAAATTTGAATTGCAAAGGAATGAAAAAGAGAAAAAACAGAGGCACAGATTATGGAATTCATCTGTTATTTATTTATATTGTATCTGGAGAGAACAAATTCGTAAGCCGGGTTTTTCAATTCTAGGGTTTTTGGAACGATCTGGATCCTCTGTGGCCACTCTTTAAAAAACTTCAATGTACCAGTTCTCCGACAACCTGACTAATTCCTTTTTCCAAGTGTAATTGTCAGTGCTCATCTCTCGCAAGTCGCAATTGATTTCTTTAATGATATGTCAACAGCAAAAAAAAAAACTATTTTCTATTATAGTAGAGTTAAAATGCACAATTAGTTTTGTGCTCTAATAAATGCCCATTTAGTATTTCATAATTTCACTATCTCTAAATATTTCATTTGAGAAATCAAAGTCCATCCTAATTTTCAGGGTCAGGACATATACTGGTATGGCCTTTTTTTAGAAGATCCATACCAGCTATCAAAATCAATAGTACCCAAATATTGAATCAAACCAAAAATTCAAATGATTTATATCAAAAATGATCTAAATTCTCCAACTCTAACAAATCAGAAAAAAAAAATGACATTTAACCAGTATTGAAACAAAATTTAATACAAATTTGAGTGGAAAGAGGTATTGAATCAGACTGACGTGCAAATTTTCCAGCTTTTGAGATGGCAATCTCATCAGAAACAACCTCTGGATACATATTGCATCATTTTCAAATACCTCTCTAATACATTTTAATTGGCATAAAACTAAGAAAAAATTCTGTTTCAATTTCAAAAAGCTTCTAAAAAAATCTACATTTCTATCGAATTTCAACTTTTTCATGCATAAACTGAATTTTTTGTACCTCAAAGAATACAAATATATGAAAAATTGGGGGCTCAGAAGAAGGAGAAGTCGTTTTTTGGTTTTAAGCTCACGGCTGATCGCCTCTCGCCAAACCAATTTAAAAATCATCATAGAACCGCATTTCAATTCAGAATCAAATCAAATTCAAACCAAAATTACACAAAAAGAAGGCCTCAGTGTGTGTAACAACTAGATTCAGATCATCGACTCAAAGAGGCTCTCTGAAATCCGCTAAGATCCTCTCGGATCTAATCATCATAAGCCTTATAAAACCAGTTTTACATACAAATCAAGTCAATAGAGAGAAGAGAAGAATCGATTTACTTACGAGTTCAATTGTTGCTCACGGCGGACAATGGAAGAGAATGGCGGAGATTTAAAAGAGAAAACGGGTTAGGGTTAGGGTTTTAGTTCTGAGCAAGTGGATATATGGCCAGTCGAAAATACCGCTCCTCATATCAAGCCCTTTATCATCTTAGATAACACGGGCCGGGCCGGGCCGGGCCAGGCCAGACCTCATTATCAAATATATAATAAAAAAATAATTCAGTTATTTTGGTGATTCCACACAGTAGGTGTTCATGCCGGTTTTTTTATTTTTACTCAAAAATATTATTATTTTAATTAAAATATCCAGCTTTTCGCCGGAATTTTAAAAATACCCAACCCGTGGAATTTTTCCACGGGTTGAAATTTGAATTCCCACCGTGGAAAAATTCCACGGGCCAGACCCAAATTTTTTTTTTTTTTTTTTTTTTTTAAACAGAAATTTGTATTTATTTTTTATTTTTTGTATTGAAATATTAGAAATATTGGATATATTTCTTTGAAAATAGATGGAATACAATATAATTTGATTTATTAGAAAGACTGCAACAAATAACCCGGATCAATATTTTTCAGATCAGATTTTTCGCGGCTGTAAGAAAAATTAATATATTTCTTTATGTGTTATTGGAAAAAAATAAAAATGCTTAGATTCCGAGTTATTGATCCCGGTTCAAAAGTCACTTCTATGTAATTTAGAAAATATTATAATTTTTGTAGTACATTTAATTTATTAAAAGTTTTATCTATTTTGAGAATTATTTTTGAATAATAATCATTAAATAAATTAAAGTTTTTGTTTTTTTTTCAAAATAGATATAACTTTTAATAAATTAAATGTACTAGAAAGATCATAATATTTTCTAGATTACATAGAAGTGACTTTTGAACCGAGATCAATAACTCGGAATCTAAGCATTTTTATTTTTTTCCAATAACACATAAAGAAATATATTAATTTTTCTTACAGCCGCGAAAAATCCGATCTGAAAAATATTGATCCGGGTTATTTGTTGCAGTCTTTCTAATAAATCAAATTATATTGTATTCCATCTATTTTCAAAGAAATATATCCAATATTTCTAATATTTCAATACAAAAAATAAAAAATAAATACAAATTTCTGTTTTTAAAAAAAAAAAAAAAAAAAATTTGGGTCTGGCCCGTGATATAACTTTTGAATAATAATAATTAAATAAATTAAAATTTTTGTTTTTTTTTCAAAATAGATATAACTTTTAATAAATTAAATGTACTAGAAAGATCATAATATTTTCTAGATTACATAGAAGTGACTTTTGAACCGGGATCAATAACTCGGAATCTAAGCATTTTTATTTTTTTCCAATAACACATAAAGAAATATATTAATTTTTCTTACAGCCGCGAAAAATCCGATCTGAAAAATATTGATCCGGGTTATTTGTTGCAGTCATTCTAATAAATCAAATTATATTGTATTCCATCTATTTTCAAAGAAATATATCCAATATTTCTAATATTTCAATACAAAAAATAAAAAATAAATACAAATTTCTGTTTTAAAAAAAAAAAAAAAAAAAAAAAAAAAAGGGTCTGACCCGTGGAATTTTTCCACGGTGGGAATTCAAATTTCAACCCGTGGAAAAATTTCACGGGTTGGGTATTTTTAAAATTCCGGCGAAAAGCTGGGTATTTTAATTAAAATAATAATATTTTTGGGTAAAAATAAAAAAATCGGGTGTTCATGTGAGGTTCGGTCCAAATCAATTAAATTGGGCAAACTAAAATTTTATTCGATTTCTAAAAAACAAATCGAACTGAATTCAAATAAGAACCGAATTTTAAAAACTGAAGTAAATTTTGCTTTTTTCGATTGAACAGAAATAAGATATTAATCATAGAAGTAAAAAAAAATTGTTAATTTTTTAAAGTTTTTTTAAAGATAGATTTATAAATTTTGTTTGGTTTAGTTTAAAGCCGTTTAAACCGAACCAAGTAATATACATAATTTTTTATTTTTTTAAATATTTAGTTTGGACTGGAGATGGGTTTAAAAATTTCAATCGGTTCGATCTAACCGGTTTAAAAATGTATAAACCGAACCAAATAATTAAATTGGTTTTAAAAAATGAACTGAACCAATTCATTTAATCAGAAAAATCAAACCTTAAACTGAACCCTCTTGGTTCGATTTAAAACTGATTAAACCGGATCCGAAGAACACTCGTGCTGGAGATAACCAATCAACGCATTTTTCTTTAAGTCACGGATTTGTTATTTCTTTTTATTGTCTTTAGACATGACACATGAGTCATTTATCTAACAATGCATGTTATAAAAATACAATAACCATGAATATCTTCTGTTATATACTTATATATATTGCTTAAAACATTTTCTTCTGAACATCTTTTCAAACTATTCTGTTGATATTATAAATTAGATAGAAGAAATATAATATGGTATCATAATTTTATTGAGCATAATAATGTATAAAAATTACATCTCAAATATTAGAATATTAGAGTGAATCAAATTATTTCTAATACCAATTGATAATGTAAAATATATCCCGCAAATTTCATGAAAAATGTTGACCACTCGATCTCTAGGCAAATATTGATAAACAGTTTATCCAATATATGTCCTAGATAATTACACTGTGTTCATATTTTTATTTTCATATGAACAGACTTGTATAGAAAAAACCTTCACAATAAAATATACCACAGAAGAAATTTGTGAATTCTTGCACACTCGAGGAGCTCTTCAAATTTAATTATTCAAGGGAGAAAAAAAAAACAATTTCACATTCACATACCATTTGAATTTACTCAACACAGCAGCAAAACCTGAAATTAAATATAATGCAACAATAAATCTATACTTGTTTTTTTTTCCCTTTCCAATAGACCCGTATTTTTATTTTCAGAATTATTTTTTTTGTCAATTAACCAAAAATGTACCTTTTCAACTATAAAAAAGAAAAAAAAATTATATTAATTGTAACTAGTTAATGCATGAATTTAATTACAATTTTTGTTTTAGTGAGAACAATTATAAATGAATTAATCACCATGATATCTAGGACGATTACAATAAAATTATATTTTTTTTATCTGACATTGTCTTCAATCAATATTTTCAATTTTAGAGTACGATAGAAATGCATGATTAATTTTAAGTCTTAACACAAGCATTCAATAGCGGATCTACTTATGTTCCGGCTTAACTACTCCCATAATTTGAAATATTAATTATGTATGTTAATTTTTTTTTAATTTGTAAATAGTTCAGCACTTTTTATAAATTATTATGTATGTGATTATAATCTAATGATTAGACTTGTAATTCGTTATTGTGAAAACTTGAATTCAAAGTCTTGATAATATATTATTCATTTTAAATTTAGTCCTCTCCATCTAAATTTTCTAATTATGTCCCCAAGAGCATTATTACAGTTACACGCTCAAGATGCAGGATTTATTCATGCACAACCCAACTATATTTTGTAAATGTACACAGAGGCGGATACAGTAGGAAGCTATGGGGGTCAATTAACCCTCATTTATTTTCAAAAAAAATATAAGTATACATAACTTTTTGTATATTTTAGAGTAAAATACGACAAAACTATAAAATTGACCCCCATTAGAAATACAAAATGTTTATATGGTTGACCTCAGGGGCGGAGCAAGATTTTCAAGCTATGAGAGTCAAAAATATGTGGTGGTCAATTATATAAATTTTTCGTGTATATAATGGGGGTCAATTTTACTGTAACGTGACATTTCACTCTAAATTACATACAAAATCATGTATAAATATAAAAAAAAAAATAAAAAAAAAATGAATGGGATCAATTGATCTCCATTAGTTCTTCTTACCTCATACGTTAAAAGTCTGACTCGACTCTGCCTCTAAATATACATGTAAGTTCGTCATGTACAACTTGAGATAATTGTTGAGTGATCCAAGCACTTCTCATACATTTCAAAATCCAATTGCCGCATCATTCTTCTTGTGATAGGAACCAGTCAGCTTCCCTTTTCCCTCTTTCTAAAATGACTTGATCATCAAATAACTTTTGATCTTCAAGATTGAAATTTTATCAAGAAATATAATTAAATAAAAATTATGTAAATAATTCTTTTCAGAGTTGAAGCTAATTGGATTCAAAAGTAAATTTGATGTCCATCAAACCTACCCTCATCTCCTAAAATGACTTTTTGTTCTTACACACAGATACATTCGAGCAAGATGACATCTAGTTATGTGAGGATTTTGCGATCATAATAGAGATTAATACTGTATCTTTCACAATGATAGAAAAACAATAACTTTATATATATAATAGAAAATTGTTTGTAGGCCAATAGGAATTTTCTTTTTGTGAAGGTTAGTGAGAAAAGAATCACCATAATTTGTATTAATAAAAAAAAAGTTATTTATATTGCATCTCTACGGTAAGAAATCTAATTATTTCCGTTTAGATCCGTACCGTCCGATTAGACTCGACACACATAAAAGAGGACGTCAATTTTATACGTACGTATCTTAAAATGAATCGAACAGTTCTACAAATGATTTTTATTGTCTTTTAGGCATGACTCGTTTAACCAGCAATGCATGTTATAAAAATACAATATGCATGAATATCTTCTGTTATGATGTTTAAAACATTTTCTTCTGAACACCTTTTCAAACTATCTTGTTTGTATTAACATTTTCTTCTGAACACCTTTTCAAACTATCTTGTTTGTATTAACATTTTCTTCTGAACACCTTTTCAAACTATCTTGTTTGTATTAACATTTTCTTCTGAACACCTTTTCAAACTATCTTGTTTGTATTTCAAATTAGATAGAAGAAATATAATATAATATTATAATTTTATTGAGCATAACAATTTATAATTATTTTTATCTCAGATACTAAATATCAGAGTAAATCAAATTATTTCTAATACCTATTGATAATGTAAAATCTACCCTTGCAAATTTCGTAAAAAAAATTGATTATTAATAAACAGCTAATGTTTTGGATGCTTACACTGTGTTCGTATTTTTATATGGATAGAATGGCATGAGGAAAACATTCACAATGTATGATATTGAGAGAAAATAACAGCCTATTGGAGGAGTTTTTAAAAATTTACTTGTTCAATAGAAAAATCAAAAAATTGCTCCACTCTTAAATTAAAACAATTTAACCGTAGATCTATAGTTGTTTTTTAATTTTCAATATATCTATATTTGTATTTCAGAAATAACTTTTTTGTTAATTAAATTTAAACGTTTATTTAAACAAAGACGCAACAAAAGTTCTTATATTAATTGTAACTCGTTAATTCATAAATTTAATGATAGTTTTTGTTTTAGTGAGAATGAATATAAATTTTTTTGTAACTTGTTAATTCATAAATTTGTTGATAGTTTTTGTTTTAATGCGAATGAATATAAAAAAATTTAATTGTGCTTCTAAGCATGGCTTCTTATGTCACCGAAATTTTTAAAATTACCATTTTATAAAAAATGTTAAATCAAAACACCAGTTCTGGCTGTTTTTTACAAAAATCGCATGGCCGCTTGCCCTGAAAGCGGCCACATGGAGCTTGGCCGCTTTGGAGGGAAGCGGGCACCTATTATGGGCCGCTTTGGGGGCCAGCGGCCACTGTTCATTTTTTTTTTTTTTTTTTTTTTTTTTTTTTTTTTTTTTTTTTTTTGAAAACAGAATTTTATTTTTATTGTTTGTATTAAAATATTAGAAATATTGAACGTATTTCTTTGAAAATAGATGAAATACAATATAATTTGATTTATTAGAAAGACTGCAACAAATAACGCGGATCAATATTTTTCAGGCCGGATTTTTCGCGGTTGTAAGAAAAATTAATATATTTCTTTATGTGTTATTGGAAAATAATAAAAATACTTAGATTCTGAGTAATTGATCCCGATTCAAAATTCACTTCTAGGTAATACAAAAAATATTATGATCCTTCTAGTACATTTAATTTTTAAAAAGTTGTATCTATTTTTAGAATTATTTTTAATATGAAAGTAATTTAGTATGGACAAATCAGGTTGTGACACATCATAATTATGATAAATTGGACCATCTAAATTGTGACGCATCATAACATATTCAAAAAAAGGTTTGCACCAGGGGCGGATCTACTGTAGCACAGGGGGGGGTCAGCTGCCCTCCGCTGGATTTTCAAAAATAGTGCTAAAAATCTGTTTTTCGGACCTCTGCCCCTCCCTGGAATTCAAATTGCCCCCCTGTAGCCCATTTGGAATTCTAATAGACAGAACGGATCTCATATAAACTCTGAGCGAAACAAATTAGCGGAGCCCAAATAGGTGCTGATCCCAAATAGTGAAAATTAGTTGAACCAAAATGTTTTTATTTTTTATTTTTTTTTGAATTGTTGATTTTTTTCAAGTAATTTAGGATTTTTATTATATTGATTGGTATTTTTTTTGTTATGTTGAATTGTACCCGATAAGCTATTGGGTTTGAACCCGATAAGCTATTGGGTTTGAACTCGATAAGCTATTTGCATCCAATTATTGCCCCGCCCTGACAAAAATCCTGCGTCCGCCCCTGGTTTGCACGCCCATGCAATTGAGCCATCTAAAGTGTATTTACTTTCCTCTTGATGTGTAACACTTGGAAGTTCGGAACCTTTGATGACAAAAACGGAAATAGACAGGTTTGCATCAACTTTATACGAGCGTGCCAATTTGCACTCACTGGTGGTTGCTTAATTGGTTTCTAGTCTATTCAGCTTTTAACCGAATTAGAAAACTTTGAACTAATTGTTTCATTTTTTTTTTTTTTTTTTTTTTTTTGAAATGAACTAGTTTGGTTCAATTTTTAATCTATTTCGGTTTTTCTATTAATTGGTTCGATTAATATTATGATCCTTCTAGTTCGAAATGAACTAGTTTCGGTTTTTCTATTAAGGATCATAATGCACTAGAAGGATCATAATATTTTTAAAAATAGGTATAACTTTTTATAAATTAAATGTATTAGAAAGATCACAATATTTTCTGGATTACTTAGAAGTGACTTTTGAACCGGGATCAATAACTCAAAATCTAAGTATTTTTATTATTTTCCAATAACACATAAAGAAATATATTAATTTTTCTTACAGCCGCGAAAAATCCGGCCTGAAAAATATTGATCCGGTTATTTGTTGCAGTCTTTCTAATAAATCAAATTATATTGTATTTCATCTATTTTCAAAGAAATATATTCAACATTTCTAATATTTTAATACAAACAATAAAAATAAAAATAAAATTCTGTTTTCAAAAAAAAAAAAAAAAATAATAATGAACAGTGGCCGCTGGCCCCCAAAGCGGCCCATAATAGGTGCCCGCTTCCCTCCAAAGCGGCCAAGCTCCATGTGGCCGCTTCCAGGGCAAGCGGCCATGCGATTTTTGTAAAAAACAGCCAGAACTGGTGTTTTGGTTTAACATTTTTTATAAAATGGTATATTTAAAAATTTCGGCTTATGTCAACCTATATACAATTACAATAATTTTATGTATAATTATTACCCTGACGTTGTTTCAATCAATATTTTCAATTTTAGTGCATGATGATAAATATGCATTATTAATTTTACGTTTTAACTTTTAAGACAAAGTGCTTAATTACTTCCATAAGTCGAAATCTTTTAACCATGCTTACTAAAATTTAATTAAATTTGTAAATAATAGCACCTTTTTTAATGAATTATTTAATTAAATTTTCATTTTTCTGAAATTTGTAAATAATAGGCTAATAGCCCTTTTTTTATAAATTATTACATGTGTACTTATAACTTAGTGGTTAGAAATTTAATTTGTTATTATGAAAAATTTGAGTTCAAATCCTGATAATACCATTATTTATTTTATATTTAGTCATCTCTTTCTAAATTTTCTAATTTCACCCCTAAAAATCACTAAGCTTTTCTTTCCCTCTTCCTAATAAATAGTGCACAATATATTAGAAATTTTGTTCTTGAAAATTGAAATTTGATCCAGAACAGTTTGGTACCAGTGTTGTAAATAACAATATGCGGTCGTCAGATGGACAAAATACCGTCAAGCGATTAATCGAGAATAATCAGCCATAATAAAAATAATCAGTTAATTAGTCAGAAAAACCCATGACAGTTTGGTCACCACCAACAATTAATCAGCCAATTAATCAGTCTAAACGGATGTTTTTTACAACACCGGTTGGTACAAGACATGACAGCAACAGCATCTAATCATATATCATCATACCTCTCTTCCAAATTCTAATAATTGTAGGCTACCATACGCTTATTTCAACATTATTAAAATGAAGTATTAAAATTTAAACTGTTAAACTCCTTTTACAAATCAACTGGTACTGTCTTTCACTGCCCGGTACGGTACAGTTTGCCAAAACCTAAAATTCAGAGCAGCAGTCAATAAAACATTCATTTTTAATAAAATCTAACAATTGGAGAAAACCACTCAAGACTATCACTTCTGCAATAAGATAAAACCATTTAAACCGAATCAAGCAATATACATAATTTTTTATTTTTTTTAAATGTTTGGTTTGGACTAGAGATGGGATTAAAAAATTCAATCGGTTCGATTTAACTGATTTTAAAATTATAAACCGAACTGACCCATTTAATCAGAAAAAATAAACTAGTTAAACTGAAATCTCTCAATTCGATTTAACTGATTAAACCGGACTCGATGAACACCCCTACTGGAGATAACCAATCAACGTATTTTTCTTAAAGTCACGGGTTTGTTATTTTTACAAATGCTTTTTATTGTCTTTTTACATGATGAGATGACTCATTTATCTAAAAATGCATGTTATAAAAATACAATAAGAATGAAAATCTTTTGTTATATATATATGATGTTTAAAACATTTTCTTCTGAAATCTTTTCAAACTATTTCGTTTATATTACAAATTAGATAGAATAAATATAGTATGGTATTATAGTCTTATTGATCATAACAATGTATCATTATTTCTATCTTAGATATTAGAATATTAGAGTAAATCAAATTATTTCTAATACCAATTTATAATGTAAAATATATCACGCAAATTTCATTAAAAATGTTGATCAGTTAACTCTAGACAAATATTAATTAACAACTTATTTGATATTTATCCTAGTGTTTATACTTTTATTTTCATATGAACAGACTTGTACGAGAAAAACCTTCAAAATGAATGATACCGAGAGAAAAAATATGTGAACTATTGCACATTGGAGAAACTTTTCAAAATTATTTTTTTAAAAGAGAAAAAAGACAATTTCTCATAGCATTTGACTTTAACCCAGCATTTCACTTTAATCTCCAATCTAAAATTAAAAATAATGCAACGGAAATTCTCTTTTTTCACTTTCCAATATTTTTGAAAATAATTTTTTTTTGTCAATTAACCAATTAACCAAAAATGTACCTTTTTAACTTAATTTTTTTTATATTAATTGTAATTTGTTACTGCATAAATTTAATAACAATTTTTATTTTAGTGAGAACATAAATAAATTAATTGTCATTTCCCTCTTATGTCACCTATATCTGGGACGATTACAATAAAATTATATTTATTATCCTAACATTGTTTCCGATCAATATTTTCAATTTTATAGCACGATGATAAAAATGCATGATTAATTTTAAGTCTTAACACAAGTATTCAATAGCGGATCTAATTATGTTCCGGGAGTGGGAGTGCTTAATCGGTCCCATAATTTGAAATCTTTAATTATGCATATTAAAAATTATTTATTTATGTTTAAAATTCGTAAATAGTTTAACACTTTTCATAAATTATTACATATGTACTTATAATCTAATGATTAAAATTTTAATTCGTTATTGTAAAAACTTGAAATCAAAGTCATGATAATGTCATTATTTATTTTAAATTTAGTCCTCTCCATTTAAAATTTCTAATTCTGTCCCCAAGAGCATTATTACATTTACAAGCTCAAGTTGCATGATTTATTCATGCACAATCCCATTATATTTTGTAAATGTATTCCGTACAATTTGAGATAATTCTTGAGTGATCCAAGCACTTCTCATACATTTCAAAATCCAATTGCAGCATCATTCTTCTCAGAGCATATACATCTCAGTAACTCGGATGAGTTTCTAAATAACTATCAATCACTTTTTATAAATTAAGATCTCAAAAATTATGTAAAGATTTTTTTTTTCAGAGTTACGTGAGCGGGTCTAAAATGAAAATTTAGAGTAGCTGTAATGCCCATCAGACTTGCTCTGGTTCGATGGGTTTAATCACCGTTCGATCTGTATTAAGTGCTACAATTTGTGTTAAAATCGGTGTGTACAAATTTTAATGCTGATGAAATGATCTCCTAAAATGACTCTTCGTTGTTATGCACATATATAATATTGCGGTCATAATAGAGATTAATACAGTGATAGAAAAACAATAATTATATATATAGAGAGAGAGAGATGGGTTATGGTGCATTGCAATGCATGGAGGGGTTTGTGCATTGGACCATAAATTTAAAATTCAAAATCCAAATGGCCGATCCAAACCGTTCATCTTGTTCTCCATATTAATATGTGCTTGGAGACCAAATTTTACATTTTTCTGAATTTTTTTACAATTTATTAAGTATTTTACAAAATTGTTGATCCAACGGTGGCTGCTGATTTTACTGTTTTGTTAAGCCACCGTTGGATCAACAATTTTGTAAAATACTTAATAAATAGTAAAAAAAATTCAGAAAAATGTAAAATTTGGTCTTCAAGCACATATTAATATGGAAAACAAGATGAACAGTTTGGATCGATCATTTGGATTTTGAATTTTAGATTTATGATCCAATGCACAAACCCCTCCATGCATTGCAATGCACCATAACCCATCTCTCTCTCTCTATATATATATAAATATATATATATATATATATATATAATAGAAAATTGTTTGTAGGCCAATAGGAATTTTCTTATTTTGAAGGTTTGTGAGCAAAGAAATCACCAACATTTGTGTTAATAAAAAATAGTTATTTACATCGCATCTCTACTGTAAGAAATCTAATTATTTAGTGAATTCGTATCACCAAGGTTATATAATATTTCCGTTTAGATCTAGACCGTTCGATTAGAATTGACACACATAGAAGGGGACGGCTTGATTCGAATTCCGATCGCACAATCCAGGTCTAAATAGAAATATTTTCTTACCTCAAATGAAAATGGATCTCTAAATAATATTTTTGTACCTCAAATTTTGAGTTTAGATATAATAACAAAAAATGTAATCCAAGCCATAGTTTGCTCTTTAATAAAGAAATAGAGGAAGAAAAGAATAAAGAAATAAAGAGAAAAAAGAGCTTCTATTTCTATTGAACAAGAGAAGAAGTGAATGGAATTAAAAATTGAGAATAATAAAATTAAGTTTGAACTTTTAACGGTCAAACTCTTGTTTTTTACATTTTAATCTTTCCTTTTATGAGTCAATTCTCTATTCGATAGGAAAGATAAATAAAAAAAATTTGACATTTTTCAATAGATAGATTTAGCTTTTTTATTAATATTTTTCCACTATTTTATTATTTCACTCTTCCACCATCAACTAAACATAACCGAAATAGTGAAGAATTGAAGCCTATTCCAAATTTTACTTTTCCTCTATTCCAATAGTTTGCCGAATCGACAAATTGGTACAAGGTATGAAAGCAACAACATCTAATTGTATATCATCATATCACTCTTACAAATTCTAATAATTATGGGCAAACAATTATTTCGAAAAATTATCAAAATGAAATATTAAAATTTCAACTGTTAAACTCATTTTACAAATCAAACTACCAGAACACTACACAAATGATGAATCTAAGATCAAAGCCCCTGAGTTGAAACACCAAATGGCCGATGTTTTTATCGGTAACAAAAAAGATTAATAAAATTAAACCCATATCATTTTTTCAGCAAATTTCATCTAATACCAACACACGGTCGAAATCTGTGTTATCACTTTTAAAAAAGCTGGTTCTCTCATTAGCCATTTGGTTGAGGTAAAAGTGAAGAAACATTGAAAAGGGTACTTTTGCACTACAACTAGACACAAATGCAGATTTATACAAGGAAAGAAAAATAGAACAGAGCAGTTTTACCTTTTTCCAACTAGCCACATCTCTATTAACAAGGAATGAGAAATAAGTTTTAAGAAAATAACAGCACATTCTCGTTTAGCAAGCTCTATTAACAAGCAATCATAGACATTTCGATGAAACCCATTTACTTCTCCTTCCTTTTTTTCATGAAACCCCTCCCCCCCCCAAAAAAAAAGATAGAAATAAGTTATTCTTCATCGTCATCACCCTCATCGATACCGACCCATTGAGTGAAGGCGAATAGAAATTCCTTGAACGACACCATTCCGTTTTTGTCCCAGTCCATCTCTTCTGCAGTAAGATAAAAAGAATATTTATAAATGAATTTCCTTCAGTTTAGATTTTGACATCTGTTTTAAAAGACTGTAAACTTCCATATTTTGGTAAAAGAAATATTCCTTAAACTAGTGATTATAGTGATAGTAAACACAATAAAATTGGTGATTATTTAAAAAGAAATATTACCAACAAGAAATCAAGAACCTACGAGTTAAAATCAATCAATCTACGATCTGGAGGTATTCATAAATTATTTTTACACTAAATCCTATGTTAGGAGAAAGCAAAACAAGGACAAAGGCGACAAAAATAAATGATATAAAAAATAAATAGTGGAGAAAACTATTTTAGTAAAATTAATAACGAGAAACTAGGTTTGGCAGGCCCACACAACATAAATTAACAAAATAAAATACAAATAATACAGTATAAAAGTTAATAAAAAGAGAAGAAACTAAACTAACCAAAACGTTTCATGGCAATGCGACCAGAGGAGCGTTCGCCAGAGGTGGTCTCATTAATTGCATGAACCATCTCTTCCCTGCTAACATAACCATCCTTGTTCTTATCGAGGAATACAAAGGCATTAACTAGGGTTTCGAAGGTTGCCTCCAGATTTCCCAACCCCATCCTTGCTTTCTTTTTAACTAGGTTAAGGAAATATTACCGTGTCTGTATATACTAGAAGCAATAAAAGACCAATATACAAACAAGTGAAAAACATCATCCATTTATTAATGAATTCACGTCCCCTGAGATATCTCAAACTTTTTAGTTGATCTGTGGAAAATCCGGATCGTTCAAATTTATTCCGCACAAATCTCAAAGCACAATAATACTGACCAACCTGCATTCCGAAAAGGCACCGAAAAAAATTTGGCCCGGCTTTAGATAAACTGAAAATTTGAGATATCTCAGAGGATTCGGACTCGTTTACAAGGCACCAATCTGCAATGCTACTAAATGAAAATAAAGTAAAGATATACTTATTGAGAAAAGGAAAGTTTGGTAATAATTTAATATTTTAAGAGGGGGAATCCTGAAATCTTGTAATGCATGAATATAGTAAAAGAAGGATACAGCTTCCTTAGCAGCTGGTTCATTAAGCAAGTAAACGAGGCAGAGAAGAACAATAAATTCATTGAATTTCATCCCCATTTGCTCGTGTAAGTCACATGCCTCAAAGAGATCCTTTATATCCTCTTCGGCAATGGAGATCTCCAGTCTCTGGAAACACCTGTTCAACTCCCCCTGATCTATCTCTCCATTCTTGTCCTCATCTAGTCCATTTGTTCAAGTAATAAAAAATCTCAGAGAGAGAAAGAGAGAGAGAGAGAGAGAGAGAGAGTATAAACATATTTATGCTGTACTGTCCATACATTAACTGGTAACTGTAGCAGTATGGTATTGTACCAGGAGACACTGCCATGATAAAATGCTTTAAGACCCATAAAAATATATGTAAGGTTCATTGAATAAAATTTAACTTTTTCGAAATTTACTCTTCAAATTTTTATAATGCCATGCAAAAGAAACAATACTAATCAAATACAACTCACCAAATTGCTCAAAGATGGATTTGCATTTTCTCAGACTTTCATCAATTTTGGGGAATTTCATAATGATACTGTCGAAACTTTTCAGACTACTCCCTTCTTTTGCCCTTTTTTGCATTGCCTCCACCATTTTTCCCTCCAGTTTTGAGTCTGAAGTGCTACCACGCCTTTGCGAGTCACTTTTGCCAAGAGCACCTCCCATTGTTTTTAGGGGTCAATCTGAAAAATACATGTATATACTTACAAACATGTTAAGAAATGGAGTGATGTAGAATAGCACTATGATATTTCTGGAACCAAATTAGGTTAAACCAAGTACTAAGTGCTGGGTCCAATTCAAAAATAAACAAATTGGGAACAAGGTGAATAAATTAAGAACTATTAAATTAGATCACAAAAGGGTATAAACCCACATTAAATAAAAAGCCAACTAATGTACAGCTAACTGAACTGGGATACTAATTAAAGAAACCCACTAAAGAGTAGACTAGATCTTTAAATAATATAAAATTGTTCCTAACAAAGGTTATTTTAATTGCATGCAATTAATGTTAGTCCATACTCCCATTTCGAATTCTCTGAAGTGGATTTAGTTCTAAATTAGATATCAAAAGAGATTGGCTTCCCTTTCGTTGAGCCTAGATATACCAACAAACCAGTTGCTAATTGATAATATGTAATCAAAGAGAACAAAAGAGATAATGCATGCCAACAAAAATTAAACAGGAATCTAGAATAATAAAAGGTTGTAAATTAAATTCAGACTAGAGAGAAGTGAGATATAGCAAAGAGAAGAGAAGCCACTTGCCTGGTATTTTACTTTGAATTGCGCCTTGCACAAAAAAAAAAACAAAAATGAAAAAAAAAAAGAAACCCAAATCCTTTGTAATATGTTGGGAATTTGAGAAATTGTTTTTCTTTTTTGGGGATTTGATCGAAAATTGTTTTTAGTAAAAGAGAGAAATGAAGATAGAGGTGTCGTCGGGCGATGGGAAGGGAGCTCCTTTCCTTTCTTCATTAAATGGGGGAAAGATGAACTGTTTACTCTCAAGTTTTGTATCTAGACTTGGTCTATGAACACCGAGTCACTGAATATTTGGGTCAATATGAACTCCTTCACCGAAGCTCCCTTGGGTGAAGAGTAATATTGGAATTAGCGTAAAGCGGTCGATACTGCACAAAAGACAAAAAAGAATAGCGACCGTATGCGTGGTGGACTAAATTCCGTACATTTACCGATCGGAGACGTTTAATATGCATCAAGATTTGCGCTATTAACTTAAGTATTCGTGACGATCAAGATGCACTAATCATGATGTTCATTGGACGGATCCTGACGGGAATTGGACCAAATTTGGTTTACAGCAACAGTGCCAGATAGTGTACAGCCGTACGATCTTCTTGCGATTGGTGTCATTTCTAATCATGAAGAAAATAACACGGTTGTAGGTTACCTTGAAACTTTCTGCGTTGTACATGATCTAGTAACAACTTTCGGTTATTCTTTTTAGGTCGAATGTCCATTTGCACCTTTCTTTGAAGAATGGAAGTGCTCAAAATTGACTGAGTGCTCCAAAGACCAAATTTCATATTGGGCCCATATTCAGGCCCATTACGAACTGACTGTCACATTCCAAGGTCAGAATGCGCTTCGCTGGGTGCAGGGTGCTGTTGCCTGATTCGCTAACAAAAATCAAGTAATTTATTTTCTCTAACGGTTGCAATTTTTCAAATTTAATCATGATTTACACCTACTTGACACCAAATACGAGCAGTGTTAATTCTTGGTAGGCTAACATAACATGTGTGTGTTGACGCACGTTTCTTGATGCACGTTTCCTAATATGGTCTACAGCCGTACGATCGTCTTGCGATTGGTGTCATTTTTCATCGAGGGGAAAATAACACGGTTGTAGGTTAGCTTGAAACTTTCTGCGTTGTACAGGATCTTGCAACTACTTTCTGTTATTCTTTCTAGGTCGAATATCCGTATGCACCTTTTTTTGAGTGCGTATCCTCTGAGATATCTCAACTCTTGCGTGACCGACGTGCCCGGTGCCTATTCGGGGGTGATGTAGGGCGTCAGTATTATGTGAGATTTGAGATTTGTGCAGAACGTAGTTAAACGGTTGGGATTTTTTATAAAGTCACGCAAAGTTTGAGATATCTCAGAGGATACGAATTCCCTTTCTTTGAGGAATTGAAGTGCAAAATTGACTTCGAGTGCATATTGGGCCTACATTTAGGCCCATTATCGACTAAGTGTCACATCAGGTCAGAATTATAGTTCTATAATTGACATATCCAATTCTGCGCTTCGCTGGGTGTTGTTGCCTGATTCGCTAACAAAAAATCAAGCAATTTATTTTTTCTAACGGTTGCAATTTTTCAAAATTTAATCATGATTTACACCTAGTGACACCAAATACGAGCAGTGTTGATTCTTGGTAGGCTAACCTAACATGTGTGTGTCATGATTGAATGATTAGTAACACCCCACTAAAATAGAATTCGTATCCTCTGACCAAATACGAGCAGTGTTGATTCTGGGCTGTCCGATTGAGACCGGCACTAATATTAAAGGGCCCCGTGCGTTATAGGCGTGAACTGAATTGGTCTGAATTTTAATTGTACGGTTTAGGAATTAACTCAAACATCACATTAATGAGTATGGCTAATATAACATCAGTGTCATTTCAGTCTATATAACACTAACTCCAAAACCTACCAAATCGAGTTAAAATAGTGAATCCAAATCGTTCAAATCGATCTACTTCATTAGTTGTGCGTTTAGATGTAAAATTTATAAGTTTTTGAATTTATTTGGTATCAAGTCAAGTGGTCAAATGTGTGAGTTTTTAAGTTAATTTTAATACATTCATTTTTTAATTTTTTTGCCGCTTGATTTGATACTAAAATAACTCGAAAATATAAAAAGTTTACATGTAAACGCATCACTCATAAAGTAAATTGATTTGAACGGTTTAGATTCACCATTTGAACTCAATTTGATAGATTTTGGAGTTGATGTTATATAGACTGAAATGATACTGTTGTTATATTAGCCATCTCCACATTAATGCAGAGGATACAGATTTACTAAAATAAGAGTCAATATCCTCTGAGGTACCAGAATATTTATGTTTGGATCCAGACTGTCAGAATCTAAGCTAATCTAGTCCGAGGTGAAATGCACTGGATCTCATCAATATTCATGTGAATTCTGATCGGACAATCCGAATCTAAACAGAAATATTTTGTTACCTTGGGTGATATGAATTCCTACAATAATCATTTCAATACTTCAAAGTTTATTGCATTTGTTCATGATTTTACATTCTTTTACCCTTTTAGAGAAAGATGGAGATCCACCCTCCAAATTTCATTATTAGTGACAAAAAATTCAAACAATTTGAGAAAATTGAATATCAGAGTTGTCAGAAAAGCAAATACCAGAATATGCCTTCAAACTCAAAAATAAAAGTAAAACAAAAAGAAAAGAGCCACAACTAATTATCAATTTGACGGCTTGAAGCACACAAAATAAATTAGTATAAAAATTTACAACGAACTGCAATTAATTAGTCCAAAACCAAAAACAATGGTAGAACACTAATAAAAACTAAATACAATAATCCATACCACCTTTACAGATTACAATTGAGGCCTAGTTTCTCACTAAAACAACAATAGAAGCCATTAATTAACAAAATGCCTGTTCATATTTGGCAGTCATGTCAGGAGTAATACCTGTTTCTAGTTAGCCAGATTGTGCTCGTTTGTGGTGGATCCGACCAAGAAAACAGAGGCGTAGGCGTTGGGTCAGGCTTTCTCTCTCGCCTTTCTCCATTTTCTCCTTTTTGGATTTTCTCCAGTTGAAAGACATGAATTTTCGGTCTTTTGGTCTCGGAGATCGCTTCCTTCGTATCCTCCTTAGTGGAGTTGCCAATGCTTTTAATGTGATCTACACAGTATTAATAAATTAGTTAATTTTAAAACCCAGGATCAGAACTTAGAATGTGAAATAAAGTATGGATTGCAAAAGTGAGCATAAATTATATCCTAATTAGGATTGAATGAGGTTCAAATGAGCCTTGTTTCAGGCATTATTAGTTGAGGCCTAGTGAACAATTACAGGTCAATCTAACTATCAATTTGGGTTCACTTTCAGTATAATGCCTGTTTTTCTCAGTACAAGTCATAACAGAGAAGAAGGTAATATATATGGAAGTGAGGCTATGGTACTATGCATAGCACAGATTGGTCCATACTACGGATCAATATTTTCGTTTTCAAAGTCCAAATAGTGAAATCTGACCATTCAAAATGATTTCTATATAAAAATGTACTCATAGACTAAATTTTAACTTTTGTAGAAATTTTTACTATTTTTTTAGATATGTAGAAATCACTACTTTTGAATGGTCTAAAAATTTGATTTACATGTACATTTTCATATGGAGATCAAGTTGAACAACGGTTCGGATCAAGTTGAACTTTGAAAATGAAAATATTGATCCATAGTACAGACCAAATGCTTTATGCATAGTACCATAGCCTCACTCTATATATGGCCATTCATTTTGCATACACTATCAATACTCCAAGCACATGGAGTAAAAAGAAATTGCTAACGGATAACCGGATACCTAAATTCCTTTTGCTTATAGTGTACCTGATGTTGCTTGTTAGGGTTTGAATTGGCAGTGCATCTACCAGAGGAAGAGGCCTCATCACTATTGCCACCTAGCGAAGAGCATCTCCCCCAGCTCTCCCGGTTTGAGCTCGATAGAGAACATTCTTCCCCATCTTGCCCCTCATTCAACTTGTTTCTCTTCATTAGACAACAAAGTAAATGATTATAGTAGCTAAAGCATTTATTCAAGATTCAAAGAGAAATTCTGAGCAGAGATCATTTTTTTTTTTTTTGTAAGAGAAACTACATAACAAGTCTGTTAATTTTTAATAATTAATTCATCATACATGCAAACATCTATGAAATTTTCTTGGTCACCCTTCAATAATTAAAAAAAAATGAATAATATAAAAAACAGTAAAGACAAAACTCATACAGGCAAGTGTGATTCAGTGCAGTTACTGTCTCCGTCTACTTCTCTTAGGTTATGCTCCTCATCAAGAAGGAAATCCTATTTTTAAAAATATCAAATTGACTACCTTGTTATAATACATTTACTAACAAGAGAACAACACAATCAGATCTCAACAAAATGCGCACAATTTTTATTTACGTACCAAATCAGTTTCACTGTTTATAGCAATCTGAGAAACACTTTCTGCCAGCAATTCCACCACTGATTTGGTAGATGACGAACCTACAAATGAGATAATGCCCCATGATAATATAATAACATGTGATGTAAAATATAATATCCTTTACAACATATTTGCATTTTAAAAGTTTATCCAGGTGTATTAATTTGTTTTTTTTTTAAATGTGGACAAGCCATCAGTTTCTGTTGCTTCCTAGAAATGTCATACAAAGTTCACAACACAGAACACAGAGCAGTCTGATACATAAAACCCCCTAATCCTGTACCACAGGTACAACTTAACAGTCCACGTAAGGGAATTACCATTTGGAACACTAGCAGGAGCAGACGAGGAACTCGCTTTGTCAGTGCTAACCGCACGTAGACTGGAGATGATCTCATAAAGCAAACTCTGAAAACATACAAATAAAAATAATATTAGTCAACATATCATGTCATCTTTTTGCCTATTTGAAGACTTTGGATCACTTAATTTTATGGCTGTGTGCATCTATATATTCTATTTACAAATAACTTCTGTCAACTGATGTAACAGTAAACCCATCAAGCAAAAAGCAAAATTTGACATTACAGTTTCCTTTTGTTATATATTGTCTTGTCGAGAGAGGCTATGATACTATGCATAGCACATTATGGTCCGTACTATCGATCAATATTTTGTTTTCAAAGTCCAAATAGTTGATCTGAACCGTTCAATGTGATCTCTATATGAAATGTAGTTGCGGACTAAATTTTACATTTTTTAGAATTTTTTAATATTTTTTTAGATAGGTAGAAAATCACTACTTTTGAATGGTGTAGAATTTTTAGACAAGTGATTTTCTACCTATCTAAAAAACTAGTTAAAAATTCTAAAAAAAATGTAAAATTTGATCTGCAAGTACATTTTTATATGGAGATCATGTTGAACGGTTCAGAATAATTGTTTGAACTTTGAAAATGGAGATATTGATCCATAGTACGGACAAACATGCGCTATGCATAGTACCATAGCCTCCCTCTTGTCATATTTCATTTGAAAATATGAGAGTGTATAATCAATCACCTCATTTTTACCAGCGCCAACCTTCAAGCCTCCCAAATCATAGTACTTGTCCAATTTGGTTGAATCCAGTACAGCAGGAATAAGTGGGGGCCGCAGCACATTATAGAAGAAGATTGAAACAGAATCATAGTAGAATTGTGGCCTAGGCGAATTGTGATCCCCATCAAATTTTATTATATTCTTATCTCCCTGGAAAAGCAGCAGGTTAATTTCTGATACAATAATAATATTTCATATCCAAAACAATACCCGGGTTTTATTCCTGCTTATTTTTCAATTTGTTATGCTTTTTGTTATTACTAGTTGCATTTGCATGAATTCTCGATGAAGGGTCATTATATAATTTATACCAGCTGATATTTTATATAATGAAAATGTATAATTAGTTACCGCATAAGCATCATAAATGCGATCACAGTGGTGAGGCTGGATAAAAATGTCCTTTGAACCATGCCCAAATAGTGCCGGAATAAATGTCTTCGGTGCATACTGTTTCCGAAACATCGCAAAGTGTCAAGGTGATATAAGTAGGTAATACAAGTAACACTGGTTCTGATATTTTACAATTTGTTTGTATTAAATACTGAATAAGCATACCTGAACAACATTTAAATCCATGATATCAAATTTTGCTCTTTTCTGAATAACCCTCCTCATATATTGTACTGCCACTTTAACCTGTAATAGTTAAAGATTGAACCTTTCATGTTACAGCAGTAAGGAACCGTTGAGCCTACGGGCGTTCCCAAAAAAAAAAAAAAGGTAAGAAACCGTGAAATTTGTATTAAATATATTGTCAGAGCATCATACCGTGAATTTAGGAACCCGTATTTTATATACATCTACCAGCTCCAACATAAGATCATATAAATTGGCAAAGGAACTGTCCAATACCATGCCAGCAATCGAGGGATCCTCTGCTCCATATAATAGGCTGAATTTGTTCAACATAACATGACATAAAGTAAGAATGATAAAGATAAAAACATATATCTTTGATTTTATGTGTGGGCTCATGTCAAATTGAGTTCATCATTTAGACAAAACCAAAAGAGAAACTAATTAGCATTCATGCAAAACCAGCTTAGCACATACCCTTTGTTTGGTTTGATGTTTCAAGCACATACCGATACTAGGCTATACAATAAACATTGTAAATTTTAAAGTGAAAACTAATAATAAAGATACCTTGTGACAGCACCCATGGAGCGACCCCACAAACCAATGCAAGAGATTTGCTTATCTTTCCTTAGATAGGAAACCACACATTTTAGGTCATCTTTCTGTTACCAAATTAAAATAGCATGGCATTAATGTCTTTCAAATTTTGTTAAATGTGTAAAACTTGGGTTATCCAACACGGGGGCAAAAATATCATAGTCAACATTGAACAGGTTATATCTTTTCATGACATTAATCTAACAGTCCTATGATAAACTAACATGATTGAACTGTTCGTCAATTTTGTAAATATCTCAAAAATGTTATTTGCTGTTAGCAATTTTAAGCAAGTGTCTATTCACAAATTACCTCATGCCAACCAAGGCTGACATAGTCTCCACCAGAGAGGCCCGATCCAGAGAAATCAAGTGTGAAAAGGGTTATATTTGATGGAAGTAATATAACAGCTGCTTCATTTGCATCCGCTCTACAACCACTGCATTTCAAAACAATATTAATGAATAAATCAACATATTAATAAAAAAAAAATTAAAATATTTAAAGTCTCTTTCAACAACCTATTTCCATGGCAATAAATGACACAGGGAAGAGGAGTGTTCTCTGGTACTGTAGCAGGTACATAGTGACTGCACTTCAATGTATGGCCTCTCTCATTCGCCAGCTGTCAATTTTCATATACCAGTAATTAATTACTAGTGCAATAAGCCAATAAGGTTGCTTTCATATTATTTTTCTGTATATTATGTATGGTCTAAATCTGATAATGGAACTGAGAAAACAACTCATGTTGACCTTTGTAACAAAGGTAAGTACTAGAACAATTAAATGTGTCATGTCATGCTGATCAAAAGCTTTGAAAGAAAAATTGGTATCAGTAAATTTCAATTCCATACTTGCCTCCAAGTCAATTCGCTTGTATTTTCTGCCGGCCAATGTGAATTCTGAGTCCCATAAGTACTGGTCTGGATTGTAGTCAGCTCTGAAAATTTTACCAAGTACCAAAGAAAAGGTCAAATATCAGAAATGGGTTTAATGGCAAAACCAAAACTACTCAACAAATTTTTTAATTGCAAGGCATTGATTTAAACATACCTAGGAGGCCGAATCACAAAATTGATGAACTGTTCAATCATGTTAGTTTATCGCACTCGTTGGAGTGCTTAAGCCTGACAAGAAATGCCTTGTGACCATGAAGAATTTTACCAAAACAAACTCCTGGTTAACTTGATCAATAGATGAGATCCCTCTTCTAATTTTCAATTTGCAGCAAAATGGTTCCAAAAAAGGTTGAGAAATAACCCCCTCAACTCAAGCTCTCAAATTTTCACCTGAAGAATTTAAAAATAACCACAAAAGATCTTCTCATTCGCTGAATAATCCAAGATAACTGTTTTGCCTAGATCCAGCAGTATAAACTCCAAACTGCCCCTCAAATGGTCGAATCCAGAGCTCAGTTCCACCTCCTTTCAAAGATCTCAATAGTACAATCTCCAAAAACCAATCAAGTTACTTTCTTTTTGCCAATTTAAACCAAATTGAGCACCCCATAACCCGTCGGTTTCACCTTTTATTCAAAGAACCAAACTTTGAACTGCTCACAACTATTTCAAAATCAAATTACCCTGTAACTGAAGAATCCCTCCTCAATTGGAAGTATATGTCACGAATTGCACGATTGAGGCAGGGTTTTGGAGGGGGGAGGTGAACCGAAAGTAGAGAGAGGAAGGCGACAAAACAGAGAGAGAGAGAGAGAGAGGTGAGGCGTGGGAAAAGAGAGCGTTAAAAGGAGGTAAATTTTTTAATTACGTTACGTTAATTAATCATTGAAGCATTTGTTTTGAAGACATGTGGGCCCCAGTGTCAGTCAGTACAGAGAGAACCCTGACACACACGCTTCAATGAGAATTTCTCATTAATGACTAATTATGTTTTTTCCTGTTCACAGAATCACAGGATACATTTTAACAGAGTAATTTTGACTTCATACAGAGCACTTACTATAGAATTAAAATGACTTATGCGCTGCATGAAGGTAAAATTGCTCTGTTAAAATATTTAGCCGAATCATAGTCGCTTACAGAACAGAACTCTATACATTCAAACAAAGGGTACATTACAATTACATACTACATACATATGATATAATATAGTAAAAGTTAATGAGATTTTATGTATATTTTATAATTCGTCAAATAATTTGAAATTAACAATGCCTGTTGTATTATTAAATTATATTAAATTTTATATGATTTTAAATGTTGAACTAGCACTAATTTGTTCAACAGCACTATTGTAAATTTATTTTTTAATTTTCAACTTTAATTTATCTCTTGTCAAATAAATCCACCTTTGTAATTTGAAAGTAAAAAAAATTAACGCTTGAATTTGTTTTCCTCTCATTGAATTAGTCATATGAGTTGGCATTTTTTTTTATAGTCTTCATGATTTGATTCGGTAATTAAAAATGTGACAAAAAGAAATATTTAAGCACTCTAAAAAGTCTCCACAAAATTTAACAGTTTATTTCTATTAGTGTTCAATTAAAAAAATGGTTGTCAGTGTTATTTGATTTCTTTTTTTCTTTTTTTTTTCGGTTAACAGAACTCAACTTGTTATGATTGTGGAGGAATTCAGAGAGATCGTTTTGCACTAACTCAATTTTTTTTTTTTTTTTTTGAGAAAACACTAACTCAAAATTCGGACCGTTTGATCTGTATCAGTACGGATATTAAAGAGACTCCGTAAATTTTAGGTGTGAGTCGAATTAGCCTGGATTTTGATCGGATGGTCGGGATTCTAAACCATTTAAATCATCTGAGGTAAGTCAAATTTTGAGTTTTGCAGAACAAATCCGAACCGTCTGATTCTGATTACATGGTCGAGATTCTAAACTATTCAAATTATTTGCAATAACTCAAATTTTGTTTTTTGCAGATTTAATCTGAACCGTCTAATCTGTATTAGCATGAATATTAAATGGACTCCTTACATTACTGACGTAGGCCGAATTGATCCGGATTTTGATCAAACGGTCGAGATTCTAAACCATTTAAATAACTCAAATTTTGAATTTAGCAGAACGAATGTAAACCATCTGATCCATATTGGAACAAATTTTGAAGGGGATCTGTGCATTACATGTGCGTGCTAAACCATTCAAATTGTTTGCGATAACTCAAATTTCAAGTTTCTTCGGAGCAAATCCTAACCATCTGATTCGTATTAGCACGAATATTAAGACCCTATTCGACAGACGCATAGGATTGAAAACGGGTTTGGGATATGAGCCAAATTTAACTATCTGTTACTAGAGTGCGTATCCTCTGAGATATCTCATATTTTGCGTGACCGACATGTCTGGTGCCTATTTGGGGTGACACAGGGGGCTAGTATTATTTGAGCTTTGAGATCCGCGTAGAGCGTACAACAACGGTTGAGATTTTCCAAAAAGTCACGCAAAATATGAAATATCTCAAAGGATGCGAATCCTTGTTACTGTGCGTGTGGGAAAAAAATTTCAGTTGAACTGTGAACTGAATTTTTCTTCTCACACGCACAGTAATTGAGCCGAACAAGACCTAAATGGACTCCTTGCATTAGAGATGTTGACCGAATTGACCCAGATTTTGATCGGACGGTCAAGATTCCAAATCCAATATCTGAGATAATGATACAATCTCATTGTATAGATTGGATAATTAAGATGGATTAAGGTTAGCTTAAATATTCAATTCATTTAATGAAGTTGGTTGGGTTGGGTGAGAGACAGGGACCACCTGTGGTTGCACGCCCCATTCTGAGAGCGATAAAGCAAAAGTCACTTCAATTTTCTACGTGAAAAATCACACTGCACAAGAACAACAAGTGGTCCCCACTGATCGGCCTCTAGTATAGACTAAGTTCGTGAGAAGAGTTTGGTGGTGTTATGTTGGACTGTTATTCGTCCCCGAGAGAACAGTTGCAAAATCTACTACTTTTCACGCAGTATATAAAAATGCGAGACAAATGGGGAAATAAATCTGCTGCGATCCAGGTCCTGCGATTCTAATTTCAGCCGTTCAAATATTTTAAGATTCGTGTACAAAAATTATCTCTTTTTAAAATTCGTACACTGTAATAAATGAAGGATTGAAATTAGAATTGTAATAACTGAATTTTTTTTCTCTCACGAGAACAGTATTTTTCAGTTCAATTTCTGTGTCCATGCCGATTTCCAATTGGAGGCCGAACAGGCTCTAAGGATGTGTTTTTGAGTTTGTAAAATATAGGAAATAAAGATGAGAAAAGAGGAATAAACGAAAAGAGCTTTGGTTTGTTACTATTTAAATTGAAGGTTATAAATGTTACAAACATTAAATATAAAAGGCTATGTTACTATGACCTGTGCTATAAATTCGTAACTTTATTTTTGAAGTTTACCATTATACCTGAGCTTTGTATAAAAATATACTCATTTAACAAAATCGACATTTTTTATTTGTTTTTATTTTTTTTACTATTTTTTAGATAGGTTAAATATTAATACTTTTGGATGGTCCAGAATTTTTGAAACATGTGATTTTCTAATTATCTAAATTAGTAATGAAATTATAAAAATTGTAAAATTTGATCCCTAATATATATTCCTATATAGATATCATATTGAATAGTTCAGACCAACTATATTGAACTATAAAAATGAAAATAATAATCCATAGCACAGATCGATCTGTAATATGCATTTATTATGGCCTCACTCACTATTTGTTTCATTTTTTCCATTCATATTGTTGAACTTCTCAGATTTTAATTTGAAAGACAAAGTTAATATAATACAACCTCTTTCTCTCTCGTCTCTACACTTCCTCAGTTTTTAAAACTCCATGATCATGTTTGGTTGTGAATTAAAATTTAAAAGGATTATATCACTTGCTCCAAATTAAAACGAAGTAACTTATTATAATTTGATTGAAGCATGTTACTGAAGTACTGGAAATTTTTTTTTTTTAAACAGTTGGTAGTGAACAAACTTTATTTTGTGTAGACGGTCGGATACGGATCGGATAGTGGTTTTATCGTATCCATATCCGTTATAATTTTTCAGATACGGATACGGATATGAATACGAATTGGATATTAAATGTTACGGATCGGTTATCGGATGGATACGGATACTTTCCATAATTAGCTTGTTGGTTACAAAACATTTATTATATTATAAAAACATTAGTCACTAATTATGTTATATTGTTCATCAAAATATATATATCTATATGCAATTTAATAAATTATTGGCACGATATGTAATTTAATAAATCAATTTAAGAACATATAGCACATTAGTTGTGATTTAAAAGTGTAAATGGTCAGATACGGATAGTTAAGTCTTACTATATTCTTATCCGTTATAATTTTTTAGATACGAATACGGATATGGATCAGATAATTTAGATAATTTTCTGAATTTGGATCCGGACGAAATCGGATAATATCCGATCCGTTTACACCCCTAACTTTCACTAACGAAGAGAGAGAATGTAAAAAAATTAATGTTATCTATAACAGTTGATTTTATAATGTAAAGTAAGTTAATTCATCTGAAGAGGTAAAGTAACTACTTTGAATTAATTCAAATTTTACTTCAAGATTACTTGTTATCTTTTACTTTTTGTTTAATGAATAAGTGTAGAGAACGAAGTTTACTCCACCACTTCACAATCAAACATGACGCAATTGCATTAACTAAAATCCTCCTGTCAAATTTCTCAACTCAGTTTCTTCTCCTTTTCTCCCTTTTATTTTTTCTCCATGCACCAAAACATGTTGATTCTTTATTTTGTTGACAAGATATCAAGAATAATAATACCATTGAACTCGTATCAACACAAGAAATGCAATAGTATTCTTAATTTCATTCTTTAGGTTCAAAAGTGTGATTAATTACTAGATTGCAGTTCTCAAAACAAGAAATGATTGTCGATTGATCTCTCCTCTAATTTGAAATATAATAGGATTAAAATGTTACATTGTTTTCGTGTTCAATCATACCTCACATTCTTATCTCTGTTCATAAAGTTCAAACAACTAATCTGAAACCGCTTCGTATGATATACATATTAAAATGTATTGTGAGACTAAATTTTATTTTATTTTAGAAAACTTTTTATCATTCTTTTAGATGAATACAAAATTACTTGTTTTTTGACCATGTAGAAACAATAATTTTGTACCTATCTAAAAAAAAGTTAAAGATTTCAAAAAAGAAAATATAAGATTTGGTGATCTCTAATCACATTTTAATATGAATGTTATATTAAGCAACTTAGATTGACCATATTGACTATATGAACTTTGAAAACAAAAATAAATTTGAGGTGCTAAAACAGTGATACATTTTAACCCTACTTGAAATATTAGTTATATTTAAAAATAATTTAACCGGATCTAATGTTACATTAATTCCTATACAATATATGCCAAAAGAGATATGGAGCACAAATAATAACCCAACACCAAATAATTTTTTTGTTTGATGTTTTTTAAAAATAAAAAAATATTTTATAAAACAGTGAGACTACGGTATCATGTACAGTGTATTGATTCGTACTACGAATTAGTATTTTTGTTTCCAAATTCAATAGTTTATCTGAACCGTTCAACATAATTTTCATATGAAAATGTACTTACAAACTAAAATTTATATTTTTTAAGAACTTTTTTGCTATTTTTTAGATAAGTAGTAGTGATTTTCTATCTATACATAGTAAAAATAAAATAAAAGAATCTAATATTTACTTTATCGAGTAAATTTTTATATGAAAATCAAAATATTTTTCAAAATTAAAATTAAAATATTAATATGTAGTATGGACCAATTCACGCTATAAAATATTTTTCAAATAAGTTGGCTACTGAAGAGGCAAACCGTTGGCTTCCATATACCATTGATGACTTAAGCACAAGAAAAATATATAATAAAATCCATTTCATATGGTCAATGTTATGGCAAAGCCAAATTAATCATAAGAGAATAGGTCAAAGTATAAACTATTTTTGTCAGAAAATGATACCGGTCTCACTCGATCTTATAGAAATTAAATTTCAAAATTGATAACTTATTTATGTCAGTATCTTGTATATTGAGGAGATGGCAGAAAAATAATAATATTATGTAATTTTAAGGATGAAAATGCTTAATATGGTTCTAACATGTTATTGTTTTAAAAATAAAATAATATTAAAATTTATTCTTCAAATATATTTTCCTACGGAGATCGTGTTGAACGCTCCTTCTAAGTAATTGTTTGGACTTTAAAAATTGAGATATAAATCCATAGCACATTAACACATGTTGATTTGTAATATGCATATCATCGTAGGGAACCTCATTCTTTTCACCTTGTATTATGAATCTATATTTTTATTTTCAAAGTCTAAACAGTTGATCAATAATATTGAGCATAATTTTAATATGAAAATGTACTTAAAAATATATTTGAAGATAGTTTCCTACTTTCTTTTTAAATAATAATATGCATATCAGCATAACCACACTCTTTTGTTATTATTAGACAAGCCTAGGGGAGAGGGAAATAAATCTGCTGTTATTCCAATGGAATAACAGGACCGCCAATGGAATAATAGGGTCTTCTTATTCCTATCCCAACCATTAAACTTCATCAAAATTCGTGCATAAAAAAGTTTTTCAATTCAGATTCGTACATGAAATTTTTTGAATGGCTGGGATCGAAATAACAGCAGATTTATTTGCAGGGGAGAGTGGAGACTGCTGTACTGTAACTTCCTGCGGAAACAATTGAATCCGGATACCGAGATGGTTTCAATTTGAACTTTAATTCGGTATTTGACAAATATTCTAATCTCCTTGTTTTGACAAAATCCCCAATGCTGCTTCCAAATTAAATTGCAATTAAGCGGCCGTAATTGATGCAATTTCTAAACGCATTTATTTTTTTACTGAAGTTTAGCAGCAAAAACATAAATACTCCCACCTATAATTCATCAACCTATTTGAAATCTCATTTAATGAGAAAATATTTTAACAGATTAGTTTTGGCTTCATGCAGCGCGCTAACCATTTGCAGAGCTGTTTGGATTTTATAGCCCGTGCGCTGCATGAAGTCGAAATCGCTCTGTTTAAATCTTTACCCCATTTAATCACCTCTCAAAATCCCCAAAATCCAGCTCCCGCTCACTGGGGCTCAAATAACGGTCTACTGTTACTCGACCATTGTATCAATCCGTATATCAGATCATACCCATCTGGGAAATTTGAGTCACTGACCCGCTACACTTGTCGCAATAAAAGATTGAAGAAAAGCCGCCGTAATCCGAACTCAAAAAAGGAAAAAAATGTATTCAGATCCCGTACACTCTCCTCTCCATGACATTTCTTGTAGCGACCAGGCGGTATGGGTATCATCAGACCGTTCGTTTAAATCAAGTTCCTCTAAAAGTGGTACCCGCTTTACAAAATTATAAACCACAGTGAAACCTGAATCCTCGGAATTCGTTATCACCTAAGTTAACAGAATATTTCTGTTTGGATCTCTACCGTCCAATCGGAATCCGCACGACTATTTAAGCCAATTGAACGGCTCTTTTCCAAACATTAATATTCTGTTATCTCAGAGGATTGGATTCAAATCCTCTTGCCTCGTTCTATGTATCTCCGCCTTGCTCACCTCACTATTCACTCCTTTCCTTCACGGGAAAAGGCAGTGCTAAGTCTGACTGGTAACTGGAAACCTGTACCTTCCCGTTCTCTACCCCCCATAGAAACCCTAGGATTTTAAATCCAGTCAATGGACGGGCGCTCCACCACACGTGGAGGCGCGGCGGCGCACCGGCGATCGAGGAGTCTGAGTCGTTTCCCTCCACCAACGCCTGGCTCCGACGAGTTCGAGACACCGAGGGGCAGGTTCGTAAATAAAATGCGAGGGTCGGGGCAGGTTTTGTTCTCTGATTCAGGTGAAGTTAGTTTAGATGATCTGGCCAATGAATTTCTCCGTGCGAGAGCTGAATCTGAAGAGGATGATGTTGTTTCTGTGCGAAGGGGAAGGGATGAGCGAAGAATGAGTTTATGCAGGGGCAAAAGTGGTTCAGGATCAAGGTATGTTGAAATTGTGTTGTTCATCATTGCTAATTGGTTACAGGATGAACAGTGATTGTGAACAGTTCAGGTGTTTCAAATAAAATTGAAATTGGCGGTACACTTTACCACCTTTTTTTCCAAAAAAGGAAAAGAAAATAGTTTATTGCTAATTAGAGTAGTTAGTTACCATTCTTTTGTTCTTTTTTTGTATAAAAAAATGAAAAAAAATCTTGTTCCAATTGACTGCTTAATTCTCAGAATCACTGCTAATTTGAGACACTATTTGTTTAGTGTTATTCAAATTAAAAAAAAAAACTTGTTCCCAGTTTATCATTGCTGATTGGTTAGTGATTGTAAACAATTTCAGGTGTTTCAAATAAAACTGAAATTGGTGGTACTTTGTACCACATTTTTCCAAAAACACAAAGATATAGTTTGTTGCTAATTAGGGTAGCTAGTTACCATCTTTTTGTTTTTTATTTTTGGTAAAAAAAATACTCTTGTTTCATTTATGAAACTGGTGGCTGCTTATTCTCAAAATCATTGCCAATATGGGTGCTATTGGTGTGGTGTTATTCAAATTAAAAAAAAAATAAAACTTTTTCTCTGTGTAATAATCTCTATTAAACAGACAAGTATAGTAAACTTTGAAAAACCAATTAAGTAACACTAACCGGGATAGGACTATTTTAAAAAAAAAAAATTGTCAAAAGTTTAGATTCCTTAATCAAAGCTACTTGTCATTGTTTCACTTTCAGCAGTGCTAGGTACTTGAGGGAAACAGAGTCGTCTAAGCATAAGGGGAGGTCAGTTTCTAGGCCACCATCTGTTGGACGGAATCAAAGTGTGGGCCCCACAAGAACCCGTTACTCTTCTGTCGTGGATCGACGGAGAGGCACCCGTTCCAATTATGAGGTCAGACATTTTCTTGTAGTCTATATAATACGTAAGATCAACATGTGCTAAGTAACAGAAATGTATCATTCAGTATGTAATGAATATCAATAATAACTTGCAAGAGAAGCAAAATTTGCTCAATTTCACCTATAATTTATCTTTATTAAGGATTAATTTGAAGTTTCAACAAATATCCTTTTTTACTCTAGTTACCTTTGACCCAGGTTCATATTTCTTTCTTTTTATTATTTATTTTGAGGAAAATCTTTCTTTTATTTTTGGGCATGTACTGCAATAGACTGAGCGAGATGTTTCTCAGGGGTACAATCCTAAACTTGCAAATAATAAGCCTAGCACAGGTGGAATCAGAGACATAGTGCAAAAACAACCAAATTCGAACCGTGGCATGAGGAGATCTATGAGTCAAAAAGATTTATTTCATTCACATGATAGTAGCTCAGTAAGCACTCTTTTCCTTTTATTTTTTTGGTCTTGAAGTATCAAACTTAGCACATTTAGTTCAGACCCAGGTACTTTTAGATACCGAATAAGCCAAGCAAATACTGAAACTCCAGAAATAAATACAAACAGAGAATTTGACCCAAAAACTCATAGCTATGATATTAACAATTTGATCCTCCATATCTTGATTGGCACCTGGCAACGAATTTGGGTACAAAACATTGCAGTTTTTCAGTTTTGTTTGTATTATCGGTACCTGTTTTCTTCAACCAATAAGGTATTTCCCGGGAGTAATTGACTTCACAACCCACGTTTAGGAGGTGATGAGACATAATCAAAGCAAAATTATATGTGACAGTTTTGCTGAAGCACGTCTTGGCCCTATTTTTTTACATATGAATTTCTAATACTTTGATTTTTCTATGAAGACTCATTCTTCCTTAACCGATGATGAAGCAAGGGACGTACACTTCATGCATATCAACAGAAATGAAAAGACAATTCGAGAAGTGTATTCGCCTGAGAAGGCAGGGTTACTTCTTTCCATTTATATAGTTTTTTCTTAACTTTTTGTTTTAGATATTGCTTGGTCGTGTACATATATACCCTTTTGAATTTGGAGTTTTTCATAACTATAAAGTAGTAAAGTGTATTTCTACGTAAATGTTTTAGTTACATATTTGCAAATAAATATGTAGACAAAAAGACTTCAGATTGTTGTAGACAAATCAGGTAAAATTCTCGGTCATAAAAGAACCTTTTTAGTTTTTATTAATAAACACTTTGTACAAAAATTAAACAGGAGCATCAAGGTAGTGAAAACGAGACCGGTCTATACGAAGCCATGCGGAATGAAGTGAGAAATGCTGTAGAAGAAATTAGAACACAGCTTGAAAAGGTGTGATCTATATTTTCCATCTTTTATTTTTTCCTTATACTGGGGAGCTCTCAGTTACTTGAAGATCTGATAAGAAACTTTTACAGGTGGTTGCAAAAACTGAGCCTGCAGATAGGACAGGTGGTGATGATCTAAAACCTGTGCAAGTTATTGCAGAGCTTAGACGAAATTACACTAGTAAACTAGAAGAGGTATTTCTCAAGTAGCGACAGCTTTACTCTCTTCATATTTAGTTGTAGAGGGCCGTAGAATAGAATAAACAGATCTATGGATATATCTATAGATCAAATTCTAGAAACTTTTTAGTTTCGGTTCAGACAAAGTAGTGAACAAACAAAGGTAAAAAGGATTTCTCAGTTTTATATCCTATCCTCTTAATGATGGCAGTTTTAATATCTCGTTGTCTGAATGATGGTGATAAACTGATACTGGTCAGAAGTAAAATAGAAAATACTTGCTGCTTCAAATTGGATTCATTGTGTAATTATATTGAAGATCACCATCCATAACTACATAAACTTATTGTTCCATGGTTTTCTTACTAGTTGCTCTTACTTCACGTCTTTCTTTTTGTTTGCACTGCACATGTTATAAAAATTTGGTGAATTTTCCAGTCAGAAAAGAGGAAACAGGAATTATTGGCTGAGCTGGCAGCAGAGGAGCAGCGGGGCCATGAGCTCACTAAAATAGTAAAAGAGCTGCTTCCATCTCCCCAAAGTAACAAAGTGGCAGGAAGACAGTCTAGGCAAAGACGGGTATGACTCTTTACTTGGCATTAGTTTTTAGGTTCTATTTACCAGAGGTGCTGCACTGTTATTGTTTGGGTAAAGGTATTTTTCTATATTTAAAGACACTGTATATGTACCAGCATATAGAGTAAAGCTAGCGTGTGTTATGCTCACCAAGAGGGCTTGGTGAGCATAACTCCAAAATCTATCAGATTGGCTTCAAACGACGAATCCAAATCGTTGAAACCTATCTACTTTACAAGTGCATGTACATGCAAAATTTTGAATTTTTTGAAATTATTTAATATAAAGTCAAGTGGTAAAAATAATAATGAAGTTTTACAAGTTATTTTAATGCATTTGTTTTTTCATCATTTTTTGACTGCTTGACTTTGTACTAAAAGAATTTGAAAATTTTAAATTTTTGCATGGCCACACATCACTCGCTAAGTAGATCAGTTTCAAAAAAATGGGATAGAATATTCTTACTTTTGTTTTCCTTCTGTTTGAGATTTTTTTTTTTTTGTAATTCATTGCTCTATATGTGCCCTGTTGATTGTGACTTAAAAGGGTCTTGTATGCAGAGGAGCAAGGAAAGAAGCAAAGTTTCTAGACACCTTACCGAAGAGGCCGAGAGATACTTCGAAGACTTCCTTTCAAATGTAGACGACACTGATTTCTCTTCTTTTGATGGAGAAAGAAGCGATAACAGTTCTTGCAGGAAAGACTTCTTATCGAACCCGTATGCTAGCAACAACACTCTGATAGAATTGCAAGAGACGACTCCAGTAACAAAATCTTCACCTTTATCTACTGAGACAGATGGTGTTGTTCTACCTTGGCTTCAGTGGGAAACTGGTCTCCAAACTTCTCCTTTAAAAACCAAATCTCAGGTATGAATTAAGGATTAAGGTTTGTCATAGAGAATTTTGTATTTATTGAAATTAATATAAAATAATATAGAGTATTAGAATGATTTCTGCTGGATTTAGATGCTATAGATGGATCCGTAAAAGAAATTTCAGATCCATTAAGGACCACAGCAACACTAATCGCCACACCAAAGTGCCACGCAAAAAATCCCTCTCCGCCCCTCCCACTCTTTCTCTGTGCTTTTGAAAAGCTTTTTACGGATCCATTTACAGCATCTAAATCCAGCAGCAATCATTCTAATACTCTATATTATTTTATACTAAATTCTATAAATAAAATTTTCTGTTTGTCATACATCCGGGAATTCAGCAGTACAGTATTTATCCTTTATTGCTAAAAGTTGTTTAATTTTATTTATAGGTTCATGATGTTTAAGCCTCAATTAACCTTGTTTGATACTTTGATGTATTAAAGTTTTAATCAATTGGGAAAATAAATAAAGCTTAATTAGTCATGTCAAGCTCAACCATGTGTACGCTCTCGGCTGTTTATATTTTGGTACAGTACTGCTACCAGATTCAGCTGTACATTATGAAAATTTGGTACCGCAATTGTTCCATCTAGTCTCAAATTAAACAGGCTTAAGATGTGAAAAATTGGGTTAAAACTAAAATTATGGCAATTTTCCAGGGTGGAAGTGCAAAAACTCATGACGTGACATCTAGTAGCCATGCTAGCTGGAGTCCTGATTACGGAAGCGGAAGCGATGCTTCTAATTGCAAAAGCAAATCAATTGGCAACTCAGTACAGTCGAAAAACTACACTGTTAACAGTCTGGTTGGTACAAATAAAGCCTCTTCTTATCACAAGGATGAGTACTTGGATATGAGACTTGAAGAAGATTTTCTCCTGGAGAGGTTGAGGCAGCGTGAGAAAATCGAGTCGGGTAGCCTTCTTTTATGCGAAAGAAGAATCATGTTGTAGTAGCTCTCTTTTTTCCCAGTAGATTCTCTCTAGGTCAATAATATTTCTGTAGTAGTATTCTGTTGATAAATAGTACATATCTACTTCTATTAAACTAACATTTGGATGTTTAGTTTAGGATATATTATTTCTATGCATGACGAAACTGAAAAAGCAAGGAATTCTTGTCAGTTTTTTTTTTTTTTTTTTTTTTTTTTTTTTTTTTTTTTCTGATGAGGTAGATTTGGTTACTTTTTTATTTCTAGTTAGTATAATAGAGATAAATTTTAATTGAACTTTGTTGATCGGAATAAAAATGAAAAAAAAAAAAATTCTTCTCAATGTTTTTACTGGAAAGTATACATAGTACTAGAGAAATGATTTCATTTGAATTAAAATGACACTTGTGCCTTTAAAATTATGATTAGTAATTGCACGATGATTTCTTCAATTTAACACAAAAGGATATTAGTTCTTTTCATTAAGTGAAAAATATTACATTTCTAGAAGTTCAACATTAACTGGTACTCAAAGGAATGTTTAAATAACTAGTATTTAAAGAAATTAACTACTGAATTGAAAATAAAAAAACTGCTGCATCCTAAGAATTGAATGTGCCAGTACTGATACACATTACTTCAATCACCTCTCTGCATTATCTCAGTTGGAACATGTCTGCATTTAGTTGACACTCTGTAGGTATTGTGCCGGTATTGCAATCTTCCAGGTTGCCATCGAAGTCCTGCCTCATTTTACTCGAAACTGATCATATGGATCTGACGATGCAGTAGTGTACCAGGGATATTAATTCGATAGCGTAATTTATTTTTTATTTTTTTCTTCTGAATACCATATACTGGTATTTTTCACAAATGTTTCAGCATTATGTGCAAATCTTTGTTTATAGTAAGTTTATTTATATGTTTATATATATAGATGTTTAAATGTTTGTTCTAATAAAATCTGTGTTTTTATGTACTGGTCAACTTTCAGCTGACTTTTTTCTTTATTTTTCCAGATCTAGATTAGTTGGTTATTTCTCTTAATCTGTTCCTTATAAAAATCTGCAAAAATGAAAAGTAGTTACATCTAAATATGTTCTTATATTATATGAATATCAAGATCAGAATAAAAAGTAATAGAAAATTATGATTTTTTTTGTGAAAAGGACAACAATGCCCTTGAACTTGTATTTTATCGATGATTAACAAACGGTTAAGGTTCTGAACTAAAACCTATTATAAAACATGTTAAATTTTGAAGAAAAGTAAAACGGAAAGAAAACCATAACATACAAATTGAACTAAGGGAGAAACAAAAAAAAAAGCAAATATAAGAACCCAAACGTATCATAACTGCCAAAGCAAAAGTGAAACAATATTATTTTCTAATCGGAACCAAAGGAGAATCCGCTCAGCTTGCACTTCTAACAGCACTACTAGTTCTTTCTTTTGATCTCTGAAAATCCTCGCACACCGCTACCTCCAAAAGACATAAGAACATATTTAGATACCATCGAGCAGAAGATTTTTACTGTTTGACATTTTGAGAACAGATACACCACTGATTCCTCTTCTTGTTTATACATCACACATCTATAGTAAGTGCAATGATTTAGTAGTGGAATGATTGAAATGGTAAAAAGGGAACATGAAATATGTTTACTCATATTTTATTGACAAGAATGGGTTGATTTGAGCATTTCAAAAGAATCTAGAAGAGAAATCATGTGGTGTATTTACCTTGTTTTGGGGTTCAACCTAAATGACCTGTTGTTTTCAAGTAATGTGAGAATGGGAATAAAATACGCCTAATTGCATAAATGAAGCTAAAATGAGGTCAATTTAGGCTCAAATTAAGGACAAATAAAGCATGGTTGAGGTTACCCTTCTCCAAAGCTCATGCCAGTATGCGACACAACACTGGTACAGACCGTACCTGCTACCAGAAAAATGGCACCATACTAGTACTGATGTCAAATTTAACATTTGTATTTTTCAGGTGTTAACAAGAAAAAAACTTATATAATACCATTTTACGAATTTGTTTAATTTGTGAAGTATTTTCTTCAAAAGAAAGAAAAGACAAGTTATCAAGTTGTTAAGCACTTTCGTGTAGCTTGACAATTCTTATAAATTAGTATGAACTTTACTTTTGCTCTATAAGGTAAAAGCTGATGTGATATGATTTTGTAGTTCTTATCCAAAATATAAAAGTACCTCTGCTCAAATTTCTGGAAAGGTGTATTTCTTGGAAGCCCGCTTGCAAAAACTTCAGCAAGAAACAATGCAGTTTGAAGATTGTTCACGGTATCAAGTGTATCATGGATCATTATTTTTAATAAATATCAAACAAAGGTCAATCATTTAAACATACTGATAGGAGTCAACCTTGGCAGAGGGAGAGAGCAATAGGAAATCCATGGGGAGGCTGAGTCGAGCTAGGTGGAGGAAAAGATATTGAGAGGAGAGAGAAGACATTCTTACAGTGAAGAAAAGAGAGACAGAGAGAGCTGATCAGCGGTCATGCAGTGAGCACTGTTTTTTTTTTATAGATTAAACATCAAAGCCGCTGGATTAAAAGGACGGTTCAGATTTTTGCCCATTGTACAAGTTAGGGTACTGGGGAGGATGCGGATCCTTTATAAGCATGGTATGAGTCACGATATCGGGTTTGTACCCTTTAGAAATCATTTCATGAAGCAACTCCTTTGCCTCAACAATTTCGCCTTTCTTGAGCAACGCATCTATAAGAATGTTGTAAGTCACGACATCGGGCTCGAACCCTTTGGAAATCATGTCATGCTTCAACTCATTTGCCTTCGTAATTTCACCTTTTTTGCACAAACCATCTATAAGAGTGTTGTAAGTCACGACATCGGGCTCGCACCCTTTGGAAATCATTTCATGCATCAACTCCTTTGCCTTTGTAATTTCACCTTTCTTGTACAAGCCATCAATAAGAGTGTTGTAAGTCACGACATTGGGTTCGTACCCTTTGGCAATCATTCCACGCATCAACTCCTTTGCCATGGTAACTTCACCTTTCTTACATAACCCATCTATAAGAGTGGTATAAGTCACGACATTGGGCTCGTACCCTTTGGAAATCATTCCACGCATCAACTCCTTTGCCATGGTAACTTCACCTTTCTTGCACAAACCATCTATAAGAGTGTTGTAAGTCACGACATCGGGTTCGTACCCTTTGGAAATCATTTTATGCATCAACTCCTCTGCTTTGGTAACTTCACCATTCTTACACAGCTCATCTATAAAAATATTGTAAGTCACGACATTGGGCTCACACCCTTTGGAAATCATTTCATGCATCAACACTTTTGCCTTTGTAATTTCACCATTCTTGAACCACCCATCTATAATAGTGGTATAAGTCACGACATCGGGCTCGCACCCTTTGGAAATCATGTCATGCATCAATTCATTTGCTTTCGTAATTTCACCTTTTTTGCACAAACCATCTATAAGAGTGTTGTAAGTCACTATATCGGGCTCGCACCCTTTGGAAATCATTTCATGCAGCAACTCCTTTGCCTTTGTAATTTCACCTTTCTTGTACAAGCCATCAATAAGAGTGTTGTAAGTCACGACATTGGGCTCGTACCCTTTGGAAATCATTTCTTGCATCAACTCCTCTGCCTTGGTAACTTCATCGTTCTTGCACAAACCATCTATAAGAGTGGTATAAGTCACGACATCGGGTTCGTACCCTTTGGAAATCATTTTGTGCATCAACTCCTCTGCTTTGATAACTTCACCGTTCTTGCACAACCCATCTATAAGAGTGTTATAAGTCACGACATTGGGCTCGTACCCTTTGGAAATCATTTCATGCATCAACTCCTCTGCCTTGATTACTTCACCGTTCTTGCACAACCCATCTATAAGAGTGGTATAAGTCACGACATTGGGCTCGTACTCTTTGGAAATCATTTCATGCATCAACTCCTCTGCCTTTGTAACTTCACCGTTCTTACATAACCCATCTATAAGAGTTGTATAAGTCACAACATTGGGCTCATATCCTTTGAAAATCATTTCATTCATCAACTCCTCTCCCTTCGTAATTTCACCTTTGTTGCACAACCCATCTATAAGAGTGGTATAAGTCACGACATTGGGCTCATAACCTTTGCAAATCATTTCATGCATCAATTTCTTTGCCTTCGTAACTTCACCATTTTTACACAACCCATCTATAAGAGTGGTATAAGTCACGACATTGGGTTCGTACCCTTTGGAAATCATTTCATGCATCAACTCCTCTGCCTTGATTACTTCACCATTCTTACACAACCCATCTATAAGAGTTGTATAAGTCACAACATTGGGATAGTATCCTTTGGAAATCATTTCATTCATCAACTCCTTCCCCTTCGTAATTTCACCTTTGTTGCACAACGCATCTATAAGAGTGGTATAAGTCACGACATTGGGCTCATAACCTTTGCAAATCATTTCATGCATCAATTCCTTTGCCTTCGTAACTTCACCATTTTTACATAACCCATCTATAAGAGTCGTATAAGTCACGACATTGGGTTCGTACCCTTTGGAAATCATTTCATGCAACAACTCCTTTGCCATTGTAAATTCACCTTTCTTACAAAACCCATCTATAAGAGTGGTGTATGTCACGACATCGGGCTCGCACCCTTTGGAAATCATTTCATGCATCAACTCCTTTGCTTTCGTAATTTTATCATTTTTGCACAACCCATCTATAAGAGTGTTATAAGTCACGACATTGGGTTCGCACCCTTTGGAAATCATTTCATATTTCAACTCATTTCCCTTCATAATTTCACCTTTCTTGCACAACCCATTGATAAGAATGTTATACGAGATGACATGAGGTATACAACCCAACTTGGGCATTTTGTAAAGAACAATGGCTGAAGCCTCACTAGTTCTATTCTCATAACAAAGGCCCTTGATTATTGGACTGAATATCACGGCCTTAGGCCTGTGACCTTCTTTGAGAAGCCTTCCTAGAAAACAAAAAGCTAAGTCGAGACGATTTACTTGGGCACAATACTTAATCATAAGACCATAGGTATAAGCATCAGGACTGATTCCATCAGTTTGTGTTATAAGGTCAAAAAAGAAATAAATAGCAGGGTCAGAGTTTCGAACCAAGGTATCCAGGACCGCATTGAAAGGATGGATTGAGGTGGGAGGATTCTGAGAAGCCAATAGAGAGTGATAATGGTCAAGGATCTCTTTGTAATGCGAATTAGTTGTAGAAGGTGGTTTTGGTTTTGATTTGTTGCTGATTCGGTGGGGCTGAGACTGGGAATTGGAGATGGCATAGCAGCAAAGAGAGAGGTCACGACGAGGAGAAATTGAAGGTGAAAGGGAACAGAAAGGGGTGAGAGACAGCACAGGCATCATCTTCTTCTTCTTCTTCTTCGGTTTTAGCGTTTCTTTCTCTCTTTCAAGTGAGAAGTGACAGCGCGCCTGAGAAGACAAGACTGAGGTAAGGAAAATAAGATGCGAAGATGAGGACAAAGATCTCTCCTTTCTGGGCCGACTTTGCTGGCCCAAAATCCTAAATGGAACAAAAATCTCTTCTTTCTTAGTCTAACTATTTTGGAGAGCATGTTACCTATCGGAAATTTATTTTTTCATAACATAAGCATGATGGACGCTTGATAAAATTAATCATTTATATAGGGAAAAGAAAATAAGGAGTTTAGCTAGTATAATATCTGTGTCATTTCAACCTATATAATACTAATTTTAAAACATATCAAATCGACTTTAAACGACTAATTCAAAATTCAAACCGTTTAAACCGATTAACATTATGAGTGATGCGTTTACATACAATTTTTTTTTATATTTTTGAGTTATTTTAGTATCAAATCAAGCGGTAAAAATATTGAAAAATTAATGTATTAAAATTAACTTAAAAACTCACACATTTGACCGCTTGACTTAGTACTAAATAAATTCGAAAATTTATAAATTTTGCATGTAAACGCACAACTAATGAAGTAAATCGGTTTGAGCGGTTTGGATTCACCGTTTGAAGTCGATTTAATAGGTTTTAGAGTTGGTATTATATAGGTTGAAATGATACTGATGTTATACTAGCCAAACTCGAAAATAAGGGTTGTTAGATTCAATACAAGTAGAAATGTAACCCAGCAATTCTTTTTAACTAAACCTTTGATTGAACAATTGTTCCATATTTTCCTATGGAATATTATATCAAATTAAGAAATATACTCTAAGAAAAATCTCATTAGAAATTTATCAATTTGTAAAATAAGATTCGCTTGCACTATATATATATCAAAGAACATATAATAAGGGTGTATTTGGTGCATCAAATACACTAAAAAAACCTCCAAATGACATGTTAGCATATATATATATTAAGTAGAATTATGACATACACGTATACAAATTTACACAACTGAGCTTCCCTTTTATATTATATCACATACATATACAAAAATGACCATAATGCCCCCAAATTATTGAAGTGTACATCATTACAAGATTTCTTAACTATAAGCATTCATCCATTTATCCTGAAGGTTACAAAAGCTATTGATTCATTCCTAGTAACTCTTGATTTCTTCTCTGTGCTTCAGTAATTATGAATAATAGGAGCTTTGCCAAATGTCTTTCAACCCTTCAAGAAAAAATGAGACAACCAGTCAATTGCATAGACGATCAAACTTGCTTTGGTACATGTTATTGTAGTAAAACTCTACCTTACTCTTACTGGTACGGTTTGATTCTGATTTCTGACCAGTACCAAAAAAGCTTCAACTAAAACACACCAAAAGAAAGTTATAATCTCTGAACTCTACCTGAACAACAAAGAGATATTTAGGTCCAGTTTGATCCTAATCCCCAACTAAATTTTGGAACTTTGATAATGGTTTCATACCGGCAGAAAAAACAGTTGAAGAAACCAGTCGCATCAAATAAGAAGAGAAAAAAATAACCAAAACAGTGCATGGAAATAATTATTGAACCTCAATATGTATCAGATAGATTAGTAATACTAAAGCCAAGAAAAACCAAGGCTACTTGTGAATTTTTCTCAAGGAAAATATAATATAGAGAAATTTATATATATGCCCATAATATTTCGTCCTTTAGATATTTTCCCCTCAAAATTTCAAATTAGTTATTCCGCATCTGCCATCTAAATTCACTTATTTTATTAATATCTCTATTTCTTAAATTAATCACTTTAAATAAAAGATTAATATTAATAAAAAAAATAAAAGGACATTTTTACCCTTAGTTCAAAATTATGTGTCCCTAATCCCTCTTTCTTCAGTCAACAACCTAAAGAGAATGGTGGTCTCAATTTGAAGTTGAAGATGCTAGCAATTATTTCTAACAATTCAAATTTGTTCTAAAGAGAACAATTTTTTTCAATGCAGCACTGCACCAATATCATGACCTGGACTGGACCATGACCGCCTATATGCCAGTTGGTCTAGACATCACTGCTCTGCAAAATTCATGTCTTATTGGGTATCATTTACAATTTAGATGCAAATGGAAATATATAACACGTCATCAATTATTATTTTCTGTACTCTAATTTTAGAAATCCATCATTTATATATAATTAAAGTTGACAGTTGGAAGATAGTTTTGATTTTGAACCACCATCCTGATATCCAATTTAAAATGCAAGATTGCAAACTTGTAATCCGTAGTTTACCCCATAAAAAGAAAAAAAAAATCATAATAGATCAATAGTACCATAATCAACCAAAGATCACCAGTTATTGAAAACTATGTAAACCATCAATTCCTGACTGAAAAGTAATGACTATATACCCATAGTTTTCTGCAGATACTTATCATTAGAATATATATATAATGCATAACTGGCTTCAATTCAATCAAACTTAACTTCAATTAAACTAAAGTACTAAAACTGAGAAGCATATATACCACTTACCTTACATAAGGTGGATTCAATTTGGTGCTTTTCTTAGCAGGGACTTTCAGATGCAACTCAATGGATGGAGTAGGTAGCAAGGAATTTTGAACATATGATTTGGTTCCTACGGTCAGAATGGAACTCCATGAATAAACCCAGATTAAGAGAGTACAGTGGCGTGGATCAAGTTTGTTCTTTGTAAAGCTAATGGATTGGATTAAAATAATAGCATATGGGGTGTCAGATGTTGGTAGATGGGTTTTCTTCAACATAAGAAAAGTTCATTGAGGAATTTCATCAAACAGGTTGTTAGCTAGCTGGTTGCTCGCAAATCCTAAAAAAAACACTTTATAAAATTGTAAATATGAGTGATATTTTTGGTGAACTTAGTTTTTCCTTGTTACATATACGATTATTAAGGCCGACAGATATATGGATCACATACTACAAAAAGGAATAATCCCGTGCTACAGAGAAGAAGAAGCATAATATCCATAACAACACTGATTATATAGATGACACAGTGAAGAAGCACAATTTTTTTTAACAAAAATATCAAAAATTTCTTTAACAACATCCATGACAATTTCTTTAATTTCACATACAATCTTAAAAAAAACATAAAAAAAAATTCAATTAACAAAGAAACTAAAAGTATACTAAAGGTTTCTCAATGCATTTATACATTTCCACAAACCAGCAGCTCCTATTATGTTATGAATTATATATTTCCTTCATGTATCAGGACCAGCCGCACCCTTTGTTGGATTTTGAAATGTTCAGCACTCATCATTGTTGGCAACCCCAATTCTTCTCTGAAGGATGTAGAGGTATCCTGTTGAAAGTCTTGGAGCCTCTTCAAACCCAGTTTGTCATATGTTGTCTGCCGGGATGATTGCTTGCCTATCAATTTAAACAATCTGTGTTGTCACCTAGAGCTGCCCAAAAATTCTCACACAGTGTGCTATCGTCTGTGCAGCCTTCCATGATGGTAGATTGTCTATATTTATAGAGGTACTTATACAGAGAGGAACTTCAGTGAGACAAAACGTCGAATAGGTGGCGGAGGTGAGAAGGAGACCACACTCTCCCCTGGACCTGTTTCCATTTCCGGTTCCGAGCCATCTCCTTTTCGATCTCTCCTCTCCGCTGCGTTTCTGGCACGAATGGGCACATGTTGTTTGGAATTAATGGTCCTCAACGGAGAGAAGATTTGGACGTATCTTCGACTGAGATTCTCGTAACACAACTTGAATTTGTGTAACATCCAAAGAGATTTCACGCAAGAAATTAGAAAAGAAAATAATATAGGAAAGAATATGCGAAAGGGTAAAATAGTATGTAGAATATTTTATTAATATTAATTTATATTTTTTAGTGAAAACAATTGAAAATGGGTATATAAATAAATAGTTTACGTTTGGATAGAAAAATATTTAATTTTTTAATTTTGAATGGATAAATATCTAATTAAGGAAGTTGTGATGGGTATATATCTAAATTTCTCAATGATAGTACCTAAAAAGGTTCACGGACAAATCAGAGAGAGAGAGAGAGGTACCTTGTTCATCGTAGATCCCCGCCATTGAACTCTTCGCCGTTCTCCTCTCTCCCTATCACCCGACCTAGAATAATTGCTACTGTTCACTTTTCCCACAGCCTTCAGAAGATGCCTTGCTAAATCCTAAAAACCCTTAACGGAGGTCGAGTCAATATCTCTGGAGTAACTCAAATTTTGTGTTTAGATCAAGGCCGTCCGATCAGGATCCGGTCCAATCGGATCAGAGATGGAATGCGAAAGAGGGGGTGTCCGATGCCCATCGGACAAGAGTCTGTTCGATGGGCTATTGGAACCGTCTAATTTAAAATCAGATCTACGTTTTGATCAAGCTTCTAAATAGCTAGCTATAGCGGTTTTGGACCCAGAAAGCTAAGTTACGGGCTAAAACTGCGCTAATCAAGCTACGACCGCTATAGCGGTAATAGCGGTCCGCTATGCTACATGGGTTATGATTTTGCAATTTTTGTTTTTTGAAAACATGATTTTGTAATTTTAATGGGCCTTAATATCTAGATTGGTTTTTTTTCTTTTTACTTTATTAAGTTATATCAATACAATGGAACATGTGCGGGCTATATCGCTATATCAATTAAATTTTGTATCATGCATTAATATATGGTAGTGGTATATTTTGAATATAAAATATATCGATAGTTTTTGAATTAGGGATATTTTGAATGACAATTTGAACTTTGTATTGGTTTAATATGAATAATATTAGAACTTCTTAATTAATTTGATATTTTTTTTCTTGATGAGACATTTTTACTAGGCAAAGCCTTCTATGGACATAAGGACCTATTTGTAAAATGAACATATTTTTATTTTTAAAGTTCAAACAGTCGATCCGAACTGTTCATCTTGTTCTCCATATTAATATGTGCTTGGAGACCAAATTTTACATTTTTCTGATTTTTTTTACTATTTATTAATATGGGTACAAAATTCAATGGTCTGAATTTGATATTTTTTATACCCATCTTAATAAATAGTAAATAAATTCAGAAAAATGTAAAATTTGGTCTCCAAAGATATATTAATATGGAGAACAAGATGAACGGTTCGGATCGGCTGTTTGAACTTTGAAAATAAAAATATATTCATTTTACAAATAGGTCCTTATGTCCATAGAAGCATCACTCTTTTTACTATTAGTAGAAATATAAAATATAATTTTTGAAATAAAAAAACGCTATTTATAATAGCTTTCGCTATAGCTCCGCTATTTGCTAAAGCTTTTTTTTTTTGTCTCCCCACTACACCGCTATAAACGCTATTTAGAAGCTTAGTTTTGATTAACAAAACAAAACAATATTGGTTAATGGTACGGATCCATCTTTCCAAACCCGCTATTCCAATAAAATCCGTTTCTGTTAGTCTCTCCTTCCCCAAATTATTTTTTTAAAATGCTCTCCTCCCCCAAATTAAATCTCTCTCTCTCTTGGTCGCTCTCGATCGATCTATCAATCGCGATGTATTGGAAGATAACCACAGAGCCTCCGCCTCCGCTGTCGCCATAGGCACACGTGCAAAGAGGAAGGTTGATCGCTGTCAAGTTGATATTTGAGACGGGAGCGATTGTCCAGCCGAACATGGGATTCGACATAGGGAGATATGGAGAGGTATCACCATTTCAGGACTTCAAAAGTTACCGATTTTATTTTGCTTAATGTCTAATGAAGAGGTTTTCTTAATGCTCATTATTTGAGCTAGATTTATACCAGATTCAAAATTCCCAAATTATAATACAAATCAGCCTTATTGATTTAAAATTTAAGAATAATTGATCGATTAAATCAATTAATAAAGATATGTAAAAATAGATGTTTGTACCGGATTGTCATTCAATTTGGGAAAAGTTCTGTTCATTTAATTGTCAAATAGTTTCTCACCTGTGCAATTATTAGATTGACCTTGGTTTAGCAAATTTGCATAACCTCTTGATCTTGCAAATTAACCAAGCATTGCTTGTTTATTTAACTTCAATTACTCTCTAATTGGCAAGGTCTTCAACAGTTCAATTAAACATCACGAAGATATGGGAAATCAAAATGCCCAATCAAATATTAATTAAGATTGAGCATTTCATTTATTCAATTAAAATATGTAGCCTCAATTTAATTATATGTAGCCGCTACTTGTGTGTTGAATTTGAAAATTTTAGCTTGAATTTAAACAATTCCATCCTAAACATGAAATTTGTGAATAAAAACTTGCATTGTGGCAATTTCCTTTTTCAACAAGTGCCAATTCTGCACTTAATAAAGGCTTAATTTGAGTTTTATTTCATTCATCATGCAGATTCTGGTTCCTTTTAATTTGCGTAGAGTTGAACCTGATGTTTCAGCTATGAAAGTTGCAAGTAAGTTTAGGTACGTTCATTATATGTAGTTATTATTTCTACGTTTTAGTTTCTATAAATTCCTGTTATATGTATTTGTTAGGAGGCTAGGGCTAATCTGTTCTCAGCTTAAAGTTTGTAAAAGTAGTAGAAAGTAATCTGCGAGATATTGTTTTCACTAAGAAATATGGAGTGATTTGAATAGATTCTTTTCAAGATTAAGAACAGAGCTCAAGAGAAACCTCATATGTAAAATATTTTTCTTGTTTTATACAGTTTATGAGATGGGTCTAGATTTTTTTAGGGGTGTATCTGATTTTAATTGTTTCATTTATATTAGTAAAAAGGAATTGTCTCTTGTCCTTACATATCTTGACTTGTATCAAGTTCTTATTTCAACATCAATTAATGTGATTTTAGTTGGTCCTGGTAACATTAATCTGATTTTATCCAAAGAGTCAGTTGTTATAAATTATCAGCACCGGTGTTAAGACTGTTAGCCATGATTGATTACTGTTTGGAATGGTGTACGCTGTCTTGTACCTTCTGTGGCACTATTCTGGTAACACGATATAAAAGCAGCAAGAGTCAAACTTGGATTTGTGAGTGCAGTAACTATATATTTCCTTTTCTTACAGCTAAAGAGACAAAGATGAGAAATGATCAAGGCAAAGCGCTCTTAACGGGGATTTGCTTTACAAGGACTGACTTGATGATTTCAAGATGAAGCAAAGTTTATTAGCACATTTTGTGATTTTCTTTGTAAAAAAATTATTAATTTATGCACTTGCTATACGTATTTGTAGCAAAGATGAAGCAGTAAGTGTTAACCATCTTCAAATTGTATCCTCTTGTTATTTTAATTGGTTTGGTGTATGAACTTGTTGATGATTTAAGGTATGTTCTTGTTATTTTAGTGTTCTCTTTAATTTTGTAGAGTAAAGAGTTGAATGTCTCAGTACTGAGCACGCAGGTGTACTGTTGCCAGCATGGTGTTGATGAGTACTTATTTGAGTCTTTTTTTTGTTCTATTGTTCACAAGATATGTATTTCTAGTTGCACTAGTTATCTCCTTTTTTATGATGTTTCAGTTTGTTATATTAACAATTTGCAACTTAATTTTGATGTAGATTATTTTGATCAGTTTGGTTCTGTGTAATACATTTGTCTCGAATATATATATTTTTTTCATGATTAAACTTCAAGTTATTGAATTATTTTTTTGTAATGTTACATTATCACTTGATAATATACATAAATAGCACACATTACATTACAAATAAAATGTCTATAACAGCAGCAAAAACTATATTACAAATAACTAAGAACAATCTCCAAAATAACAAACATAATAGCAACATTATTACAACATAACATCCCAAAGAACTCAATACCATCAATGCTCAACAGAATCTTGATACCGATCAAACTCAATACGATCCCAAAGAACTCAAAAGGCACTCATAAAAAAATCATAACAAACATAATAGCAACATTATTACAACATAACACATCAATATAACAAATTATATTAAATTGCAGTACATAAAAAATTAGCAGTTCTGCGACATTCTCCTTCTTTAGCAGAGCAGGAAAAAAAAATGGGGGGAGATAAAGAGAGCGAAGGTCGTCTCATGGAGAGGCGACCTGAAATAGGAGCAAACAAAAAATGCTTCTTTTGAGAGATGAAGTAGGATCTAATTTATAGCTATTTTCTAAGTAAAATTTCGGCAGATTCAAAATTATTAAGCACCAAAATTATATAAAGATAAAAATATTTCACTAAGTTATGTATTGCAACATAGCTTAAATCATCATTTGAGAAATGTTAAAACCAAAATTACTATGCGCTACAATCACATCATTTTTGGAAATCAAATTGAACAAAATATGAGGAAACAATTATTTGGATAATAGAGACACGTTCTTTACATCAAATTGCCTACCCTAATATCAAAATTAAACAAAATATGAAAACCTACATACATTATTGAGAGGTATATTCTCATTAGTATTCTGACCCTCTTAAGCTCAAGTTGCCGGGTATAAAAAATGAAGAATAATATTAGGCAGTTATAGTTTAATTACAACATGAGAGTGAAAAGAGAAGCTAAATTACCTCATGGTGGAAGTGCTTTGGAATATATTCAATTAGGGTTTTCGACAACTGCGAGAGCGCTGAGAAGGAGAAAGGCAGAGCGCGCGAGAAGAGGTACAAGTGTCGTCGGAGAAAAGTCGAGAGAGATAGAGGTTGTACAAAACTGCAAATAGAATCAAAGGGCCAATATGTAAGTTGTACAAAACTTAGTAATTATGTATGTGTGTATCCTTGACAATTCCACATTTTGAGTACAGGTCAATTAGACAAAGGGCTATTATTTTGAGTACAGGTCAATTAAAGCTGAACCAGTATGACAGTTCAACTCATAACCAAATTTCAAAAGGTGACAATGAATTTGTCTTCTCATTCTCTCAAACTCAACTACTCAAGGGATCCATAGGCCTTGAGTACACAAGAAAATGTGAAACCATCAAATCTTAAACACTTCCTATACATCAGAAAAGCATTATTCAATGCTTTGTTGCTCTCAGTTTCTGCTAAACTAGCTATCATGGTTTTAAATGACACAAGATCAGGTGGAGAGATGCAATTAAATAGCTCTTTTGTCTCATTTACGTAACCTTCTTGCAAATAACCCGAGATCATGGTGTTCCATGATTTAGCATAATACTAAAGACCCTTAGTGCCTCGTTTACATTCCCATGATGTGTGTAATTAGAAATCAGGTTGGTGCAAGAGGCCACATTTCTATGCGGCATTTCATCAAACAAGTTGTGTGTTTGGGAGTGATATCCGAATCTCAAGTAGTGAAAAACACAAATTCAAAAATATATTCTTACCGACCAGCCCACACCACTGGAGCTTCAGATTAAACACAGAACACCAGAAATATTAGAAAATCAGATAGAAAAAGGAGAGATAAAAATAAGAAATAGATCCATTACTAAGTCACGAGGCATGTACCTCTTTGAGTGATAACGTGATCCAGACCGCACGGTGTGAGAGAGAGGCGACGTGGAGTTGCGCACGCGAGAGAGTTGGCGGAGTTGCACGCGCGAGATGGAGCAGTGACGGGATGAGAGAGAGCGAGAAGAGGTGAAAAGCGGTGTGGGTTTAATCAGTTACGGGTTTGGAATTTTCAATAAATCAAATTCATTTTAGAAAACTCCGTTAATTGCCGCGACCCTTTAATCTGATTTTGATGAAATCCAACGGTTCCAACAGCCCATCGAACAGACTCTGGTCCGATGAGCATCGGACACCCCCCTCCCCAAATCATGATGTGAAAACTGTAAAGAAATATTACGACCAAAGAGCATGAGATTCTATCTGCACGTTTGGTAGCTCAGGAAGTGTCCACAGCTCACCACAATGCTGAAGTTTGAGGTGACGAAGGATGGGCATAGCTCCCTCTTTTAAGTCCCAATGACTTAGCTTCGGCAGGTCTTCAAGCTGCAATTTTTCGAGGTTAGGAAACCCTCCAGTTGAACAGATGAACTTTGATCCCAGATATGAGTATGACAATAACCGAAGTATCCTGAGGCTTTGCAAGCTCTCAAGTATGGGCATTGGATCTTTCTCAAGCCTAGTAAATTCGAGCACCAATTTGGTGAGGTTTGTTGGGAACATCTCAACACTCGGAAGCCACATATCTTTTGCCCACTCTCCCTTAAGATATAGACTTTGTATCTTCTCATGACAAGGTAGGTCTCTTGTACCACCAAATGGAATGAAATACCCTTCATGTTGATTTGCGATAATGCTGAGGGAGGCCAACTGCTCTGTCCTTGTCAGCACACCCTTAAGAGTTTGCCACTCTTCTGGATGACTAAATTCCCTTTGATTTTGAAAATCAAATGGATAATAAATCCCTAACGTACGCAAGTTGATACAACATCCTAATCTAGGAACTGCACCCTTATCCACATATTTTAATGTTTGTAGATTTGTATAGTGATCCCATTTTAAAGGGAAACATTGTCCAACATTCAACCGACCAAATAAATGTCTTAGAGTTGGAACTACGACATCAGACCAATCTGTAGTTTCTTGTTTATTAAGAAGTATATTTGTTTCCTTTAAATCAATGGTTTCTAGATTATATAAGGAAATCTTCTTAAATATTTCTTGTCGAATAGTGCAGTATCTTAAACCCAAATACCTCAAGTGAATCAAGCCGTTCAGCCAGTCACTACCGGCGAATTCTCTTGTATCAACACGCTCAATGGTTAACACTCTAAGTAGTCTAAAGCCACTATAATTTAGTAGTCTAAAGCCACTATCATTTGTTGACTTTTCCTGTAAACCAAAACATAGTAAAGAACAAGTGTTATCTGAATAAATGCCATCCTCCGTAGGAGTGCAAAATTGCAGTGCCGCACGGCGCGGCTTTTTAGTAGCCAGGTGGTTAACATCTTCTCCTTTTGAGAATATGGTGAAGAAGTTATCCTCCTTGGCTTTGTGAATGGCCAGGTCCCGTAGAAGATCATGAATATTGCAATATTTGCAGCTGCCATTCCAAGATTTTTTAGTGACTTGAATTAAACACCTGCAATAGTATTTTCCATACAAATTCACATCAAAGAAGAAAAAAAAATTATTATCTTGAGTCATACCAAAAAAAAGAAAAAAAAAAGATGCACACTAGGCTATATCTTTCATCCAAAGAAGGTTTATATAAAATGAAGATGTAGATGCCGCTTGAATTGCTGATGGTCCGGTGATAGAAATATAGAATATATAAATACACCTCGAAATGCTGAGAATATTTTAGCAAATATTCATACTGGGTTAGTATATATTAGGTTGTATGATAAATTTGTTTTGAGTGGATATCTTAAGTTGCACATTAAATTGTCATTCTGGATAAAATTAAGAATGTTGGTACTATACTTCACGGCGACTAGAAAAATAGGTCACTATCTACGAGGTAATTAAGAAGTGACTATTCCCGATGGTACACCGACAAAAAGTGGTTATTTTTGAGTGTATCGGTATTACCAACAAGAATATTTGCGAAGATACCGTCGGCAAAAAACATTTTCATCCTTGTAAATGGTGACATATAGGGGTGGCAAAAAAGCTCTTAGCTCGATTGTTACTCGTGTCTGATTCGCTCGTTATTGGACCGAGTTGTTAATGAGCCAGCTCGCCATTAGCTCGGTGTAAAATTAATGAATTCAAGCTGGGGCCTAGCTTGCTAGCCAGCTAGCTCGGTTAGGCATCAATTTGTGAATTTATATGAATTTGTATACATTTTATACTATCTAGCTCAGTTCAACTTGATCCAAAAAGTTTGTAGAAATTATTTTATTTTTAAAATAAAATTCACGCAAACCCAGCGAGTTAGCACGTCAGCTCGTGAGCTAACTCGGGCTAGCTTCTCACGATTTTAACCTGAGATTTTAGCTCGAAGGCCCTAGGTCCAGTTCGCTCAACTGTAGCTCAATCCAGAATTAATAAGCTGAGCTGGGGCCAACTCGTTGCCACCCATAGTGACAGATTTTTGTAACATATATATACCATTAAGAATTAATAGGACTGTCGTCTTTATTTAGTGTAAAGACTACGTACATGCATTATTGAAAAGGGCATCGGTGGCTAACCCAGTCCAAATTGCACAAATTGGTAAGTTGTAGAGAAGTCGAACTAATTCTTTTTTTTGAGAAGTCGAACTAATTCTTAAAATTTGATGAGTTTACTAAGTGGGTTAGGAAATGGAATTAACTTAATTATTAGTCAAATGTATTATTTAATGTTGGACCTCTCTAGAAACATAGTGAATATATTAGTTAATGTTGTAATCTTTTAGATTGTCTTGGAATATGAAAAATGTATCACGGATATAGAGGAGGTTTATGAGTGTCATTTTGTGATAGTAGAGTGTAGAAAGATCTTATTGGTCTATATAATGTAAGGAGTCTTTTCAATGTAAGAGAGTAAGTAAGAGAATATTGATAATAGAAATTAAATCTGTGTTCTTTCTTCCACTATTAAACATATTATATTCATATCAAATAATATCAGGAAATTTCTAGAATTAAGGATATTTTAATGGGTATAGAGATTTCTATAACAAGAATCAATAGAGTACCAGATTCGTATCACCTAAGGTAACATAATATTTATGTTTAGATTTGGACCGACCAATCAGAATTTGCATGATTATTAAAGCGGCCCCGAGCATTCTACCTTGGGCCGGATTGACGCCAATTCTGATTGGATGGTCGTGATCCAAACAGAAATATTTTGTTACCTCAGAGAATATGGATTCATAGAGTACCTTGGTCCCCATTTGGAAGCAAACAAAACTAAGCAAGCAAGCAAAATAAGAAAAGCAAGAGAAAGCAAGTGGAGAGTGTTGTAGTACTTTGGAGGTGCAAGAATTTACTAGTAGAGATGTGACCTTGAAAGTTAAGATAATTAAGTAGTAAAGTTGTAATATTGCCAAAAGAGTTCTAAAAGTATTTTAAGTGATAAATAAGAGAAAAGCATATATCAGTTTGAACTGGCCATGGTTAATGGGTTCAGATTTGGCTATTGGATCATATTTATTTTGAATAGCAAAAAGGTTTATCAAAATGAAAGCAAGTTTAAGTGAAACAGCAAATACAACCACACTGTTGGTAACTGTGGAGAGAAAGAAGAAAAAAAGGAAATAACCAAAAATCACTCGTGTAAAAAAGAGCATCTTGCATGCCTGTAGAATTGAGGTTTCAATTTAAAGAAGTCCTGGAACAGCAAATAGTCATTCCAAATTTATGCAAACTGTAGTTGTTGACTTGCTGTATTTAGGAGAAAAAAATCCCACACTTCTAGATTTTTTGACACAGGGAAATAGGTCACTTAGTCCAAACCTCTGATGATACTAAAAGAAAAACATCTGTATAATTACAATACCAAGACATAACCCAATTAATCTTGATCCGCATCTAATGGGAGTTAATTAGCTATAAAAAGTTAAAAACGAACTAACATGACTACCAGGTCAGATCAAGCCGAATGTACCACTAATGTTGCAGTACCGTTCTTGAACATGGCAACAACCAATAGTGCACTAGGAAGGATATGTACCAACATTATGCAGGGAGACCTTAACCGGTATCATGTAGACTAAACGTTACACCATAAAATCCATATAAAAAATAGAATTTAGAAGTTAAAAGTAATATCCAGAAAAAAAAAAAAAAACACACCTCTCCACATAAAAAGGCAGAGAAAAGGATTTATATGTCAATTCAATTTTTAAAATAATTAAATAAAAGGGTATAGAAAAAAAAGAATATTAAGTTTTTTAGGACATATTGGATATGATGGTGCTTTTATGGGGATATCGGCTATTTTAGAAGTTTATATGAGCACACCAAAAGTTCTCCCTAAAATGGAACTTGAAATTATACTAAATTATTCATCAATTATATCAATTGGAGTACTGATTGAATTTAGAGGGAGCCGTTTGAAAAAAATTTGTGTGCTTTGGGTTTAGGTTCTATAATTATATTTTTGTAAATTTGGTGTGAAGTTGGCTCAATTGGGCGGCCGAAATCACATCAGTACTTCATTTATACGTGATAAGTACCATAAAAAATAATATGAGAAGGGATGTACCTTCGCACTAGCTCCTGAAGGAATTTCTCAGCTCTGTCCTCCATTGTTCCAGATCCATCTTTCGGTATGAATTCTTCAGCGACCCACATTCTCGTGACATGCTTTGCCGAAATCCTGTAGTCTTCAGGAAATGAAGCAAAATAAAGAAAACATGGTTTCAAATAGAAAGGCAAGTGTTCATAACTCATGGCAAGGACCCGTGAGCACTTCCTCCCATCATTGTCGTGCCAATCCATGGTTTCCTCCAACTTGCTCCAGGCACTGTAGGTGAGTTCTTCAGTTGTGAGGATACCGCCTAGCACAACCAATGCCAATGGTAGCCCATCACATTTTTTCATTAATTTTTTGGCGACTCCCAAGAGATTACGAGGGTAATTCTCAGGTTCTATATGTTTTTGAAATGCTTTTCTGAAGAGAAGAGCTAGACTATCATCATCATTTAGGTAACCGAGCATATATGGTTCTGTATTGCGATCTGCCCGTTTAGCAACATAAACCAATCTGGTGGTAATTATCACACGGCTCGCATTGTTCATATCAGGTAATAGTATATTCAATCGGTCCCAAAGATCAATTGTCCACACATCATCTAGGATAATTAAGTACCTCTTGGGTCCCAAGGAGCTCTTAAGCTTCGCCAATACATCCTCATCTGTCACGGGTGACTCTTGGTTTCCCATTCCAGGTTCAATTGAGTTAGAAAATTCTCTCAAGAGATCATTTATAATGTACTTTTGCGAAATGGACAGCCATATACAACAATCGAATTGCCCCACCAATTCCGCACTGCAAATAACAAAATGAATGTGTTACAACAAGAAAAAAGGCAGCAGCAAGAAATTTTTTATTGGAGATCTTTTCCGTTATTACTTTTTTTTTTTTTTTTTAAGCAAGGCAATAATTTGCCCGTTACATATATTGAAACTAATATAACATTTACATGATTTTCCATTATTACTTGATTGATTATATATATTGTAAAGAAGAATTAGACTACATTTTGTATCAAATTTATATATCGTTAAGAAATTAAAATATTGAAATGTACATCTTTGAGCACAAAATCACCTTGAAGCTAAGAACATTTGGAGCCATTCTTACCATCTTTTAAATTGTATTAACCAAAAGAGTGGCTAATTTTGATGAAGCGCACATATTTTGCTAGGTTATTGTTTATGAAAAAAATTATCTGAATCATATTGGGCATGAAGTTCAGTGACATTTAAGTGAATTTACCTCCATGCTTGAAAATCATCAGAAATGAAGGTGAACTTACAATTCCCGATCTGCTTAAACTACAAAGCCATTCCTTTATATAACCACTGTCTAGAAATTATCTCATAAATTGTTAGTTTTGAGGAACGAACAGGCTGGATTTTATTGACCATTAAGAATGAAACTTCTCTGGATGCTCTAGGTAACAAATACATGCAACTCCCAAGCGAAAAAAAGAGAGGAAAAAACTCTAGCCGCCGCCGCCGCCACCGCTCCCCCTCACTCTTCCACACCTCTCCATTTCGTCTCTCTCACCTCTTCTAGTTTTCACCTCCAACATAGCGATACCTTTCCCTTTCTCTAGTCTCTATCTCCTTGAACGGAGAGAAGAATGAGTGAGAGGGAAGGGAGCCGAGTGGAGCTAACCGGAGCCGAGAGTGCGGTATCGTTGGAGCTCAAAGCGTAGAGCCATTACTACCCTATCTCAATCGGAGCATGGTGATGAGCAAATCCAGCCGTCGGAGTGCGGCAGCTATTGGATGAAAGTGGATCCGGTGGTGGAAAGAGATGGAGAAAGAGGTAATAGGATATTTAAGAGTAGATATGTACGATTACTTGATTAGATTAATTTACGAGATTTCATGAGAAAAAATGAGTTTAGATCTAGGAAGGAGTAGTGTCATTTGACACGTTGCAAGTCCGTTCTTTTATCAATGAAATCGTTAGTAGGCATTTAAAGCCACTAATCTTAAAAAAAAAACAAATACATGCAAGGTAATTGATTACTAATAATAATAATGAAGAAAGAATTAATGACAATATCTCCCAGTTCCTTAACTAATTGTTCGAAAAATATATTGATGTATTCATGATTTCTTGAGAAAGCACAAATCTAAACAAAGGATCGAATTTGAACAGTTGACTTCTTAACAACTAATTAGATTCAGATTTAGCAATTTTCTTGTTATAGATCGTTCCACAAAAAATTATGCATTTAAAATTGAATCGTGTTTGAAGAGAGCACAATTACCTTTTGTATACATTTTGGGCCAGTGTTGTCTTCCCGATGCCGCCAGTACCCACAATTGAGAGCACCGTGCGCCTTAATTCGTTTTTATCAAGCAGCTGCTTGATAATCTCGCACTTCGCTGCCTCAAGGCCAACAACTTCTGACTCTTTAATATCAGAAGGTTTTGTTGGCCTAAAAGGCTGGTCATTTTCTTCACTACCAGCACCAAGAACCATAATTCCCAAGTCATTTTTGCGCTGGTAAATCAATTTGAGTTCCTGTGTGATTTGATTGAGTTTGCCACTCAGCTTGTTCATTTTTATGGGATTTCTTACAACTGTCGGTAGTGTGTTGCAATCTAAACAGCTAGGTATGGGGAACCAGCAGCAACTTTTTGGACAGTTTTCTTGGATCTCAACTAGGAAGGTATCAATCACATCTTCTATTCTGTTGGCAATTTCTCTGACCAGGTTCAGCCACTCTCTTACCCTTTCATCTCTGTTACTCTTGGAATCGGCATCTCTAAGCAAAGCTTGGATCAAGCGAAGCTCCATCTGCATCTGCTTGATCTGCCCACTCACCTGGGATAGTTCCTGAGCTTTGTCGACCAAGGCATCAGAAAGCTTGCGCAAGACATGGTTCACAGCTGCCTCTGCCATGTATTTACGATTGTGGATATAGTGTGTGTGTGTTTTTTTTTGTTTTTTTGGGTTTTGGGTGTGTGTGGGTGGGTGGGTGGGTGTGTTTGGGGGGGTTGGGGTTGTTGGGAGGTTGGGGGTGTTAATTAAACTCAAATATAATTTCAATGTGAAAAGAAATTGGTCAAAGTCAAAATAGGCTGCCCTGTTTTTTTGCTCTGTCTTATGCCACTGCTGGGAACAGATGACTTCTATTTGGGCCAAGCCCAATTAGTGATGTCGGCAAGAAAGAAAACAACAAGGAATGAGAATTCAAATGACAACTTGCTTAGTCAAAAATGTAGACTGCCGACTTCCATATTTAGAAGAAAAGTTAGAATTGTATTTTTTTGTTATAATTAATGTGCTATAGCTTAGTTGTACCTTGATATGTCAGTTAAATTAGAACCGACTTTGTAAACTTTAAATAGGAGTGTGGTGCCATGTATAAAAAAAAAATGAAATTCCAATGAGACAATAGTTATCTTATCTCTAGTCTCTCTCTCTCTCCCTATTTGAAATTTTGAAATTCTTATTTACAATTTGTTTGAGTGAAAGTGAATTAACTTTGTGCTCACGGATGATTGGTAGAGCAGCTTGAATGGTAAATATATAGTGGGAGCTTCTTGGCTGTAGTATATATTGGACAAAACAATTGGTAGTTCTAATATGCAAATTAGTACTCTTCAGTGCATGATTTTTCACGAAGTAAAATTCATTACAAAAATTGAATACAATGCAAAAGAAAAGGACATCAATTGTACAGATAGAGCAAATGTTGTAAGCGTCGATATCACGTTTTCAATTGTTTTTCACATATATAAAATCCAAAAAACAATACTAAATTATTATATAGACAAAACAAAAAAAGAGTTCAAAAAAATAATGTATCGCTAAAAAATATAAATCTTAAATGTAAAGTGTAAACTACTCTCATATATGTTTATATCAAACTTTCTAAATACATGTAATAAAAAATATACGCTTAAAAACTCATATAAATTGAACATTTAAAAAGATACATGTAAAGTTATTTAAAAAGATAAATATAAAGTGAACATTAAGCAAAGAATTTTAGCAGATATATGCACAATTTAAATCGAGCAATAGAAGAACTAAATTTAATTGATATATGCATACACAAATTAAATTAAACATTAATCCGTAAGTTCTAATTCATACACGAATTAAATTGAACTTCAAAATTGAACGCCACAGTCGTCGAAGTGTTTTTAAAAAAAAATTGTTTTCTCAAATATATACCTTCAATTTTATAGATCATTGTCGCTATCAAGTTTTTTAAAAAAAAAAAAAAAATTTATAGATCATATCTTTCTTTTTTTTACCAAATTAATCTTCTTTCTGAAAAGATAGCTGTAAAATGAGGGGAGGAAAAACTTTTGCATTGGTGAGTCCCACAGGATCATTTGACAAAAAAATTGAAGAGAGAGTCTTTTGTTTGACCTTTTCGGAAAATATGTTATTTTGTAAATTTTTCCGAATCTGTAAGTAGAAAATTGTTTTTCTTCATCAAAACGTTCAAATTAATCTTTTCAACAGTCTAGATTATAATAAAACAAATAAATCTATACTGTTGAAAGCATTTGAATGGTTGAAATAAAGAAAAACAAATTCCTACTTTTTTGGAAGAAAAACAACATATTTGGTTCCAAGTTTTCTTACCTTTACCACCGTGGAAGAAAAACAACATATCTGCTTACAATTAAATTCATTTTAAATTTAATGCTTCCTCACTATTTTGGTTGTTATCAAGTAGAATTATTACTCTGGTGAGGAACAGCGTGTCCACACGCGAACGTGACATTTCTTCATGAACTACAAATTACCAATATTAATAATAGATTACTTGTTTTTTCTCTTATTGTTAAATGCATCAGTACTTTGAATTAATTACAGGTATGAATTACGACTAGGATTCTAAATAAACCAAACATGTCAGTCTAGTTTGTCTTCAAGCGTATGCGTCAGTTAATAAAAAAACAAAGCAAATTACGCTAAGAATGCGTATCCTCTGCATTAACTCAAAAGAAAATCTTCTGAGTTAATAAATTTGAGCCATCTGATTTTAAATAGAGTCAATTCAACACCTTTCAATACTAGTCACTAGTACAAAAAACCCCTTCACCGACCCTTAATCACTGACTGTTTTAAGCAAAGTATCAGTGTTGCTTATACTACACTGACTCTTTTATTAAATAACAGTCAGCGTTGCAGTTCAACACTGACGCTTTAAAAACAGCCAGTGTTTATTATCAACACTGACGGTTTTTCAAAAAACAGTCAGTGTTGAACACCAACACTGACTGTTTTTGAAGCGTCAGTGTTGAGTACCAACACTAACGCTTGAAAAACAATCAGTGTTGGTGTTCAACACTAACTGTTTTTAAAAAGAGTCAGTGTTGAGTACCAACACTGACGGTTTATAAAAACAGTCAGTGTTGGTTCTCAACACTGACTGTTTTTTGAAAAACCGTAAGTGTTGATAATTTAGTGTAAGAATTCAGTTTAAAGTATGAGATTCATCGTTTATCTATCTAAAAATAAAATTCTAGCTAGCAATTAGATATAACCATTCTTTAGCTTGTGATAATTTTGGTGAGTCAATAAAAAAATGTTTGTGGAGAATGAAAATTCACTGGTATCTTAAAAATTATTGCTCCAATTAATAAGTTCAATTTGTCCATTTTTATTGAATAAATATGACACGTACCAAATTTAGCTCATTTAATAAAAAAAAAATTAACTTTTCATCGAATAACATTTTTAAACGTTTGACTTGTCATTTTTGTGTGAAATATATCATAATTGTTAGATGTAAGCAAGAACTGTCCTTGAGTAAATGTAAATAAATGCAATGGTCATTGCAAAATATGGTTCGTACTTAAAAGTCAAATTATACATATTTTAATAAATAATGGCTTGTAATTTTTCTTCTATAGATGATCAATTAAATTCAGAATTCACTGTAAATTAGGATGCCCTGTCTAAATGATATACAGTATATATTTAAAAATTAAATTTTTTTCAATAAAAAAATAATTTACAATATATAAAATGAATATAATATTAATTGTCCCTGAATACATGAAAAACAAATTCAAAGCTAATGGCAAAATACTTTTTTAATCAGAAACTAGAGGGTTCAATTTTATAACTTAATTTTTATTAAGTTAGTATAATAACTTGTCATGTCTCACCCGTTTTTTATTTTTATAATTGACAAGTCAATTTCTTGATTGCCAAATATCAACAATATACCAAATGTCTGCTTTGAGATGTTGGCTTAAATTATTTTTGTGAGTGAAATATCAATTTACAATTATAGTTGCTGAAATATATACCAACTATTTATATCTTAATTAATAATGTATCACCCAACAAACATGCATCTCAACACAAAACAACTAAAGTTTAATTAGGATGATAGAATTGATTCATACAAAAAATATAGCATGAGACAAGTTAAAAAAAAACAGTCGGTGTTTGTACCAACACTGACTGTTTTTAAAAAAAGAGTCGGTGTAGGCAACCAACACTGACTGTTTTTTAAAAAACAGTCGGTGTAGGTACCTAACACTGACGGTTTTTAAAGTGTTAGTGTTGGTTATCAACACTGACTGTTTTTAAAACCGTCACATGACACTTGAAAAACAGTCAGTGTTGAGCACCAATACTAACGCTTGAAAAACAGTCAGTGTTGATAGCAACACTAACTCTTTTTATAAAACTGCCGATGATTTTCAATCAGCGCCACTGTGATTTTTATTTCCCGGGTTTGAAACTCAAAATTTCGATCAGCCGTGAAGCATTTCCCTTCTAATTTTGATTTCCATTCTAAAAACTGCAAGCATATCTCCTTCTAAACCCTCCTCTCACCTCCCTAAACCGCTAAGTCCCAAATTTTCTCTGCCGCTAGCTCTCCTCCGCACCGCTCACGCACCCTGCCGCTAGCTATCTCCTCCGTGCCGCTAGGGTTCCGTACCGCTGGCTCTCTCCTTCGAGCCGCTAGGGTTCCCTGCCTCGCCACTAGCTTCCTCCGCCGCGGATGGAGCAACTGGAGAGCATCTGACGCAGAACCGTTTGAGGGTGCTGTGATTGCTCTGTTTCACCTCTTAATAACCTGAACCGACAAGGTGTGGGCCCTACGCGAGGCCTTCTATCGTCAAAACCTCCCCAATGTTACCAACCTCCTCGCCACTTGTAAACTATTTACTACAAATGCAATGTTGTTAATTTCAAATGCATATTTTGTTACTATGTGTTATGTAAATTTTGTTATAGTGTGATTTTTTTGTAAATGAATATGTTATGTTATTAAATTGCGTTGTCTTTTGTTTATGTTGTCTACGTTATTTGCATGATATTTTATTTAATGTCAATGAATGTCGCATATTAATATATATGGCTAGCAAAAATATGGAGGCTAGCCTCGATACAAGCAGAATCATGCCAAAAATTTTAGGCCAACAACGACTGTTTTTAGGACGTACATTGACTGTTTTAAAACAGTCAGTATAGATACCCTACACTGACTCTTTTTAAAAACAGTCAGTATAAATGCCCTACACTGACTCTTTTTAACAGTCAGTGTAGGGTAACCTTCATTGGCGCTGGCTTTACTGACGCCGCTAAAACAGTCGGTGTAGGGGTATTTAAACAGTCAGTGAAAGAGTTTTTTGTACTAGTGAGTGCAGATCTAATTCGTATGTTGAGATTAATTAACTCAAAAGATTAATTTGAGCCATCTGATTTTAACTGATCCTCTATAGGCGAGCAGGCTGTTGAGATTAATTAACTCAAAAGATTCACTTTTGAGTTAATTAATAGGATACGAATTCAAGCATCAGTTTACTTTCCAGCCTGCTCGCCTATAAAGGACCTTTAAAAAGAGGATAGTCACGGGATAGTCACGGGCAAGCCTTGGCAATATCATCTAGGAAGGACCTTTAGGGGGCGTTTGGTTCGCGCTATAGGTCATTCCAGGGAATAGAAGGATTCCAGGGAATGTAATGCCAGGGAATGTCATTCCAGGGCATGTGTCATTATCATGTTTGGTTCGCACATGGCTATTGCTTCAACATTCCCTAGAATGAGTCATTCTCATGTTTGGTTCGCGCATAGTGATTACAATGGCTATAGATGTAACTTCATTATTTTTTAATTATTAACTAAATAATGTTACGTTACCAAATTTTTTATGTAATATTGTTTAAAGATAAATTATAAATTATAAATTAATTTGCATAAATATAACTCATTATCATGTTTGATTCGCACATTGCTACTATTCACTAGTTTTAAATTATCAATTAAATTGTCCAAAAATATCTATTTAATTTGCATAAATATAACATTCCCATTATACGGTTGGATTCATGTAAGAATTTGAATTGAACATAAAATTAAATTTTTTGTTTGAGAAAAATGATGATTTTGTCCACATTTGTATTGGATTAAATAAGTTTAGTTACACAAGGATAGTAACCACCAAAACAGAAATTGAAAATGCTGCTAAAAACAATTCAGCTGGAAAATAAACAAAATTAAAATTAAATAAATTTAAAAGAAAGTAGTAAATATGAAAATGCCAAGGAAGGAAATTGACTCAAAACTGATTTAAAAAAAATGCTACTTCAGAGCATTATCCACTAGTATGCTGATGAAAAAAGTTCTTCTACTAGTGCGCTGCTCCAAAGTTCCAATTACTGGTACGCTGGTAATTCTGTCGACGTGAGATGCTCCATAACTTCTTCTACCAATATCTCAATTCCCTTGTCAGAGTTGGCAAATATTCGAGCTCCCCTTTTCCCTCCACAATACAAATTGTGAAATAAGCAATGCAGCCCTTGTTTTTTTTTGCTAAATCTTGTATCTGTTATCAGGTCTATTGGTTACACTAGCGTATTTGCAGTAAGGTCCCTAATGTTTGGCATCTTTAGCATCCATATCTTATGGATTTGTGTTCTTACGAGTGGCCTCTGTATTGTTGCATTGTATGTGCTTTTTACTGTAAATACTCCTTGACTGTCCCACCACAGAGCCATTGTTGATAAATGAGGTGTCTCACAGTACCCACCACAGAGCCATTTTCAATAGATACATGTCTATCTTTCGTACAAATCCTTATTTCATACAAATAAATCACCAATTATTTACTAAGGGGAAAAAAATAAAAGATCTAAATAATGATGCATTATGTATTTGATCTGTACCTGAAGGATATGAGGCTTCTTCAGACAACCCACTCTCACTTGATGTATTCGATCTGAAACAAAATGAAGGGGAAGGTTTGTGACAATTAAAATAATTGCTACTGGCAAAGGAAATTTCTAAAATAATGATCTCATTCAATTAGTCCGTCGTTGTTGTTCTAATTTTTAGGTTGGTTCCCCTGGTCTCAGTACTACAGCATCGGTCTCCATAATCAGACCCAACCTAAACCTTTTTCCCTGGCAATTTTCGTACACTGTACCCACTCAGATTTTCTAATTTTGAGGAGATATAGAAAGCAAACCTGTTTGGAGTTCTAATTCGCATCAATTTCTGAACTGGAATTTGGGAAGGGAAGTGCGGAGAGAGAGAGAGAGAGAGTAATCAGAGAGGAGAGCAGTCAGAGACGGAGTGCATGTTGAAGAGCGAAGGCAGAGTCGGAGACTGCTTTCCCTATCAAGAAAATTATCGGAGAAAGAAGAGGAAAAAAGAAATCGCGTGAGCTTGCGAGCGATACCCGTCGTGCGGGAATAAAAGAATTCCGCCTTTTTTTAGGCTATCGCGATAGCCATGAATCCGGGAATGGAAATAGCCAGGAATCACGAATTACCGCTCCTATTTCCTGCCAAACGCGGTAATCACATTCCAGGGAATCACAATGGCTGGGAATCATCTCTTAAAAGTACGAACCAAACGCCCCCTAAAAAGACCTACAGGATGCTCACGCTAGAATTAAAGGACCTTTAAAAAGAGAGAGCGACAAAGAGAAATGGCTGAGGCTGTACGTTGTGGTATTTCTGGTTGGCAAGCCTTGGCAATATCATCTATAAAGAAAGGCAACAGATGCAGCGTGATAAGCTGGCAGAAACGTCTATATATTATGCAGTGTTTGTATTATTTTATAATTACTATACCATACTTGCAAAAGATAAAACTATAACTTTATCATCAAATTTGAACCATCCATCTAATTTGAATTTAGCTCAAAAGCAAAAAGGTTTCTTAGCTATCACAGTGGATTTCATGTGATTACTGTCAATAGAACGGATAAATATATAATATTTTTAATCTCATAAACGTTTTGTAATAAATGAAGACATGTAAGTTTTTCAAGTTGGCCTTGAAAAAACTTGTTATAAAATAATAATAATTTTTTTTTTGACAAAAGTGGATTATGCACACCTATTTTATTACGAAACAATATTGTTTTATTACAAAATCCGACACTAAGTAAATGACTAGTCATACAGCTAATAAAGGATGAGTTCACAACTCCAACAACTATATAAGGTAGAATCATAAGAAAATTCAAGGTAGCAGTAGCAGATATTATACTAAAGTTATTACAACAATGAGTTACTATCAATAAAACTATTATTCATTGCATCACCAGAATAGCAACTGGAATCAGATGAGCTAGAACCAGAAGCAGAAACAGAGTTTGGAGGAAGCAGCCCAGCAGCTCTATCAATCGCTTGGTCAGGTCAGCCAGAAAGTTCTCCAAGTCAGATCCTTCTAAACCAAGTGCGGGGTCCGACCCTAAGGAGTTTGCCCGTTCCAGGGTATCAGAATCCGAAATTTCTATTATAGTCTATGCATGGTTGATGCAAATGGCTAACATCAAAAGGAAAGAGTAAAGTTAATTTTAAAAAATATATCATTTCTTGCTTTGCACCAATAAATGCTAAGAATATTATAGAGCCAAACAAAATGGAGAATTAAATAAAACAACTTGTTATAAAAACGACAGTATGTTTCAAAAATTCCAGTAATTGTTATCTATAATTTTGAGAATTTGTTCTAACTGGTCGTAAACTCTAATTATGGAGAGAGAAAATGTAGGTTATATATGTTCACAATTAATTGTGATAATGTATAATATGAAATGCCAGCTGATCAATGGCTGAGTGAAATAGAATAAAAAAGAAATTTGGTTGGATCCAATCAATTAGGATCACCTCAGGCAAGGGTGGAGCTAAGAAGTTTGAATGGGGTCAACTGACTCCATTATTTTTTATAATTATTTTTTATATTTATGTATGATTTTATATACAATTTAGTGTAAAATGTCACAATATTGTAAAATTAACTCTCATTCTACACAGAAAAATTGTATATGATTGATCCCTCATATGTATTTGACCCCCCATAGTTCAAATATCTGGCTCTGCCCCTGACCTCATGACAAAAATGAAACAAGACATTAAAAAAAAAACACCACGTACATATTGAGAATAAAGAGGAATGTCGGAAAACTAATCTAACAATCGGCCTTTGATCTAATGGCAAAGGCAATGCTTTCCGCGTAGGAGATCGCAGCAGGTTTGAAATCCCTCGTATGTATTTGACCCCCCATAGTTTGAATATCTGGCTCTGCCCCTGACCTCATGACAAAAATGAAACAAAACATTAACAAAAAAAACACCAGGTACATATTGAGAATAAAGAGGAATGTCGGCAAACTATTCTAACAACCGGCCTTTGATCTAATGGCAAAGGCAATGCTTTCCGCGTAGGAGATCGCAGCAGGTTTGAAATCCTAGGTCTCAGATGTTGATGGAAGATAGTTTTTTTTTTTCCATCATAAGAAAAGTGACTTCATTGAGGAATTTCATCGAACAAGGTGTGGACAATATAATTATTACAAAAATACAGTTGTAGTTCCCAGCAAGCAGCAACAGCAACAGCGCCACACAACGCAAGCGGCAATAAAGCTGGAGCTCATAAAATCTGGAGTGTATAAAATTGGGTGCGCAGTCCGACTACAATATAGTGTCTATAATTCTCGGACAGCCTTTTTTAAACACTCCAAAACCGGGGCCCAAATAGCCCATGAAATTAAATACGAGCTTTTGTTCAAGTGATCAAGTTTCACTTTCATAGTTCTCAAATGTTTATTTTCGGCCCACTAGTTACGAGAACAATTACCACTAGTCAGCTGGGGAGTGGGGAATAATTCAGATCCTCCTCGGTACGTAATAGAGAATCTTTTACAATTATTGGATCTGGACCGTTCTTTTTAACTTAGCACGAATCTCAAAGCCCAATAATATTGCCCCCTGTACTAGCCCGAATTTCAAAGCGGCTGAGAGTTAATCTCAAACCGTAAAGTGAAGGGAATCTTTTACAGTAATGGAGATGATACTTGTCCGGGGAGAGGGGCTGTCCTATCGAACTGCTTGTCATTGTCAACCAAATTCCGAGTTCGGCTAGTATGATATTAGTGTCATGTGATACCAATTTTTAAAACATGTTGGATGGATTTTAAATGACAAATTTCAACCTTTCAAATCGACCTATTTATAAATTTTGGAATTATTTTAGTATTAAGTCAAGCGGTCAAAAACTGACGAAAAATGAATGCATTAAAATTAACTTAAAAAACCCTACATTTGACCACTTGATTTGACATGAGTTATTATAGATTTAAGGTTTTAATTACACATATAACTGTTACAAATTTGTATATGTTATCGGATTATTAATTTTTATGAGAGGCAATACATGCAACTATCATTTTAAATGGTACATAAACAAAACAAAACAAAAACTAATATCATTGTAGATGAAAAATCACGTACAATTACCACAAATTACATTATTTACAAATTTATGACTTTTATACATCTAGAAACTTAGTCAAATTTGAATTATCATACTAATTTGCGTAAAAGAAATGAATATATTATTTTCTTCAATGATTACGCGAAAAAGAAATGAATATATTATTTTAATCAGCCTTGTCATGGATTGCTGCCGTCACATGGGTCAACCAGATCTCGGATTCTGTGTGCTTGGTCAGTCCTTGAGAGAAGCATGTGGTGTTGATACCATCATGTTCGGCTCCCTCATCAACGGACTTTGTCTATTGAAGCAGATTGGCATTGCTGGTAAGGTGTTTGCTAAAATGCCTCTCATGGGATGCGCTCCTAATTTGGTGATTTACAACGTTATTACTTACAACACTCTAATCCATGGCTTTTGCAAAGAAGGTGAGATTGACATGGCGGTACAGATCTTTAAAGAGATGGCTGCTCAAAAAGTGAGGCCCAACGTGATCACCTGTAACATTCTCATAGATGGACTGTGCAAAAATGAAGATGTTATCACAGCACAGAAGGTGTTCGAAGAAATGCCTGCTTGTAGACTTGTTCCTGATTTGCATACCTACAGCAGTCTTATTCATGGTCTCTGAAGCCAGAGTGACATACATCGTGCTTTGAAGATATATGATGAAATGGTTGCTAAAGGCGTAGTTTCAGATGTGATCACCTACAACATTCTCATTCATGGTCTGTGTAGCCAAGGCAACATTCATAGTGCTCTCAGAATGTTTGATGAAATGGTTGCAAAAGGAGTTGCTCCTAGTGTTTCTACCTACAATAGTATCATTCTGGGATTGGGTTTAACCCAGCTGGAATTAATCTGGGCCGTCAATTTTTTTAAAATTGTGCCTCAAGTACTGGGGTGGGGGGGACACGGACTCGTAAAGATTGATCCCATTAAAAGACAAATACAAAGCTAAACAAATGTTTGAATGGGGAAGATGGATCTCTTGGCAGTGAGACATACAAGGGGGTCCCATTTGTCATAATACACTATTGTGCACACAATTGAATGCATCGTCTCTGTATCTTTTAAAAGATACACCAAATAGTACCCACATTAAATATGACGATGGTTAGTGCATCATCAAATGCAATTTAAACGCCTGAAAATCTGAGAAATTTAGATGGCAAAAAAATACACAAGTTTTACATTCATTTGAGCCGAAGTATTCGTCTTCTCTCTGCGTGGTGATAACAAAGGTTTAATTATTTTCAAATTTTCAATTAGTCTGTATAGAAATCCTTCTTGTTTGCTTTATACAAATAATTTATCAAATTGTGACTGAGAATTACGGTAGACTTCACGCCTTATTACTGAAGTTAGAATTGTTTGTGAAGATAATTATCCTTTTCTTTAAAAAGTGTTAAAAAAATAAATACATTAAAATTAATTTATTAACTTTATAATTTTGACCGATTGACTTATACTAAATTAATTTGAATGTTTAAAATTTTTATATGTAGATGCATCAATCGTAAGGTAAGCATGTTACAACGGTTCAGATTCGTCATTTGAAGCCGATTTGACGGAATTTACAGTTGAGTTCATCAAGGAGCTTTGTGAACTTAAAAACACTACATGTATAAGTGGAACTAGCTAATTGTGCTTAGGACTTCGAAATGCGCACCGTGTTTTTTTTTTTTCATTATATTATAAGTGGCTTATTTTAATATCTAGACTCACGCGAAAAAGAAATTAATATATTATTTAATTTGTCTGAACTCACGCAAATTAGTGTACATCAATTGCAACTCAGATTATAATTTTAGTTCCAACAAGTAATTAATTAATGAACATTATTAGTAACAAGCTTATATCCACTCAGATTATATTTTGAATTTTTTTTATCAATTATTCAAAACAAGGTTATATTTATTAATTTGTCTAAACTCGTGCAACCCAAAAAATCGATATAAATATATTATACTATATATAAGTGACTTAATTTATATTGTCCTTAACATCATTTTATGAAAAATTATTTTTTTCCCAATTTTTTAGTACAACATAAACTTCTGCAAAAAAAAAAAAAAAAAAAAAAAAAAAAACTGAGTTTCTGATCCAATTTGGCTGATTTAACCAATTAATCCAATTTTAATTCCACGGTCAAGTGATCTCAAGTGAATGATCCCGATTCCAATTTTGCAAACCATAATTCTAAATAATTTATAGGGTTCTATCTTACATCAAAAGTGATTCAAATAGATCTTGTGATAAAAAATGAAAAAATGGTGAGAGTTCAATTGATTCAATAGAGAAGAATTCAATATAGAGATTTCCAACTGAATTTTATTGGTTGAAAACTAAAATGACACTTTTAAACTAAAGTCCAGTAAACATAAAATTGGAGAACATCAATCCCAATAAAAGTTCAATCATCCAATGAATTTTAAAACAAAAACAAAATGATACATGTTGTTAACTAATCATCTCCATTCCTGCAATACAAAGTTGCTCTTTTTAATTTTAAAATTGTTTTTTGTCATGTCAGTAAAATTTAAATTACAAGTATAAAAATATTCTAACAATATTATTAAAAATATTGCTAAATTACATGAAAAATAAGTTCATTTTTTCAATAATGAAAATGTAGATGATCAGCGTTTAAAAAAAATTATAATATAATTTTAGTATTTTTAAGAGTATTATCGATTGGATCAACGATTTAAACGATATATTCAAGTAGCAATACAATGTGCAATTAATTTGATTTATTGTTAATTTCATCTCAATATTAACTAAACATCTCAAATCTGAATATCAATATCTAACTCTCAACTAATGATGATACATAATCGCAGCCATTCTTTCTTAAACTGATTATGACGCGAAGAAAATTAACACATGAAATGAAATTGACTTTACACAAATTAACCCCATCCCCCAGCAGCCTATTCATATTCATAGGGATGAAATGGATCTCTCTGGGCTTAACGGACCGTCTAATAATGGTCCAAATTCAGCCCGTTTGTTTTGGGCCCATATATGAATTATAAATTTGCTTAACGAGTGAAATATATGTGTCAAATTCAGCCAGTTGTGGAAATTTATTCACATGGATTATCTAATATATATCTTAATTAATTCTGTCTGTCTGATCTAGAGGAGGGTTCAAATGCACCCAAATTTTTGTGCACCCAAATGCACCCTATCTTTTAAATTCTTTATCTCCGTTTTCAAAGTTCAAATAGTCAATCCGAACCGTTAGATGCGATCTATATATTAAGATGTGCTTGGAGACCAAATTTTACATTTTTTGGAATTTGTTTACTATTTATTAAACCACTTTGAAAATCGCTGATCCAATGGTCCAGAAAATGTAAAATCAGCGATTTTTCAAAGTGGCTTAATAAATAGTAAACAAATTTCAAAAAATGTAAAATTTGGTCTCCAAGCACATCTTAATATATAGATCGCATCTAACGGTTCGGATTGACTATTTGGACTTTGAAAACGGAGAAAAAATATTTGAAAGATAGGGTGCATTTGGGTGCACAAAAATTTGGGTGCATTTGAACCCTCCTCGTCTGATCTATATTACGCTTTTGTCGGTTACTAAAATGTAACGATTAGGACTCAGCATTTCCGGTACTTCATTGGCAGAATTAATTCAGATTCTCTCCGGTACCGTAATAGGTAATCTTTTACAGCTAGTGGATCTGGACCGTTCTTTTTAACTTGGCATGAATCTCAAAGCGGCTGAGAATTAACCTCAAACCGTAAAGTGAGGAGAATGTACCTGAATTCGGACCTGGGAGGATGTGAATTTGCCGTGCCCAAGGTTTTCATAAAAGAGATTTGAATTCGAACCTCTCTTTTTTTGAAATTACATAACATGAAAGTAATTGAATAATTAGAAACCGCATAACTTACTGTGTATATATATCCTCAGTCAGTACGAGCCAGGGACTAGGTAGTGTATAAATGACCTCCTATTATGTTTTTTGTTTCTTAAATTTAATTTATTCATATTTATATGATTTTTTGTATCAGAATTGTCAAGTGCACAATATCGATCAATACAGCTCGATGCATGTGTGATGTGTAGAACTTAGTTAGCTAATTTGACTGAAAAAAAATTAAGTAATAAGTCCTGAATTAATCGTAATAAAAGAAAAAATTTCACCTTACATTATTAATTAATTTTCTTGAAAAGAAAGTGCACTTACATATCATAACACAAATGAAACAGAATAGTGACAATTTATTCAAAAATTGAAATTAAAATTTAAAAAAGTTGGAGGATTTGTCATAATGGTCTTTTTTTTTAAAGGTAATTCTCTGTCATTCTAGTGTCATTTTTTTCATTATCATGTTTGATGAAAATGATAAGAGAATGGATATGATAATGTGTCATTACTTTGTTATTACGATTTCATAATTCATGACTATTGCGCCTATATTAGAGCGGATTTTCTTTTATTCCTGTTTAACATGAATTACTTCTTTTGAAAATAATTTTCTTTCTGAAAATGAAAGTTATCATTAATTTTATTGAATTATGATAGACATTGCAATTTAATGATCTATACTAAATCATATATTTTCAGGGAATACTTAAAATGATAGCTATTTAAAACTAAACATAATAATAGTATGTTACCATAAATAATATTCATTGGTATTATATTATCTGAAATTTTAATATTTTATGAAAACAATCTATAGCACGTTCCTTGAGGGTTTTGGAGTGAGAATTTAGAAACGAAAAATTAAAAAGGATTAGTAAAACAAGAGAAAATAAGCCATACGTTTTGCATTTTACCTCACTTAATTTCTCTTTTTATATTCTTCGTGTTTATATTTCAAAAGGTAAAAAAAAAAAAAAAAAGCCCTTGTCTTTTGCAACATAGCTACAAACGGTTCCCTTCTCTTCTCTGACTTGAATTGATGGCAATAACGCAAAATTGACCGTTTTAGGAACTATAAAGGAACTGATAAATAAATTGCTGTGGGATACACCATGGAGGGTAGGGGTACGTGTTCAAATGGTTCGGTTTAATTGGTTTTGAACCGAACCGGAAAATTTCGGTTTAAATGGTTCGGTTGTTCGGTTCAAATGGTTCGGTTTGGTTGTTTTTCTGAATTAGTTCGGTTTAAATGGTTCGGTTCGGTTTTAATTTTTCAAAACCGATTAAACCGAACCGACCGGTTAGATTATAATTTAATCATTACCAATATTGATAGGATCAAATCATTTCCTTCCTTCTCCTTCACGCCTGCTCAGTACGCACGCGAGTAGCCTAAACCTAGACTTTTCACTCATGTCTAATCGCCGAACTACATCAAATCGCCGAACCACCTGTCTAACCTCTGCACGATGTCACCGTTGCACTCGCGTGCGCTTAATAAATCACAAATGCCACAAATGCCATCTCTCCTTGACTCTCTCTCTCTCCCTTTACCTCTGGTTTCCGTCATTTATTCAAGCCCTATGTTCCAAGTTGGAGGCTTGGATCAGAAAAATCAGAACTTCTCTTTTCTCAAATTGGCCAAAATCAAAACTCTTTAGTCTCAAATTCGACACCATTTGAAGCAGATTAAAGGTAAAATTAGCAATTCATTTTTATTTGTTTGTACCCAAATTAGATGAATGCATAATTTTTTATAAAACTTTTTTAGATATTTATTCATATTTTGAAAACTTGTACTGTACAGCTACTTCACCTGATCACCTCTTTCGCTTGCACTGGAGGTTTTTGTAAATTGCGAAGGGAGTCTCGGATCAGAGGACTCTACCAACCATTCCTCTACTTTCATTCTTCCTGAAGTTGAGGTACATTTTTTTTTATCGTTCTCAACTGGTTTTGATTAACCAAAAAATTATATTTTTGTTTGCATATTACATCTTGAGATATGAATTTTGTTCTTAAATGTTCTTAAGCATAAATATTTTTATTGACAGTAGGTACTGTTGAGGTACTATATATATATTGATTTATCTATATACATATCAGGTACCTTATGAATGGCTGAACAAGAGAGTCAGGTTGCCCCAATTGAGAGACAAGTGCAGCCACAGGTGCAGCCAGCTTTGATTGACGCACCTGAAACTGGAGTTGAGAGGTCCAAATGCAAAAGAAAGAGGAAAGTGATACGGCCAAGGTCTGAGGTATGGATTGAATTTACCAAGTTTAAGGATAACGATGGTAATGAAAAGGCAAGGTGTAATTTTTGTGAAAAAGAGTTCTTTGCTGATTCAAATAGAAATGGTACAACAAATTTGAAAGCTCACATGCCAAAATGTAAGGGCAAAGAAGAAAAGAAGCAAACACTTTTATCCTTTGAGCAAAATCTAACTATTTTAGGGGCTGGTGGTCAAAAAACGAGTACAATTATTAATTGGAGGTTTGAGCAAGATGCTATTAGACAAGCACTTGCTTGTATGGTCATTTTAGATGAACTTCCTTTCTCATTTGTTGAAGGAGAAGGGTTTAAAAAGTTTGTGGCAGCGGCTTGTCCTCGATTTCGCATACCCTCTCGAACCACCGTTACTAGGGATTGTTTTGAAGTTTTCACAAATGAGGGTGCTAAATTAAAGAACTACTTCAAATTGAACAAACAAAGAGTATGTCTTACCACTGATACATGGACCTCCTTGCAAAAAATAAACTATATGTGTCTCACTGCCCATTTTATTGATAGTGATTGGAAATTGAACAAAAGAATTATTAATTTCTGTCCAGTTTCTAGTCATAGTGGTAAAGAAATTGGAATGGCTATAGAGAAGTGCTTGTTTGAATGGGAAATTGATCAAGTTTTTACTGTTACCGTTGATAATGCTAGTTCAAATGACCTTGCAATTGATTATTTAAAGAAAAAGATAACTAATTGGGGTACCGGTATCTTAAATGGGAAGCACCTACACATGAGGTGTATTGCCCATATTATTAATTTGGTGGTCCAAGATGGTTTGAAAGAAATGTCTACTTCGGTTGCTCGAATTCGAGGTGCTGTAAAATATGTAAAACAGTCCCCAAAAAGGTTACATAAATTCAAAGAATGTGTGAAAATGGAGAAAATAGATAGTAAGGCGTTGTTGTGTTTAGATTGTCCCACTCGTTGGAACTCTACATATTTAATGTTGGATGTAGCTCTAAAGTTCAAAAAGGCATTTGAAACTTATGCGGAGCAAGATCAAAATTTTATCTCTGATCTTGCTAATGAGGGTGAGAAAGAATGTGAGGAGTAGGGGTGTTCAAACGGTCGGTTCGGTTAAAACCGAAGTTTAATATCCAAACCAAACTTTTATTTCGGTTTTCAAAATTGAACCGAACCGAACCGTTAAACCCATCAACCGATTAAGAACCGAACCGAACAAACCGAATTAAACTTTGGTTTGTTCGGTTTAAACCAAAGTAAACATTTTGTATTACAGTAACTGTCTCAAAATGACAAGTACATATTCTTTTTTTTTACTAAAGCCCGTAGGAATTCATTAAAACAACCAAATCCATTACATTGTTTGTGTCATAAATATGATAACAAATTACAATCATAAAAAATAATCACAAGCAAATACCAAAAAACTCCATTTCAGCTGACAACGTTTACTGCCTTGCTGGTGGCCTGGAGCAAAAGTACTTCCAATTTACATAAACCCCTCAAAAGTTACTAAATTACCTCATAAAAACCCCCATATGAATAATAAAAGACAACAACAGCCTACAAAAATACAACACAGCATATCATATAACTAAACAAAATAACTAAAATCTATACATTATATCATATAACTAAACTAACTAAACATAACATGGAAAAAACTGAAATATCACATACCAGAATAAGAAAAGATAATAAGAGGTGCCTGCATCAAAATATATTATTTGTGAAGCCAACTAGTGAGCACTCTATAGGTACCATTATTCATGCTATTGGTAGTTTGGTACGTACCATTAGTCCATTATTTCTGCTCAAGAATACACACATTTTTTTAAACAGTATATGCAAAGAATACACACATTTAAGATATATATGCAATAACACATCTATTGATACGTAAACCCTCCTCTTTTATCCGGGCTTGGGACCGGCCATGTCATATTCCAATATGACATGGGCAGAGTTAAAACTTGGTGTTAGTATCCATAATACATATAAATATATAATTGAAGATGTAATAGAATTATAAAGATAAAGAAAATAGTATATACCTCTGTACCGATAGATCACACCATATCATCAGATCACGCCATATCATCATATTACACCATAAAACTGAAACAAAAAGAGCATAGAAAAGTGCAAGAATATTGCTCCCAGCAATCCAGCACATGTCATATGTTGAAACTTGAAAGCAAGACTGAAAGTCTGAAAATATAATCTTCGATACAATCCCAGCAACTCTAACTTGATACAACATAGCTAATTTCAGTTTTAGCACAAAAATATAGACTAATACAAATCAAAAGGAACCTACTTTCACCTTCACTAATTAGGAGTTGAAGCTGCACTCTCCAATCCTACTTTGGAAAATTCTGAAAATACAAATACATAAACAATTATTCATTAAAACCATTATAGCACATAAATGAAAAGAGAATTAGTAAATAGATGATTTTAATTACCTTCTTCAAGCTGATCAAGCATTTCTAAATTTTCTTCAACACCAATTGGACGTGTTGACCGAAGCCAATCTTCAGAACATATGAGAGATTGTGCAATTCTTGGAGTCAACGAACTCCTAAATGCATCAAGTATGCGGCCACCTGTACTAAATGTTGACTCGGAAGCCACGGTTGAAACAGGAATTGCAAGAACGTCACGTGCCATGTGTGACAAAATAGAAAATCTTGGGGCATTAATCTTCCACCATCCCAAAATATCAAAATCTATTTCATCAACCTCTAGATCATCTTTAAGATACTTCTCCAACTCTGACTTGTTCTCTTCTCCACTTGTGTCAGATTTGTGCTTCTTAAACATCGAAGTCAGCACTTGTACATCATCTATACCCATAGATTCCTCATCGGGAGTGACATTCTTTAACCCTTTTTCACTTAAAACTAAGCCATATAACCTTTTGTACTCATCAAACAACAAAACTAAATCATTTGTCACCTTCTTTATCATCTTTCCACTCTTTTCTTGGCCATATAATTCCTTGAGAGCAAAATCCATGAATTCTAATTTATGTCGAGGATCAAGAATATCCGCAACATAAATCAAAGAATTGGCTTTCTCAATATTACCCCAATACTTATTGTACTTAGCAACCATTTTATCAGCCATTACACTTAATTCCACATCACTACTCATTTTCAACTTTCGTAACAAGCACTCGACATTAGTAATTTCATGGAAAAAGATATTAGCTGTCACGTAAGAAGATCCAGAAATCCGATTAGTTAAATTATAAAAATGCTTTAAAAAAACTGCAATTTTTCTAGCATTTACCCAATCTGAATCGGTTGGTGCACCAATACCTTTTCCTTTCGGAAGCGGTTGGTGCACCAAAACGTATGGTGCACCAACCGATTCAGATTGGGTAAATGCTAGAAAAATTGTAGTTTTTTTAAAGCATTTTTATAATTTAACTAATCGGATTTCTGGATCTTCTTACGTGACAGCTAATATCTTTTTCCATGAAATTACTAATGTCGAGTGCTTGTTACGAAAGTTGAAAATGAGTAGTGATGTGGAATTAAGTGTAATGGCTGATAAAATGGTTGCTAAGTATAATAAGTATTGGGGTAATATTGAGAAAGCCAATTCTTTGATTTATGTTGCGGATATTCTTGATCCTCGACATAAATTAGAATTCATGGATTTTGCTCTCAAGGAATTATATGGCCAAGAAAAGAGTGGAAAGATGATAAAGAAGGTGACAAATGATTTAGTTTTGTTGTTTGATGAGTACAAAAGGTTATATGGCTTAGTTTTAAGTGAAAAAGGGTTAAAGAATGTCACTCCCGATGAGGAATCTATGGGTATAGATGATGTACAAGTGCTGACTTCGATGTTTAAGAAGCACAAATCTGACACAAGTGGAGAAGAGAACAAGTCAGAGTTGGAGAAGTATCTTAAAGATGATCTAGAGGTTGATGAAATAGATTTTGATATTTTGGGATGGTGGAAGATTAATGCCCCAAGATTTTCTATTTTGTCACACATGGCACGTGACGTTCTTGCAATTCCTGTTTCAACCGTGGCTTCCGAGTCAACATTTAGTACAGGTGGCCGCATACTTGATGCATTTAGGAGTTCGTTGACTCCAAGAATTGCACAATCTCTCATATGTTCTGAAGATTGGCTTCGGTCAACACGTCCAATTGGTGTTGAAGAAAATTTAGAAATGCTTGATCAGCTTGAAGAAGGTAATTAAAATCATCTATTTACTAATTCTCTTTTCATTTATGTGCTATAATGGTTTTAATGAATAATTGTTTATGTATTTGTATTTTCAGAATTTTCCAAAGTAGGATTGGAGAGTGCAGCTTCAACTCCTAATTAGTGAAGGTGAAAGTAGGTTCCTTTTGATTTGTATTAGTCTATATTTTTGTGCTAAAACTGAAATTAGCTATGTTGTATCAAGTTAGAGTTGCTGGGATTGTATCGAAGATTATATTTTCAGACTTTCAGTCTTGCTTTCAAGTTTCAACATATGACATGTGCTGGATTGCTGGGAGCAATATTCTTGCACTTTTCTATGCTCTTTTTGTTTCAGTTTTATGGTGTAATATGATGATATGGCGTGATCTGATGATATGGTGTGATCTATCGGTACAGAGGTATATACTATTTTCTTTATCTTTATAATTCTATTACATCTTCAATTATATATTTATATGTATTATGGATACTAACACCAAGTTTTAACTCTGCCCATGTCATATTGGAATATGACATGGCCGGTCCCAAGCCCGGATAAAAGAGGAGGGTTTACGTATCAATAGATGTGTTATTGCATATATATCTTAAATGTGTGTATTCTTTGCATATACTGTTTAAAAAAATGTGTGTATTCTTGAGCAGAAATAATGGACTAATGGTACGTACCAAACTACCAATAGCATGAATAATGGTACCTATAGAGTGCTCACTAGTTGGCTTCACAAATAATATATTTTGATGCAGGCACCTCTTATTATCTTTTCTTATTCTGGTATGTGATATTTCAGTTTTTTCCATGTTATGTTTAGTTAGTTTAGTTATATGATATAATGTATAGATTTTAGTTATTTTGTTTAGTTATATGATATGCTGTGTTGTATTTTTGTAGGCTGTTGTTGTCTTTTATTATTCATATGGGGGTTTTTATGAGGTAATTTAGTAACTTTTGAGGGGTTTATGTAAATTGGAAGTACTTTTGCTCCAGGCCACCAGCAAGGCAGTAAACGTTGTCAGCTGAAATGGAGTTTTTTGGTATTTGCTTGTGATTATTTTTTATGATTGTAATTTGTTATCATATTTATGACACAAACAATGTAATGGATTTGGTTGTTTTAATGAATTCCTACGGGCTTTAGTAAAAAAAAAGAATATGTACTTGTCATTTTGAGACAGTTACTGTAATACAAAATGTTTACTTTGGTTTAAACCGAACAAACCAAAGTTTAATTCGGTTTGTTCGGTTCGGTTCTTAATCGGTTGATGGGTTTAACGGTTCGGTTCGGTTCAATTTTGAAAACCGAAATAAAAGTTTGGTTTGGATATTAAACTTCGGTTTTAACCGAACCGACCGTTTGAACACCCCTAATGGAGGGGATGCAAAAAAAATTTGGCATCTTTCACAAAGAGGAGCGAGGGAACTGAATCTTCTGTCTTTGTGTAGACATAAAATTTCTGTCTCTAAAATTATTGACACGTGGATTCAGAGTAGATTTTAAAACAAAACTATATCTAATATTTTAATATTAAAACTCATTTGGGACGTACATATCAGTGATTTTAGGAATAGTTGATCCGGTTCTGAAGTGAAGCGTGTCGAATGGCATTGGATTCAAATTGGTGCGATAACCCATTGAAACTATTTGATTCGTTTCATTGTTTATGTATAAAAAGTCATGGTTCTTTCTATTTTAAAATATATATTATTTTAGTAATTTATTTTTCTTTTACAATTGAAATAGAGATATGATAAGTAGCCCAAACTACATTGAAAGCCGAATAATACACATGGATCGGAACATGAATGCGAAATACCCATGCAGGTCCATTTATTGAGAAGAGATAATGTTAGATTGTTTTTTATTTGATAATATAATATAGAACCTAAAAACTCAATATTATGCTTAATTTGAACAGCTTGTCGGTTTGATATGACTGAATTATTGAGCAGGAACGAAAATACTTTTTTTCCACTGGTTATTAAGTGTAATTTTTTTAGTCCATCAAAAAATCAAACCCTTTATTGTTTTTAACACTGATTATTTTTTTATGGTGATCCGAATTAGTGATTGAAGTTCACGTTAATTTTTTTTTTTTTGTGGTCTGATTATGTATTCGTGCACACAAGTTTACCGTGAAGAGATCTTTTTCAAATCTCTATTAGAAATTGATTTACAATGACTTTTGTAAGAGAGAGGGGTATATTTTGCATGATCTATCATGCATATATTACTTGTTTCTTAATTTTAATATTTTGTATATTTCTATGGATAATAGTATATATATATATATATATATATATTTTTTTTTTTTTTTTTGTTATGTAGAGAACAAAATTTGTAAAAAGATCACTTTTTAACTTATATAGTAAACAAATTGATAATAAGAAGTCGCTATTAATTATATTCATTTTATAATAAAATATTAGAGAAAATCAATAAACATATATATAAATTATAAGTCAATTGCTTCAATATTAAATATAAAACCCTTAAAATTATTCCAAAATTCGATTTTCCTGCAATTTTCATACAAATACATTTTCCCTGTTTTATTACCAAATGTAATGTATAACTCCAGCTAAACATTTTATAATTTGGTTACTTTTTACTGGTCTTTTTCATTAAATATAACATTTGTATATTATTCTCAGCAAGTTTGATATAAATTTTATTTAAAAAAAATTATCCTCCTACTTAGAATGTTAATCTTTATATATAAATGCTAAGAATTAATATAATAATTTTGAAATTTGAAAATTATTGAGTTAGGTTCTCAATTTTTTTTGTTTCATTTAATTTTTTTGTTTAAAAATAAATTTATGAGGAGCTTGATCCAATTCCTATTTGGATGATGAGTTCTTCAACAGTAGTGAACCGCTAAGTTTTTCAATTGTTAAGAGAAATTGCATGAATTTTCAATTGTTAAGAGAAATTGCATGAATTGTTTTGTAGTTTAGTGATTGAGACATACCTTCAAATTGTTTTTTATTTTTTCTTTTGCCTCTTCTTCTCCTTTCAAAATTTGAGAAGAACTTTTGAATATTCTAAGCCCTTAAATCGTTCTAAAATCTAGGATACGACTATGATTTATTAAAAAAAAAAAAGTGAGAAACAAAAAAAAAGAGATAGATAAACGAGGAACTGTGTTTATTTATTAGAATCTAGTCCTAGAGAAGTAATACATGCACGACTGCTAACTGAAAAAAAATAATACGTGCACATATTTGGATTCGAAGGCAAAACTGAAAAATAGCATGATAGAAACGAAAGAACATGAAATTAATTTTTTATATGTAAAGTAACATTAATTTTAAGAAAAATCCTAACTTTTGAAGAATTTTTTTTATAAATCATAATTAATTAAATTAATTTTAGCAAAGCAGCATGATTATTTTTTTTTTTTTTTACAAAAACAATAAGGACCGAATTTCCAATTCGGTCTCCACATTTTACTTTTTTCTGGACCGAATTGGGGATTCGGTCTCCCTTTATTTTGAAATAGGGGCTGTCCATGGTAGACACAGCTTGTTCCTGGAAGAAACAGGGGCTATCCTTGAAAGAAACAACTTATTCCTGGCAAAAACAGGGGTTGTCCCTAGCGGAAATAGGGCCAAAATAGGAGTCGAAACAGAGGAAAATGTGAAAAAAAAGGGGCTGTCCCTGGCAGAAATAGGCCGAAACAAGGGCCAAAATAGAGGAAAATGTGGAGATCGAATCCCTCAGTCTCTCTAAAAAGTAAAATTTGAAAACCGAATTGGAGATTCGGTTCTTATACTTTTTGTAAAAAATAAAAGTAATTATGCTGCTTCGCTAAAATTAATTTAATAATTATGGTTTATAAAAAAAATTTCGTTTTGAAAATAACCAAAGTCATGTCATAGGTTATGTACGTCTTCATATTCAAAATTCATACAAAATATTTTATCACAAGCATCTAAAATATTATTTATGTGTATTATTGATATGGATCACATTGTTTGGATCGGTATTACAATTTTTTATATGCAATGAACAAAATCGAGATAATAGTCACGTCATAACTCTATAAATTGTGATCAAATGTGACATAATTGATCACGTACATTAATTATGTGTGGTCACATTTGGTAACGTATATTCAAATTTTATCACGTCAAGTTTAAGTAAATAAGTTAATTTTCACGGATTAAATTGAATTCCGAGAAATTCATGTATATTGAAAAATGTTGGGTAAAGATTTCATATAAATAAATTTTTCTCATTTGGATAAAATATACGGTGCTAATTTCGACCAATTTGAGATGATTGGATATTTCTTCACATGCCATAAATCCTGCGCGTATGAAAGGACCTGAACCCGACCCAAAAGACGCACATTCACCCGGTAGAATTTTTCATTTATAGAAATTCTTATTAAATAATAAAGAGAAACATAAATAGTATTTTGATTTTAGCTCGGCCTTACGTTCATTGGTATCTTCAGTATTTAGATCTGATACTGAATCACAAGATTGGACCCTACTAGAACTCGATTTTGCCATCCGGGTTCGAACCCGACTGGGATCTGATTTTGCTTGATGGGTTCGTACCCGACTAGAGATCGCTAGCTGAAGATAGCCGAGTTTGGGCTTGACTAGAACCCGCTACATATTGGGCCCGGATAGGACCCTGGATTAACTGTATCACTGGCCTGGTACTACAGATGGGGTTGGCATCCAAATATATATACTTGAGGACTTTGTACCCCATATTGACAATATCAATGTATAAAAATCATGACATTTATTGAGCAGTTTCAACTTTGAAGACTACAGTATGTAGGTTCTAAATTCTTTTTAAGCAAGGAGGCAACGACTACCAGCCATTCATCCAAGCTAGATCAACGACTAAAATTACACACAAGAAACACATCTAGGCCTCGATCCGTGCCTTCATATAACACCCATTAAGAGTGTTCCATGTGGTGTGGGCCAGGGGGTCGGAACACATTCAAATGACAAGAATGTAACAAAAGAAAGAGGGAATCAGGTTACTGGTGGAGATTGGGTTGAGCAAGAGATTTTTAAAGATCCTATTTGGGCTGATCAAGGCCCAGACTATCCCTTAGGTGTTGCGAAAAAAATAAAGCAGGCTTTGAAGAAGGGGATATGGGCTTTCCAGAAGAAGGGGAGGTTATGGGCTTTCAAGGAGGAGGGGAAGGTTTTATGCAAGACATGCAGAACATGGGATTTTGCATAGCCCAACTACAACAGCCCGACCAACAAAACCACGAAGGAGGCCAGAAGGGCCTAGTACAGCAGACAGAACAACAGGTCGCACAAGGAGTACAGAAGGAAGAGCAAGGAGGAAAAGAGGATGAATTGCAGCATTCGCCAGGTTTTCCGATAAAAATGTATGGCAAAGAGGCACGAGCACCAGCTGACAAACCAATCAGGAGGAGCCCAAGGCTGTTGGAAAAGAAGAAGAAATCCTATGCAAAGCCGAAAAAACCAAAAGCTGAAAAGTTCAAGTTAGATTTTCAGTAGCAATCAGATCCGATTAAGGTAGTGGTAGCAATTGAACTAGTCAAGGAATCGGGTACCAAGGTAACCAACGAAATTGAAGAAATGTTTTATGAGGCTGAAGGCAAGAGTGAAACAGACAAAGGTGACCTGTCAGTCAAACAGCTGGGCATGGAAGGGATTGCAATCCCAAATGAATAGGCCACCACATGAAGAGACCTGCTCAGCAACAAGGAGGCAGGTGACTAGAGGTGCCAGTGCTTTTTGGATGTATGTTTATTATGTTGTATGTTTGTGTTTCCCTAAGACTAGGAGTAGTGAAGGATGTCAGTGGAGGGGGGGTTTGGTAATTTTACAATGTAGTCAGAAGTTTTTTGGTTTTAACGGTGAAAGGAAATGTATCCATGGCTCAGAGGTTAGAACCCTAAGTTGTACTAATGGTTTTCTTAATGAATCCAGTTAGAATTCTTAAATTCTTCTCATGGAATGTGAGAGGTCTAAATGACAAGGACAAAAAAGCCCTGGTTAAAAATGAGATACAGTCAGAAAAATCGAACCTCATTTGTCTGCAAGAGACCAAGTGGTCTACAGCAGATAAAAGAATAATCAAAGAGGCAGTGGGGTCCAAATGCGCAGCATATGAATCAATCCTAGCAAACAACACAGCAGGGGGGGTATTAGTGGCATGGGATGAAGGGGTGTTCACTAAAATTGATCACACAGTAGGAAGATACTGCTTGACAGTAGATTTATCGATAAACTTGGATACATCAGTAATCAGGTTCACTGGCGTCTATGGTCCATCAAACTAGATAGA